>NC_143387.1:68206883-68935216 GCF_980474605.1 Leiobunum rupestre
TCATCATAAAAGTCCCTTTACTCCTGCCTAAAATAATCATTCCCCTCTCACGGTACCTCTGGCTCCCCATATCAGTCCCCATCACCCCGCGCCTTATATTATCACTCCCCATCATGTAGCCTCTTGCTCTACATATAAGTCCAAATCACCCCGCGCCTCATTCTCTCATTCTACCTCACGGTGCCTCTGGCTCCCCATATCAGACCCTATCTCCCCACGCCTCATATGATTACTCCCTCTCACGGTGTTTCTGACTCCCCATATCAGACCCTATCACCCCACGCCTCATATTATTATTCCCTCTCACGGAGCCTCTGGCTACCCATATCAGACCCCATCTCCCCACGCCTCATATTATCATTTCCCCGTCACGATTCCTCTGGCTCCCCATATCAGACCCTATCTTCTTCACACCTAATATAATCATTACCCCATCACGGAGCCTCTGGCTCCCCATGTCTGACCCCATCACCCCACGCCTCATATTATCATTCCCGTCACGGTGCCTCTGGCTACTTATATCAGACCCCATCTCCCCACGCCTCATATTATCATTCCCGTCACGGAGCCTCTGGCTCCCCATATAAGACCCCATCTCCCCATGCCTCATAATACCATTGCCGTCACGGTGCCTCTGGCTCCTCAAATCAGAACCCATCTCCCCACGCCTCATTTTATCATTTCCCCCATCACGGAGCCTCTAGCTCCCCATATCAATTCACCAACCTCGCTCCTTCAATTCCTCCACACGAAGCTTCGTTTAACCCTTTACTTTCGTACCATCAGAGTGTCGCAAACTGGCAATACAGGCGCGTGCTACGGAGAAACGTGGGCTAAGGAGCGACGCAGCACTCTGTATAAAGATACGCTCGCGCGCACGTGTGTGTACATGATATATAGAGAGAGATGGGGTGGGGACGGAAGACCCCAGGGGTTATCTTACATATCGAAAATATACGGAAAATTTCTTCTTCCCTATTCAGGACGAATTGGGCGCGTGATTGGAAAGAGTGGCTTCCATTTTCTTTAGACCAAACACGCGATCGGCGGCCTTGCGTAATTGCTTTTTATAGAGGCCGGGTTCCGCGGGTCGTCGTTCGCCCACCGAGAGCGCCGTCGGACTATAGCCACTCTCTCGAGCCAAAGATTTTTCGTCACTATCCGACTTCTCGTCTTTTTTCGGGTCCGGGGAGGTTACCCACCAGGAAAAAAGGTCCCCCTTCCCTCAGGACGCTAACGCGAATCATCCTTTCATCCCCCCAAGGACGAGATTGCTACGCAGTCTTCACCCAAGATTGGGCCCCGAATAACTCGTACCTTTTTTTGATTTAGCAGGTGACTGGCGCGTGTATCGTGCGCTAAATACGCTTATATATTCTATATCTTTTCTCGATTGAGCTTAATTCGGCGTGATTCGACGAAGAGTCTTAATTTGGAAAAGTGGAGAGGGAAATTAATTTGGATTTTCGGTTGGGTTCGCCCGGGTTACCTTTCCCAAATTACATTCCCTCCGAATTAGGGGGAAAATGTTAACCGGAATGAGATATTTTATGTAAAATATAAAAGATCACCCGAAATGTGCTAAATTGTATGTACAATACGAAATAAAAACCTTAAATGTTAAATATTATATAAAATACAAAAAAGATGTACAATTGTTAGGTAAAATACATAAAAGGGTCTATTTTATGTAATATATCAAAGGTCTTTTATTTAATATAAAAGCTTTCCCAAATGAACGATTGTATAAAAAATAATTAAATATTCCTAAAAATTTAGATTTGTAGGTAGAATACATTAAATAATTAAAAATAAAATAATATGGTAAGTAGATCATGAAAAATTATGCTACACACCTTTGCGGCATTTGATTTTATTTTTGAAGTCACACATTTTTCTCGGAAGAAAAAATAAACCTAACCAAAATAAAAAAATCTGACCCATTTTCACAAAATATTAAATAACATCAAAAATGTATCTATTTCTAGTTTTTTATTTATTTTTAATCTAAGCCTTCTACAAGACCCCGCCCCCTTTAATTAATTTCAATAATTCTGTTCAAAAGCAAATAATGAGAGTACCCGCAGCTATTCAATTAGGATTAATCGTTGATACACCACGACCAAATGGAAGTATAAATTTAGAATATTGGAGTATAAATTTCCAGCGCAATTTTATTAATGGTGACTGTAGGGGTCAATAAAGTTCAAACAGTTAACTCCGCAGTTAGAAATTAAAAGAGAAAATAGGCATATTCATTAAAACTTTATGAATTAAATATGAATTTAATTTCCCTCGTTTGGATGACATACACACAAAGATCATTTTAAAACATCGCCGACTTCTCATACATTATTCGTGAAATTCAGGCTCCCCTTTTCAATTTTAGAGAACTCATTTAGAGGGAAGGAGAGAGCCATTTTATATAGATTATATTTGAGTAAAAGGATTCTCATATTAGACGTTGCGTGGTAGTTGAAAATTTAATTAAATAAATTCTCTACAAATTTAAAACAAACAGCTCTCTTTATAAATGCAGTAATAGGTTTCCTCGTCAAACACACTTTTCGGACGTCTATGTTTGTTTGAAAATTACTATGGGTACTAAATTCTACTAAACTTTTATCAAAATTCACCCACAATACCGCGACCTATAACATGGTACGCATCAGTTTGGCTTAAAGGAAATTATATACGTAACACTTGGAATGTCTAAGGCTGCATTTCCAGTGTAATTCCAATGCACCTGGAGACACCGGGGGAATTTTAAAATTAACTGACTGGAAAAAAAAAGATGACCATCACTCAGAAAATAAACATTATAGAAAAGGTATTTAAGAAACTTCGATTCGTTCTCAGGCTGGAAGTCTTTTATAAATTATAACGTTCTTCGTGAAATTGTTCTAGTTTCTCACTAATTCACGTATTTTAAATAAAATCAAATAAGGTAAAGGTTTTATTTAAATGGTCACCGACATTACCTATCTATATAAGTAACTTTGTTAAATGCATGTTATTTGTAAAAACCAGATACAATATGCACAAAGTGTATAGGCTTTTTAAAAAAGTCAGGGGCTCATAACTATTAGTCAATAAACATTTACCAATTAAAAATTGAATTAGGGTTAAAATATTAACTTGTCTTACCGAGATTTAAGAATTATAAAATAAAGATTTAATAAGCCACCCAAGGGCTAAGATTAAAAAAAAACCCATTCATCCGTACATTAGCGCCATCTCTAGATCAATAATCGATGTAATTTCCAAATAACTTCACCATTTTGAAACTGTATTTCACACAGGAAATACTATTTACGTTTGATGGTTGTACGTAACACCGTTTCGATCCCAATTTCATAATGTTTCTGACAAATAAATTTCGATATTAGGCTCCCTTCCTAGCAACGACTTAAAACTTCCTAGTTCTGGGTGTTTGTTCGAAGCAAATCTCCAAATATAATGGTAAATTTAAAACCGCGCGCGCCATCTCTCCAGGAAAGTTTCCGCGTCTGTTGACTGTGTGATTTAAGACGTTAAAAATTTAACGAAGTGGGGGAGGAATTTGAGGGGAGGGCGCGGAGAAATAAATTTAATTAGGTTATTCGAATACACAGGGCAGCCACCACATTAGGGGCAGCCTAGGAAACACTCGTTCAACGCGGAGCTCTCGGAGACATTTTCAGAGTGAATGCTTACCCCGCCCGGGGGCTTCTCGCGGTGGTTCTAAAGCCCTCCACCCCTTAAAATGAAAATTTTAATTTATCAGTTGAAGTTGAATTGTTGACGAGAGAGCGAACGAACCTACTTTCAAATGTACCGAACTCCCAGATGACAACCATGACTCAGTTTTGACATACTAGTCAATTAATAATCCAGAAGATGGGCTTCATTTTAAATGACTTTCCATATCATAAACCAATATCGGAATTTAAGTTTACGAATCAATTTCCAAAGTTTATGGCTAAAATGTGGCCCGAGGACCTAAGCCAGACTTTCAGGTTACTCTCACGTTGGAGTGGATAGCACGGAAATTGGGGATTCAAAAATGTATTTGGAGGAAACTTTGAACTACACTAGTGCTACACTTTCGATAATTGCCCCGCGAATACCAAATATTCAACGAAAGTTTAACGCGAAAATACCTAAACTATTTATCGGTCATTATGAAAGTGTAGCAATAAATATGGAATAATCTAGACTGAAGCAGTTCTTCGACGCAAAATGGCGCTTTTAAAAACGATCGTTTTAAAGAGCTGCACGGAAACCATTCTTTCTGTACCATTTACCAAGGTAACCGCGGCAATACCGGGGCAATACCGCGTGGATCAGAGATTGGTATTTAGTTTTCGGTTAGGTAATGTATGTCAAGATTTTTTTAGAATGGTCTTTTCCCGTGGTGACAATGCCTTGAATATAGGGAAGGGTCTGGAATGGATCTTCCCAATGGTCACAATCGGGAATTTGAATTGCGGAAATGGTAAAATAAAGGTGGATTTGGATATTGTTTTAACGGTAATGGGTAAGTTTGAATATTGTTTCATAGGGAATGGATACTAAATCAACGGAACTGAGCGGGAATTGATATTGTATCAACTGAACTGGGCGGGAATGAATATTGTATCAACGGAACTGAGCGGGAATGGATACTGAATCAACAGAACTGGACGGGAATGGATATTGTATCAATGGAACTGAGCGGGAATGGATATTGTATCAACGGAAGTGGGCGGGAATGGATATTGTATCAACAGAACCGGGTGGGAATGATTATTTTATCAACGGAACCGGGGGAATGGATATTGTATCAACGGAACTGGACGGGAATGGATATTGTATCAATGGAACTGAGCGGGAATGGATATTGTATCAACGGAAGTGGGCGGGAATGGATATTGTATCAACTGAACTGGGCGGGAATGAATATTGTATCAACGGAACTGAGCGGGAATGGATACTGAATCAACAGAACTGGACGGGAATGGATATTGTATCAATGGAACTGAGCGGGAATGGATATTGTATCAACGGAAGTGGGCGGGAATGGATATTGTATCAACAGAACCGGGTGGGAATGATTATTTTATCAACGGAACCGGGGGAATGGATATTGTATCAACGGAACTGGACGGGAATGGATATTGTATCAATGGAACTGAGCGGGAATGGATATTGTATCAACGGAAGTGGGCGGGAATGGATATTGTATCAACAGAACCGGGCGGGAATGATTATTTTATCAACGGAACCGGGGGAATGGATATTGTATCAACGGAAGTGGGCGGGAATGGATATTGTATCAACAGAACCGGGCGGGAATGATTATTTTATCAACGGAACCGGGGGAATGGATATTGTATCAACGGAACTGAGCGGGAATGGATATTGTATCAACGGACTGGGCGGGAATGGATATTGTATCAACGGAACCTGGCGGGAATGGATATTGTATCAACAGAACCGGGCGGGAATGATTATTTTATCAACGGAACCGGGGGAATGGATATTGTATCAACGGAACTGAGCGGGAATGGATATTGTATCAACGGACTGGGCGGGAATGGATATTGTATCAACGGAACCTGGCGGGAATGGATATTGTATCAACGGAACTGGGCATTGTATCAACGGAACTGGGCGGGAATGGATATTGTATCAACGGAACTGAGCGGGAATGGATATTGTATCAACGGAACTGAGCGGGAATGGGCGATAAGTGAATATTGTATCAATGAGAAACTGAACGGGAATGGTAACGTTTCTGCTTTCAAAGCAGGTAATAATCAGCTAGGCTAATACCCAAGGCACCACCTTAGGCCTAAGTCATCATCGACTTTTGAAGCCCTTAATTCAGGTGGCCGGGTTACAATGCGTAGGAGGGTGGTGGCAAGCCCTGCATGCCACGAGATCGAGCCAACAGCTCCCTACACTAACTATTACCGTTAACCTAGACAAGTTTTTATGGAAGGGGAAACCGAAGAGCTCGGGGGAAAACCCCTTAAACCAGTGAGGAGAGAACTTGCAAACTCAACGCGGAAGGAGTTGTTCCGAGTTTTCCAAGCTGGGATCGAACCCGGCTCTTCTTGCTGCGAGGCGAAAGTGCTAACCACTCCGCCACCCCACTTTAGTTCATTTCGTAACTTCAAAATTGTATCTGTTTGACATTGGTAACCTATTTAAACTATATAAATCTGTGTCGCTAACGAACCATGAAAGGTTCAATTAGGAGCTATATTCGTTACTTAAAATAACTCTAACAGAAATTAGACCAAGATAAAAGTTAAACCTTGAGATAATTCCACTGAATTGAACGATTCACGTTAGTGACATGGCTGAATACGAACTACACCGAACGACCCGAAAGTAGCCAAATATTTTCCAAAACGATAAATTGAACTTTTAAAATGAAAGTAAACTTTCGACTTTAGAGCGACTGAATAATTAATTTTATAATCTTAATTCTCGTTTTCGCGATATGCTCTAATGGGAACTCGTTTAAATATTAAATTTTCAATTTGAAGCCACAAATACGCGTTTACTGGAGCCTCGCTCTCTCGGTCTCATTCTGTTCAAAGTCGACGCTTACAACACGTCTAAAGTGGTATTATATGAGGCACTAGATCCAAAATATACTCTCTTTTAGTGGTCCCTCATACAGGAATATTTTCAGTCCGCAGTAAACAAGATATAGACTCTTAAGATATAGGCCTTAAAAATTAAAAGTACCTTTCGAGACACTTTTCAATGCACGCGAAAGTTCCGGAGAAATATAGTATTTCTCCAAATATTCCCGAAACGTATTTTGGAAAAGCATCAGGAACCTGCGAAGGTTCATGTTTCAAGAGGTCAAAGTTACCCGTATCGGAAGACGGATCCATCTATCCTAAGATATATATTATTTACTTCCGCCAAGACGTGTTTTTTTTTTATAGAACTATGAAATATTTAGAATTTCATTTGCAAAACAATCATCCAATTTTCATAAATAATACATAATTTATGTGACAAATCACACGCCCTAAAGCTCGTAAATAAAATGTGAATAATTACAGTTTAATACGTAATGTATTTTATTAAAACTTTGAGCTAAAGTTTCGAATATTTAAAAATTTGTACGCCTGTCTCAACATAATCTGTTTCCCAAACTATAAATAAAAGCTTTTAAATATATCTTTTGTACAAAAAATTAATTATTCTTATTAAGCAACGTTAAAATCTATTTAAATCTGTTCCATTCCATAACATAAATATCATAGTTTTCTGACATCTAAGCGGGTTACCAGTCTGAAAATTCCAAGGATGAAGATTTTCTAGGAACCCGGTGTTTAGATGTTGACAACGTCTAGACGTACAAAATTCCGAATAAGCTCCAACATAATGGAGCCAGCTTTTAGCGGTATTAAAGGACAATTTGGCGTAAGAAGAAACGCTCGGAATCCGAAGAAAACAACCCGAGCTAAAACGCCCTTTTGATCTAGCGACAACGGAATAGAAAGAGTGGTGTAAAAACAAGAAATAAGAAAAATCAAAGTTACCGGAGCCGAAATCCAGCCATTTAGAACGTATCAACATTTCATAGGACCAGGAGCAGTTGATATTTTATACAAATAAAAGCTATTTTCTTTGGGAAAAAGACTCGAAATACGCGGAGAGAGACATAGGCTGATGCGGGAGATTTGAGTGTGTGTACCGTCGGAGGGGCCCGGTTCTGTGTGCCCTTCCGACTATCAAAAGCTGCCCGGAAACTGAGCATGAAGTCTCGGGAGAGAAAAGACCAATCATCCGGTAAAATACAGACCCTCTTTCTCGCTCCAAACGGAGTTTTGCTGTTTACAAAAACGTTTCGGCAAATCGAGCTAGCGGAATATATATAGAGAGAGAGAGCTGGAATCCGCCACTGGGGATTTAAAGCTTCATTTTGCGCGCCTCTATCAACTATTCAAGTAGGCATTAGGACAGAGAGAGAGAAAAAAGTATAAAAGCGAATGGAACGACCTCTGCCTTTCATTCCGTCTTTGCACACTCGGTTGTTACCCCCCCTTTTTAAACTGCCAGACCCCCAAAAATTTTAGTTTTCCTTTTCATACACCGATAGCGATACGCTACTTCGAATTAACCCTCAAAAGGGAATTAAAAGTCGCGCCTCTCTTTTCGACTAAATAGAACTCTTCCAATTAAACACGCGCTCGCTAAAGTGCCATTGAACCCCAAGAGCAACAACAGGGGCTTAGACAAGGGGTGAAGGTTCGTTGTCAACTCTCTTGAAATATTACATGTCTCATGGACGATTTTTTGGCTACGCTACAGAAAATAATTCCCAAATTATTCCACTCACTGTAAATAAAATGCAAACGAATTTAAAACCCCTTTTGCGTAGCCACTTTTGCGTAGAGAATAACACTACGCAAAATAAGCTTTAAATTTCTTTCATATTAGTTTCAATGCTTAGGGTTAGTATATTCTTAAATTTTATATTACTGTAAATAAAATGCAAACAAATTTATGAAATTCATACTAGAATTTTACGCATATTTTCTTATTAAGCAGTAAATGTTTTGAATAAGATTTTCTATTATCATTAGTCTATAGAAAAATTCCATAAGTATTTCTCTTTGGGAAAGAATATGAAGTGCCATACTTATGGGAAAGTAATATAAACTTATGCCATTCAAAATACAAAGCTTTAGTTCGTGAAAATATAATTAAATTTGAATTTTACGATTCAAATGTGAATTAATATCTTATCCATGGTTAAATAGTTATCAAATATTGCGTAAATAAAAAAAATCAAACTTACCTCTAACGCTGCTATTTCAAACTTAAGCTCAACCCACGTAGTACTTCATGTACTGGAAACAGGCCTATTCGTAAGTTCTCAGTAACCCAATTTAAGCTTAAAATGATTTCATCCATTATGGGTAAATGTTTAAAACTCATTTCCATCGGGCCCTTGGTGATGAAATAGGAAGTACACGGCAATAATTTAAAAGTCTGTTCACTCCGTTGAGGGTATAGCGAGAAAAAGAGATAGGAACGCCATCTCTGGCCGGTATTTTCTCTATTGGATTCTTAGTGAAGAAGAGCATAGCCCTGGTGTATAATGCAGAAGGAAATACGTCTAGTAGAAATAGGTACAGGATAAATAGGTACCGTGGTTTGAGTGTGGATAAAACAAGTTGACCAAAGGCAAATTGTATAGTACGGCGCTTAAGTCGACATCTACATTCGTGACAACAACATTAATAATATAATATTAATTTCATTAATTTTATTAATTTTATTAATTTTATTAATTTTATTAATTTTATTAATTTTATTAATTTTATTAATTTTATTAATTTTATTAATTTTATTAATTTTATTAATTTTATTATATTATATTTTTAATTTTGTTATATTTTTAATTTTATTATATTTTTAATTTTATTATATATTTTAATTTTATTATATTTTTAATTTTATAATATTTTTAATTTATTATATTTTTTAATTTTATTATACTATATTTCATTTTTAAATATTTTATTTTATTTTATTATATTTTATTATATTTTATTATATTTTATTATATTTTATTATATTATATTATATTATATTATATTATGTTATATTTTATTTTATTATATTTTATTTTATCTTATTAATAAAATCCTCAAATCTTCCTTTTAAGTTTAACCGCCAGCCTAATTGATAGAGGGCTTCTTATTCCTAGAACAGAGAGGGACGAAGACCAGCCTCTATATACTCTCCCTTTATACTCTGGGAGCCAGTTTGCAGCTATCCAAGAGCCGTTCTACCTTTGCCAATGGTGACCACTAAAACGAAATTTATGACATTAGTCCCTTTATCTACTACTGCTAACGGTTATTATATAAGATATCTAAAAATAATCAGTAAGCCAGATCAGGTAGTCTTTTCACAAAGCAATCTTTCTTAATTTTATCTCAAGTAACCGATCTGAATTGATCTAATTTTTCTGACCACGTTCCGTTATTTGAAAAGTTATATGACTTAAATATTTAATATATATATATACGAAATGTTAAGTTAAAAGGAACCATGGCTATGAACTGCATTGCAAAGGATGATAAAATACGCGAATAAGTAGATTAGTACATAATGAAAACTGATTAAAAAGCTAAACCCTTAACAAATTTGACGATATTTAAAAACTTACAAATAGCTCGTACCAATAGGTCTTGGAGCAAACTTATTGCTCAAAGACCTATTGGACTAATCTACTTATTCGCGTATTTTATCACAATATATATATATATATATATATATATATATATATAATATTGTGGAAAGCAAATCAAAATTAACAAGTCATTAAAATTTCGATAGCGATGGATTGCTGTGCAGCATCAGCAATTTGCTCTCATTCGGTCTGTAGGCTTACGATGAATTCAGATTAGTTTCGGGTTAAACTATATCGTTTGCATTTTGCCCCATATCAACTTACCTAATATCTGAACGTAAGTACAGATAATGGGATGATCTGGAAGCACTCACCCGTAGGGATAGAGAATCGGTAGGATATTTAATCAATGGTTAAAGAGACTGCAACATCTTTGAAAATTGGAAATAATACTGTATTTGCTGGCGTAGTAAATATAATAAAAGAAGCCTAACCTTTATCAGAGTATAGCACTGGCACCATCTATGATGCACCGTCCTAAAAAAGCCTTTTATCCAAGATCTCCATCAGAATCGTCCGGGGAGAGTCGCGAGGTGAAGAGACTGGTATAGAAATGATCGAAAACAAGCTCCGTTTCGCTTCTCCGTCTCGATGGAGAGAAAAAAGACTGAAAGAAAAAAGCGGCTCGCGTAGTCGGAAGCTTTTTCGCTAATGTTCTTAAAGTGGTCGGATCGCTTAAGTAACAACTCGACCAATTAAAGCGGAGAGGATTCACCGTCTCGATTTAACCCTTTGGGGATCCACAAACACAAACACGGAGCGAGCTCGATGGGCCGATGTGTGTCCGCGTTGTCCTTATAGAAACTCCCAGAGGCGGATTTTCCAAGAGAATCTCTTTATCGAGTCATATAGGATCAATTAGGGGAACTAAGGGACCGCCTACAGCCTCCCAATAAAAACACTAACGGTTCAAGTGCACTCGTCTACTATATAGACATCGAAATGCTGTATTTCAGAAGCAGGAGTCTTAGACCTTTTAGTTAACTTGTAAGTAGAGCGAGTTTCACCTAAATAATAGCTTCAGAAACGTGTTACCTAAATAATAGGGATCTGTTGGCTCACGTGGAATGAAGGGCTTGCCACCACCCTCCTACGCATTGTATCCCGGCCACCTGAATTAATGCCACTATAAGAATGTTTGGGAAATTATCCGTGGAAAATTATCATATTGTGTAAATATTTTTAAGGATTAACCATATATAATAAAAATAATAGTAAGTAACAGCTACGCTAATGCT
Organism: Leiobunum rupestre; assembly: GCF_980474605.1. Lineage (NCBI taxonomy): Eukaryota > Metazoa > Arthropoda > Arachnida > Opiliones > Sclerosomatidae > Leiobunum > Leiobunum rupestre. The sequence goes on from NC_143387.1 coordinate 68,218,320, forward strand.
AATACCCAAGGCACCACCTTATAGGTCCAAGTCATAGAACGTCCTTTTATGCCTTTAAACAGGTGGCCGGGTTACAATGCGTAGAAGGGTGGTGGCAAGCCCTTCATTCCACGCGAGCCAACAGCTCCCTACCCTAACTATTAACGTTAACCTCCACAAGTTTTTAGGGAAAGAGGAAACCGAAGAACACGTGGGAAAACCCCCTTAACCAGAGGGGAGAGAACTTGCAAACTCAACGTGGAAGGAGTATATTATACTTTTTAGCCACCTAGCGTCCAACAAGAGAAGTTAGGTGATAAATACAAATCCGGTATTTCTTGTAAGAATTTTTCATTTGAAGTCAATTGGATAAATAATGTATGGTTTTTTATTTTTTAAATCTTAGATTTAATTATTAATATAATACATTTGGTAGGAAAAATCTAGACATTTTTAAAAACCAACCCTCAAATCCTGTATTATCTTTTAAAGATTTTTCATACAAAATATAACGAAGGGAAAATCTATAATTTTATATTTTGGAAAAAAAGGATTTTTCGTATAAGGTCTATGAAAGTAAAATGTTATATTGGATTTTCCCAAGCGTACCGATCTTGAATGTAAATAAAATAAAATATCAAATATTCAAAATAACAATACTATTTCAAAGTGATAAATACAATTTAAAAACTTTTCCCTGCAAAATAACTTCTCGTCGATAGTAAAAAAGCAATATCAGAACGAAGACGATTGAAATGGTGGGGTAGGAGGATGCTGTATCACTACAAAAGGCTTACGTCTAAAGGGGGCTAAAAGTGACCCCCCTGGTTGCCGCTATCATTGGAAATAGATTCCAAGGTGACATAAAAGAGGCGCGAGCGGGAGTGGAGAGAGGGGGGTTAAAAGTCGCCCAAAATATCGTCAACCGTTTCCGGAATTTGACGCGCTATATAGATTGCAGTTGGGGTTCTTTTCAACAAAGGCTTTCCCGAGTCTCGTTTTCGGGCGTATCGCAGCCCGACCAGACGACATTTGGGAAAGCGAGAGGAGGGGACGAAAAGGTCGTATAGGTGTCGCTGCATTACGACCTTTCAAGGGTCGATTATATACGAATTCGCGGGACGCCAGGGTCAAAAGCCCTTTTCTTCCAAATCCGCTCGCCAGTCCATTTTACGAGAGTGGGCGTTGAGGGGGGGGGGGGTGCGATGGATGGATAATATATAAAAAAAATCATTGTCGCTGCAGAGTCAATATTTGAACTTTATTTTCGAAAGGGTTAAAACGCGCACAATGAGAAAGAACCGACGGATAGATGGCGTTAAAAACTCTATCTCCTCCGAACCACGCCGCTCTTTCAACTGCTAGATTAAACCGGAAGTCACGTCACATCTCGACGACGCCAGTATAACTTAAAGGGTTAAACGCGCCACCCAACGACGGGAAACGATTTGGGGGGCGTTTATTTAATTTAGCCCCCCCCCCTCGCCCTTAACTAGGAAGAAGATGAGACTTGAAGAGAAAAAATAACGTTAAAAACTCTCCCTCCCCCCCCCTCGCGTTCTCATCACGATCCTAACAAAGTTTACATTTCTGCCCTGATCTACTTCCTAATTTATAGACTATTATTTTAAGCTTTAATTTATATAAAGTCTTCGTTGCAGCTAGCTCGATGCGCGGTAAAAAAAGATCCGTCACTTTTTTATGCACTTCCGGTTTCATTTAAAATGTCGGAAGAATAGCGAGACAATTTCTCCCATATACTGTATACAATGTATAGTTACAAAAAGCTACTTCCGGAATTAAATTTTATCTTCCGTGTCACTGGATAATGAACGTTTTTAAGAGACCTGGCAATTTTGAGTATTTAATGGGTCCTTTGCATTATGCAAATTCAATTTAAAAAGTCCCTTTTAAGGCGTTATACTAACTAAACCACGCCCACCATTAAAGATAATCAAAGACCCCTTGAAATCTCAAAATGCCATAAAGCTCTCCACTCTGAAATAATATTACCGAAATAAATTTTAGATTTTTCTTCAAACGGCTAAGCCTTTAATTAAAAGCGGAAGTTATTATAAAGTATAAAAAATAACAATAATTTAGATACCCCATCTAGCGGCGTTTTAATTTCAAAATTAAAGACGTAGTTTGTTTCTATTAATAATTTGTTTGACCGTAATAAAAGAAAACCAACCAGGATTCGCGACGATAGATTTAAAACGGTTCAAGATACCGAAAAGTATGAATTAATTTATGATCCCTTTAAGCCTATTTGAACAAATTTAGGAGGAAATGATGGTGTTTTATTATTTTAATCCAATCGGAAATTAATACGCGTATGTAAAAAAACTTAATTGGTCTAAATGCGTGGGTGGGTCAATGCTAATCAGGTCAAAACGGCGTCGGGTCCACTTCCAATTACCCTCCGACTAATTGAAAGTCTTCGTACCGCTCGATGGGGTCTCAAACTTGATCGGAATCCAAAATGCGTCATAAAGATTGTGAGAGGTTTTTGACGAACTAGTTACTTTCTTAAAAAGTTAATTGCTTAACCCTTTTTATGATATTATAGGTTTCTCCAAAAATATTATATTAAATAATATAATTCAATTCAGTTCAAACAGAGGCTGAACTGAACAGAACTGAATCAAATTGTGCTATATTACATTGCATTGCATTGCATTACATTACATTTCATTACATTTAATTGAATTGCATTGAATTACATTGCATTGCATTGCATTGCATAGAATTACATTGCATTGCATTGAATTGTATTGGATTACATTACATTGCATTGCATTACATTGCATTACATTACATTACATTGTATTACATTCCATTGCATTACATTTCATTGCATTACATTCCATTGCATTTCATTGCATTCCTTCACATTGCATTACATTATATTGTATTGCATTCCATCACATTGCATTACATTATATTGAATTACATTACATTGCATTGCATTGCATTGAATTGTATTGCATCACATTGCATTACATTATATTGCATTACATTGAATTACATTACATTGCATTGTATTACATTACATAAAATTACATTGTATTACATTATATTACATTGCATTACATTACATTACATTATATTACATTACATTGTATTACATAACATTGTATTACATTACATTTCATGGATACACTCGATATATCGGTGGTAATATCGTATGATATATCGGATGATATTAACAAATTTATCTATCATACCAGTAGTGTATATGATAAAATCATTGTAAAAGACGGTTCAGTACACTGTCATACCACTTTATTATAATTTTTCATTGAAAAAGGTTTGCAAGAGCATATCCGACTATGTTTCTTTTCATTTTACTTGAAAAAATCTTTTCTATCACAAATCAAATATCGTTGTTTTTTATTTGTTTACACTCGTAACCACCTGTCTAAAAAAAGGTTTGATCTAACTTCTGAAGTCTGGCGTACATGGTGCGGCCAATCAAATAAAATGTTATCATTAGTTAGTTAATCGATAATTTTCTTTTTTTTTAATGTTTTTCTTGAAAATATTTTTCTAATCTCGGTATCGACCAATATCGGCTTCGCTTAAGTCGATATTGGCTGATACCGATATAAAAAAAGCCGATATATCGGTGCATCCCTAATTGCATTACATTACATAATATTATATATTATTTGGAGAATAGCTTCACCCGGTACACAATTTAAAATGACTAGTCTAAATTCTAAAATCTAATATAATTGGAGGCCTCGCGGTATATAGGTATACATTACAAATTAAAGTTAATTAGGTAGGTAAAGCAATATTAATTCTTGAAGGAGCAATTAGAAACTGGGAACGAAGTTAAACGAGTTCCTATTCATTTGAGCCTCTGAAATAGTGTTTACACCGAAGTGACGCTTAGTGAGATTTGTCCGAACTAAATATTTATTAGCGTATGTAGAGTAGTACCCCGAACGAAAATGAATGGTTTAAAAGTTGAGGCAAGCCAGCAGTTGAAACTTTAATCGATACAGTAAATTTAATAATTATTTTAAAATATCCTTAAGCTATTCGTGTTTTCATTTTAAACAGATTTCGTATTAGAAACAGCATCTAAGAGAAATTGGAAAGAGACTAAAAAAGATATAGTTCGAACTCTAAAAAATAATTTAAGTGAGCTTAGAACAGACAATGGAATCAACCACAAATAAAATGGCCAGTTTAATCAACACGGTTATTGGAAACGAATTAAAAAATAATTTCAATGAAATAGTTATTTTTATAAAGTAACTTGGTCTTCTGGTTTTAATGTGGCTGTTGCACTCGCGAGGAATATAGTTTTCTAGCCCACGTCTTGTGACGTACGAGCAAAATATTATTTTTTTTACTTTTTATTCATTTTGTTTTATAGAAATAACTATTGTCAATATAATTTTTAGAATTTTATTTGTTGACTTTTTGAAACATCATTAAATTTTGATCAACGAAAGATCAAATTGTGATCAAATAAATATCAAATTTTGATCAAATAAATATCAAATTTTGATCAAATAAATATCAAATTTTGATCAAATAAATATCAAATTTTGATCAAAGAAAAAACAAATTTTGATCAAAGAAAAGATAAAACTTTGATCAAAGAAAGATCAAATTTTGATTTCAATAAAGATCAAAGATTGATCAAAGAAAGATCAAATAACGATCAAAAAGATCAAAGACTGATCAAAGAAAGATCAAAGAACGATCAAAAAAGATCAAAGAATGGTCAAAGAACAATCAAAGAACAATCACAGAACGATCAAAGATAAATTATATTTTTCGACAAATATTTCGTTTTATCAAGTTTTGATCAAAATCTGATCCAAGATTGATCTTAATTTCATCAATTCTTGCAGTTCAGATATTCTTCCAATTTTGATTTGTTGAAATTATTGTAAAAAAAATATTTGAACAAACTTTTATCACCATTTGATCAGTTCAATATTTGATAAAATCATTTGATAAAAAATTGATCAACCCTTTTTGTAAGGGATGGCTATTACGTGAAGTTTTATTATCTCCAAATGATGACTTTATCCTTTATTTATATATGTAATTATATATAATCCATTAGCGTAACTACTAAATAATACGGGAGGGATGGGGTAGTCACTCAAATGATACGTAACATATCATAGTTTTATAAATGAACCTATATTATCAATAATTTTAAGTTAGTACTTGGTTTTCTCATTTATAATAGTATGATTAGTTTTCTACAGGTAAATCAATAAACAAATAGGCTTAATTTTGAAAGCTATTTAATAATTTTCAGGTTAAGCCAACCTTGGAGAAACTTGTACAAGATTTGCATATACGTTTTCTAGATATAACTTAGCCTGTCTATGATAATTGAGGGATTGGGTTAAGTATTTGAAAATGAAAATAAGAAACAGTTGCGTTGCTTGTTCGAGCAAATTTTTATTTTTATTAATAAAATATTCTTGTGCGCAATTTTTTATTTTTATTAATAAAATATTATTGTGCGCAAATTTTTATTTTTATTAATAAAATATTCTTATGCTCAAATTTTTTAATTCAGTAAATCTGCACAAGGCGTTAATCTGTATTTTTAATTCAGTAAATCTGCACAAGGCGTTAATCTGTATTTACGTTCAAATATTATTTACAATATGCTAAACTATAAAGTAAATTTGGTCTTAACCAACTTGTTAAAATGGGAAAACAAAATCACGTGACTACCATTTCACAGCCAACTTCGATTCGGTAACTCGTGTTCATAGTTGGCCTTGCGACGATAAAGAAAAAAATTATTCTTCCAGATAGTGCAGACAGCTAATTACCTCCCACCTTTCTATTTCGAGATGTTTTAAATAATAATAATAATAATTAGATAATTATCAAAATAAAATGAATAATTGTTCGTATTTATTTGGATAGATGGCGTAGCAGTTCTCCACAAAGTCACGTGCCTACCATCTTTTCAGCCCCCCTAGAGTTAATATTTTCGCCTATTGGAAATCAGATTACTTGGTGAGGGTAATATAAAAGGTAAATCTGATTATTTTCAGATATCTGATAATTACGACCTGAATAAACTGATCAGTTATGGTTTTCTTCCAACTTGTCGAAATTGAATAAGTTTGAATTTATAACGTTTTCAATTTTAACGTTACCAATCCGAAAACTAAATGGCAGACCACACAACAAACGCTTATAAACTGTAAACTTCCGGTGTTGACGATTTTGGTCAACAGGGTGCGAAGGAAATAAACTTTTAACGCTTGAGAAATATCCCGGTTTGATTGTTTAATCCATTTTTTAAAGGGACACAAAATACGGCAGAACAAATGCCAAATTATAATTGGTCAGATGTACTATTATGAGGTACGAGAGGGGAGGAGCTAATGAAAATTCGGGCGGAATTTTCCCAACGATTCTGTTTCCCTTTAACGGAAATCAATCACCCAAAGTGAACTTCTCTTGTTGGACGCTAGATGGCTCTACAGTAAATAAAAAAAAACAAAATTTACTCCTTCCGCGTTGAGATTGCAAGTTCTTTCCCCACTGATTAAAGGGGTTTTCCTCCGCGTTCTTCGGTTTCCGCTTTCCATAAAAAGTTGTCGAGGTTAACGGTAATAGTTAGCGTATGGAGCTGTTGGCTAGCGTGGCATCTAGGAGCAACAAACACAAGGAGAACGCGGGTAACCTTTAAACACGCTAACGCAGTGTTGTGTACAAATTTCATTGGACGAACCTTTACGCTGAACGTTTTACGGGCGTTGGGAAGACAATTTCTGAATTTTCCCCTTCCGACGGCAGCAGGCGCTAAAGCGTCTAACCAATGAAAAATGCACCCAAGAAAATGCACGACTTTCGACGGGCTGCGTTATCCTTGTGTGCGGTGCTATGTTTGTTGCTCCTAGATGGCTTGAAGGGCTTTCTACCACCCTCCTACGATGTCGGGGACGGTTAACCATTATCCATGTTTAAATTGATTTTTTTGGGGGGAAAATGTAAACAGAAAAATTTACTGGTTAATATTTCGTAAAATGATTAAAAAACTTCTATTATTCGTAAAATTTGAGCTTTTTATCGAAAAAAAGTCGTTTTTCCGATTAATTTTACAAATTTATCAAAAAATTAATCAGATAATACAGAAATATAAATTACTTGATCAAAACGTTTTACGAATAATTTTGAGAGCTTTATCTGTTGAATAAAAGTTAACCATCCCCGACCTCTACGCGTTGTAACCCGGCCACCTGGATTAATAAGTCGCTTGATGACTTGCACCTAAGGTGGTGTCTTGGGTATTGGCCTAGCTGATTATTATTATTATTATTATTATTATTATAATCACGGTAGTAATAACATTGTCTTGGAATATTATCCTTCTCAGCTAAAGATGAAGACGTCACGAAAGTGAAGAGGTGGAGTAATATATAGAAATAGCGAGAGACGGCAATTATTTGAGAGACTTCTAAAGTATCCTCGGTTACAAGCAATTTGGCAAAGCTCTTAAGTAAGAGCGACGCTGCTAGACAAGGTTATCTACTTCACCCCACACCATTCAAAAAGACGAAAACAAGACGCCGAAAGGGAACAAATATAGTCCGGCGCTTAAGTCATCATCTACATTTTTTTACAAACGACTGCCAATTTAATTTAATTACTTTAATGCCAATTTAATTTAATTAATTTAATGCCATTTTGATTTAATTACTTTAATGCCAATTTAATTTAATTAATTTAATGCCATTTTGATTTAATTACTTTAATGCCAATTTAATTTAATTAATTTAATGCCAATTTAATTTAATATATTTAATATTAATTTAATAAATTTAATATTAATTTAATAAATTTAATATTAATTTAATAAATTTAATACTAATTTAATAAATTTAATATTAATTTAATAAATTTAATATTAATTTAATAAAATTAATATTAATTTAATAAATTTAATATTAATTTAATCAATTTAATATTAATTTAATCAATTTAATATTAATTTAATAAATTTAATATTAATTTAATCAATTTAATATTAATTTAATAAATTTAATATTAATTTAATAAAATTAATATTAATGTAATAAATTTAATATTAATTTAATAAATTTAATATTAATTTAATCAATTTAATATTAATTTAATCAATTTAATATTAATTTAATCAATTTAATATTAATTTAATCAATTTAATATTAATTTAATCAATTTAATATTAATTTAATAAATTTAATATTAATTTAATCAATTTAATATTAATTTAATCAATTTAATATTAATTTAATCAATTTAATATTAATTTAATCAATTTAATATTAATTTAATCAATTTAATATTAATTTAATAAATTTAATATTAATTTAATAAATTTAATATTAATTTAATAAATTTAATATTAATTTAATAAATTTAATATTAATTTAATCAATTTAATATTAATTTAATAAAATTAATATTAATGTAATAAATTTAATATTAATTTAATCAATTTAATATTAATTTAATCAATTTAATATTAATTTAATCAATTTAATATTAATTTAATCAATTTAATATTAATTTAATCAATTTAATATTAATTTAATCAATTTAATATTAATTTAATTTAATAAAATTAATGCCATTTTAATTTAATAAATATAATGTAAATTTAATTTAATAAAATTAATGCCATTTTAATTTAATAAATATAATGTAAATTTAATTTAATAAAATTAATGCCATTTTAATTTAATAAAATTAATGCCATTTTAATTTAATAAATATAATGTAAATTTAATTTAATAAAATTAATGCCCTTTTAATTTAATAAATATAATGTAAATTTAATTTAATAAAATTAATGCCATTTTAATTTAATAAAAGTAATGCCATTTTAATTTAATAAATATAATGTAAATTTAATTTAATAAAATTAATGCCCTTTTAATTTAATAAATATAATATAAATTTAATATTAATTTATTTTAATAAATTTAATATAAATTTAATATTAATTTATTTTAATAAATTTAATATTAATTTATTTTCATAAATTTAATATTAATTTATTTTAATAAATTTAATATCAATTTAATTTAATTTAATTTAATACTATTTTTAATTTAATTTAATTTAATATTATTTTTAATTTAATTTAATTTAATATTATTTTTAATTTAATTTAATTTAATATTATTTTTAATTTAATTTAATTTAATATTATTTTTAATTTAATTTAATTTAATATTATTTTTAATTTAATTTAATTTAATATTATTTTTAATTTAATTTAATTTAATATTATTTTTAATTTAATTTAATTTAATATTATTTTTAATTTAATTTAATTTAATATTATTTTTAATTTAATTTAATTTAATATTATTTTTAATTTAATTTAATTTAATATTATTTTTAATTTAATTTAATTTAATATTATTTTTAATTTAATTTAATTTAATATTATTTTTAATTTAATTTAATTTAATATTATTTTTAATTTAATTTAATTTAATATTATTTTTAATTTAATTTAATTTAATATTATTTTTAATTTAATTTAATTTAATATTATTTTTAATTTAATTTAATTTAATATTATTTTTAATTTTATACTAATCTATTTCTTAAATTACACTTTGTAGTTTAAACAGGGTTATTCAACTATAGGAGGCTTGGAGCATTTCGGATGGCGGATGTCTTGCTTTTCGCAAAAACTACTATTACTAGTATAGCGTTGAAATCTAACCTCCTAAAAGTTTAAAACCCCTGAATTAGCCGCGAATCCTTCTAGATAGAGAGCTCCATATTCCTACAACAGACAACGACGAAGCGAAGCGAATACCCTCTATATACTCCAAGGGTCAGTCTACCTTTAAAAATGACGACAACCACAACGAAATTTATGAAACGCGTCCCTTTCTCAGAGTATTATTCGCGCGCCATCTATGAGGCATCGCGCAAAAAAATTGTTACTCGGAATAGGTGTTATAAATACGGTCTTTATAATTCTAAACTTAGTCCACGCGGAGGAAGCATCGAATCCCGAATATTCCCTTTCCAAATCTAACAGAGGGGAAAGAGAAACACCAACGCAAACGCCTCGCGATACGGTTTTTCGCCAATTCATTTTCTTTTTTCTTCCTCCCAGAACTTTTCGTCTCTGAAAGAGGACCTTTCTGTCACAGTCCCGGGAAGAAGACCGAATAGTTATTTAAGCTTGTTTTTACGCAAGGCTGACAATTATGTTTGGAACGCGCCTTTAAGTTTTGGATCACCGCCTTTCGCTGTCTTAAAGCTGCACCCTACCCTCATTCCCTTCCCCCCTTTCGCTTCTATCACCCCCCTACAGCCCCCCCCCCCACCCCAAAAAAAAACAACCAAGGGGAGAGCGAGAAGAACTGGAAACAAATTGAAATCTGCAGCATCCTCTCTCTCGCCCCCCTTTCCCGTCTGGCCCCCCCTTCCTTCTCGACATTCCCGACGCGAAAGGAAATACGACAGGAATTTAGTGCCATCTATCAACACAAACGAGAACTTTCGAGGGTGAATAGAAGCTGAGAGACTTTTCGCCTATTTTTTCGCGTCTTCATAGACGAAATGCCGCCCGTCAAATTTTAGATATATCAAAGAAAGTCTTTATTTTAATGATTTTTTCTTACGATTTAAATGGAGGCCGCAATAACTTTGATTCAAGGACCATTTTAAAAGTGGAGGAAAAAGTTAATGTGGTGAAATTTTAAATCTTTAACAGAAATATATAATCGATACATTTTCATTTTGCCACTAGATGGCGACAGTGGGCTAGTTTTATGGAGAAAAAAATCAATTTATGCCTAGTCCCCCCCCCCCCATGAAAACTCTTTTCGGGGTTTTAGTCGGTATTTAGCATATTATTTGATAGGAATTTAGGAGCCCTCCTGCATTGCAGGGTCTGCGGGGGCCTTATTTACGCCACTGCCAACAGTACGTACTCTCCAATAACGCTTTTGGGTATTTTATAACAGAAGTATATAACATATTTTAACATAAAAGGATACATCTAGGATAGTGCTTTAAATCGATTATCGTAGAAAATAAAGGTGATAAATCAGATATCAGATTACCTGCATTTACGCTCAGATAATATCAGATTATTTCAAATTGGTTACTTGAAATAATAAATTATAATCAATTTTAAAATCAGATTACTGGGTGAGGGTAATATAATATACACCTGATCTAAGTAACTGATTATTAATATAAGGTTACCTACTTATTTTAAAGTATTATTCCGTTGAAATAGCTTTAATATCATTAAAATTCAACAAATAATCCCCCGCAATTTTCGGAGTACCAACATTTATAATTCCCTAAAAATATATTTTTTAAATTTTAATTCCTACTTGAGGTAAAATTGCTTAATTTTTTAATTTTAATGATATACAAAATATATTAGCTTAAGAAACTGAGATATCCAAAATTTCGAACTCTTAATTAAATTATTTGCACAATTCTATATTTTTCCAGATTTTGAAGTAAAATTGGATTCTCAATTTTTAAATTCAGTGTTTTTTAAAACATTTAAAACAAAAATAAGCAATATTGATTTCACCATATAATTATCTCTCCTCACTTAAATTCTGACGCAAAATTATTATTTTAAAATTAATATTAGAATTATCTGAAATACTTCAAATATGTCAGGAAATCGAGATAAGAAACTAAAATACAATTTAAATATTAGAAATATTTGGATATCAGAAATCTGTTAGCAAGCGCCTTCTGCACAAATCTCCAGCCGCGAACCCATCGATCGGATTTTAGGAGTAGACAGTCATGCCATCTGTTGCAGATTAAAGCAAATATTTTTGAATCTATGAGATAATAACATATCATTAAATTAATTTTTAAGTTAATATATAGTAGATAAATTCTTATACATTAGATAGAAAATTATTATATATTAGACCAAAAAGGAGTGTTTTAATAAAGTAGACAAAATCTTCATATTTTTAATCGATTATACTAAATGCAAATTTTTTTTAAATTAGTGAAACTATAATCATAGGGGAAAATAATTGGATCAGAAGTCTAAAACAGCTTTCAAGAGTATGGTGATAGCGGCATTTAAATTAAGTAAAAAAATTGATTAAAAATGGTGAAGTGAAACAGATGGCGACACGATCCCTGCAGTAGCGATTTACCTGAAAGCAAATACACAAATCTTAAAAAGATAAAGTATATTTCTCTTTCAGGCGACGATGTACGCGCCAATGATTTCAGAATTTAAAGACTGAAATCTTAGCAAATCTTTTCATTATAAATGATATAGCCATAAGAAACATAATAAAATTAGTACTACATCATTTTGAAGCGCTCCCTTTTTCCAATTATGGAATCGATTATTAAAAACACTATCTATACTAGTCTGTAGTCGTAGACCAAGTTTCTACGCGTTTTTTGTTTTGTAATAATAATAATAATAATAATAATAATAATAATAATAATAATAATAATAATAATAATAATTAATATTATAATTGTACGGGTAATATATACTTAATTGACTCTGACATTTAAATTTCAGAATAATTAAGTTTAAATTTCAGAATAATTACATTTAAATTTCAGAATAATGAAATATAAATTTCAGAATAATTACGTTTAAATTTCAGAATAATTACATTTAAATTTTAGAATATTTACGTTTAAATTTCAGAATAATTACATTTACATTTCAGAATAATTAAATTTTTATTTCAGAATAATTAATAATAATTTTCAGAATATTAACTATAAATTTCAGTATAATTCCATTTCAATTCCAGAATAATTAAAATTAAATTTCAGAATAGTTAAATTTAAATTCCAAAATATTTACATTTAAATTTCAGAATAGTTAAATTTAAATTCCAGAATATTTACATTTAAATTTCAACATGTTGTATAGAGTCTCGGCTGAATTTGAATTTCGTTAACTAATAGAAATAAAAGAAACCCTAGCATTTCCGGTTTATGTTTATGCTAGTCGATCAAGATTCAAGATTCAAGATATAATTTCAACCTGTACAACAGTACAACCCCTTTGTATCGGGGCGGCATCACTTAAAGTGTTGGTTGCACGAAAAATCGATAGTAATAAAAGCGAATGAATGTGGGCTTGTTTTGAAGCCCAGGACGTTCTCTTTCCAAAAATGTAATTGTCGAAACAAATTTCCAAGCCTAAGTGTATTAACTTTGAGTCCGAAACTGACCTTTTTCGCTCCCCAAAATCTTGATATTTTCGGCGAATTTTCTCCTCCGTAGCACAAGCTGTAGTTTTATTCCTAAAATAGAAGGAACTGAAGTGGAGGGATTCTGTTTACTTGTAGAAGTTTTCCAACCAGAGGTTTTTAATCATAATATTAGGCTTATTATCGAAATAAAAATATTTTTTTACGCTTACGCGCGCGCCACCCGACGTTTTAATAAGAATTTACAAGGAGCCTTCGGTGTCATATCGTTTTTCTACTATGTAGGCTTGTGTATGCCTATTTCAATTACTACCGCGTAGGACCTTTTCCTGGGTATTAAATCAACCTGCTTTTAATCCTAGATGTAAAGAAATGTATTACAGACAATTAGCATTTTCTGACGTCATGGGTGCCGAGAAGTCTGGAAATTCGCCGAAAAACTCGATTTCCACCATTTCGACTTCTTTTTATAATAATTCAAAGACCACTTAACCGATTTTGATGAAATTTTCTGTACTTGCTATAAAATGTTTGCTCTTTCTAATGAACCATTAATTAGCCATAGCTAAAATTTCGTGCAACCAACACTTTAAAGGAGCACAGTTATCCTTATATTAAGATGTCGTTGACGAAGGAACAAAAATGCTTGAAAAAAGCTTATTATATTAGTAACTTCCTTACGTTACTTATGATAAAACTTCATTGTTACAATTTGGGATAAAAATAATGTGATTCGCTTGTAATAATAACCAATCGTAATAGACGTAAAGCAGCGCAATCACAGACTAAAGTATGCCTTGTAAAGAAGCCTTATTACATTGGAAGTACAATTTTGACATTTTGGTCCGTGATGCGGTGACATATAAGCCGGTAATCGGTGTACACAGATTTTTTAGAATTGGTTAACCCCTCGAGGGGGAGAGGTGACACTGGCCAAAAAGTATCTTGGCCGAGTGCTCTTTGCACCCTAATCGAATTGCCATCGGCACTTTTCAAGTTAATGTTTTCTCCCAGCCTCTCCACGGTGGTTGGATAGAGTTGGGCCCCTAATTGAAAAATGTGCCTCTTCGCGTAGCGGGGTCGGGAACGAGCGAAGAAATATATATCGTATTATAAGGGTTTGCGCGGGGGGACGTCCTGGGTCACGTGACCGGATGCAGTGCGTCGGGCGACAAACCGAAATAGAGTATAATGGACGCAAAGTGGGCACCATCCAATTTTCGAGAATAGCCAAGCCTAATAGCGGCAATGAGCAAAGCAAAGTAAAGGGCGGGAAATTGGAGAGGCAACAACTCAACAGACATAAGCGGATGGAAGGTAAGTGAGAGTAACCCCTTAAAAGCCACGGTGGGTTCCGTGAACACAATGATCCAAAGTAGCCAATGCGGTTCTGAGAAGACACTCACCAGATGTCAGTATTTTCGTCCGATTTAATTTACCTAAATAGACTTCTTTTGTGTCATTTAGGGCCTCGAAAATTTTGAAAACGAGACTAAATTGTTATCAACTTCCGATACGTTTCGGCTAATATATTTGAAAATTTGTTTAAAGGCCTAGGTTTTCTTCCGCCTGTCACCCTTTACATTTACTTTCCTTCCAAACAAAAACCCTGGTGGTAGGCCAACGTGTTCCGCTATTGGCCTACCACCAGGGTATTTGTTTGGAAGGAAAGTAAATTTAACAGGCGGAAGAAAACCTTTAACAACTACCTCGCGATGTAACGGACTGCTCACTCGAGCTCGTAAAGAAACATGTTCCGTGTTAATTTATGTAGAAAAATCCAGGGTTTTTGGTCCAATTTAGACTTTCATAGTCGTTCTTGTAGTTTATAGACCCTATATTGTAAATTCTATTTCTCAATAACACTTACATTGGTTTTAATGATAATTTTGGTACCGAACCTTTTTTCGACAATGACACTCTCGCAAAGTTCCGACTAGAACTAGCAACCGAACTGACCAGAATATTATCATCCTTGGTAGCAGAATATTTCGGCTTTGGACATATTTAGACACTAGGGGGCTCTGTGCTGAATTAAATAATGTTTGCGCGATAGCTCTGAAAACCAGTTTGGTGATAAGTTTCGCTAATTTTCCTACTTACAATTAGTGTTATTATGTTACGTATCCAATAATAATTTATGTAACACAGACTGAAATTGATTCGAAAATGAACAATTTTGCAATGTAAATTAACAATGCTAGCTACAGTGTTATGTACGTAAATAAAAGGGTGTTCTTAAACGGTACATTAAATTTCTGCCCTCACGTTAGGTATTATACTTTTAGCCGTGTTCCTTAATCGTGTCTTACTACCAATTTGGATCGCCATTGACGAGTTAGAAGTATTACCCAATTTATAATCAGAAATTAATCATAATAGTTGTTTCCAGAGCTTAAGCTTTTTAGTAATTCATAGGTACACGCATTTTGCACGTGTACTTCTAATTCTAAAATCTCTATCTTCAAAAACTATAGCTAGTGACGTAAAAAAACATTTACAAGTGACCTCCCGTATTTATTAAAGTAAATAAAACAAATATTACACGAATTAAATTAAATACAAACTATACCGATGTGTAAGTGCAGGAAATAATATTACAATACTGAGTACCGTGATGGTTAACAAAAGCCTATAATGGAGTTTACGAATATACGGCACACAATGAATCGTTGTCCATCAGCTGGTCAATGGGCACTTCGCTAAGGGGGGGGGGGCGATCGATTCGGTGTCGACAGGAAGAAGAAAACAACATTATCCTTTCGGGAGAGTAGTCCAATTTTCCGCCATATCGCACTTTCAAGGCAGTCCAATTTTGGAAGAAAAGACCCTATTGAAAAACTACACGGTTCTTCGAGCGATTTCCCCCCACTCGAAAATAGGCACTTTCGTTTTTCGTATTCTAAATTCACAGTCGGAAAGAAAACACGCAGTATTCAAAAGATGTTTTCAACTCGATTCTCGGATCGCTCGTACAGTGAAGCTATTGTCCGCAGTTAAAAAGCCCGAAATTTCTATTGAGTGAAGAGAAATGGATTGTAGGGTATTATTACTTCGAGGAGATCTATATTAATACTCTCAACAGACGGTGCATATTGAATCGTTTCAAACCAAGTTTATTAATCCAAAATTCTTTAAGTAATTAGAAATAACAAAACGTTGTTACTTAGAAAAATTTAAAATATTTAATTTCAAAAGTTTAAAATAATTAAAATTATGTAAATTAAAATATTTAAAAAAATTAAAATTATGTAAATTAAAATATTTAAAAAAATAAATTATTTTATTAAAAATATTTAAAAATAAATCCTTAATTTAAAATATTTAAAAAATAAAATACTTAATTTAAAATATTTAAAAAAAATAAAATACTTAATTTAAAATGTTTAAAAATAAAATACTTAATTTAAAATATTTAAAAAAATTAAAATACTTAATTTCAAATATTTAATAACATAAATTATTTTATCTAAAATATTTAAAAATATAAAATTTAATAGAGATATTGAAAAAATTAATTTTTAATAAAAGATATTTCAAATCTTTAAAAATTAATGAAATTAATAGATTAAAATTAAAAATATTAAATTTAATAAAAGATATTTAAATTATAATATTTAAAAGTTATTAAAAGATATTAATTTTAGAAAATTTAAAAGTAATTAAAAGTATTTAAATTATAATACGTAAAAGTTATTATAAATATTTAATATAAAATATTTAAAGTGATTAAAAATATTTAAATTATAAAATTTGAAAATTATTTAAAAATATTTAAATTATAATAGGTAAAAGTTATTAAAAGTATTTAAATTATAATAGGTAAAAGTTATTAAAAGAATTTCAATTATAATATTAAAAGTTATTATACATATATAATTTAAAATATTTAAAATGATTAAAATATATTTAAATTAAAATATTTAAAAGTGATTTAAAAAATATTTAAATAATAGTATTTAAAAGTTATAAAAATTATTTAAATAATAGTATTTAATAGTTATAAAAATTATTTGAACTATAATATTTTAAAAGTTATTAAAAATATTTAAATTAAAATATTTAAAGTGATCTAAAAATAATTAAATTATAATATTTAAAAGTTATTGAAAAATATTTAAATTATAATATTAAAAAGTTATTAAAAATATTTAAATTATAATATTTAAAATTTATTAAATAATATTTGAATTATAATATTTAAAAGTTATTAAAAATATTTGAATTATAATATTTAATAGAAAAATCAAATTGCAAAAAGTTATGTTACTCAGCGTTATGGTGGTTTAAATTTTTTTTTATTAAAATGAGATTAGTGTTTTATATCCCACAATTAATTAAATAATCAAAGCTAGTTTTTTAAACCGAAATTTATAAGTATAACTGTATAAATGATTTTATTAAATAAACCGCAATCGGCGAAACTTTCGAAAAAGACTATTAGTCACGTGAGGTTAAAATGATGAATTCAGTTATTAAGCAAATTTTAGGTTCAGTCGTTGTAACTGACCGGTACGTACCATCTGCTCTTAAAATTGAAATTTCCGGTATTTATAAATTAATAGGGACAACGCGAGACACAAGGATTGAGTAAGCGAGTAGCTTTCGGATAATGGCCGAGAGACACGCATTCGAGGAACAGCAACAAAATCTCCACGGAATAAAGTAGCGTAATTTGAAATAATCCTATTATTGTCGACCAATCCTTTCCCCACTCTCCTGAATCCCCCTTCCATCCCCATCATCTTCTCCTTTTCCTCTCCACACTGGATATTGACCACAAAAAGAAAATAATTGCTTCACCTTCTTCTCCGATAGAGGGAGCTTTTCAGGTTGGCCATCCGAGCGGAAGAATGACTACCCCCCCCCCCCTTCGCAGCGACGCTTCCACCCTTTTGATACCGACAAAATGGCGGTTGTCATGGAGACCCCGAATTCCACTCCCCTCGCCGTCATGAGTCTCCCGCCCCGAACAAAAGCGGTGAAGGGGGGGGGGGTATCGAGGCGTATACGCTGGCGGGAACCCGAGAGATGGCGCTGATTTTTCTATTGAAAGAAGGCTTAAGGTAGACTCGGGTTTTTACCGGAGTCGAGATCACATTTTGTCTCATTCTTAAAATCAACAAGTACTCCCTGGCATTCTAGTTTCTATCTGATTATAAAGGGTCGGTTGGGCTAAATTGAGAGATAACGCCTAAAATACCTTTTGTAAAAGATTTCATTTTGAGGGAATTTATCTCGATAGAGACCTCTGGTGGCATAATCTTAAAAATAAAATCAATAAATATTATTAAAATGCTTTAAAATAGCTAAATCTAATGCTTCTACTAAGTTTTTAAGAAATTATTTTTAAAAACTTTATACTTCAATAAAAACTTTAATTTAATTTAAATCTAAGCAGCGGGCACCTCGCAATGACGTCTAATATTTTAAAACATTTACTTGAAATCAAGATTTCCGTGTATTTAAATGATGATTCCCAAATTTAAGTGAAAACATTTGATTATCATTTCATTACTATTAAATACCACACCATTATTCCTCAGCTATTAGTGATAAAATTCTGATAATCATTTGATTCGCATTGAATATCTGATTGTTGTTACTTGGTTATCGATAAAAAACCGGTAATTTTGATATGATAACTATTGAACACCACATACTTACTACTTTGTCACTGTTTCTGATTTCCACTTAAAAGCCTAGGATTTCTTCTGCCTGTTTTCCTTTAAGTTTACTTCCCGCCGCGCAAATATCCTGGTGGTAGGCCAACCGCAGAACACGTTGGCTTACCACCAGGATATTTGCGCGGCGTGAAGTAAACTTAAAGGAAAACCGGCAGAAGAAATCCTAGGCCTTTAATAACTGAAAATAATTACTTAAAAACCAAAAGTTATTTCCATAATTCAAATAAGTGTTGTTAATTTTCCGGAAAAATTAAAGGTGGAAATTTTTCAAAAAATCGGAAAAATAAAAAATTGTATCATTAATTACTTTTTAAAAGTTTTTAATGGCTTTAACTTTTTACCGATATAAAATGTCTAATATCAGTAAACTGGGGTGGTGGAGTGGTTAGCACTTTCACCTCGCAGCAAGAGGAGCCGGGTTCGATCCCAGCTTGTGGCACTGGGTGAAAACTCGGAACAACTCCTTCTGCGTAGAGTTTGCAAGTTCTCTCCCCACTGGTTTAAGGGGTTTTCCCCCGAGATCTTCGGTTTCCCCTTCCACAAAAACTTGTTGAGGTTAACGGTAATAGTTAGTGTAGGGAGCTGTTGGTTCGAACGCGTGGCATGCAGGGCTTGCCACCACCCTCCTACGCATTGTAACCCGGCCACCTGAATTAAGGGCTTTAAAAGTCGCATGATGACTTAGGCCTAAGGTGGTGCCTTGGGTATTAGCCTAGCTGATTATTATTATTATTACATACTACAAAACATTAATAGTGTTACGTTGTCAATCATTTTAAACTAGTCTAGAGGTTTAGTTTTACTTTCAGATTCGAAAAAATAAGGCGAAAATTCCGCTTTATTTCAATTTGCAAACAAATTATTAGACTAATCATGGAATGAAAACTTTTTATTTTTTTTCGGAAAAATACGGAAAATGTTCCGAAAAAAACTTTCCGACTTACAACACTAATTCAAATAATCGATTAATCGATCACGAAGCTGAGTGAGTAGCACTTCGATCTCGTCTACCGTCTTCACTTACAGATAAGGATCATAAGTACCCCATTAATCAATCGATAGTGCGAACTCGTCTTCATCGATAAGGGGGGGGGGACCTATAGGAGGGGGGCTATTGTGGGGGGGGGACCTATAGGAGGGGGGAGTTTGGGAGGATGAAACTTGTTAAAGATCCCCCGCGATTTTCGTCCCCTCTGGTGGGAAAAATGAATGAAGATTCGGAATTGAAAGGGTTTATTAGCCTAGGAAAACCGCAATCGCGTAATTTATTAAGTAACGAATTCTGAAAGAGAGAGAGAGAGAGAGAGAAGTGAAAATGAATCAAAGCGACATCTAGCAACTCTATCCCGAATTAAAAGAAGGAGAAAACGGTTAGAGCTCCACTCGACGGCGAGCGACGCGGCGAAGGCTAAAAGCGAACTTATATCTCTCTCGGTCTATCCAAGTGGGATTCGCTAATTGCTTTGGCAATTTAGAAGGGAGATATTTACGGGATGTTGAAATATGGATAGACGATTCCGGACCCGTAAAGCGCTATCTGGCATCCAGAGCTTACGTACATTTGATACGTTATATCGACGTATATGGAGTTGCGTATGACGTAAGCGCTATATATATACAATTTGCAGTTAGAACGTTCGCGTAGAATGATCTTGAGTGGGCCGCGATAGGTCGCTTTAGTTTATACCAATTCCCCGAATTGAAATTAGGCGTAACACTTCGGGGGGTGCTTTCGTCGGACGACGCGGCGCCCTCGACTACGCGATGCACTCCGAATTAATCAGCCCGCCGCAATTAGAGAAACGCATTTGCCACTAAAATGCCACCAATTAAGAGGGGGTTTACTTAATGCGTATACGATTAGCGATTATAATAATTATCAGCTACTTCACCCGCTGAGCAGTTTTCTTTTCGTCCGAAATTCGAGGACTTTAATTCAAAGTGTCCGAGAGTTTTACAAATTGAGCGAACAAATCATCAACGGACCGAGCTGCTTTTATCATTCATTTTATTATTGGCCCGGGGAGCGAATATTACTAACGAATTGCGTTTTGCTCTGACGTCATAGCTAAGGTTAGATTTCTACAAATAAGGATGCAAAATTTAGGAATTCATCAATTCTTTGCTCTGTAGGTTTCAATGTAATTTTGTTATAAACGTTTTGAAAAACGTAAGTTTTATTAATCTAAAATGTTATTTGTACGAAATAGAATACTTTGTATGCAGAAATTTCTTTAAACAACTTCACCTTCTGTTGATTAAGATCAAAATGTAGTAACTTTTCTCAATCAAGTAGATATATGACTTAATTAATGTACAAAAAATTTTGAAAATAAATAATAAGATCAAAGCGTCGCTTGGTGATAGAGGATTTTTTTGTGATATGCAATTGTTAAATAACCATTAATTTTTTAAAAAATAACTAATACATTTTGAAATAAATAACTAATACATTTTGAAATAAATAACTAATACATTTTGAAATAAATAACTAATATATTTTGAAATAAATAACTAATATATTTTGAATAAATAACTAATACATTTTGAAATAAATAACTAATACATTTTGAAATAAATAACTAATACATTTTTAATAAATAACTAATACATTTTGAAATAAATAACTAATACATTTTGAAGTAAATAACTAATACATTTTGAAATAAATAACTAATAAATTTTGAAATAAATAACTAATACATTTTGAAATAAATAACTAATACATTTTGAAATAAATAACTAATACATTTTTAAATAAATAACTAATATATTTTGAATAAATAACTAGTACATTTTGAAATAAATAACTTATATATTTTGAATAAATAACTAATACATTTTGAAATAAATAACTAATACATTTTTAAATAAATAACTAATATATTTTGAATAAATAACTAGTACATTTTGAAATAAATAACTAATACATTTTTAAATAAATAACTAATACATTTTGAAATAAATAACTTATATATTTTGAATAAATAACTAATACATCTTTAAATAAATAACTAATATATTTTGAATAAATAACTAGTACATTTTGAAATAAATAACTAATACATTTTTAAATAAATAACTAATACATTTTGAAATAAATAACTTATATATTTTGAATAAATAACTAATACATCTTTAAATAAATAACTAATACATTTTTAAATAAATAACTAATAAATTTTGATATAAATAACTAATAAATTTTGATATAAAAAACTAATACATTTTGAAATAAAAATCTAATATATTTGTAAATAAAAAACTAATACATATTTAAATAAATAACTAATACATTTTGAAATAAATAACTTATATATTTTGAATAAATAACTAATACATTTTTAAATAAATAACTAATAAATTTTGATATAAATAACTAATATATTTTGAATAAATAACTAATACATTTTGAAATAAATAACTAATACATTTTGAAATAAATAACTAATACATTTTGAAATAAATAACTAATGGATTTTGAAATAAATAACTAATACATTTTGAAATAAATAACTAATACATTTTGAAATGAATAACTAATACATTTTGAAATAAATAACTAATAGATTTTGAAATAAATAACTAATAAATTTTGAAATAAATAACTAATACATTTTGAAATAAATAACTAACACATTTTGAAATAAATAACTAATACATTTTGAAATAAATAACTAATACATTTTGAAATAAATAACTTATGAGTAATTCCACGTCAAATCAACCAGGTCCAAACCACTCAAGTTTCCAATTTTGATGAAATTTGGCAAAGGGGTGTGGTTAAGTATAAATTGAACCCCTGTAAAGACCACAGTATCGCGTTTCCAATCAATTTTGAAAACAAAGTGATTTGAAATTTTTTTTTAAAAATTATTTTTTATTTAAATTGACTTACCTGGTGCTGATACATGCTGTGTATAATTATTTTCTTGTATATTGGACCTTTGACGAAGTTACGCGCAATTTACTAAACCCCCACCACTACCAATTTTGACCATTTTGAAATGCTCAGATTTTCGTGAAAATTGTCCGAATTGATTTTCTTTTTTAATTTTTATAGACTTTTCTCTTGGTAATTTATGATGTATAAAAATGTTGATTTTATTATTTAGTTAGATTTGTCCATTTACATAATATTACATATATTAATTTAGTTTCGCCACACCAGGTGTCACCACATACTGAAACCCAGAGTTTTCTGATTAGAGGTAGAAATCGTTTAAGCCACAATGACTACTACAAAATGTTATTTTGGTGAATTGAATAGTGAAAACTGTTTTAAAGAAACAGAATTGCATGAAGTGAAATATTACGCACCCAAAGATTTTACACTAGAAGAAGTTTTCCTGATTAACATCAGAAGTGGAGAAAAAACTTGGCCAAATATTTGCCAACTTCGTGTAAATTCGTATTTGCACTATTACGTACAAAGGCAAGTTTTATGTTGCGATCCACAGAAGAAACACAAAAGAAAAATTAAGGAGAATTAGAGATTGGTAACGTTGGATCTTTACTTCAAATCAAAACATCTTCAACTGGAAAAAAACCTTCTGCCTGGGATGAAACTATGCACAAACTGCATGACATTGATTTCTAATATGACACTGGAAGCTGGCACAGAATTTACAGATTGAAACTTAAGCTATTGCTGTTCTATTGTATTAAATATACATGTACACTCTGTTAAATAAGTCTTCGGCCGTTGGGATTTTGGCACTTATTTGCGATTATCTCAAAAACTATGAATGATAGCTAGTTGAAACCAATTTTATTTTTAATATTTTACTAATATCTTTCTTACCTATGTCTTGATTTACGTGTAGCATTTCCATATCCGCCGGAAACGCCAAATATCGTTTTTGACAACTTTTTTAATAGTTATGTTACGCCCCTGAAACCTGCATTGTTGGATTCACAAGGGTTGATTCATATTTAGAAAGTGCCATTTTCAATGCAGTATAAAATAATATAATTTAATGTAATCTAATGCAGTATAAAATAATATAATGTAATGAAATGTAATGCAGTATAAAATATTATAATGTAATGTAATGTAATGCAGTATAAAATAATATAATGTAATGTAATGCAGTATAAAATAATATAATGTAATGTAATGCAGTATAAAATAATATAATGTAATGCAGTAAAAATAATATGATGTAATGCAGTAAAAATAATATGATGTAATGCAGTAAAAATAATATGATGTAATGCAGTATAAAATAATATGATGTAATGCAGTATAAAATAATATGATGTAATGCAGTATAAAATAATATAATATAATGTAATGTAATGTAATGAAATGAATTTATTTACAGTGAACTACAACAGTACAAAATGACCAACTTACAATAAATAAGAGACATATAGACAAATTGACAGTCGAACATGTTCAAGTTATTTTCATAATAGAGGTATATTTACAGGAAAATAAATCAATTGGGTTACAATAGGTATTATATGTGTTTTGCATACGACGAAGTGGTGAATCATTAGATTTACCGTTAAACGTGTACATATTGCGGGTTTTATAATTTGGTACATAAAAATTTAGGCAAGACAGTAAGTCAGAGTGACAAGAGGTACGAAGGAGGTTCCATAAAAAGGCAATCTCTCTCTTAGCGCAGTATAAACGGATAGTATCAATGCCCAAGCCCCCCAGTAAATAACCATCAATGTAAGGCTCTTTCTTGAGGAAGTGGGTATAAAATAATATAATGTAATGTAATGTAATGTAATGTAATGCAGTATACAATAATATAATGTAATGCAGTATAAAATAATGTAATGTAATGTAATGTAATGCAGTATAAAATAATATAAAGTAATGTAATGTAATGTAATGTGTTGTATTGTAATGTAATGTAATGTAATGCAGTATAAAATAATATAAAGTAATGTAATGTAATGTAATGTAGTATAAAATAATATAATGTAATGCAGTATAAAATAATGTAATGTAATGTAATGTAATGCAGTATAAAATAATATAAAGTAATGTAATGTAATGTATTGCAATGTAATGTAATGTAATGTAATGTAATGCAGTATAAAATAATATAAAGTTATGTAATGTAATGTAATGTAATGTAATGCAGTATAAAATAATATAAAGTAATGTAATGTAATGTAATGTAGTATAAAAATATATAATGTAATGTAATGTAATGTAATGTAATGTAATGTAATGCAGTATAAAATAATATAAAGTAATGTAATGTAATGCAGTATGAAATAATATATAGTAATGTAATGTAATGTAATGTAATGCAGTATAAAATAATATAAAGTAATGTAATGTAATGCAGTATGAAATAATATAAAGTAATGTAATGTAATGTAATGTAATGCAGTAGAAAATAATATGATGTAATGTAAGGTATAATGCAGTAGAAAATAATATGATGTAATGTAATGTAATGTAATGCAGTATAAAATAATATAATGTAATGTAATGTAATGCAGTATAAAATAATATAATGTAATGTAATGTAATGCAGTATAAAATAATATAATGTAATGTAATGTAATGCAGTATAAAATAATATAATGTAATGTAATGTAATGTAATGTAATGCAGTATAAAATAATATAATGTAATGCAGTATAAAATAATGTAATGTAATGTAATGTAATGCAGTATAAAATAATATAAAGTAATGTAATGTAATGTAATGTAGTATAAAATAATATAATGTAATGCAGTATAAAATAATGTAATGTAATGTAATGTAATGCAGTATAAAATAATATAAAGTAATGTAATGTAATGTATTGCAATGTAATGTAATGTAATGTAATGTATTGCAATGTAATGTAATGTAATGTAATGTAATGCAGTATAAAATAATATAAAGTTATGTAATGTAATGTAATGTAATGCAGTATAAAATAATATAAAGTAATGTAATGTAATGTAATGTAATGTAATGTAATGTAATGCAGTATAAAATAATATAAAGTAATGTAATGTAATGCAGTATGAAATAATATATAGTAATGTAATGTAAAGTAATGTAATGCAGTATAAAATAATATAAAGTAATGTAATGTAATGCAGTATGAAATAATATAAAGTAATGTAATGTAATGTAATGTAATGCAGTAGAAAATAATATGATGTAATGTAAGGTAATGTAATGCAGTAGAAAATAATATGATGTAATGTAATGTAATGTAATGCAGTATAAAATAATATAATGTAATGTAATGTAATGCAGTATAAAATAATATAATGTAATGTAATGTAATGCAGTATAAAATAATATAATGTAATGTAATGTAATGCAGTATAAAATAATATAATGTAATGTAATGTAATGTAATGTAATGCAGTATAAAATAATATAATGTAATGTAATGTAATGTAGTGCAGTATAAAATAATATAAAGTAATGTAATGTAATGTAATGCAGTATAACATAATATAAAGTAATGTAATGTAGTATAAAAATATATAATGTTATGTAATGTAATGTAATGTAATGTAATGCAGTATAACATAATATAAAGTAATGTAATGTAATGTAATGTAGTATAAAAATATATAATGTTATGTAATGTAATGTAATGTAGTATAAAAATATATAATGTTATGTAATGTAATGTAATGCAGTATATAATAATATAAAGTAATGTAATGTAATGCAGTATAAAATAATATAATGTAATGTAATGTAATGTAATGCAGTATAAAATAATATAAAGTAATGTAGTGTAATGTAATGCAGTATAAAATAATATAAAGTAATGTAATGTAATGTAATGTAATGCAGTATAACATAATATAAAGTAATGTAATGTAATGTAGTATAAAAATATATAATGTTATGTAATGTAATGCAGTATATAATAATATAAAGTAATGTAATGTAATGTAATGTAATGCAGTATAACATAATATAAAGTAACGTAATGTAATGTAATGTAGTATAAAAATATATAATGTAGTGTAATGTAATGCAGTATAAAATAATATGATGTAATGCATTATAAAATAGTATAATGTAATGCAGAATAAAATAATATAATGTAATTCAGTATAAAATAATATAATGTAATGCAGAATTAAATAATATAATGTAATGAAGTATAAAATAATATAATGTAATACAGTATAAAATAATATGATGTCATTCAGTATAAAATAATATAATGTAATACAGTATAAAATAATATGATGTCATTCAGTATAAAATAATATAATGTAATATTTTCGAAAGTTTGTGTGTAAGTCTGTTGGTCTCTCTAACTTTGTACATTAAGAACAATTGTACTTAAAGTAACGAATCGCTCTATTTATGAGCACTCCAGCAGCCTTTTATCATAAGGCTCCCACTGGCGGGGCACATGGATTTGACTATTATCTACCAATAAAAACTCTTACTAGTCTTAATCTTGAAAATTCTTTCTTAGTTTCTTAAAGTTGCGGATTGTGTCAAGATTATTTTTATCTCTACTTAGCTCTGCCCGTCGCGAGAGAGTGGAAGAAAATTTGTCAAGGGATTCTGAAGTCACCAGTTTTAGGGAACCAATGGGATACCAGACTGATTTGGTTTAGTTTAAGCATGGAAGAAGTTGTTTAATGGGAATCTAGGTTTCCAAAGGTGTTTGAAATACGAAGAATGCGAGACCGGAAATTTCTATGGAGATAGGAGGCGTCGCGACAGTAGGCCTCTAGTCGGGATGGTGACTGGAGACCCGAAGACCGGAAACCTCTAGTCGGGATGGTGATTGGAGAGCCGGAGATCGTAGGCCTCTAGTCGCGATGGAAATTGGAGACCTGGAGACTGGAGGACCGGAGACTGGAGACCAAAAGTGTTGCCGACCTATGGTCAGTGGTGCAATACAAAATCTCCTTAGACGAAGTTCGGCGAACAGTCCAAGACCTCCCTTTGTAACTTTACAAGCGCCTTTGAAAACCTATCTTAAAGGGAGTATGAACTTAATCAATAAATCGTCTGATAACCAGCGCTACGCCTTATTGTTAACGTAACTAGCGCCAATAATTAGGAGCACTGTACTAAAATTCGCCTCAGCAAAGTCATCCTTCAGAAGTACAAATAAATACATTATTGTTAATATATAGTCGTAAGTCTCTTTTACAGTGTATATGAACTCAACTGTGACTAGCTTTTTATATGAGAAATCAAAAGATAATTAAGCAGAAAAAAAAACGTGTGGTTTCCTGCAATATTTTTTTCTTATTATAAAAGCCACACTCAAGCTCCCTCAAATTTGATCTCCCAGAAATGTCTCTCGATAAGAATGATCAAAAAATGAAAAATATAAAAAGAGAGGTAGAGATGGAAATGACTCGAGTGCTAATGCTTGTCACGTTTGCCCCTCCACTCACGGACGTCATCTTCATCTGCGAGCTCCTGGGCTGGTTTCTTTTTTCATTTCTTTTTTTGACGCATCTTTTGACGTAAAAAGAAGAGGTGCTTTAGGAAGGACTAATTGCTCGAAATGAGACGATGAGATGCCTCTAATGTACTTTGATTTCACGATTAATTATATTTAATCATACTTAAGCCCCTTCAAATACATTACTCAAAGACTCTCGACTTGTCAAATTTGTAGTTGATTGCTATTTCTAAGAACTGGTTCAGCAATTTCTCTCCAAATGATCTCACTTACGTTAATTTAAATGTTCGACTTCCGGTGTTCTAAACTAATTACTGCTGTACAAAAGGCTACATTTCTGGTGTTCTAAACTAATTCCGGTTTTACAAACTGTTCCGTTTCTGGTGTTCTAATCTAATTCCGGTTTTACAAACTGTTCCGTTTCTGGTGTTCTATACTAATTCCGGTTTTACAAACGGTTCCGTTTCTGGTGTTCTATACTAATTCCGGTTTTACAAACGGTTCCGTTTCTGGTGTTCTAAACCAATTACTGTTGTACAAAAGGTTACATTTCTGGTGTTCTAAACTCATTCCTATTTTACAAACGGTTTTTTGGTATTCTAAACTAATTCCTGTTTTACAAACGGTTCCGTTTCTTGTGTTCTAAACTAATTCCTGTTTTACAAAATGTTCCGTTTCTGGTGCTCTAAACTAATTCGTGTTTTACAAATGGTTCCGTTTCTGGTGTTCTAAACTAATTCCTGTTTCACAAACTGTTCTGTTTCTGGTGTTCTAAACTCAGTAGCGGCGCTAAGGTTTTTTCACAAGTGGGCTAATTATTTTGTAGCCCCTAAGAATTTGGTGGCCCTTACAACTTATAAATTTTCCAGGAAGCGAGAAGAGCAAGGTCGTTTTATTGTTGCGGCTCTCGTCCCTTTTACTGGACCCCCTACTGACCTTGTATCCGACCTGGAGGGGACACGTGCATGCCCGGGGTATTTCCCTAAATTCCCTTAAGCCACTTCTTTTGTTTCTATAGTCCATTTAACTTTCTCTCAATTTCTGCCCCCTTCCTCTATATCTGTTTATGGTCTACTCTCTTCTTGAGTAAACGAATTATTTTGAAAGATTTTTTTCCAGTAAAACGTTTCTTAGCAATAAAACAAATTTCTAGAGATTAAGAAGATTCATAAATTCAAATATGTGGCCTCTTAATTATAAATATAGGGCCCTTTTAATTAAAATGTGACCCCACTCAGAAATGCAGGGGGGCTAAAGCCCACCTCAGCCCACCCTTAGCGCCGCTACTGTCTAAACTAATTTCGGTTTTACAAACGGTTCCATTTCTGGTGTTCTAAACTAATGGCCGTTTAACAAACGATTTTATTTCCGGTGTTCAAAAACTACTTGCCATTAAACAAACAATGTTACGTCCGGTGTTCTATAACTAATTCCCGTTTTACAAATGATTGCATTTCCAGTGTTCTAAGACTAATTGCCGTCTAACAAACGATGTTACTTCCAGTGTTCTAAAAATAATACCCGTTGCACAATACGATCAGTGGCGTAGCCAGGGGGGGGCACAGGGGGCACATCCCCCCCGAAACGTATGATCGTACGTACAAATATTTTTATTTTCTTACTTTTTTACTTTTTTTTCAATGGCGTGCCCCCCCCCCCGAAACAAAATCCTGGCTACGCCACTGAGTACAATATAATAATTTCCGATTTACAAACGGGTCCATTTCCGGTGTTCAAAGAAACTAATTCCCGCTCTACAACCGTACGTTGTTTTTTATTATTAACTTCCGAGCATATAAAACAACTTCTAGTTTGGCAAACGATCCCATTTCCGGTGTTCTTAAACAACTTCAAATGTGTTTTTTTAAGTAGAACACTTACCATTAGCTGAAATACACCTATATAACCTACAACAACCGAATATACGCGTATATATTATACGTGTATTTATTGATAGTATATTAAACTTATAATATATTTATAATATATATTTATCGGAAACATATGCTAGTCTAATCTCGGAACCATAGATCTAAGTAGATTTTTAAACCTATTGTACCTGAATTTTGTAAGGATGTAAGCGGCGTATAATACCTGGAAGGAGTGAGAAAGGGGAAGGTGAGATACCGAAAATCGTAAGACCAAAAGCCGTTAAAATATTAAGACCGGCGGAGCCTTTCTCGAAAGGCCTTTAAGAGTGTTTCGGTTTATCAAAAATTCACCGCTTGTTGATACTAGCAGCCTGCGCCGTTTTCGTTAGCCGATAAATTACGGAGAAAATCCGATGCGAGCTATCGAAAATAATCCCGAACTGGATTGCCTCACGCACTCAACTAACTCTCGCTAGTGCATTATTACTAGGCGGGGGGGGAGTTATATACTCA
Organism: Leiobunum rupestre; assembly: GCF_980474605.1. Lineage (NCBI taxonomy): Eukaryota > Metazoa > Arthropoda > Arachnida > Opiliones > Sclerosomatidae > Leiobunum > Leiobunum rupestre. The sequence goes on from NC_143387.1 coordinate 68,248,941, forward strand.
AAGGTGGGGAGGGTAGAGGGGTACGAGGGCGCCAAAGCAGGGGCTTGTGTGTATCCTTGGAATTAATACCGCGTTTCGCCGATGGCATCTTGTATAATTTATTAGAGCAACACTAGATGGTTGCAAAATGGAGTGGAGAGTTTAGATGGGGGTTTAGTACGGGGCCATTCTCCAAAACCCCCCCTAACCACCCTATCCCCCCCCGCTCGATCCCCCCCTCTGGTCCCTTCGAGGCCCCAAATCGTTTCTAGCAGATTCCTTCTCTTGATCGACTCTGATGATGATTTCATCGGACATTGGTGATTTTGTAGAATTGGTTTCGTTCTTTGTATTTATTTTGTAATTTCTTTATTTGAGAGGATATTTTTTATTATTGTTAGCTTGAATGAAAATACTCTAAAAATTGCATTGAATATTAATTGAACACATTTTATGGAGTTTCAGGTTACATATAAAATATTGGTTTGATTACAATTGCATATATTTTCGACGGAAATTATATAGAACTTTAATGGATTACAGAAAAATAACGTAAATTTATTTTATAATCTTATAATTTTTCAAAAATAACGTAAATTTATTTTATAATCTTATAATTTTTCAAAAATAACGTAAATTTATTTTATAATCTTATAATTTTTCAAAAATAACGTAAATTTATTTTATAATCTTATAATTTTTCTATATAAATCTCTAGAATAAACAATTGTAACGAGGTATTTTCTATGATAAAGAAAATCTTAGACTTTCTATAAACTTCTTTATAGAAAGTTTATAAAAAATATAGTTGTAAGGTCAATTAGTTGGTAAGAATTTTCGTCTTTTCGGAAAAATAACAAGAATTGCCACTTTTCTTAGGTCAAGCTAGTCAGTATTATTTTCCATTTGCGAGAACGTTACTAAATTAAAATTCTTAAATATAATTGTAAGTGACATTAAACGCTGTAGATAATTCTACACGTACGCGTTCAAAACTTCTCAAGTTCTAAAGTATCTTATTGATTAAATCTAATATTTTAGCCGTTTATCTCTAGGCGTTTCGCAGAGCGCGCTTAAACTCTCCATTGTCAACCGTATAGAACAGTACAGAACAGGCTAAACCGGTAATGATTGTCCGGTAATTTCTGCATCATCGCGAGAGCTCGTATTTATAAAGGGGGGTCGCGGGGAGCGACGGTGCGTAGTTTAACGCGCTGGTCGAAACCTAGATGGCGCTCATTATTAAATAGACAGTTTTGACGAGCCTGGGGCCATCTCTCAATTTCCCAAACTAAGCGACGCGCTACGATTTGCATAGTGTATAATGATTCCACTGCTGCTAAGTTATTCGGCGAGCGAAGGGGGGGGGAGGGGGGGCGATAACTACTCTCTGTAGCTCTCTCGAAGCGTGCGGTGCGGTGGCAATCCAGGCGCGAGCGGGCTTCCCTTCCCTATAGAGCGAATTCCGTCAAGCGTGTTAAAATGGCTGGTTTTCGCACATTGGCCCGTACAAACACTATTAAAACCCGGTTTATGTACACGATTCTCGGCACTATAGGTTAATAGACGAGGACGCCGAGGCTTAGCTTATATCCTAGCCAAGGCCTAGGCTCTTCATTTTTTTTTTATATATATACATATACGTACACATCATCTAACGATTCCCTGATTAAACTGGCAACTCGGTCGTGACGTAAGGAGAGAGTGCAGTCCGCGAGAGGCGACGATCGCTCGAAATTCGTAGTAAAGCGCCATCTAGCGAACGAAACGAACGACGCTAAATTCCCTGGACAGTAGTGGTTAGAGTTTTACCGTTTTTCAAAAGAGGAACTCGCCGTGATGTGTTTGCGCGGAAATTTATAGATATTAGCTTTTTTTTACGTCGCGACGTTTACCCAATGAAAATAAGCGAGGATAATTTTCGGGCCGACCGATCACCAAAAGATATTTGTTAAATTTGGGGGCTGTGTGCGATTTTTTTTATCCTCTTTCATTCGCTATTTATATACTCAATTAGGTGATTTTAATATAATTTTTTCTTTTGGGGGTCCAGCATTTTAGGATCCCGTAACCGATGTTATCAAGGATAAAACTTCTTAAAGACGAAAAGAACCACTAATTGACTTCCTTAATTAAAAGGGGTGCTTAATGAATCTTTGACGAAAAATTAGCTTTCGTTTATAACGTATTACCCCCCCCCCCCCCTTGGCAATGATTTCCTGAAAAGAAAGTCCACTACAGCAAAGACCCCAAAGATCATTTTCTGATTTGATCCGTATTAAGTGATTTCAATCAAGCCTTGAGCGAATATGACGTTATTGCGGCTAAGCATTTCGTTTTAGCCGCTTTCCAAGATATTGAGATCGTTCATTTTATTTTGCCACTGTTGCAATAACGGATCACGGCAATTGCGAATAAACTAACGTACTATTGATCTATTACTTATTCATGACGCCACGCCTACTCGGTTGATTGAAAAAGGAACTACATATCTTTAATAAATTGAAATATTAAACATTAATATATTAATATTAAATTATTTAAGTGTTAAAATTATTATTATGAATAATTATTAGAAACTAAAAGTTCTATATGTTAAAAACTAAGATTTATTTATTAATTGCATGCAGAATATTATAATTGCTTAATGGTGGGGTGGCAGAGACGCAGAGTGGTTAGCACTTCCGCCTCGCAATAAGAGGAACCGAGTTCGATTCAACTTTGTGACAGCTCCTTCTGCGTAGAGTTTACAAGTTATCCCCCCACTAGTCAAAGCATGTATGACGCCTTACATTTTAGAATCATTATAATCAGATAGATTAAGGGGGAAGACTACAGTGGCCATTGTCTACTTTCGCGCTATTTCAAGCTGAACTCTTTTAATTTCGTATTTTAACTTATAAAATTAATATTAATGTGTAGAACAGCGTCTTGTTTAGTGCGGATTAAAATAATTTTGACAATTCTAAATTTTAAAGTAATTAAGTTATTACGTTTAAATTCGGACCCCCGGAGCTAAACAAGTTGGGCAAGCGCCCAAACTTCCCTTAAGTTAGGACCTTATATCTCGTTAACTATTAATATCAGAATTATCAAAATTATTTTAAGCACTAGAGGAAGGTTCAGCTTAATAAGAAAAATATAATTCAAATATATAATTGTTGAAACAGAAACGTTCAGCTTGAACGAAAAAGAGGCTTTTACTGTATTCTTCCCCCTTAAGGTACCACCATAGTCCTTAGTCAGCTAGCGAATTTTAGTGCCTTTAAGGTGGCTGGGTTACAATGCGTAGGAGGGTGGTGGCAAGCCCTTCACGCCACGCGAATTGTTCAATACACTCACTATAATCGTTAAAGGGAATGTAACGCATTATTTATGTAAGACCGCTTTCAATTTGTGCAAGAGTTCACTTACTAGCGCCAGAAATATCTTAAGCTATATAATATTTACTCCATTTTTAAGTAAGTAATTTATAAAATTTTACTCCATTTTACTCCATTTTTAAGTAAGTAATTTATAAAATTTTACTCCATTTTACTCCATTTTTAAGTAAGTAATTTATAAAATTTTACTCCATTTTACTCCATTTTACTCCATTTTACTCCATTTTTAAGTAAGTAATTTATAAAATTTTACTCCATTTTTAAGTAAGTAATTTATAAAATTTGACTCCATTTTACTCCATTTTACTCCATTTTTAAGTAAGTAATTTATAAAATTTTACTCCATTTTTAAGTAAGTAATTTATAAAATTTTACTCCATTTTACTCCATTTTACTCCATTTTACTCCATTTTTAAGTAAGTAATTTATAAAATTTTACTCCATTTTACTCCATTTTACTCCATTTTACTCCATTTTTAAGTAAGTAATTTATAAAATTTTACTCCATTTTACTCCATTTTACTCCATTTTACTCCATTTTTAAGTAAGTAATTTATAAAATTTTACTCCATTTTTAAGTAAGTAATTTATAAAATTTTACTCCATTTTTAAGTAAGTAATTTATAAAATTTTACTCCATTTTACTCCATTTTTAAGTAAGTAATTTATAAAATTTTACTCCATTTTTAAGTAAGTAATTTATAAAATTTTACTCCATTTTACTCCATTTTTAAGTAAGTAATTTATAAAATTTTACTCCATTTTTAAGTAAGTAATTTATAAAATTTTACTCCATTTTTAAGTAAGTAATTTATAAAATTTTACTCCATTTTTAAGTAAGAAATTGATAAAATTTTACTCCATTTTTAAGTAAGTAATTTATAAAATTTTACTCCATTTTTAAGTAAGTAATTTATAAAATTTTACTCCATTTTTAAGTAAGTAATTTATAAAATTTTACTCCATTTTTAAGTAAGTAATTTATAAAATTTTACTCCATTTTACTCCATTTTTAAGTAAGTAATTTATAAAATTTTACTCCATTTTTAAGTAAGTAATTTATAAAATTTTACTCCATTTTTAAGTAAGTAATTTATAAAATTTTACTCCATTTTACTCCATTTTTAAGTAAGTAATTTATAAAATTTTACTCCATTTTACTCCATTTTTAAGTAAGTAATTTATAAAAATTTACTCCATTTTTAAGTAAGTAATTTATAAAATTTTACTCCATTTTTAAGTAAGTAATTTATAAAATTTTACTCCATTTTACTCCATTTTACTCCATTTTTAAGTAAGTAATTTATTAAATTTTTACTCCATTTTTAAGTAAGTAATTTATAAAATTTTACTCCATTTTACTCCATTTTTAAGTAAGTAATTTATAAAATTTTACTCCATTTTACTCCATTTTTAAGTAAGTAATTTATAAAATTTTACTCCATTTTACTCCATTTTTAAGTAAGTAATTTATAAAATTTTACTCCATTTTACTCCATTTTTAAGTAAGTAATTTATAAAATTTTACTCCATTTTTAAGTAAGTAATTTATAAAATTTTACTCCATTTTACTCCATTTTTAAGTAAGTAATTTATAAAATTTTACTCCATTTTTACTCCATTTTTAAGTAAATAATTTATAAACAATTTACTCCATTTTTAAATAGGTATTTCATAAACAATTTACTCCATTTTAAGTAGGTAATTTATAAAATTTTACACCATTTTTAGGAAGTAATTTATAAGATTTTACTCCATTTTTAGGTAGATAGTGTATAAAAATTTACTCCATTTTTAGCTGGGTAATTCATAAATATTTAGTAAATTTTTAGGTAGGTAGTGTATAAAATTTTAGTTCGTTTTTAGATGGATAGTGAATAAAGATTAGTTCATTTTTAGAAAGGAAGTGTATAAAAGTATAGTCCATTTTTAGATAGGAAATGAAAAAAATTAGTTCATTTTTAGATAGGTAGTGTATAACATTTTGAGATAGGTAGTGTATAACATTTTGAGATAGGTAGTGTATAACATTTTGAGATAGGTAGTGTATAACATTTTGAGATAGGTAGTGTATAACATTTTGAGATAGGTAGTGTATAACATTTTGAGATAGGTAGTGTATAACATTTTGAGATAGGTAGTGTATAACATTTTGAGATAGGTAGTGTATAACATTTTGAGATAGGTAGTGTATAACATTTTGAGATAGGTAGTGTATAACATTTTGAGATAGGTAGTGTATAACATTTTGAGATAGGTAGTGTATAACATTTTGAGATAGGTAGTGTGTAACATTTTGAGATAGGTAGTGTATAACATTTTGAGATAGGTAGTGTATAACATTTTGAGATAGGTAGTGTATAACATTTTGAGATAGGTAGTGTATAACATTTTGAGATAGGTAGTGTATAACATTTTGAGATAGGTAGTGTATAACATTTTGAGATAGGTAGTGTATAACATTTTGAGATAGGTAGTGTATAACATTTTGAGATAGGTAGTGTATAACATTTTGAGATAGGTAGTGTATAACATTTTGAGATAGGTAGTGTATAACATTTTGAGATAGGTAGTGTATAACATTTTGAGATAGGTAGTGTATAACATTTTGAGATAGGTAGTGTATAACATTTTGAGATAGGTAGTGTATAACATTTTGAGATAGGTAGTGTGTAACATTTTGAGATAGGTAGTGTATAACATTTTGAGATAGGTAGTGTATAACATTTTGAGATAGGTAGTGTATAACATTTTGAGATAGGTAGTGTATAACATTTTGAGATAGGTAGTGTATAACATTTTGAGATAGGTAGTGTATAACATTTTGAGATAGGTAGTGTATAACATTTTGAGATAGGTAGTGTATAACATTTTGAGATAGGTAGTGTATAACATTTTGAGATAGGTAGTGTATAACATTTTGAGATAGGTAGTGTATAACATTTTGAGATAGGTAGTGTATAACATTTTGAGATAGGTAGTGTATAACATTTTGAGATAGGTAGTGTATAACATTTTGAGATAGGTAGTGTATAACATTTTAAACCATTTTTAGATAGGTAGTGTATAAAATTTTAGTCCATTTTTAGATAGATAGTGATAACCTTCCAAAAATAAATAACATAGGCCTACCACCAAGAAAGAAAATAAAGTATGTACAAGTTTTAACTTTATATTACACTTGGAAACTTATCTCAAGTACGAGCGCCCTAAAAAAGTAGTCTAAGCTATAGAATGTTCTAAAAAAGCAATCAAAATATGTAAGAGCTAGACCGGGGACACCATCATCCACTCTGATCACCAACACATTAGAAAATTTTACGGGACATCAACTTCGTAAGAGTCGGTTCTTGGTCTCCCTCTTACGGAAGCATTCATCCGCCATTTTCAAATTTCCCGCGAGATCCCCCCCCCCCCCACCTTGCAGCACCCCCACCCCGGGTAGAACGAGTTGCCAAAAGCGAAAATATAGTCCGGCGCTTAAAAGCCGAGAACAGAGATTCCATTTTCTCGTGCGCGAATTTTAACCCCCGCAAAATTGAATGACAGCGTCGACAGCTTGACCGACGGCTCTGACTGTTTTTGAATAGAATATATACAATGAGCATCAAAAAAAGAGGTAAGCTACAATACATGGAATTGTCCAGGCGGTCACTCAAGCTGTCAGAGCTGTCACTTAAGTTGTCAGAGATGTCAATTAGTTGTCACTCGCCAAAAAATTAAGTACAGGATAAGAGGGGTGGAAATTTGCTCTGGTCTCGGTCTTTAACCAAACATTTGGCAAGTAAAGCGCTACAAATGCTTTAATATTAATATATTTAATTTCATTTTATATTTATTTAATTCTTGACTTTAATTTTATATTTATTTAATTCTTGACTTTAATTTTATATTTATTTAATTCTTGACTTTAATTTTATATTTATTTAATTCTTGACTTTAATTTTATATTTATTTAATTCTTGACTTTAATTTTATATTTATTTAATTCTTGACTTTAATTTTATATTTATTTAATTCTTGACTTTAATTTTAAATTTATTTAATGCTTTACTTTCATATTTTATTAATTATTGTACTTAATATTTATTTAATTATTGTATTTAATATTTATTTAATTCCTGTATTTAATATTTATTTAATTCTTGTATTTAATATTTATTTAATTCTTGTATTTAATATTTATTTAATTATTGTATTTAATATTTATTTAATTATTGTATTTAATATTTATTTAATTATTGTATTTAATATTTATTTAATTCTTGTATTTAATATTTATTTAATTCTTGTATTTAATATTTATTTAATTCTTGTATTTAATATTTATTTAATTCTTGTATTTAATATTTATTTAATTCTTGTATTTAATATTTATTTAATTCTTGTATTTAATATTTATTTAATTTAACTCTTAATTTTAATCAAATTTTAATTTGATTTTTAAATTTCAAGTTTAGCTTCACAATATAGAGGGCTCCATATACCTAGAACAGACAGCGACAAAGCGAAAACCATGTTGCAGCTATCCTATGGCAATGGTATAAAAACCTAAACGAAATTTTTGAAATTCGTCCCTTGATCAGAATATAATTCGTCTCCATCTATGATGGCGCCGATCTAAAAAAACGCACGCGTTAAACCAAGATTGGGATGAAATGGCGACTGACGGAGGAAGGCCACCCTCCAAAAAAACTATGAGAAATATATTGGGGTGAGATTAGGCCCACCCTGCCCAAATGTTCCCGCCCGGTAATCAACTTGCGTTAGATCCCCAAGAAGTTCTCAGGAAGAAACTGGCTTTGACGCGAATAAAAAAACACGTGTTATATCAAGAAAAAAAGAAGGCGCGTGAAGAAACGGAAATATATGTAAACAAGACGAGAGCTTCGGATACGTACTCACATATCATAAGTAACATAGCAAACAATAAGTATGACACTGAAATATTTCGATAATAGGCCGATTTCAAGTTAGCTGGAAAAGACAGAGTAGTGGCCTATTTCTACTAGTTCGTTGCCAACCTGATATATTTGCCTCATGATCTGTGACGTAGAATAATGTTTTAAGGCGGGGCTTATCACCGACGTATGCCTACGACTCTACTGCTTTCAGATACGAAGGTTAAGTTTATAATAGGCGATTTTACGTTCAGATTCAATAATTTATCCTAATTTGCCTAGGTAAATATTATTTTTACTGTTGAAATCTTTTTAATTTGGCTTATTGATAAAACTTAAAAAGACTAGTAACGGTTTGCGAAGTGTTCTCAGTTCATAGCTGCGTAATTATTTATATGGTCACTGGCGAAAAAAACACAATTATTAAAAAAAAATAGAATAATATGAAGTGTAATATAAATTAAACATTTTTACCATGGTTAAAATCTAATAATTAAATAAAGTCTTGAAATCACGACGTGTACTTCATGGTATTTTAAAAACATTTATTTTAAAAATAAAAATTTATGTTTTTAAAATACCAGTCGTGATTTCAAGACTTTATTTAATTATGAAATGTCATACCATAAGTGTATAATATTGTTACACTTCCTATTCTTCACATGCAAAGGATTACTGAGAGCTATTCACAAGACAGACTGCATTACGGGCTTCGTCGCAGTTTTGCGTCCGCTCTCTAACGCGTCACGCGTAGCCTTTGAGAGCGCCTCGCTAGGGGGAGATTTTCTTCTTGTGATGACGTCACTCCGTTACTAGCTCTCAGTAAAATATTCCCTAACGTGACCAACATATGGAACAGTATTATAGACTTATGGTCATACTTATACGTATTACGATCTTAGCCACGTATTTTTTTTATATAGTCATTGGCGAAAAAAACCCAATTATTAAAATAATAGAATAATATGAAGTGTCATACTTTTATTTATTACGTTACTTATGCTTATATTAAGGTAAAGAGAAAGAGGCGTGAATTTGGACAGACTGCGAGTGCTTTGGCGTATAAGCCAGCCCTTCCTTCCCGGCGAAAAAGAGGGGTGCTTGTTGAGCTTGAAGGGAGGCGGAGTCCCCGTGGCAGGCTAACTAGGTATTTTTACGGATGAAGAAGCCGGTAAGACATTATACATTTCGACACCTATGAATAAAACGTATCACTATTTTCAATGCATAAAATTAAAGGAGAAAAAAAGGCAGTCATCGATCGAATATACACCCCGACTCCAAGTCGGATACGTTAAAAAATCGTCGAACTGGCACCCTATCTCCCACACTTTCACATTTTTTATCCTTAGTTTCAACCCTAAAAAAGCGGTGTAAGATACAGTACAGAAAGCGGAAGAATAATATCAAGCATTTCCGGTTAACAGTCGGTGGAAATCACGAATAGACCTTACTATAAATGCTTATAGCAGCCAAACCATTCACGATGATTTTATAGCGCTATTTCAGTAGACTCGCAACTGGGGCTTTACTTTTGGGTTTTAAAAAATTCGGCTTTTGGTTGTTGAAATTTGGCTTTTGGTTGTTGAAATTCGGCTTTTGGTTGTTCAATTTCGGCTTTTGGAATAGGTGTTTCCATCAAGTAAAACAATAAAAAATTAAATGTATGAAATATTTTTATCTGCGTCACGATCTTAAGCTTTTTAATACTTTATTGGCACGTGGACTTCAAATTCCAAAATATCTATCGACTTCCGCTATACTATACACTCTTTTACGAAGTCGGCCATTTCATTACAGCCCTAATTTAAAATAGTACAGGCAAGGGCGCCTGCACGTGCTCATCAGCTCGAGACGTCGCGTGCACTTGACCGCGTGAAGCGGCCTTGCATGCGCTATTTCAAATCAGACCTGTAATAAAATGGCAGCTCTCACAAATAAGGATATACAAAGAGTGTATAGCAGCTAGTGACGTAGAAAAAAACATTTACACGTGACCTCCAGTATTTTATAGAAACACCTACTTTCTAAGAAGTAAGGTTTTTAAAAGGTGTTAAGAAAGTGTTACACCTCGCTTCCAGCACCATTTTAACACTTCCAAAAGGTATAGTTACTTTTTAAAGGTGTAAAAATAATGTGCCTTAACTCTAAGCAAATATTTAAATAAGATAAAAATTCCAAGAAATTGGTGTTCATTTCACACCGTTTTAACACCATTTAAACACCTTTAAGCACTCTCCACATTTTGTGAAACAAAATATATCCAATAACATGTAATATGACACCTTCAACAGTGTGTAAACGCACTTTTAATCAGTTATGACGCATCTTTTAAGCGTTCAATCACACCTTTAAAACTATTAATACGCCCTTTTTAAGATTTAAATAACACATTTAAATATGTTAATACTCCCTTTTTTAGATTTAAATATATTAATACTTCCTTTTTTAGATTTCAATAACACATTTAAATATGTTAATACTCCCTTTTTTAGATTTAAATATATTAATACTTCCTTTTTTAGATTTAAATAACACATTTAAATATGTTAATACTCCCTTTTTAGATTTAAATATATTAATACTTCCTTTTTTAGATTTAAATATATTAATACTTCCTTTTTTAGATTTAAATATATTAATACTTCCTTTTTTAGATTTAAATAACACATGTAAATATGTTAATACTCCCTTTTTTAGATTTAAATATATTAATACTTCCTTTTTTAGATTTAAATAACACATTTAAATATGTTAATACTCCCTTTTTTAGATTTAAATATATTAATACTTCCTTTTTTAGATTTAAATATATTAATACTTCCTTTTTAGATTTCAATAACACATTTAAATTTGTTAATACTCCCTTTTTTAGATTTAAATATATTAATACTTCCTTTTTTAGATTTAAATAACACATTTAAATATGTTAATACTCCCTTTTTTAGATTTAAATATGTTAATACTCCCTTTTTAGAGTTAAATACCACTCTTAAACGTGTTAATACGCCTTTTTTAAGAGCTAAATCACACATTAAGAGTGAAATAGAACCTTTAAAGGTGTTAATACGCCCTTTTGATGGAGTAAAATAGCACCTTTAAAAGTAAATACGCCCTTTTTAGAGTTAAATCACACATTTAATAGCACACTTTTAAGACACCTCAACTAGGGATTTTCATAACGTTTTATTAACTAAAACATTGTTTATAAATTTTTTTTTCTCAGTGTGGCATTAACAAATTTATAGGTTTTGCTTTTAATTTATATTAAATAAATTTAAATAATTTATATTAAATAAATTTAAATAATTTATATTAAATAAATTTAAATAATTTATATTAAATAAATTTAAATAATTTATATTAAATAAATTTAAATAATTTATATTAAATAAATTTAAATAATTTATATTAAATAAATTTAAATAATTTATATTAAATAAATTTAAATAATTTATATTAAATAAATTTAAATAATTTATATTAAATAAATTTAAATAATTTATATTAAATAAATTTAAATAATTTATATTAAATAAATTTAAATAATTTATATAAAATAAATTTAAATAATTTATATAAAATAAATTTGAATAATTTATATTAAATAAATTTAAATAATTTATATTAAATAAATTTAAATAATTTATATAAAATAAATTTAAATAATTTATATAAAATAAATTTGAATAATTTATATTAAATAAATTTAAATAATTTATATTAAATAAATTTAAATAATTTATATTAAATAAATTTAAATAATTTATATTAAATAAATTTAAATAATTTATATTAAATAAATTTAAATAATTTATATTAAATAAATTTAAATAATTTATATTAAATAAATTTAAATAATTTATATTAAATAAATTTAAATAATTTATATTAAATAAATTTAAATAATTTATATTAAATAAATTTAAATAATTTATATTAAATAAATTTAAATAATTTATATTAAATAAATTTAAATAATTTATATTAAATAAATTTAAATAATTTATATTAAATAAATTTAAATAATTTATATTAAATAAATTTATATAATTTATATTAAATAAATTTAAATAATTTATATTAAATAAATTTAAATAATTTATATTAAATAAATTTAAATAATTTATATTAAATAAATTTAAATAATTTATAAAATAAAGTTTTAAATTTTTAAGCAAAATTTACGGTAATTATTTATCATTTTACATGGTTAGGTCCTAGAAAGATTACGTTTCCGACAAAAAATTATAAAATGACAATAAAAATCGAATAACTGCAGATTTCATAATGTTTTTATTCATTAACGCATACCATGTGAAAATGATTTTACTATTCAAAACGGTACATTACGCCTCCATAGATGTTATTTATCTCTTACGAGTTAGTGCAATATCTCTGTTTTGAAGTGCGCATTTACACCTATAAAAGAGTGATTTTCTTATTTAAAGGTGTTATATAACTCTTTAAAAGGGCTTTGAACTACTTCAAGGGTGTATTAACACCTTTAAATGTGCAAGGTGCAAAATGACTCTTTAAAGGTGTGTTATTACACGGTTATTGGAAATATTTGGTGTCACAAACTGGAAATATTTTTTAAAGGAGATTAAATAGTGTGGAAAAGGAGTTTTAAATCTCATGTTTTACACCGTATTTTTAAGAAATATATTGTAAAGGTGTTAATACGAGTTTTGATAGCACCGAAAAGTGGGAAATAAAACAACCCTAACAGTGCCAAATTTAGACACATAAAACAAGTGTACAAATGGTGTTAAAACGGTTTGAAACAACACCCCAATTTCCTACGTCTGTATTTATATCGTACCCGTCACTTGATTCCAATCATGGTAAATACCGTCAACTACATAATATTGAAAAGTTATAAATAAACACTGCTTAAACTATCCCAACTATAAAAAGTCATTTTCAGAGTTAGAAATTCTGTTTCATGATTTCTTGTATCTCCTCGGAATGCTTAAGTGAGTTTTACATTGAACAATAGACTGTATTACATTTATTTTTTCAGTCACCAATTCCCCCCCTAGCAGCCACAACGAGAAGTGGGTTGGTACAAGATTTTCCTAAAGCAATAGTTGATAAAACAGAAGCCAACTGCCAATTCAACAGAATACGTTGTGTTAATAACTTGATCAAATTGCTAATTAAATTTAATTAACCCTAGTTTACAATAATTATTTAACATTACTGTAAAATTCAAATTCTGAATTTAAAAATAATTAATAACTAAAATTAGAAATTTTATAAATTGAATTAAAATAATTTAGTATTTTTGTAACTTTTTTGTAAGGTGACGGGCGGGAAAGCGGGGGCTGCGGAGAGCTTCTAGAAAGGAGCCAAACCTTTAGAAACCGCAATCGAGTATAAAATTTTAATTAGGTATTTCTACACTAGATGACACCAGCGTGGATATTTTGGCGCAAAATTTGAATAAAAATTAAATTTTTATATTTATTATATAATTTAAGTGCTACTTCAAGCTGAAAGTTTCTATAAAATATTTTAGAAAATATAGTTTTACAAAATTTCAGCTTTTAAATAACCACAATTTAAATTAGACTTTCGCGGATATTATAATTTTTGTTATTTCGGATTGTAAACTGATGGCGCCATCTAGTAACAAGTAGATTATTAAAAATGTACACACAATGGCGGTACTCCTGTAAAAGGCAGTGGCGTCACCAGGATTTCAAAACTGGTGGCGCTTAAGCCATTAGCACTGGTCAGGGGCGTCCTATAATGAGTGATATGGGGGAGGGGGGGAGCTCCTAAAAAGGTTTTTAAAGAGCGAAATATTGAGGCCGACTATGAAAAATTAAATTTTTGATGGCCATTTTTAAGTTCGAAGAAACTTTTCGACAAGTGAATTGGAAAAATTGGGAATTTTAGGTGGCGCTTCTCGGAAATTTTAGGTGGCGCTTCAGAAATTTTACAGGTGGCTCAAGCGCCGCCTAAAACACCCTAGCGACGCCACTGGTAAAAGGGTCTTCATCCTTCTTATATGCGTATTAGTGTATTTCCTGTGTTTTGTTCCGCAGCGTCCCTAAGTCATTGAAATCTTTTTTTTTAAATATTTCAAATATGGAAATACATCATTTTGGAACTACTTGAGCAATTATTGTGTCCAATTTCACTTCCTCTATGTGGTAAGGTACGGGATTTTGCTTGTGGGTTTCATCTATTATTTATCTATATGTACTGTAAGAAACACCCACTACTGGGGTGGCGGAGTGGTTAGAACTTTCGCCTCGCACCAAGAGGAGACGGGTTCGACACCACCTTGCGGCACTGGTTGAAAACTCAGAACCACTCCTTCCACGTTGAGTTTGCAAATTTTCTCACCGATGGTTAAAGGGGTTATTCGGTTACCCCTTCCCATAAAAACCTGTCGAGGTTACCGGTAATAGTGAGTGGGGGGAGATGTTGGCTCACGTGGCATGAAGGGCTTGCCACCACCCTCCTACGCGTTGTAACCCGACGTCACGTATCGTGCAAAGTCGGAATTAAATGTAAACGGGTTAAACGGTTGGTATACAATTGAAATAATAAAATAAGAAAAAGTAGCTTTTCTATAACTAGGTCATAATAGAAGCGAAGCAAGCTAGCTGAGGGTTAAAGATAGTCTTAGTCAAAATTATCCCGTAGACTTAAAATAGATAAATTTGACCCCAAGTAAATCAGTTTATAAATTGTCGCTGTTAAGTTCAAAAGGTCATCCATAGCGATTAATAACTAATATCAGAAGTATAAAATAAATATCTAACAGAGATATATCCATCTTCTTGTACTGCTAATTTATTCGCTTGTATCTGCGCAGGCTTAAAAGCCGAGAACAGATTCCATTTTCTGGTGCGCTAATTTAGACCCCCGCAAAATTGAGTGACAGCGTCGACAGCTTGACCAACGGCTCTGACTGATTTTGAATAGAATATATACAATGAGCATCAAAAAAAGAGGAAAGCTACAATACATGGAATTGTCCAGGTGGTCACTCAAGCTGTCAGAGCTGTTACTTAAGTTGTCAGCAATGTCAATCAGTTGTCACTCGTCAAAAAATTAAGTACAAGATAAGAGGGGTGGAAATTCACTCTGGTTTGGGCCTTTAATTAAGTTGATTTTTCAGATACGTTGCGGCTAGGAAGATGAAGACTATACGCATCCTGGAATATAAAATTGTATTCCCCTAATATGGCGACTCAAACCTTTGAACACACAATTTTTAGCGCCATCCTATAACAACCAGAGCAACTACCTTTTTCTTGGAATTTCGTCTGCTATAGTTGTTCTAAGCTTTGTATTTTGAATTTTTCAGGCAGTAATGGATTTTAGTCGCGAAAAAACTCTGAACGAATTTTAATAGTGGAAACAAACTCAATATGAGTTTTTAAATAGTTTAAGTAGAATGCGTTCATGGGAGGTAAATAATGGGGAATTACTGTTGCTTTGTTAATTGTCGTAGTTATAAGAATATAACTGTTAACCCAGTCAATAAACCTGGTAGGAATAAGAAAACTTTAAGTAAAACTAAAAAATGGCTGGAAATTTTTAACCGTGAGACTATTACTGTGGAAATTGCAACATTACGTTTGCAATTTGCATTTCAATGAAGTAGGGCGGGAGCCATTATTTCCATTAAACGTTAATAAGATGGGCTGTAAAACTATTCAAAGCATCAACTATAGTTGCGTTCTTTTAGTAACTGTGCCAATAATATTTTATAAATAATACTGAGCACCACGTTCAAATTAATAATTCGTTAAAAATTTATAAACATTCCCACGTGTTCCTGACTCCCAGCCGAAGCAAAAATTTTTAAAAAGTTGCAAATTTTCAACGCTAGATGTCATTTTTAAACTTATGCCTAAGAGTTTGAGGCTGGCATTGATGCTGCACTCCGTTTCCACTCCAGAAGTCCACTTTCATCCTCCTAGGTTGCGGGAAAATGTACTACATATAGTGTAAAATATGGTTTCCTAAATAATAGTATCACTACGGCAATTATATAATTTGACTAATCCTACGCATTTAATTAAATTGTTTTAAAAAACCCACTATTGCGTAGTGAAAAATTTATTAAAAGATTAAAAGTATTTAAATTTAAAAATACCGTTACACAACTAGTTTCGATACCATTCAGTTTCATTGTCAGGTGTGATACGTTGGCCTACCACCAGGATATTTGCGCGGCGGGAAGAAAACTTACAGGAAAACAGGCAGAAGAAATCCCAGGCCTTTAACGTATTCCAGCTAATAAAATCTATTAATTGTCTATAAACAGTTGCTCCTTCAGTAAAGTATCTTTTCCAATATGCTCTTGAACCTTTTCCGCAGATCCTCATCCGGATCAATCTTCTTCTCCAATCCGCAAAAGAGGAGAGAGAGATGAAGAGAGATGAAGAGAGGGTGGGGGGTAAGAAAAAGAGATGAGTCTTCTCTCTGGTGTAAATGGGTTTCTAACCTCGGGCAATACCATTTGAAATTTAAATATTTTAAGAGGCTCCCGCGTATAGTGTTCGAGCCACCCACAATCTCATTCTAGGAAAAATCTCGTCTTTCTGAGGTGGAGAGCGCCTGCCTTAAATATACCCGCCTATAAGATCTATCCAGCCAAAATAAATTTGCATTCAAATGGCTACGCTACGAATACTTTTAAGAAATGCGAAAGGAAGGGAGAGAAAAAGCCGTTTTAAAGGCGCCAAAAAACAACTCCGAAAAGGGGTGAAATATACTTCAGCCGAAAGAAGCTAAAACCTATATTACGCTCGAATATAAACATCTTTCGAAAAAGAGCATATCAAGAACGTATTTAAAGTACCGAGGACGTACGACGGCTTACTGAAAATTGACATTGTAACCCGGCCACCTGAATTAATGGCTTCAAAAGTCGCTTGACGACTTAGGCCTAAGGTGGTGCCTTGGGTATTAGCCTAGCTGATTATTATTATTATTATTTATTATTAAATTCAGGGGCGTATTAATCTTGGGCGCAGTAGGCACCCGTCTAGGGACCCTAATTTTTTAGGAATCTCCAGTTCGACCACTCGAGCCAGTGGGTTGTAAAATATAACTTTGTAATATTTTATAATTATTTACGAATGGGCACAAAATGGGCCCCAAAATAACTACGCACTTAGGGCCCACAAGTGGTACAAACGCGCCCCTGTTCAAATTTTAACAGCAATGCGATTTGTCGTGGACTGCTTTTAAAATTATATTTGGTCGTCGTAATAGATAGGAATCTATAATTTATTGTGTTATTTATGGATTAATTAAATAGGAATAGTAATTGATTTAATTTTTAATAAACCTCAAACGATCGTTAAATAAAGCAAATTTATTATATTTTAAGCCAAGAATTAATACATTTAATAGCCAGGGAAAAATATTTAATAAATCGTAAATTTTTAGTCGATTGGGTCGAAACGCGGATTCAACTAAATCCAAATTAATTTCCTATCACAATCGGCGGATATTTCCGCCTCAAATTCGTGTTTCAATAAAATAACTAAGTCGCGAAAATGGGATCGCCGAATGAAATATTTCCGGTTGGTCGGTTAGCGAGCCAAAAAATCCAACTACAACCCATAATCAAGCCAAACTAGGTCTGTCATTCATTTTGTAAACGCAATTTTTCCTTATGGCTAGTTTAAATTCGCTACCAGAGCAAAAGTCAAGTAAGTCTAGATACGTGACTATTGAAAGAAATTCAAAATAAGAATCCTTGAGTATTTTTAAATTAAGGTGTCTCGGTACAAAATTTTCAATATATATTTTCACTCTATTTTTATAAATTTTCATTATTAGATTATCATTGTTATTATGCTAGATTTCGAACTTGAAACTGGTTTTTCTCAAATAGGGGTTTTCAGACATGCTTGACTCTTCTCTAAGGTAGTGAATTATTCAAAATGCAAAAATGTGATGGAGAACGTTCTTCCTAAAATAATTTTCCCGAGTCGACGCAAAAATCTCAGCTAAGCCTAACCCTATTTTTTTTGTTGACGCAAAAATCTCCGTTACGCCTAATCAATTTTTCTTTACGCGCGTCAAAATGTTTATGTCCGAAAGTTGAGTGACGTTCCGTAACGCCCGCTAGTGGAAACCAAGGCTAACGCAAGTTTTTTCGTGTCGACGCAAAAATCTGCGTTAAGCCTAAAGCTTCCTTACTTTTCACTAGCGTGCGTAACGGTGCATCACTCAACTTTGGGGCGTACAAAAATTTGGACACTCGTAAGAAAAATACATTATCACGCGCGCTATATTGGAAACCAAGCTTTACACAAGTTTTTAACGTCGACACTCTTACCCTTTATACCCCTTTGAAAACCATCCCTTACAAGGACCATATAAAGAGTAGCTTGCACGTCCAGGCTTTATATATTAATACTTCGCGGCGAATCGCCGAGTGTGTTTTATCACCTTACAAGGACCATATAAAGAGTAGCTTGCACGTCCAGGCTTTATATATTAATACTTCGCGGCGAATCGCTGAGTGTGTTTTATCGAAGCGTCTATTCAACCAAAATTTTAAAATACTCCGGTGAAAAAATAAAGATATATATCTATAACAACATTTGTAGGCTACGTACGAATTCGACGCGTCGCGGAGTCAAAATAACAGAATCAAATAGAAATGACACTTCCATGTTTTCGGAAATGCGCCGGTGAACGCGTGAGGCCACCGAAGTAGGATATACAAGTGACGTGATGGGCAAAAAATCAGAATTTACAACTTGGGGATATCTTTTGAATTCCCCGACGTCTTCCTCCAGTATATCAAAATAGCGTCGATCCCCGCGTGCCGTTTAGAGTAAACACGCGTCGGATACCGAAACCAGCGGTTGCTATCAAATGGTAAAGGGACAAGAGCTCGCATTCGGATTGCCGCCCCCTGGCGCCACGATCGTCCTCCTATTTAGGGGGATTTGCACCGGCCTCGACTTCAATCTATCCCCATCATGTAGCGCCGTATTATAAAGTAAACGCTCTCTGGATTGGCGCGCGAGAGCGAACGCGACCGCCTGTGATCAGTCTCCGACGCGGAGGAAGTTATTTTACGGGCACGTGGCCACTTTCACGCCTTTCTACCGACCGAAATCACCGACTGATTCGCGCGCTTGTCAACTCCATTTCGATCAAAAAATGTACTAACTTTTTCAAATCTCAGGACGCGACCGCTCCGATATGCCAAGAATAGCGTCAGGTTGTTGCGTGAACTACAATATATTTTATATGATGGTAAGAAAAGACAAGATCTTAAACAAATATTCTAACCCTTTCTAAAAGGAGTAGTTGGCTCAAAGTTTAAATACAATCGGTCAATAAAATGTTTTAGTGAATGCAATTAGACATCGATGAACCTGTTTATTAATGCAATTAGACATCGATGAACCTGTTTATTAATGCAATTAGACATCGATGAACCTGTTTATTAATGCAATTAGACATCGATGAACCTGTTTATTAATGCAATTAGACATCGATGAACCTGTTTATTAATGCAATTAGACATCGATGAACCTGTTTATTAATGCAATTAGACATCGATGAACCTGTTTATTAATGCAATTAGACATCGATGAACCTGTTTATTAATGCAATTAGACATCGATGAACCTGTTTATTAATGCAATTTGAAATCGATGAACCTCGTTTCCAAATGAAACTTTTAACATGGATGAACCTCGTTTCCAAATGAAACTTTTAACATGGATGAACCTCGTTTCCAAATGAAACTTTTAACATGGATGAACCTCGTTTCCAAATGAAACTTTTAACATGGATGGACCTCGTTTCCAAATGAAACTTTTAACATGGATGAACCTCGTTTCCAAATGAAACTTTTAACATGGATGAACCTCGTTTCCAAATGAAACTTTTAACATGGATGAACCTCGTTTCCAAATGAAACTTTTAACATGGATGAACCTCGTTTCCAAATGAAACTTTTAACATGGATGAACCTCGTTTCCAAATGAAACTTTTAACATGGATGAACCTCGTTTCCAAATGAAACTTTTAACATGGATGAACCTCGTTTCCAAATGAAACTTTTAACATGGATGAACCTCGTTTCCAAATGAAACTTTTAACATGGATGAACCTCGTTTCCAAATGAAACTTTTAACATGGATGAACCTCGTTTCCAAATGAAACTTTTAACATGGATGAACCTCGTTTCCAAATGAAACTTTTAACATGGATGAACCTCGTTTCCAAATGAAACTTTTAACATGGATGAACCTCGTTTCCAAATGAAACTTTTAACATGGATGAACCTCGTTTCCAAATGAAACTTTTAACATGGATGAACCTCGTTTCCAAATGAAACTTTTAACATGAATGAACCTCGTTTCCAAATGAAACTTTTAACATGGATGGACCTCGTTTCCAAATGAAACTTTTAACATGGATGGACCTCGTATCCAAATGAAACTTTTAACATGGATGGACCTCGTTTCCAAATGAAACTTTTAACATGGATGGACCTCGTTTCCAAATGAAACTTTTAACAGGGATGGACCTCGTATCCAAATGAAACTTTTAACATGGATGGACCTCGTTTCCAAATGAAACTTTTAACAGGGATGGACCTCGTATCCAAATGAAACTTTTAACATGGATGGACCTCGTTTCCAAATGAAACTTTTAACATGGATGGACCATCGTTAACGAGCTGTTAAAAAACGTGTTTTCTAAACACATTTAGCAAACTTCATCATTGAAACGGAAGATAAGACCACTTGGAAAACCAACGAAAAACGCAAAGCGATAATTTTTCATCAAACCATGGGGCGATCATAGCCGCGATAATTAGCCACCAGGGGAAATCGCCAAAAGCATTTATAAGTAAGAGGGAAAATGATTTGGGGGGAGCAGGGAGCACCCCTCGGATAAAGCCCCTTTTCAATCTGTCCCGTTTTTGTAGTAGAGTAGGTTTGCGGGGGGACAACGCGTCGCGCAAGAAGAAACCTCAGGGACCGCGCCAGGTTCGTCACCGGCTTTTAGCTCCGCGGATCCCCGAGAGAGCCGCTTTGACGCGGGAGCCCATTTCTACTTTTAGAGGCGACATGAGGCGGCCCGTCCGTTTTAAAAACGGATCTCTGATCGCTCGGAAATCTTCCAAGAGTTAATCTTTAATTCGTCATCTCGACAACGACATCGGAAGAGGAGAAAGGTATTAACGATAATCCTCCATTCTCCGCCATTACTTTTACTCTACTGACTCACTCGGAACGGTCGGAGTACTTAACTTACAGTCAGCGCCGACCCATCGACGGTACCGCTCCGTAGTATATCTTTTTAAAGAGCCCCGGGATCGAGGCTTTCCCCGCGGGTCGTAGAGCTCGACGGGAATAACCCTTAGGGACAGACAGGGTTCGTTTTGTCTAAGGCAATGTTTGTCCTAAAGCAGTTATAAAAGGACCGGCTGTGATTAAGAGCTCTTAATAAATATAAAAGTCAAATTATTTATTAACGCCGCAACGTAAGGACCCGGATATATACTTATTTCCGTTATTGATTTACAGAACATATGTCTTAGACCGCCTTGAACAAGCTTCAAATCTACAATTCACGTGATTTTTATTTCAAAAACTGATTCATTTGATTAGAATTATCACGCACCAATAGCATTATTTGAACAAACGATTACGATAAATTGGATATCAGATTATTTCTATTAACGTACAGATATAATCAGATCAGTCGATACGGGAAAAAGTTCAAACCCGATAGTTTACCCCGAAACTATTCGGAATTCATTGCAAGCCCACATATAAAATGTGGGCAGATTTCTGATGACACAGGTTATCGATTTTATATTTTATTTAAATTTATTTCGAAATTTTAATTACCCTTAATTTTAATTTTTCTTGCAAGTTTATAAATATATACTAAGTCGTATAATAACTGAATCTAGTCCAAGAATTACAACGGTTCAGTTCAGATCGGCTTCTTGGAATAATGAATCAGATACAATTTGAGAGCAGATTTATGGGTGAGAAATATAAAAATTGATTTGGCTAACTGATTATTTTCAGATATCTATCAATTACGACCCGAAGCATTAATTAGAATTAATTTACGTTCCTTATAGTATAAAATCACAACAAATTATTTTTGAGAAGCATTTGAGAGCCCTCAGAGCTTTGAAAGAATTTTTAATTTATACATTTTTAGATGATTTTAATGTGAATAATTAACACAAAAATAGTTTAGAATTTAGAAAATTTGTTAAATTCAGAGAAAACTTCATGGTATTAGAAGTTTTCTCTTCTAATACCATGCCGTTTTCTCTGAATTAAACATAATTTCTTCTAATATTCACCATGGTAAATAATAAGTTTAATATTTAGAAAATTTGCTTAGTTTGTATATAATTCGCTAAGTTAAGTTAGAAGAAACCACCAGTCCATAGGTGGTTTCTTCTAACTTAATTTTTCGTATATACTATTCTCCACCAATTTTTAATGTTTAGGCTTAGTTTCTCTTTTCGATACAACAGTCGCCAGCCAGATTTCCCGCACGGTACTGATAAGTTTCAAATAGAACGAAACCGGTCTACCGTTGGAATTTCTGGCTATTTTATTTAGTCTTTTACTCGAAGATCTATTTGATCCGAGATTCGCGTCTTTTTGTTTGCTCAAACACCTATTGGTACGAGCTATTTGTAAGTTTTTTAATTTCTTCAAATTGGTTTAGGGTTTAGCTATTTTATCCCTTTTAATTATGGACTAATCTACTTATTCGCGTATTTTATCATATAATTCGCTATAATGTGATAGAAATCCTATATTTATTCAAACTAAAGACGCGAACTTATTTATGATTGCGTTAACTGTTAATGTTTGCTTCATTAGGCTCTAAATACCTTTAGTGGCCCGTCCCCATTAAAACATTTGGGAGCGGCATTACTCCCGCGTCACCATCAGGTTCCTACACACCTGTCTTTTTACTTTTAAGTGGAATTCGCTATGTCATAAATCTGTTACAAAACGAACAAAACGAACGCGAGGGCTTTCCCCAACGCTGGCATTCTTCGATCTTTTATTGTAGAGGAAAGAAAAGAACATAATCCTTTCACATCGGGGACGGTGCTCGTACAGAAATAACACTGGCTGACAGCGCAGTCCATTTCCGGTCAAATTACCCATAATAAACCACTCCCGAACACAAAGTGTAGACAGCGAAGGAGAGTACCAATGGAAAAGATTTATCTTGGTCAGCCTGACGCCTCGTGGTCAATTTCAAGGTCGTCTAATATAACCCAAAAATGCATTTTTTTTTGGTTTAGTTCACCTCCTGCACGAGTAGGGGGGGGGGGAGGTAAGGAAAACGTGTACTTCGTAAGTTGTAAGTTTAAAGGAACCAATGAACTACCGGTCTGATTTGATTGTCATACCGTGAGATAATTAAAGACTAAATATCATTTCTATGAGTTCATTATTTATCGAAGGTATATATTACATTATCGTCAGCCATTCTATCAAAAGAAATTTCAAAATTCTAGAACTGCCCATAAAAAGCAAAATAAAAAAATATAAAATTAAAACAATTAAAAAATTACTTCAATTAAAATCTATATTTACCAGCGCCAACTTCTGATAGATTTCATTTAGAAATCACCTACAACGACGTCCCAAGTACACAAACAGCCATAAATATAATTAAAAAGATATTTATGTAAATTTACGGGGACTGGCAACTTGAGCAAAAAACTGCCAAATTCACCTTCAAGAAAATCGAAAATTAAAATTCATAAATTCCAACTGATAAAACTGTTCCAAAAAGAAGTAGTAATTAACCCGATTTCCTCTTAATTATCCGATGAGAGTTTAGCGATAAAACTCTTAATAGGAGTAAGGGGGGCGGGCAAAGCCGATCGCTAATACCCCCTCCGTCGCGCCCTGTAAGTTAGAGCGCTTATATCGGAAAGAAATCGTCAAAGAGGAGAGAAATATCTCCGGTGGAATCGCGGAGGTTTGAAGGGGAAGCCGGCGAGACAGGAGCGGCGGCGAGAGAGGAGTGGCGGACGAGGAAAGCGGCGGTGCACGGGGGGAAGTCGACTCTAAAGGCTCGGCAATTGCGCCAAGCCCCGCCCCTCCGTTCCCGAGACTCATTGTGGCGTAGCCCGGCATTGTCCAATCGCGGGCCACCATCCGACGCCGATTTGGAGAATGGAAAGAAGGGAGCCGGAAGAGGCGGGAGGGGGTGCTCTCGGGTAAAGAGAAAAGGCTCGTTTTATCCGGAGCCATTTAGTAGTTGGGTCCGGTATTCCGGGTCCATTTACGCCGCGTGATTGCCATACCCCCAAAAGACGACGAAGACGATCTATTCCCCCCCTTTTAATACCGCTAAAAAGGGGGAGGGCGAACATCCTAAAATAGGTGAAGAGGGGGGAGCGGCTGCCGGGGGCCGGAACAGGCAGCGCGCCGAAGAGAGAGTATCGGATGACCAGCCCGTACTCGCGGAGAGAGAAGCAACATGTCACACGATCAACCGCTCCGCGACTAAAAACGAACTCGGACCAAATCGCTCGTTCCAAACGACTCCGCGTATCCGACAAACGCTCGGACTATCTCGTCAACTCGGGACTTTTTTGTGACTAATTCTTCCGGGTACGATGGCTACGGACCAGAGATCCGATTCGAGCCCCAGTCCCACTGGCACGTCCGCCGCTACCGTTATTAACAATGGTGAAAATAACAAAACGATTCCCGCGTCTTCGGTGTCGATGAACCAACAACAGCAACAGCAAGCGACCAAGAACCCTTTCTCCATCAGTTCCATCTTGAGCCGGAGTGACCCCAAGAAGTCGCGTCCGCCCCAGGCGGGCCCCGTCCCGGGCGCGGTGGCCCCGGTACCGGCGCCAATCCCCACTTTCGAAGCGGCCACCGCCGACTTCGCCCACGTACCGACGGCGGTACAGCACGCGGCTCGGCTCTGCATAGAGTCGCAAATTTCGGCGGCCCTCAGTTCCAGAGTGTCGGCGGGTTCGTACCTTCCGGTGCACTTCCACCACCCCAATCTCACGGGCATCCCGAGGAAGCCCACCCCTTGGTACCCATGGACTCACGTCGAACCTTCCAACAACGCCGGCGACGTCACCGTACCCATTTCATCCGGTAAGTAGCCTCGGCTATTTTCTTAACGTAGGTCGCGTGCGGGCTTCGTCTTAATTAAGAGGTACTTCGATATTCCCTTCTCGTAATGGCTTTATAATTAGAAAACATGGACGGAATATGTTATAGTGGGAATTAATAACTCGTGTGACGGCCGCCGATTCAATTAATAAGCGCGCGACTGTAAACGCAGCTGCCTCGAGTGTTCGTATGAGCCCCCTCCCGTTAAAGAGATCTTTCTAAAATGGATTATAGAGCTGAGCTGGGTGCGCGGGTATTTAGGGAAGAGAGAGTGGTTTGTTTCCACCTGGTTCTTGTTAGCGGCGTGCGGTTAAGGGGGCCTTCTCGGGATTTGGAAATTATTCGCCGCTTTTCTGCGGCTCCCCAACAATATGTTTTTGGCTAATGATTGAAAAATATAAACCATTGACGAATTTGACTGAGGGCCTCAACGTTGTATTTTCTACCCTAAAAAAGACATTAGCTATACGTGACGAATCGGTTAAATTAAGAATTATAATTATAAAGAAATGAAATGGAATTAATAAGGGGAAATGCTATCTTATCACTTGATAATTTCGTCGTTGAAGGATTTTACAAGTAGCTCGGCATTCGTATACTAATTACAATTTAAAAAAAAATGAAATTCGTTGCGAAATACTTCTCTAGATTTTGTACCATAACCTAAAGAAATAAAATGACACGAATTTCTTTAAGATCCCGATTCCAGTTCTGTAGACATTCTATGCAATTTTAAGGTTTTCTATACCAAAAAGAGCGTTCTATAAATATTTATATAGAAAAGACCTCGAAATATCAAGTTTCTTTCCCAATTTACATAGAAAAATGATCCATATTTCTACAGATTCTAAAAATATGTTGTTCATTTTGCTTACAGTTCTATAGGCTTTCTGCGCAATCATAATGAAGTTTGTAGAAATATTAAAATTTTCTATATGCCTTCGATTGCTCTATAAATAGCTATATTGAATAGATTTGGACTATAAAAAAATTACTAAAATGTCTATAAATTCTATAGAAATGTAGTTTGTTTTTCTATATGATTCCGTTTTAAGTTCTATAGACATTCTATGAAATCTAAGGTTATCTATATTCCATCGATTGCTTTATAAATAGCTATATTGAATAAATTGGGACTATAAAAAAAATACTCAAATGTCTATAGATTCTATAGAAATATAGTTTATTTTGTCTATATGATTCTAATTAAAGTTCTATAGACATTCTATGAAATCTAAGGTTACCTATATTCCATAAAAAGCTCTATAAATATGTATGTAGCATAGACATTGAAATTTCTGTTTGTCAAATTTAAAATTACTAAAATATCTATAGATATTTATAGATTCTTTAGAAATTTAGTTTTTTTCTATAGGATTCTGATTAGAGTTCTATAAACTTTCTATGTAAGATCAACGAAGTCTATAGATGGGCTACGATTATCTAAATACTATAGATTGCTCTATAAATATTAATATTTATATTTATGTATTGAAGTTTGAATAACGTTTCTAAAGAATTTCAATAACAGTTATATAGAATTTCTATAGAATAATTATCGAAATCAATTTAGTAAGAATTATCGTTTTTTCTCGTCAGAACGACTTATAAGAAACAGAAAATTGGGACGAAAATCAAACACAGAAAACTATTTAATCATTCCAAACTCTAAATGTAAAATAAAATTAACTAAAATTAAAAATATAAATTAAATTTTTAATTTGAGAGAGGCTATTTCGGGTGCTTGCTATAAAACACGTGGTATTTCGTATGAAGTCCCGACCACTTTCTTCAACAGGCCTGATACTGAGTCACTTTTCTCACTTAAAATCACTTTTTTTAAAATCTGTCACTAAAAGTCACTTTTCCCAAAATTAGTTACTATTTATCACTTTTTTCGAATTTTTAGATTTCCTTAGCATTCAACGTTAGAAAACTGCCTCGCAGCCCTTTTTTACAAATAATAAAACAAAATCAAACTCCATTCCCTTTTAATTTTTTTATTAGCTAATAAGCGGTTGAAGAAAGCTATTAGTGATAAAAACTTTGGAGAAGAGGAATTAGCCTAAGTGATAGAACTTCCTATGACTATTTAGTTACTGTTTTGGTTGTGTAACAGTTGTAACTAGTCAAAAAGCAGTATTATTTAAACAATTTTTGGTAGATTTTCAGTCACTATTAGTCACTTTTCGGTCACTTTTTTAAAATTGTTAGTCACTAAACTCACTAAATTCTACTGTGTAAGTGAGTATCAGGCCTGCATTATATATAACAATCAGAAGAAGGTACATTATCAAGCATCTCCTAGAATGAAGTAAAAATCTTCAATTTGTAGGGCGCTTGGAGCTTAAGGAAACATAGTGATCCTCCCCCGCCATTGTAATAACGTCATTCAACAGAAAATAATCTCGCCGCCTCCCCCCTCTCGCAGCGGTTCATTTTCGGAAAAGGGTGGGAAATTAAGAGCCGTTCTTTTATGATATAGGTTACGTAAATGAGCTGGGCGTTGGTCAGCCAAAAACGGCCGTTTAACGCGCCCCTCGTCCCGTCGCGCGAAACTCTTGAACGACAATAGCGACGCATGAAGAGCGGGGTACCAAATTTAGGAATTCTATTATTACAACCAAGGGCAAAAAATTTATTAATTTGGACCCCAAGAATTTTGTTTAAAATTTTCAACTTTAACAATTATATTTAGAGTATCAAAATAAATTTTTAGGAAATCAGATACGATCGACCACCAATGTTATTCACTTGAAAATATGATTTAGTAAATATCACTACCCAAAGTTAAGTTGATTTTTACATTTTACATTGGAAGGATATGTATTATATACTTATTTAAATATAAAAGATTTCGCAGAAAATTCATATAAGTATAAATGATACCACTATTTTATTAAAAATAATCTTAACATTTAATAAATAACTTGGCTTGAAAAAAGGTTGACCGACGAATTTAGTATAAGCAGAAGTAAATATAATATATCTGTTAGTAAGAATTAAGTATCTATCTCCCTATACTACTAATTTTATTCGTAGTTTCGTAGGCTCTCATTGATTTTTCAAAATAAATTTTGGAAATAATTATATTACATACTTAAATTCGACCTTTTCAGAAGTGGGTCTATAAAAGAGTGTCAGTGAATTTTCTTAATTACTAATGTGTAGAATGACGTAGAAGTTACGTGATAAGTGGATATATAAGGCCTTAGCATGGCTCCCTTCGTTGATGACACAAGCATATTTTAGGCCTAACGATTTAGTTCACAAAAATTGAGTCTTCATTCTAGAAATGTCTTTCAGTAAAACACAATGAATGTCGAGAACTGACATACTTACTTTAAATATAACTATCAACTAGTGTTGTTAATTTTCCGGAAAAATAAAATGCGGAAAAATATCCAGAAAATTTTCCGCAAATCGGGAAAATAAAAAATTTAAACATATATTACCTTTTAAGAGTTTTTAATTTTTTAAACTTTTTATCGATATAAAATGTCTAATATCAGTAAACATACAACAAAACATTAATAAATAAAATTGTTAATCAGTTTAAAGCTAGTCTAGAGGTTTAGTTTTACTTTTAGATTCGAAAAAAATTAGGCGAAAATGCCGCTTAAATTTAAATTTGCAAACAATATTAAACTAATCATGGAATGAAAACTTTTTTTAGTTCTTTTCGGAAAAATACGGAAAATTTTCCGGAAAAAAGACCTCGGTCATTTTCCGGAAAATGTTCCGTCTTACAACACTAAATATAACTATCAGCTTCCGCCACACTTATGTTAAATATAATTTTGTCGAATTTCTATAGCAAATTATGAAAGTATACCACTGAATTGGTCGTCGAGGTTAGGGAGTTGCAGGGAGAACGGATTTAGCAAACTAAAAAGGTATTCAGGTAACGGACGTACAAGGGTGGCGCGGGAATTTAGCCAAGATAAGGTAGGGGAGGGGGGGGGCGAACGGGTGGGGGTGGATAAGGGGGTCGGAAGCGGGTCATAAAAACGCCAATTAGTGGATACTGCACACGCAGTTTCCCCCCAGATTAGGGTGAATTAACGAGAAGATGGTTTTAACCCGGACCAAACACATATAACACCCTTTCATCCCCCCCCGCGGACGCGCGCTGCCGGAAAGTTTACCTTTCAAATTAATCCCCATGATTGGTTCCACTTCAAAGGTGGGCGTGGCTTGCTCCGGTCGCTCTATAATAAGAGCGTGGGCAAAATCAATCAACTAATTAACCCCGAAGGGGGTCCTTAAGCCCTCTAGCAATGGCGGGGGGGGGGAGAACTTCATTCCCGACCCCCCTTCCTTCCTACTGGTATATATATATACGGTTTGGCTGGCTTCACTTTTAATTTACTCTGTACCGATGTAATATATCCAGCGTGTAACAGGGTCAGTTCCCAAACACTGGGGACAAGTTCGCATTGGGGATCGACGACTATCTCGATCAAGGGGGGGGGGGAGTGAGCGCGGCGCCATCTTTCGTCCGTATCGGATTACAATTAGCGAAACGACGACCACGACGCGATGATGAAAGGGCTAATTATCCCCCAGTTCGGACTCTTGATAAAACTTGATTGCGTCCCGGGCGAAAAGTTAGAGATTTCTTCTTTCCAACCGTCATTTCCCCAATGAATAAAAATTAACATCGTTTTATCCGATTCGAATTAAACGTTATAATTATTCGAATGACGACAAATTAAAATCGGGTTTAACATTTTAATAAATGACTCCACTTTTATTAGGATCATCAAAATCGATACGATCATTTTCCGTAAACGATTATAGACACGAAACATTTTAAATTTTAGGATAGGTTTACAGATAACACTTTTTTGAGTCATATTCGAAATATCCGCCTTCAATTGCCAATAGAATGTATTTAAAATATTTAAGATTGAAATACCAAAATCAGTTGAAATTAGAGAGTAGGAGGCGGTCCATCTTTAGAATCAGAAAAAGCGAGACAAATTTGGCGTACTGGATTTTGTATCGCAAAGTATTTTCAGAAATCACAAACTTGATAAAGATTCCAAAATTCAGACCACGATTTTTGTGTTGATTTCTGTTTTTTTCAGGCTCATTTGGAGATTTTGGAAATTATTTTCAAATTGATTTCCAGGTTTCTAAAATCATTCTTCTCTAGAGTGTACCAGATTTTTACGACCCCACAGAAATCAATCGTTCTATCTGCGCATATTTTAGAGCAATTTAAAAAAATTCTAGTGGCATTTAAATAAATTAATTACACAATTTGTTATCATCATAAAAATGGTCAGAAATACGAGGCGGGCTTAATAAAATTTCCCGGGTAGGGTCCCAAATGACCGGTGAGCCTGTATTTTTCTCATATTTTCCCTAAAATAGAACTAAAATTCAAAAGAACCTAAATTAAAAAAGTAATGTTTCGTTTCCCCATAGCCGGACTTCTACACCATCACCACCAGCTGTCATCAAGGCCGAACCAAGTACCATCGCCGGCCAGAACCGCCTCGATCCGGTCGGACCACACGGACCAGGAACTGAGTCGTTCCCCTTCGCCCATCTCGCCGCCACCGCCGACTTCCTCCGCGTCACTGCCCGTCGTCAGCCAGTCCCTTCCGTTGCACCTACACTCGCACCATCCGCACCATCACCACGCCGCCATCACGCACCACATGCTGCACGGGGTCCCCGTCTCTTCATCCGGGGGCGCCGGAGGTCACGTGGTCATCCATCCGGGGCTAGCCATGCACCAGTCTCACCATCACCCGAGCCCGCACTTGGGGCCCAGCGCCAGTCCCCATCAAGACCCGAGTAGAGGTCACGAATGCTCATCCGGAGGCGTCAACCTCAACGTCACCGACAACGTCATGACGCAAAGCGACGACGATGAAGACATCGCGGCGGACGGTTCCACGTCTTCGGGCGGAAGCGGAAATAACCAAAACGGAAGTTGCGGCCGAAGCAGCAGTAACGGCGGAAGCAACGGCGGCGATTCGGACAAATCCAAGAAGAACAGACGGAAGAAGAAAACCAGAACGGTCTTCACCCGGAGCCAAGTGTTCCAACTGGAATCCACCTTCGACATGAAGCGCTACCTGTCTTCGTCCGAAAGGGCCGGCCTGGCCGCCTCGCTGCACCTGACCGAGACTCAAGTGAAGATCTGGTTCCAAAACAGACGGAACAAATGGAAAAGACAATTAGCGGCCGAGCTGGAAGCGGCCAACATGGCCCACGCGGCCCAACGAATGGTGCGAGTTCCTATCCTCTACCACGACAGCGGGGCAGCCGCCGTGGCCGCCGCTGTGTCGGCCGCCGCCGCCGCCGGAGCCAACGGATCGGCCAGCGCGCACGCGGGCGGTGCTCCGGAATCCTCCAACTCTTTAGTGGCGGCTCTCGGCAGCTACTATTACCACTCTCCGTACGCTTCCTCCAACGCGGGACAATCCTCCGCCGTCAGGGCGCCCTTACCGGGTCTCGTATGAACTTGGCCAAACATACTCGGAGATTTCCGAGTCTAGAATCACCGCGCGCGCGATTATTAAATAGACTGGTCTAAAAAACAAAAAATCCCAGAAAAATAGACGCGTTTACGTTTTCCGAGTAAAACAAAAATGGTTCGGACTCTTTTATTAAGTAAGTTGTATTCCCTTTATTTTCAAACTCAATTTCTTTTCGTTTCTTGTAAATATTAACAGAATTTATAAGATAAAATTGATAAAAACGTTGAGGAACAATACCAACTCTATTAATACTTTAAGTAAACACCTCGTTTTCTTCGTCAACCTTAATTGTTTCAACAATCAATCTCCATTAATTCGGTAATTTAAATTTGTAAAAGTGTACAAAAAAATCTTGTCCGTTTAGAGAGGAAATGTCCGCTTAAGAAATATTCGTATAAATATTTGCTGTTTCTTAAAAAAATAACCGTGAATGAGAAAAATTATATAAAAAAAATAATTAAGAACATAGTAAAAAAACCGAGCATAATTTTAGTGTGAATAAATTTAAATAAAAATATTGTGTATAAAAGAGAAGGGGTGTAAAAAGTCAAAAAAAAATATACCCTGGGCTTATTACGATAAATAAATTAAAAGATTTCATCTATTATATAAAACAATGTATACGATTTATTCCTTTCTTATAGCAAAAGTAAATAATGACACTCTGACGAGAGAAGCATCCGTCTAAGATATAACAATGAAACATGTATGCTTCACGATGTAAGATTAAACTAGTTAGTTAATTATTATAAACGATATTTTCCCATTTTAAAAAATTCACTATTTTCTTTATTTTCATAATTTTCTCCCGAAGGTACATATTTCAAACGAATAACATAAGTACGTTATTTATATGGATACTTCTCTCTAAGAGTTATATTATTTACTTCTGATTAGAGTTAATAGTTCCATTTTAAGATAGTTGAAAATTTTCCAAATTTAATGAGGCACAAATAGCGATAACCAACCTAAAACGCGTGTAAATTAACTTCACCCTGGACACCGGTGTGCTGCGGCTGGAACACTTTTACAGGCGCCAGGAGAGCAACAACGAAAACTAACGAAAAAGCTATATCCGTAGCGTTCATTGATGTTTTTTTTTACTTAAAATTTTGTCTTACATAATCTTCTTTTTATTTTGAATTTAAAATAGTATTTTGAACGTAAAAATTTAATTTAAATATTTATAAATACCATTTATTTCGCTTTGAAAATTTGCAATTTTGACATGTTTTATAACAAACCTGGAATACAGGGAAATCAGAATTTTTTTCTTAAATCATTGAATTCAGCGAATATTCAGGCAGAGGAAGTTATTGGGATTATCTGAAACATTCTGTTATCTTGCGCATGAAAATATCAGTATGAATTTAGTGAAAATCTTAGTAAAATCAGAGGGAAATTAATGAATTATTATCAGAAGAAAATTTCGGAAAAATTTACTAATCTCAGGGGTAATTAATGAATAATTATAAGAAGAAGATTTTGAAAAAACTTAGTAATATCAGGGGGCAATTAATGAATAATTACCAGAAGAAAATATCGGGAAAAAACCTTGTAATTTCAGGGATCCATTAATGAATTATTATCAGAAGAAAATTTCGGAAAAACCTAGTAATATCAGGGGGCAATTAATGAATAATTATCAGAAGAAAATTTCGAAAAAAACCTAGTTAAATCTGAGGGAAATTAATGAATAATTTATCAGAAGAAAATTTTGAAAAAAGCCTGAAAATAACAAAGAAAAATTAGTGAAAAATCCTGGTAATATCAAAGAAATTTTTTAAAATTATTATCACAGAAAAATTAGCCCAAAACCTGTAAATATTAGGCAATATCAATTAAACTGTAACCTCCAACCATCACACATTTAGAATAACAGGTGGCCTAAAAACCTAAAAACATTTTAATTTTCACATTAACGATAACATACAAGAAATAAAACAACATTTTTCAAAAGTGGAAAATCACAATTAAAGAAAATTAATAACGAAACAATCAGTTTAAAAGGAAAACCGGGCGAACTAGAAAACAACGATAAAACACGCTTTAAGAATGGCATAAACTTGTAGCTGATGATGGGAGAACCAAAAACAAGGCCTTCCTTGTCTGTAGGCATAGTTTTGTCAGAGGGACAGTTGGCCAACCAAGCACGCGACGCGAACCTAAGCGAGAAGGATGGAGGAGATAAGAGTACCGCAAGAACACGCGCAGGACGCGGTGTCCGTGTCCGCGCGCCTGACAAACGACGCGTCAATGCGGAGCGTCCAATACCCGGCAATTTATCAAGCACAATACACGATCTTTGCATTTCGTTTCGCCGCGCAGTTCCGACCAAATCAAAAAAAGGAAATATCCATATACATTTATAAAAAAAACTAGCACTTTGGCGAATAGAGTAAAATAACGTGTAGAACGGGGAGGGTAAAAACAAAAGGGAGACGAAGAAAAAGCTTTCACGGGGACAATTTGATTTAGACAGTATTTTCTATAGTCTATATGGGGCCCCCGAGGCCCCTGGGACCGACGCGGAATTCAAAGTACAACTTGGAAGTGGGAACTGCGAGGATGATATGTACAGGGGGTTTTGAATGAATTGGCGTGGACAAACCCTTACAAACATTTTATACTGACTTTCTATGAAATCTAATAGAAGTCTGTAGACTATATTGGATTTCCTGTATATACCACAAATATATCTACAGAATATACCTCGAATCTTCTAGGTTTTTTTTAAATTTCTATAGAAAAATTACCAAAGTTTCACTAGATTCTATAGATTTTTTAAATTACTATAGAAAAACGACCCAAACCTCTTTCTATTTTATAGACATTTGAGAATATTTTTCAATAGAATACCGAATACAAATCTATAGAATTTCTTAAGAATATGCTTCCCATTAGACTATCGCCCTCTATAGTAGAAGCAACTCGAAACATTTTAACTACATTAAACGATAAATAACATTACTTACAAACTCTAAAAAATTCTTAATTTACTACAATCTATTTTGATAAATTTCAAAATCTGTTTAAATTTTCATATTTTATCATTATTCAATTGAAAAGATGTTAATTGTACTTTAAGAAATATCTTTAAAAAATTCTAATGATACGCACTAAAATGGGAATTTGAATCGATGCTTCTTGCCTCTTGGCGGTTATTTTCTCTCCATACGAAGACTTTGTTATCCAACAAGACCATAAATCTATAACTATGTTAAATAAATATATAACCGCTAGTCCAATCTTGGATTAATAATAGGACTACTGTATATGCCACTTCAACCTTCCTGACGGCAATCTCGGGCTTCTATCGTAACGGAAAAAAATTCTGCACATGCGCAATTCGCGATGCTAGCTTTTAAAAAATATTTAAGCCTATAACGGCGTACGCGGTTTCCACAATCACAACAAAAACAAAACATGAGCGCCAATTAAAGTTAATAGGGCCTTTGGTGAGAAAAGTACCCGACGACGCAAACCAAACCGGCTACGTAGTTCAAAATCCATCACAAATGCGTGGTCGTTTTAAAAATGGCTTTAGAGTAAAAATGTAAGACATGAAATATAGGGAACTGATACACTTACGTGAAACATTTATTTCTACTTAGGACAAAAAGGAAGTTATTTCATCCGATTTCTAAAGATACCCATATAGAAATGAATAAAGAATTGACCCAATCCTCTATGTTTATTTCTATGATATTCTATAAGATATTTTCTATAGCGAACACCTAGAATACCCTTTAGAATTCTACAAAATTCTACATACTATAATATATTATTAAACAAAATTCGTTCTTTAGCAAGATCTAAAGATAAGAAAACTTCGAAATATCTATAGAAAAATCTAAATATAAAAAAACTTCGAAATATCTATATAGAAAGATCTAAAGATAAGAAAACTTCGAAATATCTATAGAAAAATCTAAAGATAAGAAAACTTAGAAATATCTATAGAAAAATCTAAAGATAAGAAAACTTCGAAATATCTATAGAAAGATCTAAAGATAAGAAAACTTCGAAATATCTATAGAAATATATAGACTTTATAGCACCACCTTCATCCCCTTTAAAGCTCTATACGATTCTATAGAGCTTTCCGCGAGGGCGATATCTCATTAGACGCGATTGAAGCACGCGGTGGTGTCGTTTTTCCTTACTCGAGCAGGAGGTAAACTCAACCTTATTTTCCCAACTAGAAATAACTATATTATTGATAGGACATAATACACTAGGTCGGAATCACTGCCGACAATGACATCTATGAAAACACCAAGGGACTACACTACAACCTCCTCTATTTTTAAAGAAAGTATAGAAATGACATAACAAATGTGATATTCTTCCCCTTAAAAAACCTTTCTATAAAGTGCTTTTATATAATCTTAGTATTTTAAAATGTGAAAAAGGTCTTTAGAATTATTAGTAAAGATTTCATTGATTGTCTATAGCAAATGGATAACTTTTCTAAAATATGTTTTGAAAATACTTTTAGAAAATTTTAAGATGTTTCTATAGATTCCATAGTATAGCTAAGTTTTATTTGGGTCGTAAAGAACAGTTTCTATAAACATATTTTCTTCAAACTTCTTATATGTTTTTCTCTTAAAGAATTTCATCAGAATTTGTTAATTATTTTATTTTAAATTTAAGCTAATACTTAGTAGAAATTTTATACCAACCTTTTTACCAGTTTTCTATAAAACACTTTATAGGCTGTAGAGCCCCATTCACTCTCTATATAGTCCTCTAAAAGATTTCATAGAGATTGGATAGAAAATGTTTTTCTTCGTACTCCCTTCAAACGAATATCGCGCAACGACGATTCGGGGAAGTGGTATCCGTGGAAACCACGCCGCTGTATATCCGAGTCGGCAGTAACGGTGGCCGATCATCCCTTTTAGCGGGAAAGCATCGCTGGGGTTGTGGACATTTAAATTTGAGAGCTATAAAACAAGGCGAGATTGCCTCACACTTGCCGGCAGATATCATCCGTATATACTCTCCCGCGGGGTGCCCCTCGCCTTTTATTCGCGCCGCGGAGAAATATCTACTCTCGGAGTAAAACGGGCCGAAGGTGTCTCCGAAACTACACAACTAGTATTTTGAGTTTTCATTTTTACGTTAGCCTGGGGATTCGTCGCGATGCGCCGGTGAAAGTGGCGGTGACGAGAACCCTGGAAATCGTGGCAAATGTCCCAGTTGGGGATAAAACGGAGGAGAGATCCGCTCCGACTGCGAAGGGTTTTTGGAGCTGACCCGACGCCCTTCCTCTCACCCCGAACCGGCATTCCATTCCGGAGAACGGAAACTTTACCTTCTTTCTCCGCTACGGAACGCGGTGCCAGATGAAGGCGAAGGACGCCGTCAGGGTTGGGTTCCCTTCGCCCAAATTGACCTTTTGCGGGTCCTCTACTTTCACTTAGGGCCGAATTTATGGAACTTGTTTTTCTAGTTGAAAAGAGAGAAAACAGAAGCGCCTTTTATCTTCTCTCTTTCTCGCGACACCAAATTGCGCCTATTTTTGATTGGTCGAATCCCACGGCGCCTTTAAGGCGTTTTGCCGCCGACAAAATATCTCTGAATCGTTTCTCTTACATCCATTCCGGACATTACAAGCCCGACGAAAGTTAAGGCAGTCTTTCTGCTGACAATTGATATTTCTTTCTGGTTATAATGTAGTTAATAATAATAATAAAAATCAGCTAGGCTAATCACCCAAGGCACCACCTTAGGCCTAAGTCATCATGTGACTTTTAAAGCCATTTATCCAGGTGGCTGGGTTACAATGCGTAGGAGGGTGGTGGCCAGCCCTTCATGCCACGCGAGCCAACAGCTCCCTACACTCAGTATAATTATTATCGTTACCCTCAACAAGTTTTTATAGAACGGGAAACTGAACAGCTCGAGGGAAAACCTCTTATACCATCAGAGAGAGAACTTGCAAACTCAACTCGGAAGGATTGGTTCCGAATTTTCACCCAATGCCACACACTGGGATCGAACCCAGCTCCTATTGCTGCGAGGCGAAAGTGCTAACCACTTCGCCACCCCACCTACGTCGCTTTTTCTTACAAGTCTACAAACACGAGTCAATATATTAATTTAGGAAATTCTAGATTTAAAACCATTTGAACATACGGCTATACCCAAATTATTTCTGATTTGTTCGAGTGAAAGAATTAAGAAGAACCCATGTTGAAAACAATTTATTTATAAGTCCCACTAAAAATTGCTCCGTCCATTGTTCCAACCGCTCATTACCATGAACTAAAAATCTAAGTAAACACTTCATACTATCTTAAATAAGCAGACGTTGATACGGGAAATTCAGTAATTTTAATTCGTTTAGATACCATTCCGGGTATCACTGAATATAATTCTTAAGCCGTCTCGAAGCAGCTAACGTACTAGACTTAGACCAAGCGTACCGTATCCAAAAAAAACTAAATCAGTGATTCCAATTAGATTATCGATCCATGTTATTAATTATTAATAAATTAATAATATTAAAACGAAAGTGGCGCCTAATATATTTACTCAATTCGCTAGGTGTTTCTATACTCTATATTCAAGTCAAACCACTTTTTTTTTACATAAAGACTAATTTGCTCGTCCAGACTTCGCGTATCAATCCTTCCTACTGAATAGGTTTTTCGCTAAACCGTCTATTTAGAATTAAATAAAACATTAACCGAGCTAAGTAATTAAATAACCCTAAAAGTGAACAAAATGTTTACAAGACTTACCGTAAATTAGTTATTTAAAACAAGGAATAAACGACGATTCGATGTATATAATACCTTCGCGTCAAATTTAATCGTAACCAAACGAAACGGCGAAGTTTCCCAACAAAGGAGTTTAAATAAATCGCTCGTTTTCCGCTCCACATTTAACCAATACCGAGATACTTTACACAATTTAATTTATAAATTAACAAGCCCTTCAAAAAATCAATGATAAATACAAACAGAGCCTAGGCTAGGAGATATCGCGTCCGCTTCGGAAGTTGTATCGAATTAAACAAGCTTTGAAGTATTTAACAAAGTCAAAACAGGGCTGGCAAACCCGTCTCTTTCGTTTCGGCGCGGCTTTCATCCCAAGAGCTCCCGTTTCCAAAGCTTTACATCGAGCCGCTTTCCCCCCTTTGGTAAACAGAGACTCGAGAGCAGCCGATATAAAATTTAATAGGTGAAGTGGGGCCTTCCGTTCCAAAAGAGTGTCCGCCTTGACACTATTCGCGGCCATTTTAGCCCATTCCATTTACCCGGA
Organism: Leiobunum rupestre; assembly: GCF_980474605.1. Classification (NCBI taxonomy): domain Eukaryota; kingdom Metazoa; phylum Arthropoda; class Arachnida; order Opiliones; family Sclerosomatidae; genus Leiobunum; species Leiobunum rupestre. Next base: position 68,288,144 of record NC_143387.1, read on the forward strand.
GCCCCAGTGTCTCTAAATTCAGGCAAGATTCCCTTTTGTACCATCCAGTAGAGATTAACAAATTGATAGAATGCTTTAAAGATTTAAAACGTTCGAAAGCCACGGTTGAACTAAAACTTCGGTTGGGGGGGGGGTTCGCAACGGGGGGAAGGGAGGCGGTATCCGCGTGGTGGGCCCTACAAATCGAGCCCTAAAACGCGCCCTACAATCCGACGTTAAATGGCCAATCTTTTCGAAAGGAATAAAAAGGTACGCAACATTCAATCGATGACGGGAATAGTTTAAATTCGAAAAGGAGTATCTGCGCGATGGATCTCGTATCCAGCAAATACGGTGTGTGTTATAGGTACAAATAGACCGACATTTTTTATCGCTATAATCTGGCGGTGAGTCCTTTGAAGTGAGATACTTGAAAAGGTTAAAAAAATATATCTGTATCTAACCACTTTCGGCGCGTAAAACTTCCGAGTTTCGAATTACAATGGGCGCAGTTATCAGCAATCTGCCTAAGACGTTTCGCTGTAAAGAAATGCGTTATTTTTTGTCTACTTCTTTTGAATGGTAATACTTTAAAAGGTTACGCCCCAATACACCGTTTTGAATACATTTAGTTACTTCTAAAAATCTTCTAAAAATCATGGAATCAGATATGTCCGATAGAACCCAACTTTTTTACTTTTAGCGTATAGAATCTGCAATTTTTTTATTTTGTAAAATTGTATTTGTTCCGATAGTTCACCTGATTTTTTCGTTTCCACGCACATTTTTGGAGCAGCTTGTTTCGTACAAATGAAATAACTCGATTCATACAAATAAATATAGCCATTGAAATTTATTTTTTGGTTTTCTTACAAATGAAAATGGCCATCGATAGCCATTACCCCATTAGATTGTTTGACGCTAAAAATAATGAAATCGAAATTTAAAAAATTACATCACCATTACGATAAAATTATTAGAATAACAAATAAAATTCAAGAAATGAAAGAAATATCTCAAAAAGCAAACTCCAACATAAAATGCGCTCAAAATATGGACTAAGCCTTGATTAAGAAAAGGCTCTTAAGGGGTACCTATCCGTGAAAAGATCCTTCAGCCAGACACGCGAAATTAATCCGCGTAAGACATTAAAGGATAATTTCGTGTATAAAAGGTTACACTTATTCTAAACATAGACTTCGGTAGCGTCGAAAGAAGGGAAAGAACCCTGAGACCGGAACGGGTATTACCGGCACCGGAAGTCGCCTAAAAGGAAGATACTAGAACCGGAAGCCGCGTTCCGAAGTACGGAAGGGGAGCGAGCCTTCTCGAAATCGTGAAATAAATCCGGCTATCAGAAAAATTAATGTTCATCGCATTAAGGGTGTACAATTGGCGAGGCTCGGGTGCTCCGTTCGCGAGTACCATTTGCGAGTGTGGTAGCGCGCCACAATGGATCCGAGTGGGACTTAATGGCGATTACGAGAGGGATAAGAAGCCCCCGCCGAACCATCAACTCTCGCTCTCTTATCGGATCCGTTGAATAGATGGCGCTGTTCGGTGGGCTGGCTCGGACGCGCACCGCGATGGAAAGAGGGGACGCTTCGAATCAGACATCCCCGCTCTGATAATCGCCTTAGTCGAGAGTTACTTCCAGATTACAGTTTTAGCCGTTCCGCGCATTCAACTTTACAAACTTTTATCATACGTTAATCAAAGACACGATCGTCTTCGGATATAAACGTTGTCGGATATAATTGTTGCGAGATATCAAAGTCTTCAGATATAATAGTTGCCCGATATTAACCTCTTCCGTTATAATTGTTGTCCGATATTAATCTCTTCCGTTATAATTGTTGTCCGATATTAACCTCTTCCGCTATGATTGTTGTCCGATATTAACCTCTTCCGTTATAATTGCTGTCCGATATTAACCTCTTCCGCTATGATTGTCGTCCGATATTAACCTCTTCCGTTATAATTGTTTTCCGATATTAGTCTCATCCGTTATAATTGTTGTCCGATATTAACCGCATCCGTTATAATTGTCGTCCGATATTAATCTCTTCCGTTATAATTGTTGTCCGATATTAACCGCATCCGTTATAATTGTTGTCCAATGTTAACCTCATCCGTTATAATTGTTGTCCGATATTAACCTCTTCCGCTATGATTGTTGTCCGATATTAAGCTCTTCCGCTATGATTGTTGTCCGATATTAACCTCTTCCGCTATGATTGTTGTCCGATATTAACCTCTTCCGCTATGATTGTTGTCCGATATTAACCTCTTCCTCTATGATTGTTGTCCGATATTAACCTCTTCCGCTATGATTGTTGTCCGATATTAACCTCTTCCGTTATAATTGTTTTCCGATATTAGTCTCATCCGTTATAATTGTTGTCCGATATTAACCTCTTCCGCTATGATTGTTGTCCGATATTAACCTCTTCCGCTATGATTGTTGTCCGATATTAACCTCTTCCGCTATGATTGTTGTCCGATATTAACCTCTTCCGCTATGATTGTTGTCCGATATTAACCTCTTTCGCTATGATTGTTGTCCGATATTAACCTCTTCCGCTATGATTGTTGTCCGATATTAACCTCATCCGTTATAATTGTTTTCCGATATTAACCTCCTCCGTTATAATTGTTGTCCGATATTAGTCTCATCCGTTTTAATTGTTGTCCGATATTCACCTCTTCAGACATAATTCAGATAAACCTCTTCAGACAAAATTGTCATAACCCTCTTCAGATATAATTGTCATAAACCGCTTCAGATATAATTGTCATAAACCGCTTCAGATATAATTGTCATAAACCGCTTCAGATATAATTGTCATAAACCGCTTCATATATAATTCTCTTCAAATATAACTATCTTCAAATATAATTGTCTTCCGAAATAAACATTGCCGGATATAATTGTTTTCAGATATAATGGTTTTCAGATATATTTGTCTTCAGATACAATCGTTTTCAGATACATTTATCTTCAGATATAATTGTTTTCAGATATAAAATGTCTTCAGATACAATTGTTATCAGATATAAAATGTCGTCAGATATGTTTGTCTTCAGATATAATTGTTTTCAGGTATAAAATGTCTTCAGATATGTTTGTCTTTAGATATAATTGTTTTCAGATATATAAAATATATTCATATATAAAAGTCTTCAGACATAAAAGTCTCCCGATATAATGATCTTTAGATAAGAAGTCGTCAGATACGAATGTCGAAGATGCAAATATAGGTAACGATGTAAATTACAAACGAAAAAAATATCAATAAAATACACATTTTTATTGACGTAAAAATTTGTTAAAATACATTAAACGATGTAATAAAAAATGATGGTATTTATTGAAAGTAATCTTGGTTTAATAAAAAAAAATATTTATCGCACGGCGCAGTTACAAATTAAGTTTTTAGCTAAAAATTCCGAGTGTACTTCTTTTAAATAATTACCAGAAATATATTTCGTATTACTATTATACAAATTTTATTAAAAAACTCTTTTATTTTGTAATTTTGATCAAATGCGAATTATAAATCGAATGTATATAGGTTATGAATAATGATGAATGGTTTTTAGACAATTCCATGTAGACTTATTTTTTATCTCTAAGTAAGCTAGTAAATAAAGAAGATGGGAGATGCACAAACGGATTTGATATCCGTTGTGCTGGCGGCGAAGAGGTGGAAAGCTCCCTGTAGTTACATTTGGCCCCCTTTTTTCGGGGGTCGGGGCTGGGGTTGGCGGGGCGACACCGACTCTAAGTGCATTTGAGTCTCGGGTAACACCAGGGGCATATGGCGAGCCTCCGGGACTCCAGGAAAAAACCGTACTTTACCCCAACCCCAATCCCTCCAAACGCCTAACCCTACTCCGGTATATTCAGACTCGCTATATTTTGCCATAAAATCAACTTAAGGAAAATAATACAGATATTTTCGGCTAAATAAACCAGTTACTTGAAAATCCGAAGATTATTCTACAAACCTTACCACATGGGCATCACGGTCACAGAAGAGTTAACCGTGGTGACCAGATAATTTATCGGCTTGTATTAAGCCATTCGCGACATCAATTATACGACAAAAGAAAAATGAAGTAAATTAAAATTAAATGAATTAATCAGCTAACCCTATCTAGAGTACGAGACAAATCCTCTAAAATATTAGCTTTAAAATTAAAAAAATCACATTGAAAAATTTAAATGAAAAATAATGGTAAAAGCATTAGCTTTGGAATTGAACAATTACAATAATTAATCATTGATCTTTTCAATAATATGAGCAAACGTCTAAAATAATAATTTAAAAAAATATTTAAATCTCTAAAATACTGACTTCATGCAGTCAACACAGCTGTTAAACATACCGAAAAATACTTTAAGTCTTAGGAAATGCGCTTAACAAAGTCAATATTTTATACGTTTTCCTCAACACGTTTAGAATAGTTTATTGATAATTTTACGCGGACGTATGTTAGAGTTTAAAAGCGATCGCAAAATCCACTTCAAAAAGGATGACAGTGGACTCACAAATTGAACAGGGCGGCGGAACACGAAGAGAGTTGAGGCTGCGTAAAAACACTCGATCGAAAGAGAGAAAAAGGAGCTGCTCTGTCTGTTGAAAAATCTACAACAAAAACATTGCGTGTATCCGCAGATGTTTAACCGGGCCGCTGCCGATCTTCGGGGCCTTCTGGGGGTCGGGGAGATGGCGGCATCCCCCGGGGCCTCGTCGGCGCAGGCAGCCCCTTACATTCGGGCTTCCCCGCCATCCCCAGCCTCCTCCTTCCAGATATAGTTAAGTGTTCGGGACAGTCAAAAAGTAGATAAGGGGATATAGCGCCCCCTCGATGTAACGGAGGGATGTGCGGGGTGTAAAGCCGGTTCCCTTATTAACTTGTCAGTCCGAATATACCCCCCTTCTGATGGACAAATTGACCAAGAGGAGAGCGGTGTGGTGGGGCACGGCACCCATCGACCAGAAAGCGGAGAATTACGAACAAACTCAGTCGTATCCCTCGCACGACTTCCTAATAAAAAGGAAGATAAAAAAGGGGGTTCAAGGGGTATCCCCCTCCGTAATAACAGATGATTTTCCATTCGAAAGGGGCGGGCAGAGATGATGGGCTGGACGTATGATGTATATTCCTTTAAAATGCTTAAAAGCGAAGTTGTCGGGGGCACCCATCTCATCCGTGACACGCGGCGATTTAGCCTCGATTTTCACAATGGACGCCTTTTAAAAGCACCCATTTTTTACCAATAAAAAAATAAGCGGCTCGTTTTACGGATGGTAAATTTACACCGGTCGCGAAAGAGAAAATTCTGATCTTGAAATATTTAAACACCCTAAAAAATATATAAACTTTTGTTGATATAATAATTTAATTTGTGTTCATTAAAAGGGAATAGAACACCAACACTCCCAATATTGGCCGCTCCATTACACGGCGCTAGTTAGTGAATTGTTAGGGGCCTTACACGAGGTTACATATTCTTTAAATAAGCCAATCAGCTATATTACTTAAGAACTTAATTTTAGACTAAATTGTTAAAATATTTTTTTTAATTTGATTGAGCAATGAACAATTAATAAAAACTATTTTTCTCTATACAAGGTAAAAGAGGAGCCCCTTGGATCAGTACCATACTTCCTTGTAAGGCTTGGATGTATCGCGTGTTGACCGACCAAAGGTACAAACGATTGGTTTAATTTCTACCATAAGTATGGACAAACAATCTGATCCAAGGAGACTGATCAACACTTCTATTTGCAAGCTCAATTTGTTCAATCAGTTTGTATGAAACATAAACAAAGTATATTATATGAATTTCCTACAATTCATTCCGAATTTAAGATATTTAAATGAACACATCCCATAGGTTCAATACGTTTGCATGAAAACAAACCAAATATATTTTATGAATTCCTACAATTCATCAATTCTAAATTGAAGATATGAATTGAAAATATTTAAATGTTCAATTAGTTTGCTAAAAAATTAACAAACTCTTTTTCATGAATTTCTACAATTCATCAATTCAGAATTGAAGATATATTCAATGAGTTTGCTTTAAAAAATAAACAAAACATGTTTTATTAATTTCTACAATCCGAAAATTTTATTAGTTTCATCAAGAATGTATTTATTTATATTTAGGAAGAATGATTATGTTGCGACAATCGCCGGGCACGTTGAACGCCTTTCCCCCGTCTCGCGCGGGGGGAAAGACAAAACGTCACCGGCGTTTGATTTCCATCGCGTTAGGTGACGTAAATTTTAAGCAGCCAATGAAATACCGGGACTATTCGTTTTATTTTAAGCGGAGGAGCGTACTGGGGGGACCAACGGGTGGATTGAGAGAAAGGCTAAAAACCGTCTCGACATAGACATTCTCCCTAGGTATAAATAAATACATTCTTGGTTTCATGAATTTCTATAATTTATCAATTCAGAATTGAAGTTATTTAAATGCACACATCCCATATGTTCAATTAGTTTCCTAAATAAACCAAATATTTTTAAGTATTTTCTACAATCCATAAATTCAAAATTTGAAGATAATTAAATATATTTATTTATATTACTAAAAGGATAATACGTTAAATAACTAGAGTAAGAAATCGCCGCTAGATTGAGCCACGGTAGTCGCCGCGATGGGAAGGAGTCGACTTGCAGAATGTGAGAGACACAAGGCAGCGGAGTTATTGTCAGACGTCGCTATCGATTCTACACTTTCGTTCCAAATCAAGTAAGTGATTTTTCAACAACGATTCACCTTCAAACAATGGCATTACCGAAAAAGCGCCCAATGACTCGTGGAGTTTAGTGCTAGAGTTGGTATCGTCTAAATGGGCGTGGTCGCCAGTGTGAGGACAGCGCGAACGGTAGCCAATAGGCGGAAACATTTCCACCCCCCCCCCGCACACGTTATTAAAGGGTTTATAAGTCATCTTCTTGATATGATTCACCCTTTATAAATATAATAGCCCAGTAATTATCGTAATCACGAAACCCAGAAGCACCCCACTTTTAAAATAATGAAAATAAACCGAAAAATAATCGTTAGACTTTAGGGTTTGTTTTGAAAAATATCTTATAATTTTATAGTTTTATAAGGTCGAATTAATATTTATTTGTCCTGCTGGTTCAATCTTAACGGTGGAATTGAAATAGCAGATGACTGTTAGCTTCAATATTTAATCTGAGCACGTTGCGATAAATCATTATTTCTGGAAAACTGGAAAATTCGCAAGAAATAAAGGTAATTTTAGAAATATTAGAAATCTCGGAAAAATCCGGATAAAAATGGGAAAACTCGAGAACTGAGAAGTAATGTTTTCAATATTTGAAAATATTATTCTGCGAAAATATTGAACAATATCGGAAATATTTGTTAAATATCGAAAATATTTGATAAATATCGGAATTATTTGATAAATATCGGAAATATTTGATAAATATCGGAAATATTTGATAAATATCGGAAATATTTGATAAATATCGGAAATATTTGATAAATATCGGAAATATTTTATAAATATCGGAAATATTTGATAAATATCGGAAATATTTGATAAATATCGGAAATATTTGATAAATATCGGAAATATTTGATAAATATCGGAAATATTTGTTAAATATCGGAAATATTTGTTAAATATCGGAAATATTTGATAAATATCGGAAATATTTGATAAATATCGGAAATATTTGATAAATATCGGAAATATTTGATAAATATCGGAAATATTTGATAAATATCGGAAATATTTGATAAATATCGGAAATATTTGATAAATATCGGAAATATTTGATAAATATCGGAATTATTTGATAAATATCGGAAATATTTGATAAATATCGGAAATATTTGATAAATATCGGAAATATTTGATAAATATCGGAAATAGCCAATTTTTGGAAGAAATACCAGGAAAAATCGGGAAATCTATAAATATAGAAATATATTGGAAATATTAGAAACCATTGTGAATCAGAAATTTGGTGTACATTCTTTTCGAAGTGGCTAGCCACGTGGTTTAACGTTGCAATACTGTTAGTCTCTTAACCAAATTTCCAGACTTTCGCCTTAGTAAAAATACTGAATTTTTCCCAATATATTTTACTTTATCTAAAAATAGTTGTATACTTACTTAAAGGAATTATATTCGAAATGTAAAAATAATCTAATAACACGAATTACAACTAGTTTTTAAAATATCTAGCAGTTACCTTAGCTTCTGATAAATTTGATGACAGAAATGTTTAAATTAAGTGAAACTTTATACTACCTTTAAAAAATAAGCAGACAAGGAATTAAAGTTTTAGATTAGAAATTTAAAAAAAATATTTTTACGATAATTTTATTTTAGTAATAGAAAATACGTAACTAGCGCCAGTTACCTTAGCTTCTGATAAACCTGTTGGCAGAAATGTTTAAATTTAGTGAGCTACCATAAATACAAAACTTTATAATATCTTCAAAAAAAGCAGACAAGAAATTAAAATATTTCTAGGATAATTTTAATACAGTAATAGAAAATACGTAACCAACGCCAATTACCTTAGCTTCTGGTGGACGAAAAGCAAAACGCGATTCTTTATAATGCTTTTAAAAAAAATTAGAACGCGGTTAATAAGAACAATCGTCGACAATTTTATTACCGTAATAGAAAATCGAATTCATTCGGGACCTATGGGTAGGGGTTATTTAAAAAAATAAAATAACCACTGACAGGCCATAAAGAGAATAAAGCAAGAGGGGGGAGGTTCAATCTATAAAAGCGTGTAATTGGAAGTTACGCAACACGCCTGAAGAGGGTTACCGTGACGACTGCACGCGTAGTGGCTCCCTCTGTCGCGTGGCCCGCTCATCACCTGCTCTCGGCCGCCCCAAGAACCGCATCGCTCTCTTCCGCCCGGATAACTAATAGGCAGCGCGTGGCCTTTTATGGCCGAACTCCACCCTGAAGAGAGTCAGCATCCCTCCACCCTAAGTAAAATAATGGCGACCGGAGAGAGAGAGTTTACCTTTTAAAATATATAAAAGCACTCGTGTTTAGTATCAATTTACCGCATTAACCTTCCTAATGACCATACAACAAATAGCCTCCCTACAACCCTCGTACCCCACTCATCCTGCCATTTTTACCGTATACTATAAAGTACGATATTCTTTTTTATAATAAAAAGAGTAGCTTCGTTATATGGGTTTTATGAACCCAGCAAGCCTTACCAATTTTTATTTTTTTGAAACCTCATTTTTTGTGCAGATACAAAGCAGCTATACCGACGAGATAATTAATTTTAAAAGTTTAAATTAATTTTCAAATTTTAAAGAAATAAAAGTGACCTAAAAACTCATTTAGCTTTACCATCCTTTTTTAAGACCAAATTATTTAATTTATTTTACGTACATATACAAACCAGAGATATAAAGATATATATATATATACAGGGTGTTTCAAAAGGTTATGCAAAAATTTGAAGGAGTTGTAGGGGGTGAGTTGAGAAGTATGCCTGTTTTTCACCCAAATTCCTACAATGAGTTAAAAGAGCGCCAGAGAGCTTCAAAGTATGGCCTACTAGCCCCTGGTTTACTGGTTCTCAATTAAGCCTTTTATTTATCAAATTCGTCCATTTGAAGTTTTGAAGTGGCCAAAGCTTAAAAACTACAAATTCCAACACTATTTTAAGCAATAATTTATGCAGAAACTATAAACAAAAGTTCAAATCCAGAAAAATTTGGTATAACGAAAGAAAAACCCAAAAATATTTCGCGGTTTTAGAGAAATTTCAAATTTCAACGTTTCAAACTGTTGGCGCCATCTGTTAAGTCTTTGGCAATTTAAAAACCGACCCCTAATGGCGTTGCCCTCGTAAAAGTATCTTCTCAAACGCGTATCGCTCTATCGCGACCGTTAGATGGTTCCGATGTCAATTGAACGCGCGTATTTAATGAAAATTAAGATAGCACTTAGTCAAAAAGAAAAAGAAATCGAAACGAGTTGGAGGGGTAATTAAAAAGCTGCCTCTTAAAAATCATTAACAAAGATTAATTAAGAAACCATTATCTCTCCATGACCCCCTTCACTAGCTGCCCCCCCCCCCCTTCAGCCCGATTGGATAAAATGTTTTGGAAGAAACTTAAAATGCGTTTAAGAAAACAATTAAGAACGAATAAACGCGAAAATAAAAAAAGTTTCGCTCGTTAACGAACGTTAATTTTGATTTGAGCCTAAAAGTTAAAAGCTTTCTATAAGTTCCCCGCGAATCCCGCCAGGACCCCCGGAACCCTCTCTTCCATTCGAGATTTTTCAATCCCTATTAACCAGTAGAAGAGTTTTGGCGCAGCCGAGATTATTAATTCATCGATTAAGAGGCGGCGTTTTTTTGCGTCGCGACCAAAACGGGGCTTTTAGCCGAGGCCTAATTCAGTATCTCCTTCCTGTCCGCTTCTCTAGCCGGGGTTTTTTTCCTCCTATATTCTCGTCTCTCTTTCACGATTAAGTTAATTTTCTTTAAGGAGGGCCTCGGCTCGAACAAGCCAGCTGAAAGGACTGTCGGAGATCGGCTCTTTTGCCCATTAACTGGGTTATTTCTTCTCATTTGTTTCGGCAGCCTCCTCTGCCAATCCCCAAGTACGTTTTTTTCCCTTCGTTGCTCCGCGGCTATTTGCCAGGGCCTCTCTTTAACACTCGACGAGCGCTAACTTTCTTATTTGGGCAGCCGCCTTTTATAGAGTATCAGCTTCTATTTGATAGGGATGAGTGGGACAATGGAGAGAAGGGGTCGTGTTCGCATCGCCATTGATTATGAGTGGGCTGTTTAGATAAAAAGTTTCAATAGACGGAAATGGCTGTTACTGTATCACGCAAAGTCTATTTAATCATGGTTTTGGGTTGTAAAAGGTTTATGGCTATTTACAACCGACTTTTCGTGTTAATTAATTAGTAGTGTTGTTAATTTTCCCGGAAAAATAAAATGCGGAAAAATTTCCCAAAAATAAAAAATTTACACATAAATTACATTTTAAGGGTTTTTAATTTTTTAAACTTTTTATCGATATAAAACGTCTAATAACAGTAAACATACTTCATTAATAGTGTTACATTGTTAATCAGTTTATAGTTAGTTTAACTTCTAGATTCGAAAAAATGAGGCGAAAATGCCGCTTTATTTAAATTTCCGAACAATATTAGACTAATCATGGAATGAAAACATTTTTTTATTTTATTCGGAAAAATACAGAACATTTTCCGGAAAAAAGTCTTGGTCCTTTTCTTTAAACACTATTAATTAGTTAATCTTAAAGCGGCCGTCTATTTACCACCAAAAATCGGGTATAAATAGTTAATCTTAAAGTGACCGAAAAAAGGATACTGTAAAAGCTTGTATGAATTATTAGGCGGTGTTTGTTTACTCGCAATTTTTTGGTTTTTAATAGATTATGGCTATTTACTACCAACTGTTGGTGGTAAATAATTAATCTAAAAGTGGTCCACTTCTTACTACCAAAAATCGGTGATAAATAGTTAATTTTAAGTGGGTAAATAGTCTATTTGCCAGGATAATCAGGGTTAAATAGGTAATCTTACGGATTCCAACGCTTTACCACTGAAAGTGATGGGTATATAGTCTATCTCCTACTTAAAATCTGGGTTAAGTAGTTAATTCAAGTTGACCGACTATTTAGCACCGAAAATCGTGGATAAATAGTCTCAATCGCCCGGGAAATAATATTTCCAACAAATTGTTTAAGTCCCAACTTTCAGTAGTAAATAGCATCTAGACCATTTACACCATATTTTTAGTAGTAAATAGGCAACCACATTAGGATTTACTATTTATTACTGAAAATTAAGGGTAAATAGCCACAGCCTATTTTAACACCAATAATCGGAAGTAAATAGCAACGGCCTAATTATTAATAAAAAATAATAAAAAAAACAATTCGACCATTTTTTTTAAACAAATCGAAAAAGAGAAGCAGTAAACCAATTAGGGAAGACAAAATTAAAAAATAGGCCATAAAAATAAAGATTTAAAAATAGCAATATATTTTAAACGCGGTGGTGCTATAAGTTTATAATAAAAATATTTTATTTTCGTTTGTAAAAATTCTCAGCCCAAACCTATATTTACGAATGAAATAAAATAATATCTCTCAAATTATCTACAATCGCCCAAAATTATTTCTAAAACCTTTTATCATTTCGAAATTGAAAACTGTCTAATGGTCTCCTGCAAAAAATATACATTTATCCCTGACAAAGAAGAAGAGAAACTAGTAGATGACAAAATTTAAATAACGCGATTTCTCGTTGGCATCCTTCGGATTACGGCCAAAGAGGAAAACAAATGGTAGATGCGCGCCAAGAATTCATCCTCTATCGGGTCCGGGAAGACCAAGAGGCCGATACGAACCGAGCTTCGAGAGAGAGATGTCGACAAAAACTCCAACAAACGAATTGTGTCGTCGAGGCACGGCGCGTGCGAAACTCCTTACACGGTGATTAATTGCATCGCGAGCCGAGCTGGCGAACTGCGCCGCGGAAATAAGACATTTATCAACCCTCCAACGACGCATTAGCTTCTTAGGCTTTCCCGCCACGCGCACCCTACCTATATTATCCGTCGCGTTCGCCCACTCGCAGACCGCACCGCGACCCCCGCTTACGACGCCGTTGCGAACTATACCCGTGTCTCTCTCCGAACTATATTAGAACAATACCTAAGAAACGGCGGTAGAACGCTAAGGCGAGCTCCAAACAAATGAGTCTTGTCAACGGTCCTCTTCTCTAATGGGCCACTTGACAATAAAACTGCAGACTTCTAAGTATACGGCGCCGTCTGACGGCCAACCTCGTTAACGTGACGGGCCACGACGCCATTCCCGACAGCGAAATCTAATAGCGTCGGAAGGGACTCCTCGGGTCCGCGAACCCTCGGTTGGACGCCGTTCGATTTGAAACTAAACCTACAAGCCAATACTAGAAAAGAGACAGTGTCTCCCCAGTCGAAACTAGCTACACCTCCTCCTCTGTTTGCGGTTTTAACGTCATTGCGGCCCCCTACTTCCCGACCCCCGGCATCACCGCCGCCGCCTTTGATACTCTTAGATACCGTTACAATGTAGCCGCGCCCCCCATTAAAGAGGACCCCCTTTACAAATCGACCAATAGGAAGACGGACGTAATATCACGTGACTTTCTTCGCCTCCGATCAATTCCTCGGGGACCTATTGGCTATTCTAGGATTGCGAACCTCGGTATTAAAATCGTATCGTTTCTTCGTTTCTAGAATAACTTTTTTTATTTCGCTTTTCGGAGCTCTAATAACCGTCTTGAATACGACGAGGGGGGGGGGGTGGAAAGGACTCGCGCGGGGGGGATAGCGTTACGTAATAGCCGCGGAACGAGCCGGGATTGGTTCTTCGACTGACGCAAAAAAATTACCAAAGCTAAACCAAGGGGCTTAGCGCGTGAGGAGGGCTAGGGGGGGATGAATCATTGGGAAGATTTTTCATCCGGAGTAGTTATTCCTATTTTTTCTCCAGATCTCCCCCTGTGGCCCGCGCTTCTCCGCCATACTCTAGCTCCGCTTAAATTACTCGATGAGTGCTCTGGAGTATTAACGTATAAAAGTCACCAGGGAACGGCGGCAAGAACTCGCTCTTCTCTGTCTCTTTTTTTCCATTACGGGAATATAGGGGGCGCTCTCGGCTCCTCTTTTACTTAAAGATCCGCCGAGCTATTACGTCCACCCCTCCCCCCCCCCTCAGTGCCCACTGCCATCTAGGTTTTGATTTCGCAGTCTATCGGCCTGGAATTAAGAAACTAATGGTCTACAAAATCTGACGGTTATATATACACTAGCTCTGGAACGGTAATTTCCCGCCCACCCTTTATGCACATTTCTATTTTCAAATGGAGGGTTAGCATAAAAAAAAGAGTTGCTAAAAAATCGCGGTATGGATTGAAATGGGGGAAGGTTAGCCACAAATGACAAGCCCGTCTAATCGAGAACGTATCTAGGCTAAAGCGAACGTACGAGTCGATACGTTTTACCAGAAGTCTATAATATTGTTCCATTAGTTTGTCACTTTGGGGAATGTTTTACTGAGAGCTAGTAACGAAGTGACGTCATCCCAATAAGAAACTATCCCCCTAGCGAGGCGCTGTCAAAGACTACGTGTGATACGGGAGCTACAGGACGCAAAACGGCGACAAAGCCCGTAATGCAGTCTGTCTCGCGAATAGCTCTCAGTTAAATTTTTGCGTGTGAAGAATAGGAAGTGTAACAATATTATTCACTTATGGTTTTACAGATTCTACCTGGGTGGGACTGAAAATCGAGATTTAAGTAGGTGCTTCAATGAAACCCATTCATAGGAAGTATTAATACATAGATCCTGGACGTGCAAGCTTTATATGGTCCGTGTAAAAGAGCCAAAATGCCGCTAGGATTAGCGTCGACGCGAAAAACTTATGTTAGGCCTAATTCTTAGTTTCCACTGGCGCGTGCAAAGACGCGTTTCTCAGCTTTGAAACGTTCGAACGTTTTTACGCGCGTAAAGAAAATAACATTATGACGCGCGCTAGTGGAAAACAAGCTTGAGACGCACAAAAGTTTTTACGCGCGTAAAGACAATTACATTTATTACGCGCGCTAGTGGAAACTAAGCTTAAAGGCTGGTTTTCACTAGGGCAAAAACGCCACAACGGTGAGAGTCGAAGCCAAAATATTTCATTAGGCCTAACGGGAATTTTTCGCGTCGACGTTCACCGTCGTGTCGTTATTGCCCTAGTGAAAACCAGCCTTTACGGATAATTTTTGCGTCGAGGAGAAAAATTGTGCATTTTGTAAAACTAAAATTAAGGAAAAAATTGCGTTTATAAACCGAATGACGAACCTAGTTGACTTAAGTATGGATTGTAGTTGGCTTCATTGGGTAGCCCGGTGGACCTGGTAACCGACCAACAGGAATTATTAACTATTTGGATATTTATCATTAATTTATAAATGAAACCTATATACGTTTCCCAAAAAAGTAGCAGAAAAATCTTACGACGAGTACTAGATGGCGCTAAACCATTTGGAAAATGGTGGGTAATCCGAAGAATTCGGGGGAGCACTCCTTTAACGAGTGGGGATAGAACAGTTTAGAACTGTCAAAAACCACCTGGAAGTTGTCTAAGCTCTTGACTAAATCATATTATAAAACTATACGGAAAGAGAAAGATAGATTTGACATGACGCCATCCTCGATATTGTGGGTAACTCATCCCGTCCTGCCTTTTTTAAAACAAAAACCAAATATTGTTAGTTAAGTGTCAACATAGCAATTTTTGATTTCAGTATTTTTCCGTTGGTACCTCACAGGCCGTGTTCTACTACAGGTTTAAGCAAAAATATCTAAAACTGTAAATTATACTTTTCGGTATGGAGGTTGTCTGGGTTTGATCGGAAATGGTTTTTATTTCAAAAACTATAATATGGAGAGTTTTAAAATTTTCATGGTATACCTATGAAGTAAAAAACTATCTTTCTAAATTTAAGATTTTTTTTTAAATATTTTCATGTTTTTAAAAAATGTATGTTTTGACCGGTAGATGATGGACGAAAACTGTCAACGAAAAAGTTGTAGAGAATGTACTTGAAAACGAATAAATTAAATTTATTTTATTTTTATTTTATTCATAATTATTGAGATAAATATTTTGAATCGGTAATACACAATTGCATTTAAATAATAATAAAATAAACATGCAAATAAGAAAAATTAATATTTTGTAATTTTCCATTTGGTTTTCGCTCACCACACGTTGATTTTAAACTTTGGATAAGTTTTTCTTCCAAAATCGGCACGCTCAAGCCTGGGCCCTGGCATGGATGATTTCCAAGAAGCCTATTTTCCGCGGCAAGCTTTGCACTAAGGGCACCCGTATGTCTTCAACACGTCTTAAAGTCGTTAGCAGCGTTAACTCAATGGGTTCGCTGTCTGGTTCTGGTCTAATACGGAATGTAACCCGGCCACCTGAATTAATGGCTTTAAAAGTCGCATGATGACTTGGGCCTAAGGTGGTGCCTTGGGTATTAGCTTAGCTGATTATTATTTTCAGTGGCGACAAAATAGGGGTTACAGGGGTTTATTTGTACCCCTCCCTTCAAATTGAAACACAACAAAATGTCATAAACTACATTGGGTGTATAATTTCCCCAAAATTCAGGAGGGAACCACAAGAAAGAATAAATAGTTAATTACATTATATAATGTTATTAGGGTAACAGTTGACATAAAATTTATAGCATTCTTTACATGACATAGATCTTAGTTATTTGCAGGTAACTCTGGTTTTTCATACTGTCTCTTTAACTGGGTAAATTACTTTATTTGACAAGAATGCAAATGCTAAATGTTACTAGAAATAATATAATAATACAATTCATATAATTATGGAAATTTAGGGTAATTATGAATTGAGCTCGCTATTTTGCTAAGCTCTATTCTATTTCTATTCATGAAGAATTTTTTAAATTATACTTAAAACCTTCATGATATTTTCCTGGCAAACTACGTCGATTTTTCACCGACGGTGGTCGCTTATCAAATAATTTGAAAATATATACTTTACGTTAAATAATAATAAAATAATAATAACCAGCTAGGCTAATACCAAAGGCACCACCTTAGGCCTAAGTCGTCAAGCGACTTTTGAAGCCATTAATTCAGGTGGCCGGGTTACAATGCGTAGGAGGGTGGTGGCTTTAGCGCCGCCCATTGCTCCAGTTGCATACACTGTATATTTTACACATTCCAATTAAGTGTATATATATGTATAAATTCCTGGTGATACGTAATTCCAAGTGTATATATTTACTCCTGGTGATCAATCAATCAATCATTTTTATGTATTTTCCTTCCAGAAATTATTAAGTAGTACAAACGTTTCGGGGGGCCAAGTCAGCTAGCGACTTATAGGCCCCAAAATAAGAGGTTATAAACAGAAATAAACAAACCAATATTAACAATATAAATTTAAAAAAAACATTAGAGAGTAAACAAGGGAACAAAAAAAGTTGAGATAAAATTTTAACACTTATATAAAAATCACAATATCACACTGTATCAATAAAAAAATGCCCTAATATTATATTTTTCAAAACGTTTTTAAGGTTGAATTTAGAGTTACAATTTCAAAGTTTGTGGTAAATAAGGTTATACTTCTTACACCCATTATAGAATAAGGAATTTAATTTTTTAGTAGTCCTACAGAATGGAACTTTTACAGCGTTAACCGTTCTGCGAGGGTTAGATTCAGTTATTTTATCAAATAACTGAATTTCCGCAATATTATTATGCATAATTTTTATGGAAAAAATCTATAATTTGAGGTAATGTTTAAGAGGGAGTACTTTATAAAGAAAGGTTTCGTATGTGCTAGCCAACTTGCGTTGCAAATATTCCTCACAGCCCGTTTTTGAATGATAGTTAGTCGATTTAAATTATTTCGCGAAGTATTCCCCCAAATATGAGCCCCGTAGATGTAATAGTGGTAAAACAACGCGTAGTAAATTTCCAGTAGAACTTTTTGCGGAAATAGAGACTTACATTGATATAGTTTATAGCAGGCAGAGTTAATATGCGTGTCAAACGATAAGCTGTGGTCAAGCCATATGCCAAGGTACCTATAACTAAGCACTCGATTGAGTATAGTATTTCCAACTTTAACGGCACGTAATTCCAAGTATATATATATATATATTCCAGGTGATACGTTATTAAAAGTATATATATATAAATTCCTGGTGATATTTCATTCCAAGTGTATATATAAATTCCTGGTGATATTTCATTCCAAGTGTATATATATAAATTCCTTGTGATATTTAATTCCAAGTGTATATATATATAAATTCCTGGTGATATTTCATTCCAAGTGTATATATATAAATTCCTGGTGATATTTAATTCCAAGTGTATATATATAAATTCCTGGTGATATTTAATTCCAAGTGTATATATATAAATTAATGGTGATATTTCATTCCAAGTGTATATATATAAATTCCTGGTGATATTTCATTCGAAGTGTATATATATAAATTCCTTGTGATATTTAATTCCAAGTGTATATATATATAAATTCCTGGTGATATTTCATTCCAAGTATATATATAAATTCCTGGTGATATTTAATTCCAAGTGTATATATATAAATTCCTGGTGATATTTAATTCCAAGTGTATATATATAAATTCCTGGTGATATTTCATTCCAAGTGTATATATATAAATTCCTGGTGATATTTCATTCGAAGTGTATATATATATAAATTCCTGGTGATATTTAATTCCAAGTGTATATATATAAATTCCTGGTGATATTTCATTCCAAGTGTATATATATAAATTCCTGGTGATATTTCATTCCAAGTGTATATATATAAATTCCTGGTGATATTTCATTCCAAGTGTATATATATAAATTCCTGGTGATATTTCATTCCAAGTGTATATATATAAATTCCTTGTGATATTTCATTCCAAGTATATATATATAAATTCCTGGTGATATTTCATTCCAAGTGTATGTATATAAATTCCTGTTGATATTTCATTCCAAGTGTATATATATAAATTCCTGGGGATATTTCATTCCAAGTGTATATATATAAATTACTGTTGATATTTCATTCCAAGTGTATATATAAAAATTCCTGTTGATATTTCATTCCAAGTGTATATATATAAATTCCTGGGGATACGTAGCTACTGAACTACAATCGATAAATATTTAAAAAACGGTTAAAAGTACTAATGCGTTGAGTGCTTATTGTAAAATACTCCAAAAAAAATGTAAAATAATCGAAGAGTAAACCGCTTTACATCGAGCACCTTTCAAATGATCGGATCAACAATAGATTCGGTATGAAGAGACGCACAGTACAATATGCAAAATGGCTCTACTTCGTCAAATCTAGGAACAGGGTTATTCGCTTCAATCCAAACATCGAATTATCTCTCTCTGGCGCATCGTAAAAGGAAAGAGGACAGAAGGCATCCCAGTCAGCACCATCCTCGTAGAGCGGCGCGGAGTAGCCCGAGGTATCGTTAACGACAATGAATGCCCAGCGAATGGAAGAGGAGAGTACAGATATGTTTTTCCCTCTTTTCAAAGGCCGAAAATGCCTTTTACCAATAACAGAAAATGGGAGGACTTCTCTCCTCATTTTTTCCCAAAATTTCATTGCTTTTCAAAGCAAGAGCGACTAGCTTCAATTTTCCCCTCGAAAAAAAAACCTACTTTCGAGTAATGTTATCCTCTCTCTCTCCGTTTTTTCATCCTCTCCATTGAAGAACCCGGCGCGAGCAGAAAAGAAAAGGGGGGGGGGGAGTCAATGCCGCTCTTACGTGTTTTTATCAACTAACCATAATAGAAGAGATGAAGAGATGAAGGCCTGGGGGGGGGGCTACCTATTATTTAACGGTAAAGGGAGCCCGAGGACGATGAGGGGGCAGGAATCTATATCTTCCGCACAATAAAAAGGCGGCTCATACGACGACCGAAAGAGAGAAATGGAAATCAAAATGAAATTGTTTGATTTCGTGCTATTAGAGCGGCGGTACATTTGCGCAATCAGAGCTAAAGAGACAGAAATTTCATCCGGGTCTTGGTCGCACTTGACCAAAAATGTTCAGTTGAAGAAGCCACACTAGCGCTGAGAACAGATTCTCAGGTAACAGTTGCGTTATCTGACCTGAACAATTAATTCTGATCTATCAGATATCATATTATCCGCGTTTACGTTCGGATATTATCAGATCCGTTGGCAAGAGTCCAAATGCAAACCAAATAGTTTAAACCCGAAATTGTTTATTTTAAGTTCTATAAATATACTAAACGTATATTAGTTTAGGAGAATGAATCTGGTTCGATTAATTATAGCACATCAGTTTCAACCGGTAACTTGGGATAAGGAATATAGCATTCTGAGCTGACAAACTAATTATCTTTAGACTTCTGAGAATTACGACCGTTAAAAGAATTAATTAGTTCTTTTAACGGTCGTAATTCTCGTAATACTAGAGCACCGGAATTAGGGCTGGATAAATCCTAGAATATTAGAATAAGGGGAGGAAATATTCCTTCTATCCTGCTAGAAAATGCTAAAGCATCCTATAGATTAAACTTTCATATTTTGTATCGAGAAAATATTTCGAACCTAAAAATTTAACTATCCGATATTAATGTTACAGTTTTGAGCGTAAGCCTTGGTTGCTCAACTTTGGCACGTACAAAGATTTTCACGCGCGTAATAAAAATAACATTATTACGGGGCCTAGTGGAAACTAAGCTTAAAGAGATATAGTGTCAGCTAGGGAAACAATTTAATTATTTAATTTAGTGTTCTTCATAAGATTGCGTTTTAGGTCCTGATTCTGAAAATATATATGTTATAGTACTTTAAAAAATTATTTAAGTATGAAAATTCAAATATTCAATTTAAAATTTTGGGTTACGTTGGCTTCCTCGAAACTTTACGGTCTTTACCCGCAGTCTCTACGTCATGCTTTCACGAGACGTCAAGCCGGCTAAAGCGTCCTACTCGCGCGAGCTGAGAAAAAAGATTTCAAAACCCATTTGTGACGTCAGAGAAAGCTTACCCAAGCATTTAAGAACTGAAATATAATAGTGAATGCGTAATATTTAATTAAAATCATTATTTCCACAATTATTATTAACGCATATTCATTTTTTATGTAAAAATTAAATATGGGCAAAAAATTCTGTCACTATCTCTTTAAGGAGTATAATTAAAATTAATATTTCGTATTTTCAAAGTAACCTTATAAAAATGAACTGAACCGAAAATATATCGAATGCGAACCCGACCCTCCATAAGTATCCCGTTTAGCTTTTGGGCAGTTTCGAGCGCCCCCTCACGAGCCCCCCTTCGATCGAATAATATATTCCCTCGGTCGCAGTTCGATTCCATCATTTTCGTTCAATGAAAAGGAGAGAGAGATGATATATTGGGTTCCAAGTCGCGCGGCGTCGGCTCCTTTTAAAAAGCCGCGATGGACTCAAAGCCCCAACAAAAGGATCACTTTTTATTCGGAAAAAGCCCACAAAAGAATAGACCCCCCCCCCTCTTTCCCCGGTCCAAAACCCAAATAGTTTGCTTATACGAGTCTCTGTTCTTTCCCGCGCAATAGATATACACAGCTTTTTTTTCTATTTCGTATCTCCGCCCTAATGGACGACTCTTTTTATCAAGGCTCGGGGTAAAAACGTGGAAAAACGGAAGAGGTTTGATTTTGATTCTCGCTGATTCCCTAATAGGATTTCTTCATGTCGGATCAACCGAGCCATCCCTCCACCATTCCTCCCTCTCTCAGACTCTCCCCCCTCTCACACCCCTTCTTTTTTCATTCGGATGTCGAATTATACCGGTAACTGGCTCCCCCTATAATCAAACAACCTCTCTCAGTTCTCTTAATGGGGAAATTGAGTTTAAAAAAATAGTAACTTGAAATATCCAGTTTTGAAAAATTCGAACTTTAAATTTTGTAGGTTTTTCATTGCATGTTAAATTTATAACATAAACGTTTAACTCTTTTAAATGCGGTTATTAACAATTGAAAATCATTATATAAAAACTTTAAAATCGGCTAAAATAGGCGTTAAGAAACTTAATAATTAACTTTACTATTTAAGGGAATAATTTTGTAACTTGAAATTACTGTAAAATTTATTTATTTTTTGCCAAGCAGAATTGACTATTTCATAAAACAAGTTATTTTTCATTCTTATTGTCTTAATATCGCGAAATGCATTGTACTTGATCTTTAATAAATGGAAATTTATCAGCAAAAAAATGGTGATCTAGCACTTCAAACGTCTTATGTCGAAAATATATTATAATTTTATAATAAAAAACTAATATTAAAAAGGGTGATATTGACTTTGGAAATGACGCACTTTTAAAGTAAAACTTTAACCACCTCTGCATTGGAAAATGTTCGAAACACAGTTGCGATAAAGTTGTAGTTACGATGTTTTGAAACTCAGGTAACGCTTTTTAATTAGACAAAGATGAAAAAGTACCGATTTCTAAAAAAAAAGATAAAGATTTTTCCCTCTTTTCACCTGTAAGTAAAATGTCTTTTAAATTGGGAAAAAAATAACGAAATTAAGTACGACCCGGTATTTAACTAAAGACCGAATTTCGAAAGAGAGGGGAAGGAAGTCGCGTATGTGAGTTGTAATTAAATTCAGAAAAAAAGTTCTTTTAATTTAGATTTAAAATGAACTCGTGCCAAGAGAAAGTAAGTTTAGTGAGAACGAAATGAAAAAAGAGGCGGTGTTTTTAAAAAGGAATCATTAAACATTTTCAAACAGAAGCAAATTAAATATCTCATTTATACGGTAGTAAATTGTAATTGGATAGTTAATTCAGGCTTTAAAATACTGTGAAAATTAAATAGTAGCAGAAGTATATAGCAAATCTCTTAGTAACCATCTAACTATTTTGTTTATGTTATTCGTTTGAAAAATGTACAGTCCCAGACAAAAGTTTCTGGACACTTGGTTTTCAAATGTTTCAAAAACCATTCACAGTAAAAAGTCGAATGATACTTTTTTGGAAAGTTTAAAAAACGAAAAAACTATCTGCTATTTTAATTTTTTAAATATGGAATAAGTATTCGACCGAGGCCTAATAAACCAAAACATCGATTTTTCAACCAATAGCAATTCGTGCCACTCTTGCACGTGACAAACACGATCGACGCACGGAATCGATTCCTTTCCAAAACCGGATCCGGTGTCAAAATCGGACTAGTGGTTCCGATAATATTGAGGAAAAACCAAAACCAAAAATCGAGCTTATTAAGCCTAATCGAAATTCATTTCAAATTTAAGACAGTTTTAGTTGGCAGCGGGGAATTGGCCAACGCCCTGGTAGGCTGGTATACGACTATTTTAATATCATATCTTATAGCTTTGTTTTAAGATCCTAAATTACCGAAACAAATACGAAGAAATATCATAAAAGACGGTCAACAACTCAAAATGGTCGTATACCGGGGCGTCGGCCAATTCCCCGCTGCCAACTAAAACTGACTTAAATTTGAAATGAATTTCGATTAGGCTTAATAAGCTCGATTTTTGGTTTTGGCTTTTCCTCAATATTATCGTAACCACTTGTCCGATTTTGAAACCGGATCCGGTTTTGGAAAGGAACCGATTCCGTGCTTTAAAACTTAAAAATAACACTTATCTTTGCAAAATGATTCATCAGAAACTAAAACTAGCTATTAGAAATAAGAGATGAGTTCCTGAAGGTATATATTTTTTAAATTTCAGATTTAGACGCCTTTTAGTGGCATTTATCAACCCGAGTGTGGCTGCTCTACCAAGTAAGACAATATTTTAG
Organism: Leiobunum rupestre; assembly: GCF_980474605.1. NCBI lineage: Eukaryota > Metazoa > Arthropoda > Arachnida > Opiliones > Sclerosomatidae > Leiobunum > Leiobunum rupestre. The sequence continues at coordinate 68,311,597 of NC_143387.1, forward strand.
ATGGAGACATTTTCAAAGAGAAGATGTCGCTACTGCCCTATCGTCGTATGTTAATTTTCTTCTCTCCAGGACAACGCCGTTATCATGGGCCCCTATGGTAGACCTTTACTTATGATAGGCTCACGATAACATTCTAATCACGTTACCTCCGCATTTGATCCAATTCAATAATTCATCATTATTATTCTAAAATAAGAGTTAGTTTTGAAAAAGATATACATTTCGGTAAGCCTTGGCTACAAATATAAACAAGCTTGATTAGATTCACGCAGTTACTAGCGAGTGGCGCTATTTAGATATTTTTGGCGTCACTGTGAAAGCAAAGATATATTAAAAAGAAAGTGTCATACTTGTGGTTTATTTCTTTATTTATGTTCTTACTTTATTTACTCTATTAACTCGTATGAAGATGAAAATTTTTAAAACGATGTTAAAAGGGCATTAAATTTCGCTTTATGTATTTTTAATTATTGCGAGAAATCTCGCTCGCCTGCTTACGGAAAATCGAAACGCTTACAAAATAAAAAAATAAAAATATTTTCGTTACACAAATTAATTAAAAAGGTAGCCTACTTTCGAATTTGAGGCCTAATATTTCAATGAAAATAAAATTACTCTAGTTGAGGTACGGTTCTTCGTTATTTCAGAGTAATTTTAATTAACCTTAGCTGCCCTTAATTTAAACCCAAGGCATCCGATTTGTAAAATTATAAATCAAAAGTAACATTTTATATTAAATCGGCCGCATTTGTTGATTAAAATGCGGCAATATTTTCGCATTTTAAATATAAATCTTATCCCAAATTGAGAGTCGGAAAAGAGATCAGAGGTCAGTCATGTAAGATTCGCGTCATATTAAGTAACTCGTTGCTAAGATATCACTTCTTAAAAATCAATCTGTTACGAGGCGAAGTAGGGCTGCAGTTTTAATTAAGATGGATCAAATTTAACGCCGCTGTTAAGGTAAATATTCCCAGCCTCACACTCGCCTCTCTCTCGCCCCTCTCTCTCTGCGCTAAGCCGATAGATGGAGTCAGTAGATTCTGTTGGACGGGTGCCCTTATTAACGGGGAGCGAGTCTTCTCAATAAGCTAAGAGGCGAGGGGCTCTATTAACTTGCCATAATGCGTCGGTAAACATCATTATACCAAAAACGCCGACAGCCCCCTCCGCTAATATCAGCCCTTAACAAAATGAAGGAATAATTTAGAGAAACTTCGCTGCATTCACTTCGTTAAATTCATTAATAGTTAAAATAACGGCGGAAAGCGCCGCCAGGGAGCGTCTCCGTTCCCCGCACAATGCGGATTTACGTATACACCGCCATAGGAAAGCCTCCATCGACTCCGGAACGTCGGCGGGTACAATAGACGCGAAACCGCGTTCTATTTGAATTTTGCAAGACGCAACCCGCGCCTCGCTTTCTCGCTCCAAATCGAACGGGAATTATCCTCTTTCGACGCCCTGCATATTTATAACGTACGAATTCAAAATGAATTGAATTCTGGTAAACACCTCTTTACACACTGCATCTCGTTTGTGTTGGAATTTTGCAAACGCCTACAGAGTGTACTGACGAATTCGCTTTGCGAAAAGGCAAATTAGCTACGCTCAGCGAGGAAAACCATTTCCAAATAAATTTTAAACTAATTATTACCTGGACGTTTCGGTGCCAGCAAAAGTCACGTTATAACCTTAAGTATGACAATTAGCTCGATTAAGATTTAGCTCAGCACGGAGCCTCCTATTATCTAAAAACCCAAATAAAAAATTTATAATCTAGCCTATTCTATATATTTCTGTTGTTTTTATTGTTAAATTAATAACTCTGCAGTTTTGCTTATAAATAATGAAAAATATTATTATTATAGATAATAATTTATTTTTAAAAAAACACAAAAATCATATATTTGAAATCTGGATTTGGTAGCATTTGTTCGAATTTCATTTGTCTGAATACTCATTTGTCCGAACTGTAAAAATATGGCTCAGATGGCCGCATTACGGTTTCATTTGTCCAAAAATTATTTTGTATAATTTGTTGGCAATTTAACCGTTCTATCCGTTTGTCAAATGTCCGAAATGTCATTTGTCCCAACGTGATACATTGGCTTTGGTCAAATTCGAAAGAATCACATTTAACCGAATCCGTCAAAAATAGAGTCCCAAACGTGCGGCTTTTTTTATCTTAACATGAATAATTGTGGAACTTCAATCTAACCTAAATTCCAATGAAAACAGACACCTAACCTAACCTAACGGAATCAAAGCCAACTCTGAATTAACACCAAACCAAGCCAATTTTTGGTTAAAATAAAACAATTTCGTGATGCAATTATATTTCTAATATTATATAACGTTTGTTAAGTTCACAAAGTGACGTCAAAACAAAATAATAAGTTAACATAGTGACGACAAAAAAACCGTCAGCTACATCGAGACGAAAATCTGCCGCGATAAGCATTCCAAGTAGAGGTATGCATTCCTGTTTTATAAGTCTTCTTTTGTATAAAACTAAATATTTTAGAGCTATGCATAAATGCTTTAATCATGTTTTGAACGTATGTTACAGATTTACACAAAACTTAGCGTCGAAGAAAACACTGTGGTGTATCGATGGATGTACTGCTAAAATTTGATGCACACCAAAAGATTTCGATCCTACTGATTAGTGCTTCCCATTTCTATTTGTTAAGGAATATCTGTATCTGCTTCTTATACTTTTCTTTTAAACAGAGAGCATTGCAGCGAAAACCCGTTCACTCCCCCTTTCTCTTATCTAATCAGATTAAATCTGTTCGAATTATCTCAATTTCTAAACTGATCTGCTTTTTTTATTTTACACTAAAGCGTGTGCCTGGAGAAAAGATTATTTTCTTGTTTCATATCTGGAAATTCGGTTAAAACACAGATGGATTTTTATTTATCTGTTTATCCAGATTTTCATTTTTCTGTGTATCCAGATTTTTATTTATCTTTTTATCCAGATTTTTATTTATATTTTTATCCAGATTTTCATTTATCTGTTTATACAGATTATTTTATCTGTTTATACAGATTTTTTATCTGTTTATCCAGATTTGTATTTATCTTTTTATCCAGATTTGCATTTGTTTATACAGATTTTTATTTATCTGTTTATACAGATTTGTATTTATTTGTTTACACATATTTTTATTAATCTGTTTATACAGATTTTTCTTATCTGATTATACAGATTTTTATTTTTCTGTTTATTAAATATTTTATTAATCCATTCATTCAGATTTTTATTAATATTTTTTTATTCCTTTGTTTATTCAGATTTTTATTTTCCTGTTTATGAAGGATTTCAATTTTTTGTTTACTCAGATATTTATTTACCTTTTTAATAAAATTTTTATTTGTTTATTTAGATTTTTATTTTTCTGTTAATTCAGATTTTAATTTTTCTGTTAATTCAGATTTTTATTTATCTGTTTTTTATATTTTTCTTTTTCTTTTTATTAAGATGTTTATTTTTTGTTTATTCAGATTTTAATGTATCTGTTTATTTAGATTATTATATTTCTATTTATTCAGATTTTTTATGCAACTGTATATTCAGATTTTTATTTTTCTGTTTATTTAGATTATTATATTTCTATTTATTCAGATTTTTTATGCAACTGTGTATTCAGATTTTTATTTTTCTGTTTATTTAGATTATTATATTTCTATTTATTCAGATTTTTATTTATCTGTTTATTCATATTTTCATTTATATTTTATTCAGATCACTGCGAATCAGGTATTTGTTATCTGGAGATAGAAAAATCGGTAAATCTGATTTTAATTCATTTCGTGCTATTAGATAAAACAACAGAAGATCTCTTTCATAAAATTTTCAAATTGAAAATAAATTTCCTAATTTCTCCCTGATATTTTAGATTCCCTACCTTGTGTGACGTACAACCAAATCCAAAGGTTATTAAAGTTAATAGAGGCATTATTAAAATTCCATAAATACCCCATGGGTACCGAGGATAATTGTTTTTAAAATTACACTTGCAGAACCGCGTTTTTAACAAAGAAAATAGTGAAACATTTTTAAAAACATTATAGTAAAACATTTAAAAAATAAAACCATTATCTACGCTTTTTACTAATAAACCAATTACAACGCTATAAAAATGGCATACAATTTAATTAAGGAAGATGTATCATTCTGGTAAAATGGATGAACTAAAGCATTGATAAAAAGCGGCCGATGGCGAACAACGCATCAGCGATTCCGAGAATAAAATCACCCCTTTTATCGTAATAATAATAATAAGTTAGAAAAATATAACAAGCAAGGATGGCATGAAAGGGTAGACACTGGCCACAAACATCTGGGCTTTTTGCCTTTAAACAAATAGGGCAAAAAACAGGCATTTAGAGGCAATGCGGGGTTGGGTCGAAACAAGCGGGAATTAGACTCGATTGAGCGCCCCCAAACAACGGACGACGTTATTAAAATTCACCGGTACAATAATAATAGAGAGGAGCTCCCCCTGCCGGCTCCCGCCCGAACAACAATCCTTTCGATATATTAATGATAGAGCTCCAAAAGTCGACTTTTTTTTTAATAAAGCCTTCCATGACAAAATATAATATAACCAAAGGTATCATTTATACCGCGCGGTGGCATAATGTGGCTAATAGAACCGGCGGGGTACAAAAACCGGCCTAATGAATAACCCAATTAATTGGACTAAAACAATCGCTCCGGGCTCCTCCAACCTTGATCGAATTATGGCAGGGAAGTCATAACGAGAGGGGAGACCCCGGGAAGGAGGGGGGAAAGAAGGGGGGGATAAGATGACGTCGCCACATAGGGTGAAAAGGGGAAACCCAAATTGATTGGCCCCCAAAGCTTCCGAACGTCATTTTATCGTAATATAAGTGACAGGCCCCGGGAAGAACACTCCTGTTGAAAAGTCTTTTTCTCCATTTTAATTACGCTCCGAGGACTCCTCCGCACTCGTTGCGTTGACTTTGCCCAAAAACTGGACGCAGCCATCTTAAATGAAGCACCACCGGCAACACTGCTTCGGTGGTTGGTTGTGAGTAAGCGTTTTATTTTCATTGCCTCTAATTACAGCAGTACTGCCCAAATTTACAGAATACATTTACAAGGTTGAAATCGCCTGTTTATCTAAGTTATTTTTTTATGGAATAAAATTAATTCGGTTCCTAAAAAAAGAATTATTTAACCATAATTTAATGCCAAATTTGAAATATTAATAACTCTTTAAAATTTCAAAAAATCATTTATTAGCTGTTTGTTTTACTGAATTAAAAGAGCTTTGTAAAATTAAAAAAAAACGTTTATTAGTTGTTGTTTTATGGAATTAAAAGACGTTTGTAAAATTTAAAAAAAATTCTTTATTAATTGTTTGTTCTACTGAATTAAAAGAGCTTTGTAAAATTTAAAAAAATCTTTATTAATCGTTTGTTCTACTGAATTAAAAGAGCTTTGTAAAATTGACAAAATCTTTTATTAGTTGTTGTTGTATTGAATTAAAAGAGCTTTGTAAAATTTAAAAAAAACGTTTATTAGTTGTTGTTTTATGGAATTAAAAGACGTTTGTAAATTTAAAAAAAAATCTTTATTAATTGTTTGTTCTACTGAATTAAAAGAGCTTTGAAAAATTTAGAAAAATCTTTATTAATCGTTTGTTCTACTGAATTAAAAGAGCTTTGTAAAATTGACAAAATCTTTTATTTGTTGTTGTTGTATTGAATTAAAAGAGCTTTGCGGGATAAATGGGGTCTTCCTCGTTTTCGTTTTTGCCAAAGAGGAATATTTTTCGCTTCTTAGGGGCCACCACCAATTTCTGTTGAAATGTGTTTACATTTGCACGTTTTTAAGAACACAGGGCAAGTACATTTTCCATCACACCACATATCACCCTCGATTGTAACGAGCCAGATATGGTTTTGGTATTTTTGAAAGGTGCTTAATTCTAACCAGTTTCGATTTTTTCTTTTTCTCGCAAGAAACTTTTTACATTGACTTCTTGTACGTTTAGTTCATTTTCAGGCTTTATAAAAAAATGCTTGACTCCTTTTAAAGTTCTGCACCTTATAATGGCTGATTTTATCCAGTTGTACCCCTCACTCAAAAGTTTAAGGTAATAAGTTGGTGTTTTGACGAAGAGCTTGCCAGTATAGAAATAACTTTGACTCTAATAAAAACAATATCTGGTAAATATTTGAGAAATATCTGGTAAATATTTGAGAAATATCTGGTAAATATTTGAGAAATATCTGGTAAATATTTGAGAAATATCTGGTAAATATTTGAGAAATATCGTAACTATTTGAGAAATATCGTAACTATTTGAGAAATATCGTAACTATTTGAGAAATATCGTAACTATTTGAGAAATATCGTAACTATTTGAGAAATATCGTATCTATTTGAGAAATATCGTAACTATTTCCCAAAATTTCAGAAAAAAAAGTTTGAATATTTAAAAAATATTGATAAGTACCGGAACTACTACCCAAAAAATCTCTGAAAATACCGGAAAATATTAAAATTCGGAAATACTATGGAAATAGTAGTATAATTTGTATTCGAAAGGCTTTTGACCTGGAATTGGAATTTTCAAACCCTTCCCTAAGATCCGCCCTTAGTTGAGCGAGGAACAAACTGACTCCGTCTATTCCGAAGAATCAAGCCGTTGAAACAAGCGGATTAAAGGAAATGAGGAATAATTTGCGTCCATGTCAAAAGCCCAAACCATGTCCGGACACCAACCATATGGCCAGGAGGAGGCCGCGCGATCATTATCCGGGGCTCTTCGCGACATCTGTCGGAGTGTCTCCGCATCCTCCGAAAGCGGCAACCCTTCATCATCAGTCAGTGTGTAATAAAGCGAACGCCAATTTCCAAGAAAATTAAAATTTCTAATTTGCTAGCGATATAATCAAGTTGAGAGGACGTTGGAGCAAAGGGAGCTTGCCGGAGAGGGCCCCCGCGCGTTTAAATACTCCGAAAGCAAAGACACCCCTTCGTCATTTCAGGGAAAACGTAATTAAGCAATAAATTAAACCGCTTCCTATTAATGAGAATTCGGCGCGGAGACTAGGTGGTACTCGAGCTCAAGTGGAAAAGTAAAGTCGGTGTACGGCGGACGACGGTATCCCAGCGAACTGACGACTTAGGATGAACCCTACTATAGATGGCCACGCGAGGGTTATCCCAAGTTAAATATAGCTCGTATATCTCTTCCAGCTCGGCCACCTAATAGCGGGATAAACAGTCGCCGGAAAGCGGGACGCGGCGGGGGAAAGTCCCGAACCGATGGTAGCGTTAATGGGCCGTAAAAACAGCGCTCGCGCGAGTCCGTCGGTATTAAAAGCCAGGCTAGCAGCGCGCTCTAGAGAGAAGGAAGGGAGAATTTGACTTACGGGAAAGAACCTTAGGTTTTTAGCGCCCCCTGTGTTCGTGAACTATTAACGTTAAATGACAAAAGTCATCGTCGTCGAAGAACATGACTCGCGAGCGTGGCGTACCTAACATCGCCTCCTGGTGGCCGCCATTCTAAGTATTATAAAACCACGACGCGAGCGGGATTTTAAAAGTGTTCCGTAAGCCTTGGTTATGTTTTTAATACGCATGGCTAAGTTTCGTTTTGGGGCTTACCCGGTTATAGGGATAGGCCACCAAAAATGTGGCGCGGACGGTACTCGATCTATAGTATATATATTATAAAATTGCTATCCGCGAACTCTTTTTCTTGCTATATTTTTTGCGCAATTTTACGATTTTCTATTCGTAGCTATATTTTAGAACCATTCGACGTTCGAAAATCTGGGGTGAAAAGTCTTGTGTCATATTTTGGGACGTCATTGATGGGGAAACTATTTTATCGGTATGGTGATGTTCTTTATAGCCATATATTGACATTGTTTATTAATGTATATTAGAGAAAGCAAAACCTGAACGATCCACAAGGGGTACATTTGTTTGAAAGAATAACGATCGAAATGGGTGTTGAGATTAATTATTATTATAAGTTACTATTTGCGTATTATTATTATTGATTTGGAAATCGAAATTATAATCTAATTAATATCGAGTTTGTCTATATACCTAATATAGATTGTATAGTGCATTTTTACCTCTCCGAGGGGACTATGTCACCTAGGAGGGGTTTTACAATCACCGTGTCTGTAGGTCTGTGGGTCTGTCTGTGGGTCTGTCTGTATGCGAAGGCGTTCGCATTTTCGGGGCAAAGTGTAATCATTGCGTAAGCAGTTTCTTGAAATCACCGCGTTCGCAGATTCTTGGAATTAGGGAAATGGTTTTTCAAAAAGAGTCCTCTTTCTGTCATTGGGTGTAGTATAATTTTATTTTGCGCATTGCAATTGTACGTGATGAATTTTTGACTTATGGGACGGACCGAGTGCTGAGGGTTACGGTAAACACCGCAACGTCCAAATGGTAGGGTTTCCACCAAATGTTCACGGTATACGTCTTAGTATCATACGCCCGAGTACTCCTGCATGACAGGCGAGTGTTCTACCACAGAACCACCGATACATGTTATGTTTGACTGAAAATTAGAAACTCAGCTTAAGCGGAAGAGTATATTAATAGTTTTTAAAATCTTACATTTTTACCTCTCCGAGGGGACAAAGTCCCCTAGGAGGGGTTATTTTACGTATGAAATTGTAAAGGTCAGCAGAGATAAGAGGATTAAAGGGTAGAACCCGTGGGTGGTCCACTTAGTTAGTTTTTTTGTTGATCGGTACTTTTGAACCTTTAAGGGTCATTTATGAATACAATTTCAAGTGGTATACAATGCGCTTTTTTCGTTTTGCTTACTTTACTCGTAACTTCGTAATTTATTTTACGTGTTTTCTTGTGGTTACGTTGGTTTGATTTATTTTGAGATATGCGCTGTTGTTTAGCCTTCACTATTCAGTTAAGGGTTTTTGTGTGCGTTATAAGCCGGGAATTGTTAACGGTAAGGTGTTTTTCGTTTTTTCTATTTCCATTTTCATTACCGTGGGTATATTGGATTGACATTTTCTGGATTTCTAAGTATTTGAATTACCTTGTTGTTTGATTGGGTTATTATTATAAATTTTTTATTGCATATTTCTGCTAATACAATGTTTATTACTGTGGGTATTTAGATTGATTTTTTCTTGATTCCTAAGTATTTTAATTAACTTGTTACTTGGTTGGGTTATTATTATATATTTTTCTATTGGTTATTTTTCTTGTTTTATTTCGTCTATCGAAAGTGTTGATAATGTGGGGGAGAATTCATGTCCACGATTTTTTATTTGCATTGATTTTTATCGGCTTCGTTGGGTTGTCGTCATGAGCCCACGCAGTTTTTATTAGTGCTTTCACATAGTTTTGGTTTTCGATTGTTTACGACAATGGGTTGGTTTTTGTCTATAAAATAGTTTCTCTCGTGTATATTTGACGTTCCGTGATCGTTCTAATAATTTTAAATTTTGTATTTTCTATTTCTCATTTTGTTGCTTTGTTAATTTAATAACGTTTTGAGTCTAAAGTTGGTTTTTTGTTTTATGGATATTGGAAATTTGTTTAAGGCAATAATATTTGTAATATTTATTATAATTATAATAAAAAATATTCCACTAGTTGGGATAGAACTGGGACTACGTTTTTAGGTGGATGCTTTGAATATGGCGAAATATCGTTGAGTGCCGTGTCCAGTAGTTAATACGCCCAAGGGCAAATTCTTCCGAGGAGAGGTATATTTTAGCAAGCTTGCCAACTTGTTTTAGTTTAAAATTGGAGTGGAATTTGTAAGCTCCCCAAAAGTGGAGCTTCGTTTTGTTTTAATATAAATTCGTTATTAAAGGCTTGTTTGATTTTAACAAAAGAGTTTCAGTTCAACTAGTTAGATTAGAAATAGTAAATTCAGATGATTTGTTCAGTGAATTAAAGTCGGAACAGCTCTCTCAATTATACTATAGTGTCTCATCCGTTTCCGATAGCTTCTATTCCACTTGAAGACTCTACAAAGGGGTACATTTGTTCTAGCTCAAACGATCGAAAAGAGGTATATTTGCTCGAAACCCAAATGATCTAAAAGAGGTGCATAAGTTTGAAACCCAAATGATCTAAAAGAGGTACATAAGTTTGAAACCCATACGATCTACAAGGGTTACATTTGTTCGAAACCCAAAACGATCTACAAGGGTTACATTTGTTCGAAACCCAAACGATCTACAAGGGTTACATTTGTTCGAAACACAAACGATCTACAAGGGTTACATTTGTTCGAAACACAAACGATCTACAAGGGTTACATTTGTTCGAAACCCAAACGATCTACAAGGGTTACATTTGTTCGAAACCCAAACGATCTACAAGGGTTACATTTGTTCGAAACCCAAACGATCTACAAGGGTTACATTTGTTCGAAACCCAAACGATCTACAAGGGTTACATTTGTTCGAAACCCAAACGATCTACAAGGGTTACATTTGTTCGAAACCCAAACGATCTACAAGGGTTACATTTGTTCGAAACCCAAACGATCTACAAGGGTTACATTTGTTCGAAACCCAAACGATCTACAAGGGTTACATTTGTTCGAAACCCAAAACGATCTACAAGGGTTACATTTGTTCGAAACCCAAACGATCTACAAGGGTTACATTTGTTCGAAACCCAAACGATCTACAAGGGTTACATTTGTTCGAAACCCAAACGATCTACAAGGGTTACATTTGTTCGAAACCCAAAACGATCTACAAGGGTTACATTTGTTCGAAACCCAAACGATCTACAAGGGTTACATTTGTTCGAAACACAAACGATCTACAAGGGTTACATTTGTTCGAAACACAAACGATCTACAAGGGTTACATTTGTTCGAAACCCAAACGATCTACAAGGGTTACATTTGTTCGAAACCCAAACGATCTACAAGGGTTACATTTGTTCGAAACCCAAACGATCTACAAGGGTTACATTTGTTCGAAACCCAAACGATCTACAAGGGTTACATTTGTTCGAAACCCAAACGATCTACAAGGGTTACATTTGTTCGAAACCCAAACGATCTACAAGGGTTACATTTGTTCGAAACACAAACGATCTACAAGGGTTACATTTGTTCGAAACACAAACGATCTACAAGGGTTACATTTGTTCGAAACCCAAACGATCTACAAGGGTTACATTTGTTCGAAACCCAAACGATCTACAAGGGTTACATTTGTTCGAAACCCAAACGATCTACAAGGGTTACATTTGTTCGAAACCCAAACGATCTACAAGGGTTACATTTGTTCGAAACGCAAATGATCTATAAGGGTTACATTTGTTTGAAACCCAAACGATAAGAGATAGATACACTTGTTCGAAACCAAACGGTCGAAAATAGATTAACTTTTTCGAAACAAATCCGATTTTCAAAGTGGTCGATTGAATCGAAAACAAAATTATAGTTAGTTATTGCTTTTAGAAAGTATATATTATGAACCAATGCAAAAAATTACATATTACTAAAGATAATTCAAAACAAATTTGCATGCAAAACAATTGAATGTGGTTAAAATATTTTAATAATTGACTACGTCAGTTATTGGATTATGCAAGTTCAACGCATTTTCTAATCCTGGTAATAGGCTACCCGCATAAACTTCAGCCTAACATAACCATACCTAACTTAAGTAGTCCTAACTTTAAGTTAACACCTACCAAAAATCTAATCTTACCGAATCCAACTTAACTAACATAACCTAATCAGACCTGACCTAACCTACCCTAACCTAACATTATCTACCTATTTTATAATATGAACATTTTTAAAAGCTTCATATTCAGTACATTTTAATTAAAACATTTAAAAAATTAATGATAACAGAAGTGTATAATATATTATTAAAGATAAGTATCATATATTTATAATAGTATACACTTCGCAGGCTACATCTGATTTTTCAAAATGAAATGCTTTTTTAAATTGCTATAAAAATTAATCTTACAAGCTGAAGTTAAGTAGGGAGAAGAACTGGGGTACATAGTACGGAACACTTCTTAAAACTACCATCACGAACAGATGGCGATAATAGTCTAAGACCCCTGTAAATGAACTTCACCCTGAACACCGACGCGCTGCGTTTGGAACACTTCTACAGGCGCGGTCTACTTAACCGCAAAAAAATTATCCTCAAATTTGGTCGCGCGGAAAATGAAAAAGATCGTTTCGAAAGATATAAATTCTTCCGAGGTCATTCTCTTTAGGTACGCATAAAGGGGGGGGGGTAGCGATAAAAGGTGAACTTCGCTGTGGGTGGAAAATAAACTGTTCGCCAGCTCTAAATGGCGAAAATCATCGAGTCCACTTTGGTAAATTTATTTGATCGTTTCCTCCTAAAGAGAGACGGAGGTTAGAGAGAGAGATTAGCGCGAGCGGAAAGCGGCGCGCTACAAAAATTTGAAAGGTTGCCGAGGAAATAAACTGCAATTTGGCGGAAAGCGTCCGAACGACGCGCGGCTTCTACGATCGGGCTCCCATTCATTATTCATGGCAATTTTAGGCGTATCTGCGTCCCATTAATAATTCAAAAATGGCGCGAACCCCCTCCGCGCGCCGAGTCTCCACTCCAGAAATTCATCGCCGAACGATCTACCGTCCGAGTGATGGCGTTCTTTTTAATCCCCGCGAGAGATGCGGGGAAGAGACCATGCCCCCTCTGGCTATTACCGGAGTCTTTACGTCATGTTTTTCTCTCTTTTTAAAAAGGGGGGCGCGATTCAAAGGTCTGCGGGGGGGCACACCATTCAGCCACGGACGATTCTATTAAAGAGCCTTTTAGCAAAATGAACTTTCGCACGTTTCCCGAGCATAATAGGATCGTCATCAAGGTGACCCCCAAACGCCCCCCCCCCCTCTCGCCATACAAAATAGAAAGCCATGCCCAGAAGAGCAACGAACAGGCGGCCTCAAGTTGGCCCGTAAATATTTAAGGCGCGTCGCCTATACCCACCGAATGAATAAAGTTAATGCTCAAATATCATCAAAAATATGAAACAAAGTAGGGAGTGACGGCGGTTTGAACTTAGTGTATCCTTTTCGCGTCATTTTACTCCCATTCTGTCCTGGTTGGTGTTACGGAGCCGGAGTAAAAAAGAAAATGTTCTACTTAGGAAGAGCGATTATATAAATATGATTCGTGAGCACCATGGTCAAGTTTTTCCCCGTCACGAAAGGGGGCTGTAAAAACGCCACTCTTGTGAGCTTTAATTACGCCGGCAGTAATATGTAGGGAACCAATGAAATATCGGGCCGTATTGATTGAAGGGAAAGGGAGGAACTTACTGTTGGAGCGTGAGGTGGGAGAAACGCTCAAAATCGTCATTCTAATAATATTAATTAATAAAGTTATTCCTGACTATAAATAAATAAATACGTTCTTGCGCCTGTCTGGGACTAAGACACCAAAGGGAGAGCTTTAAACTGGACTTTGAAGACCACTAAATCCAATTAGACTTCTAAATTCTGGCTTTTAAGGAGGAGTATAAATACTTGGTCAATAGTTTACGGTGTAGAGTAATTCAAAACAATGGAACAGTCCAATATTTTGATTTTGGGGTATAAAAGATACACTTCAAATTCCAGAACAGGCCAAGTATTCACCTATTGGATACACCTCTTTTGACACCTCTATTGTACCCTTCTTTTGACACATCTTTTGGCACCTCTTTTGACACCTGTTTTGTACACCTCTTTTGACGCCTCTTTTGTACACCTCATTTGTACACTTCTTTTGTACACCTCTTTTGCTCCGGTAATGGAGACCCTTTTCCCAGGACTGAAAATAAATAAAACCATTCTAGCATCCTGGAAAAGCTATTGCAAAAATATCATTTTTAACTGAACGTCAAACGTATTTAATATTTCAATTAATAAACTTAATGCTAGTCATAACATAACCACCATCTTAGGTTTTAACTTAATAAACTGGTTTTTAACTACAAGATCAGTTTCATTTCCAAGTCTGTTTATGGGCTTTTTTTTAAAAACATCCAAACCAAGTCGGTGGTCTCGTAGGAAACACAAAATTTGAAAATTTCGAGTTATACTCACAAGGAGACGACCCGAGGTGTTACACCTTGGATGGTTACACACCGATTTTGTTCAAACTCAGGGGATTGGTAGACCTTCATGTAACTTGAAAAATCCTTAAGGGATTTTATTCAATGGGCAACGGTTTTGCCATGGCAACGAAAAATGTTTTTGACAACATAAAAATGTAAATTTTCCCATTGAAAATAACATGGGATTTTGACCGAAACATTTAAAAAAAAGTGAAAAAAATTTAAAATACCAAAATTCTAAAAAAATTACGAAAAAATCAAAATTGATCACATTTTGATCAATTTGAACCAACTGGGTGAAAATGAAGCGATATAGCTAAAATTGGAAAAAATGTGAGAAAAAAATAAAAAAAATACAAACAAAAAAATATTTCAAAATTGATTAAAATAATTTTTTTCAAATTGAGAAAATAATATAAAATTTGTAAAAATATTGATCAAAACAGTTCATAATTTTTACAAAACTTTAAAATTAAGCTAATTTAGATCTATTATTTTCCAATTTTGGTCAAGTTTGATCAAATTGACCAAAATAAATACTGTTTTTCAAAAAATCGCAATTTATCTATACATTAATCCAATTTTACACAATTTATAAATTTCCGTCAATTCCTATGAATTTTTTATCGAAACTAATGTTTTTGATCAATATTTTTATAAATTTAATATATTTTTTTCAATCTTATATATTTTTTCAATTTTGAAAAAAAAATTATTTTAATCAATTTTGAAATATGTTTTTCAATGTTTGTATTTTTTATTTTTCTCACATTTTTTCCAATTTAAGCCATATCGGTTCATTTTCACCCATTTGGTTCAAATTGATCAAAATGTGATCAATTTTTAAAATTTTTATAATTTTAGTATTTTAAATTTTTTTTTTACTTTTTAAAATGTTTCACAGGGGGGGGGGGACCCTTGGAATCGGTCAAAATCCCATGTTATTTTCAATGGGAAAATTTACATTTTATGTTGTCAAAAACATTTTTCGTGGCCATGGCAAAAACGTTGCCCATTGAATGAAATCCCTTAAAGGCCTAGGATTTCTTCTGCCTGTTTTCCTTTAAGTTTTCTTCCCGCCGCGCAAATATCCTGGTGGTAGGCCAACCGCAGAACACGTTAGCCTACCACCAGGATATTTGCGCGGCGGGAAGTAAACTTAAAGGAAAACAGGCAGAAGAAATCCTAGGCCTTTAAGGATTTTTCAAGTTACATGAACAAAATCGGGTCGTCTCCTTGTCAACTGCGGGTTAAGAAAAGGCAAAATATCTAGTAAGTTTCACTGAAAGATACTAGAAGTAATTTACGGTAAATCGTCGGCGGGAAATTCGACTACTTTCCGTTGAATTCCTAAAGGTTCCTACTCGTGTTATATTAATCCATTTTCCAATTGCGTAAATTTCAAAGTGAGCAAAAAATATTTAATGTAAATTATTATCTTTAAGCCTCGTTATAGCATCTTTTTAGTATTATGCTTCTAAACAATCATCAAATCGCACGTTTATTTACGTTAAAGAGGTAATCTCGGCATTACCCGTTCTATACTTACCCTGGACTCGCCAAACGGATTTTTTTAGGTATTCCTCACTTTTAGCAGCACTAAAAATAAAATATAACAACTGTTTTGAAATCTTATTATTAATTAATAATCACTTTGAAATATAACGCAATAGTCGGTATTTTCCAAAATTATATAACGCGCGCAGGTATACTTAGAATTTCAACCGTTAACAGGTCAAATTCGAAATTCCCGCCGCCGATTTACCGGAAATTCGTGCCACGATCTTTCCGCCAAATGTACTAGATATTTTTCTTTCTTAACCTGCAACTGAGTATAGTAGTAAAATCCAAAATATAAGCAAATAGCGCATCTACTGTAAAAAACATGATGATACAAACCAGTAGGTACCACAAATATTAACATAAGAAGTAATGTGAATCAAAATAAAATAAAATTATTATCTGAATTTGAAAAATATTACTAGATTTTGTCATTAAAAGTGTTTTTATGGTAATATTTATTTAAATTAAAGGCAAAACACATCACAAAACTAACAATACAATCCCTCCATTTGGCTTTTAAAATTCGCAGAAATTTATCTTTCAAATAACTATAATTATCCAAAAATACATTTACGAAATTATACTAACGCATTATTAACCATCAAAACAGAATGGGTCACGGGTTGACCCCCCTTTAAGTTCGTCCGTTCAGCAGTCGGAAGTTAGTGACCACCCACGACCAAATAAAACCCATTAAAAAAACACCCTATTATATAACGCCTAATATGTCATCAACTGGAACAGCCAGATACACAATATACAGGCTATAAAACCGCAAATTCGTCGTAAATATACCGTAACAATAAAAAAGGAGAAATGGCAACGCTACGCGTCTGGCGCCCTCGAACGCTGGAAGAAAGAAAGATAAAAAAACTGCTGCAACAGTAATTTCGGTATTATCTTAATCGACAATTTGCGGAGAGCGTTTTCGGGGAATCGCCTCGACTAGAACGACGCGCCGTTCTTATCAAATTGAAAACGTTTGACGGCGCGAAAACGGCCGACCGAACAACGCCCCTCTCTTCAACTATAGCTCACTCCCCGTGTTGCCCGCAACTCCGTAACGCCCCCGCTCTCCCTATTCCAACTATTGACCATATCAAAAGTATGAAAACCATTGCTTAGAAGAGAAGTGTCTATCTAGGCGAGAATCCATCATGCTATTCTTAAAGGGACTATGAACCATATTTATGGTTGATCAACGAATTTCTTATTTCCGCCACTAGATTTCACTTAAAACCGATTACACCTAAAGGGAATCATAATGTTATTATAATTATATTTTATACTGGCGTCAAGAAATTATCTTCCTAGAAACGTTGATATTCTTTGCAAAAACGAGTGAGGCGACATCTGTTGTCAGTTTCTAAAAACTTTCAAGGTGCTTCGTAAATTAATATTAACTTTAAAATACTAAATATTTAATGAATTATAAGAGCTATGAAATTCATATTTAGTTAAAATATTAAACGAATTATTATGAATATTTATTTAAAGGGCTCATTAAAAGTTAGCAATAATGATTCAATAATGGCGCCACTAAAAAATCAACAAAGTCAAAAACCAGTATTAGAAGACGATTTATACATCTCTTAAAGATCCACATAAATTTTGGAACTATTTGAGCTGAATTTCACGTGATTATGTAGCCCCACCCTCTTAATTCGAACGATTCTGTAGCCCAATAATACGTATGACCAGAGATTTATATAATAAATCTCATTATTGAAATGAATAATTGAATATCAATTATTTCCCTGAAATTATATTTCATAAAGCTAGTAAATGATGTATTAAGTGCTGCACTATATTTCTTCCGAAACATTTTAAATTATCAGCGTGTGTCTGTGATTAACTGTATAGAGAGAGGAATTTTTATCTCGTCAGATATATATTATCTAGTACATTTGGCGGAAAGATACTTGCACCTAGGAGCAACAGCACCCCACACAAGGAGAACGCAACCCGTCAAACGTCGTGCATTTTCTTGGGTACATTTTTCATTGGTTAGACGCTTTAGCGCCTGCTGCCGTCGGAAGGGGAAAATTCTTCAGTTGTCTTCCCCCTTTCCGTAAAACGTTCAGCGTAAAGGTTCGTCCAATGAAATTTGTACACAACACTGCGTTAGCGTGTTTAAAGGCTAGCTGCGTTCTCCTTGTTTTTGCTGCTCCTAGCTTGCGGTAAATCGGCGGCGACAATTTCGAATTTCGACTATTTTCAGTTCCTGCGCTTGTTATATTAATCCATTCTAGAAATGTATATTGCATAAATTTCAAAGTGATCAATAAATATTTAATTTAGATTATTATTTTTAAGCTTTATTATAGCTTATTTTTAGTATGATGCTCCCAAACGATCATCAAACGCGCGTTCATGTACGTCAACGTGGTAATCTCGGCATTACCCGTTCTATACTTACCCTGGACTCGCCAAACGGAATTTATAGGTATACCTCACTTGTATTACTAAAAATAAATTATTGCAATTGTTTTTAAATCATATTTATGTTAATTAATTAATTAATTAATTATAATTTTGAAATAAAATGCAAAAGACGGCATTTTCCCAAATGTATAAACGCGCTCGGAAATACTTAGAAATGCAACCGCGAAAATACATTCTAGTTTTGTACATATCCAATCAAAAAAACGTCAACTTACCCAGGTAACCAATTAGATTGTATAACCAAATTCTAAATGTGGAAAAGGTTCTTAATTTTCATCGATAGAAACTTCGGCATTAATCCAAAGTAATTTTTGGGGCCAAAGACAATTGATATGAGCGCCTAATAACCGAATTTAACCTTACCTAAACTTTTTCGCGTACGATTTGAGAAGGATAGTTTTACAACTTGGCAAATTCGTCATCCCGATGTTTCAATTTTATTAACTAGCTCCTGAATTAGTGGCCCTTCAATAGTTCATCTATACTCAGTTACAAACTTAGAAGGGTTTTAATACTAGTTAGTTTAACACGTTTTTAAAGCCTTATTATAAAAATTGGTTGTTTATATTCCATAATTGTTTATGTATTCCATTTATAAATAATAAATTAATTTTTAAACGAAACCATTCGGTACAGGCTTCGTGCATAGATTAAATTTTGTTCAGAGGTGTTGGCAATTACCGGTTGAATTATTACATCGAATATGGAAACTTCCACCTAAAAGAATATCATGTTCTTCTGACAATACCTACGCAATGTTTAGAATGTGTAAGGTAACTTCTTCCTCGGATAAATCTCATATACTTCTGACAAATAAGTACCATCAGAAGTTCATAATAAATCCTTCGGGGGAAGTATTCCACTTCGGTTTATTCATGATAGATCATTCCGCGGCACTCACGGGCTCTACTTACACGCGGCGGAATACAAACGCGTCCTACTCGCGCATGGTAATAATCCTACACCGTACGCGTGTTCGCCGCCCGTCGTCTGCGGTCGGTGAACGTAAAGATCTTTAAAATAACGCGTCTTGGATGACGTTTAACATTGCCGATAAAATTATGAAAGGCATACTTTTTAATAAATTAAAATATTTTAGTAAATTAAATATTTAATATCTTTTAAAATAGGAAAGAGTGTGAATGGAAAATGTATTTCAAAATATTGGGGAAATAATGTGGTTGGTTTTCTAAAAACTTCACCTTATCATACAATTTATAATAATTCTACAAATAATCATAAGAAAGAATTGACAAGGTAAGTAATTCAAGATTTCTAATGTGAATACGTTACATCAAGGATTTAAAATGCATCTGAGAAAATTAAATTAATTATGAGGTGAATCATATATTTAAAACTTTGTTTGTACAAAGTTTACTTATCCTACTAGAACAACTGTGATAAAGAGATAAACCTTAAATTTATTGGTTTTTCAATTTATTTAATAAAACTATTAAATTTATGTCAAATAAAAACAATGAAAAAAATGCCCAGATGACTTTAAACATAGGATTTCATACCTTACTATTTATAATTGTGTTTAATATGTTATTATGTAATTACATTCGTTTGATTTCTTATAAATTGTATTAGAATTAAAACCAAAATTTATTTTTAAATATAACTGTATTGAAAGTAAAAGAAACTTAAATCATATAACTTCAAAATTATATCCTATTTATTTTTAATTGGCTAGAACTTCAGCATGATAATATCTTTTTCTGTTCTTTACAAGTTGCGTCTGTAATGATTAAAAATTTCATAGCCTTCAAAAACAGCATTGTCATGTTTATATCTTAATAGAATATTTTAGAGAATAACATTATTTAAAGCTTTCACAATATTATACAATTAGCTTACCATTTTTCCAACAAAATAGCACTCCAACTACCTGAGAGCTAAGAGCAACAAACACAGCACCCCACACAAGAAGAACGCAACCCGTCAAAAGTCGTGCATTTTCTTGTGTACATTTTTCATTGGTTAGACGCTTTAGCGCCTGCTGCCGTCGGAAGGGGAAAATTCGGAAATTGTCTCCCCCCCCACCCGTAAGATGTTCTGCGTAAAGGTTCGTCCAATGAAATTTGTACACAACACTGCGTTAGCGTGTTTAGAGGCTAGCTGCGTTCTCCTTGTGTTTGCTGCTCCTAGCTGAGAGGAAGGTACATGACTTTTGGAAAATATTTGAAGAATACTTAAGTGTTTAGTTATTGACTTCATGTAATGTATAATATTTATGTTATTTTAATTATTGTTTTTAAATATATATCAACTATTAGATTATTATTGTCATTATTCTAGCTGGAAAACAGAAACAGGTCTGGTTGTTTCTGAAGAAGACTTTGTCTCAGGCTGTGCAATATTGTTAATTTATTTTCCTTCAGTTGATGGTAATTTTTCGAAACAGTCTTCAACAATAATATTTATTTCTTAGACAATACATTTATCGCATTTTTTAATGAAAACCAATTAAAATTAGTAGTGTAATACATGCCGCCAAAGCTAAAAAATTATATACGTTATCCTCAAAACTGCATGCTCAAATTTCATTTCGACAAAGATCCCTGTCATTGTTTCATATTTATTGTTAATTTAATGAGTTATACAACCTTTAACGTAAAAATTACATTATATTAACTTGTAAATTTAATTTATAAGAAAAAACAGTAAATCAATTTATAATTGTGACCTCCAGCGTGGTCTAGAGACGCCAATTAATTATTAAAGACCCAAAGCCACTACTTTTGTTTTACAAAATACGTCATAATACTAAGAACCAATGGAAAGCGCCCGCGGTTTTTGAACTGTCGCCGAATGATCTATCATCAAAATAACATGGGTTCAACGAGAAATGGAATATTTCCCCCGAGGGGGTATATTATGAACGTCTGGTACGATATATTTTGAAAGTGTAAGTAAACTTCATCCTCAGAGAGATCTCATATACTTCTGACAATACGTACGATACATTTTGAAAGTGTAAGGAAACGTCATATTTAGAGATATATTACATACATCTGTCGATACGAACGCGATATTTCTAATGTGGAAGGAAACTTCCTCCTAAAATAAATAATAAGTACGGGATAATTCGAATATGGAAAGAAACTTCCTCCTCTGATAAATGTCATATACTTCTGACAATACGTCCGCGATACGAAGTTGCGATGAAGGTGTTTAACTGTATAGATATAAGGTCTACAGGGTAGATCGAAGCGCGCTGTGCCGCACCCAAAACGCCTATAGCACCTGGTCTGGCGTACGCGCTTCAGAGATATTCATCGGAGAAGGGCCATCCTGACGAAGAGGATAAAAAGTTCGCTTCTTCGCGTTCAATTATTCAGGGCTATTGAATTTTTAATGGGGAAAGCGTCGCTTGGAATCAAAAAAAATGGAAGGGGATGGTATTATTTTTTCAACTTTGTATATAGCAGTCAGATACATTTAAAATTCTATGGAAAATTAGGCTTCCTACCCCCCTCCTTTATACCCACCCATCTAATTACGAAAAACCTACGAGAAGAGTCATTAGGAGGTTGTTAAATTAGATAATTCGCTGTAATGAAGGTAATTATTTAGTGGAAACTATTGACTACTCTGGTCTAGTACACCCCGCTAATTCGAATAGTTTAATAGTAACGCAAATCTGGGGGAAATCGGTTTATACTTGATGAGTGCTTGTTGTCATAGTGGCGGGGCCCGATAATCATCGAAAAATATTATTTTCAATAATTAATGAGTTGGTAAATGACGAAATTGTTGACGACAATATTCCTTATTGTTGCAACGATCAGGCCCTAAATGGGTTAGAGTGTGCAATAACTGGTGGCTTTACCGGGGAGTCGGGGTCCGGCTCTTGTAACCCATAAGGGCGGTGGCGCACTGGGAGATGTTAGCTCTGATCAAATGGTCCTATCTCCACCTCCGACTTCGGTCAGGTTTGGGCTGGATACTGAACTTCGGTTCAGGCTAACGGAGAGGGTCCAGGCAAACTGGCCGCCTCGGCGGATTGGGTAGCCTGCTGTGGGGCGGCGAGCCTCCATATGCGGGCACGGCGGTCCTGTTTCCCGGCCTTTGGGGCCCACCGTTCCCCTTTAGGAGCTCTTTCCAAAGGGTTTGGCTCCTTACCTTCATAGGTAGGGTGTCGGCTGGAGTTGCTATAGCATCCATTCTAAATCCCACTGCTGTGTGCGAAGTGGGGATTGGTCCACCCATTGCTGCACCTTCTGCTGGGTTGAGTGGCTTGCGTCAAAGGTGAGACCATCAGTTGTAGAGGAATTATTAATTATTCTAACTTAACAACATGAATAAGCCTATTCGGTCCGTAAAAGGTGGGCATTAGGCCCAATAAGACGGGTATGTAAAAGAGAGCACGTTAGGCTCAATAAGCTTATTCGCGTATCTTGACCTCCACATTTAAAATAATGGTTCCGGGCTTGCTCGCTTAACTTTCGGGGTTAGCGGTATTAAAATTAAAGGAAATCGTTGTCTAGGGGAATTATTAACGGATTAAAAATAATAAGAAAAACCAGAGTTTAGAAGGTTGCCAAAGTAGAGTACGTTTAATGAAATCATGAGAATTATAACACACTTGAAAATAAAAGAGAAATAGGTGGCCACCACTAAATGATTAACAAAATAACTAACTTTGAATTAAAAATTATAGAACGAGGCATATCTCGAGTCTTAACATTCAAAAATGCATTACGCAATTAATGTTCGGTAACATAATTAATGTTCGGTAACATAATAATTACCTGACCTTATGGCCGTTACGCGTGAGGGTAGAATCTACCGACCGGATGATTAAATGAAAGTTCGATACTTAAATATTCTGGACATCCAATGTAGCAACGGTGGTCATCCCGAAGGCCATGCTTCCTGGTTGCCTCGGCTTGATGGCTGGGCTCCCTCGGCTCGGTGGCTCGGTTCCCTCGGTTGATGTCGTTGACGACCGGATCACCGCCGGTCTCGTTGCCGCATACACTCGGGCTTAACGTTTTTAATTGCGAAGTCGTTTCATAGAGCGTTTCATAGAGCGTTTCATAGAGCGTGACTCGCGTATCCCGATCTCGTCAACTTCTGCCTTCCTTTTTTTCAAAACTCGACCGTATTATTTCTGCCAACGGTCCTGACCTACGTCATAGTACCCTCCAGAATGCGCGCACCAAAAACATCGGAAATTTACCGAGCACCATACGCGCACGTGATAAAATATTTTGTAAGTACAATCATGACAACCCTCCTTTTTTGGATTCTTAGAAAAAAAGGGTGAAGGGGAAACCACTATATTGGAAATTTTTAAAACGATTAGGAAAAACCCACTAATCCCAAGGAAAGAGAAGCGAGCATCCTCAAAAAGAAACGAAACACGAGGGCCGGGCTCTGGCCAGGGGGTCCTGACCCTCGCGAAACGTCAACACTGGCATTGACAATGGGAACGCCATATCTCCTCAAGGCCTACGCGACCAGCGCGCCCGCCAAGAAGGTACTTGGAATTCCCAGAATCAATGCCACCAAAAGTTAATAGTACACTTATTATGAAAGGGCTAATATTTGTCGTTACACAGTAGTGGGGTTCTGCTACCCATGCTGGATTTGTCACCTGTCCGGGCTTGGGGACGCTGGCGTAGGGCACTATGATGATAGGCCTCCGGTGGTATGGTCTTTGTTACTAGGTACACCGGGCTATAAATTCTGACACACTGTTGCAACGATCTGTCTTTTATTAAAAAATCTAAAACAGCAATTGCAATGGCTGAGGCATTCCTATTAAATGATAGGCCTTTGACCAAACCGGTAGAATAGTTGATTTTATAAGATGTCTTTACTCTTGCCCAACTTGTTGAAATGTTGCCCTGGAATAGTTCAGCCAATGCCTAAGAATGAGTTCATAAGCTCTTTAGTGGGAGAGAAAACGGATCCACAGCTGAAGCGGGGAGGCAACTTTTCAACAAGATGGCCGAGGTTATTTTATAAAAAGAACTATTGATGGTGAAATACAGTTGTATAATTTTAACTTATCCGCCAGCTAAACTGTAAACACCGACGCGTTTGACGTCAAGACGTCAAAAAAATCTTCTCTTCGAGATGGTTTATTTTGGTGAGCATCGGATGCCCATCGTGACGTCAAATCGGAAACGCGAAAAATCGTACATTAACAAAATGTTGGCATCGATTACTCCTCGATGTTTTTGATGAGCGTTACTGAACGTACCCAGGGCTAAACTTCTATTTTGGTGGTAATTAGAAATAGAAGGAGTGTGCCAGAAATTACCAATTACTTTTTACCATTCGTTAATTGCCTTGACTTATAGTTTAATCAAGTTAAATAGTTAAAACATTTTCTGAAGCTGTGAAAGCCGTCATTTTGCATCAGTGTAGTGCTACAGCTTGAGCCAATCAAAATCTGTTGAAATAATATTAGATTAAAATGTGTTGAAATAATATTAGATCAAAATGTGTTTAAATAATATTAGATCAAAATGTGTTGAAATAATATTAGATCAAAATGTGTTGAAATAATATTAGATCAAAATGTGTTGAAATAATATTAGATCAAAATGTGTTGAAATAATATTAGATCAAAATATGTTGAAATAATATTTGATCAACATGGGATGAAATAATATTTGATCAACATGGGTTGAAATAATATTTGATCAACATGTGTTCAAATAATATTTGATCAACATGTGTTCAAATAATATTAGATCAAAATGTGTTGAAATAATATTAGATCCAAATTTATTGAAATAATAATAGATCAAAATGTGTTCAAATAATATTAGATCAAAATGTGTTGAAATAATATTAGATCAAAATTTGTTGAAATAATATTTGATCAACATGGGTTGAAATAACATTTGAAAAACATGAGTTGAAATAATATTTGATCAACATGTGTTCAAATAATATTAGATCAACATGTGCAGCGCTATAGCTTAAAGTTGTAGCGTTAAAAAATATTAGGGAGTTTGTTATGTGCTGCTACATATTAACTTGCCCGGGTACTCGCGTAACTGCTATGATTGGGTTAGCGAGGGTCCAAAATTAACGTTATAGTGTCTAGGGGATTTAAACTGCATAAATGAATATTAAGGGTTGTTGTCTAGGGGTAAATTTTAAAGATACTAAGAAATTCAAACTAATTTGAGGATTGCCAAAGAATTACAGTTATTTAATACCATACTAAGTTTTAAAGATAAACAAACATTACACTTGATCCTAACAACTAGGCCTAGTAAAAAAAAACTAACTTATAAACTAGAATCGGTAATATACAAATCAAATATTCGCGGGGGAATTATTTCTTGGGGCACAGAAGTTATATAGTCGATATATATCAAAATTAATAAAATAATAAAAGGACAAACATTGGTTCACAGTTCGTAAACAGTTTGCAACATTTTACGAGCGGTTCTTTTAAAATACCGTAATGATACTTAAGCGTTGCTGGTGATGAGAATCCATCGCTGCCGAGAACGAGAGTCCGTCGTACTGGTCAAGCGGTCCAACGTGGGGTGGCGGCGGGTGTCCGACGTAAGTTCGGCGTAGTCAGGTCTTGGTGTGGCGATCAAACTGGTGTCGGGCCTTTGAGGCTGACCCATAAGGTCGTAACACTGCGCGTACAGTTTTTGTTTTTGTTGTTTTAGCACGAAGCCTTCATTACTTAGGACTGTTCAAAAATTAAACTTCCGACTTTAAATTATTTTAAAAATTATTAGTTCGCACCGGAGACTTAAATTTTCATCTCGCTCCTCTGGAACTCCGACCTCGTCTCCTCTCATTTCTTTTCTTTTTTTTTCTTTTCCGCTCCCACTTTTTGGGGAATCTCGCTGACGTCCCAGGGACTGACTATTTTCTGGAATTTTATACACACACGGGACACGTGCTTCTTGTTCTCCCGAAGTGGAAAAACACACCACCCGGGCTTTTATCGTTTACAATGGGGAAACTACACGGTAAAAATATTTTGGGCAATCCTCTTTGAGTCTTTCTTAATATAAGGAAGGAAATGAGAGGGGGAAAAGTATAACGCCAATAATAGAATCTCACACCCCCAAAGCGCAGTAAACTTTAAAACCCCCAAAAGGGGAAACAACTGATGGCGACGAAGGGGCCCTGATCACTGACGTCCTTTGCCTACCTTACAATACAAATCCCTCTATTATATTCGGCCGGCGACTAAAATATTGGGAAATGGCTGATAATTTTGGAAAAATAAAGCTAAGGCGATATGGACTAACATTTCGCATTACAAAGTGTACTAGATTTAGTTTGATTTGAAAGCGGTTACTATCCAATAATAAATGAATTTACAGTGGCGCAGCCAGTAAGGTTGGGCTTAGCAATTACGTGCCCCCCTAAATGTATGGTTGCATAAACAATTTCCTATTAAATTTCTTTAATTTTCGGTTACAAAACCAAAAATTCTGGCTACGCATTACTATAATATTAAGTAAGTTAAGCGGCCTTTGTTATAAAAAATACTAGAGATTGTAGGTACCTACGGTGTTTTTCAAACCAACTTTGCAGTGTTATCAAAGTATTCTAAAATCGCATCTCGACTTAATTTCTCTAATGACAAAATGTAAAGTCCATACACTTAAAAATGGCCCCTCCAACATCAAGATTTGAAAAAAATAAACTGTTTTTAAAATATTTCAAGCGTGAAATGTTATATATGCGGTTTAGTTTTTCTAGCTTATTAACTTCTCTGAAAATTAAAATAACCCTTCTTTCTGAGGCTTACACCGTGAAACCAAATTTTCATTTTCATTGAAAGAGAATAACTTTGCAACATTTTATAGTTTCGCATTAAGTCTGTGCAAGAGATGTGGAAATGTCTCTTCGTCTTTTTTGCAAATGACATATAAATCAGGGGTTGGACATTCAGCGAAAATGGCATTTATTTTTCGTTAATTTTGTGGTATTGTGTTTTATTTTAATTCAGAGTTTTTTGGAAAAGAGAAAAACAATGCGTATTTTTTTCATGAATTTTGGATATTTATCTGAATTTTAAATTTTTACCAGATGATTAACTAACGCCAATTAGTTAATCTATGTTTTGTGGAATGAAGAAGATTTTTACTCCGACCACGCGCGATGAACGGTCGGTGTCACGTGCTAATTGGAACCCGTCACCGAGCGTGAGGCGCGCACAGTTATTAAATAGAAGCAGGAAAGACCCATCTTCAGAATAGTCGAAGTAAAAATTTTCTTCATAAAGGATATCTTTCGAGGATTTTAAGAATTAATTGCAAATCCAGAATTTTTAAGAAACACGAAATCATTGCGGGATCTAGATTTGTGGATTTTTATCAGAGGATTTTGTGGAGTTGGGAATTTTTTTGAAAATTTTGTGCATTGGTTAGAAATCTCAATATTTCCATAAAATAAAATAATTGCTGGATTATTTCGTAGATTTTGGATATTTACTTATTAGTAATTTTTACCGGATGGTTTTGGGGAAATGTTGATGTTAAATTTTATTGAAAAATAAAAATATTTTCTGAATTAGTGGATTTGGTGGATTGCTTCAAAATATTGAGATATTAAGAAAATACAAAATCATTGCGAAATTGGTTCGTCTTTTAAAAAGATTTTCAGGATTTTACCGGTTGATTTTGCGGGATTATGGATTTATTTTCGAGATATTTAAGGTTTTGTGGATATTTCACGGATTTCGTTAATTAAAAAAATTAGGGATTTATTTGTGAATATTTCGCAGTTCGTCGGGAGGTGGAGCTGTATCTCTGACCCCTGAACTTCTGTAGATAATTTTTAAACGGCGTTGCTGGTTTTCCACCCTTTCACCCTTTCTCCCCCTCCCCCTAGCGTCAAGCGCGCGCTTTAATTAGCTAGCAATTGTAATGCAGAAAGTGAAGAACGCAACAAGGGCTCTTAACGGCCTCACACCTACCGATTGCAGCGCCCCATCTTGGCAAAAACCCAAAGTAAAATCCCCTTTTCTTGACTAATTAACAACATTTTCCCGCAAAAGCGAGCGCCTTTGTTTGGCCTGAATTCTGCAGACTCTTTTTTCTTTTTAATGAGTTTCAGTCGCTCCGGGTTTTAAACAAGCGGAATAATTACGTTTTCTTTACGTCGCTTTAGTCTGAAATTAATTCGTTTGTTTTCGTAAGAACGCTGTTAAAAATAGGGCTGCGCCTTGGTAAAAACTAGTAAAAGCCATTTGGTAAAATTTCGAGTGAGTAAATCAAAATGAAAAAAGTACATCTATATCAAAAAGTAAAAAAAGTAAATTTAAATCAAAATATAAAAAAATATAAAAATAAATAAGTAAATGTAAATAAAATGTAAAAAAAATTAAAAATAAATAAGTAAAAATAAAAATAAAAATAAAAAAGTTAAGACTTTAAAAAAATAAAACTAACAAAGTGTTAAAACAATTAAATAATGAAAAAAAGGTTTACGAATAATTTGACATATACACTAAAACCATTATTTGTGAAATATCAGGATAATAAGATTTAGACAAAACATTTCATAAAGCACGTCAAAATGCAGTATATTTAAAATTTATACGCATTTATTTTATTAGGCCCCTTAAAAATCCATTTTTAGACCCTTTTTTAATGATAAAAGTCCCTTGTTGATTTCTACCCTTTTTTCCATTACAAAATATCAAAAAAATTTATTTTGGACCCTTTATCTGTTTGTTGATTACGTTATCTAAAAAAATATATTTACTTCCGATAACAAAGTTTATATATATACCTTTCTTAATTTTCTGCGGTTTGACAATGGCGTCCCAAGTTCTTTCGCCTTACGACTCTGATTTATATGAATCCGAAGAAATAGTTAGTCCAAAAAAAGCCAGTCGCGGTAATCAACTTGATTGGGTTATGGGAAAAACCTTTTATTCCCCAGAAGAAGCGAAACAGTACTTGATGTCCCTTAAACGAACCCTTCGTTTTGAATTACTGCACTAACAAAGAGATCAGGTTCGGCGTTTTTTTCACCACACAAAGACTAATTCAGCAACTGCCAATATCAAGAGTACTCCACGCCGACGCAACCTACAAACTTAATTGGAATGGGTTTCCTGTGATAGTCGTCGGAAGATCTGACCAAGATCGAAAATTTCATCCATTTGGACTTTCAGTTACCGATGGGGAAACTAAAGATGACTTTGAGTTCGTGTTCAAAGCTTTAAAATTAACAGCACAGTTTAATCCCGAAATTCTGGTTTCTGATTGTGCGGACGCAATTTATAATGCTTTTTGTAGTGTCTTTGGTTCAGATAAAAAAAATCACTTGTTGGGCTCATGTCATTCGAAATGTGGACAAAAGGTTAGGTCTTATCGGAGAAAACAAGTTGGCAAGCCAAAATATACCTCTCCTCGGAAGAGTTTTTAATTTTCAGTGAAGCGTAACTGTATACGTGGTTCTGCGGTAGAACGCTCACCTGTCGTTCAAGGGGGCTCGGGTTCGAATCCCGGCCGATTAAAACATTATACTACACCCAATGACAAAAAGAGGGCGCTTTTGGATAAACCTTTTCCCTGATTCTAAGAAACTGCGTACGCAGTGATTACCCTTTGCCCCGAAAATGCGAAAGCGTTCGCAGGCCTGACAGACAGACCCACAGACAGACAGACAGACACGGTGGTTGTATAACCCCTCCTAGGGTACAAAGTCCCCTCGGAGAGGTAAAAACGTACGAGCAGAGGTAAAGTCCGACATTTATAGTTTACAACTTAGTAAAACGGAAAATGAGTTTAATGTTGCAAAAATGCTGTTTCTTAAAAAATGGAAAGAAGTACGGAGCACTCAAGAATTTCTAACGTATTTTAACGATGAGTATCTTGAAAAACATTGCGGGTGGTAAGAAGGGGTAAAATCTCCTAGTACAAACAATTGCCTCGAGTCAACGAATCGTTGGATGAAATCTCTTGGGACTTTCAGGGAAGATTTTTTGAAGTGGCATCTAATATTGTTAGAGAATGGTCAATTGCAAGAGATCCCTCGTCCGTAAATTGTATAGCTTTCTCTGAAATCCCAGAATATGATGTCAAAATTCTGACTAGCGCCTATTCCTGGATAAAGACAAATTCTTCTAACATACGCGTTAGAAGTAAGGGGAGTACCAAATTCTTTTTTATTAAACCTTCAACTATTCCATGTCTTAAGGAGCAAGATATTGTTTCTTATCAAAGACAAGCCGAAAAGTTGAATTGGCAAGTATTTAATACATTTAAAAAGTTTCAAACTAGATTATGGGTTGTGACTATGGATTCCGATAACTGGCGTTCTGCTATGTGTACATGGCCTTCGCATCTAAAACAGTATAAATGCAAACATATCTTTGGAATAGCTTTACATAAAAAATTAACTGCCGCTCCTGACGAAGTGAAAACTGTGCCGATTGGCCAAAAACGAAAACGTGGTAGACCGACCATGTCGAAAAAAGCATTAATAGTTCAATAAATGTTCAAAAAATCGTCTTGCTGTTTCTTACTGGTAGTTACTTTATTTTAAATAACGACAAAATAGATAAAGTTTCGTAAATGATTTTTAAGGGAGTTTAAAAAAAAGGGTACAAATCAATGAAGGTCTTTAGTTATTAAAAAAGGGTATAAAAATTAAATTATTAAGGGGCCTATTAAATGCATGCCAAATTTATAGCAATAAATATATACCAATATATGAT
This sequence comes from Leiobunum rupestre, assembly GCF_980474605.1. Classification (NCBI taxonomy): domain Eukaryota; kingdom Metazoa; phylum Arthropoda; class Arachnida; order Opiliones; family Sclerosomatidae; genus Leiobunum; species Leiobunum rupestre. The sequence continues at coordinate 68,342,397 of NC_143387.1, forward strand.
TTTATTTGTATTTCCCGATGGTAAACCCAATGAAGGGTGTTAAATACCAAACACAGTTTTCATAGCTTCACCTAGTTATTTGTATTTCAAGATGATTAAACAAATGAAGGGTGTTAAATTCCAAAGACAATTTTCATAGCTTCACCTAGTTATTTGTATTTCAAGATGATTAAACAAATGAAGGGTGTTAAATACCAAACACAGTTTTCATAGCTTCACCTAGTTATTTGTATTTCAAGATGATTAAACAAATGAAGGGTGTTAAATACCAAACACAGTTTTCATAGCTTCACCTAGTTATTTGTATTTCAAGATGACTAAACAAATGAAGGGTGTTAAATTCCAAAGACAATTTTCATAGCTTCACCTAGTTATTTGTATTTCAAGATGATTAAACAAATGAAGGGTGTTAAATACCAAAGACAATTTTCATAGCTTCACCTAGTTATTTGTATTTCAAGATGATTAAACAAATGAAGGGTGTTAAATACCAAACACAGTTTTCATAGCTTCACCTAGTTATTTGTATTTCAAGATGATTAAACAAATGAAGGGTGTTAAATTCCAAAGACAATTTTCATAGCTTCACCTAGTTATTTGTATTTCAAGATGATTAAACAAATGAAGGGTGTTAAATACCAAACACAGTTTTCATAGCTTAACCAAGTTATTTGTATTTCAAGATGATTAAACAAATGAAGGGTGTTAAATTCCAAACACACTTTTCATAGCTTCACCTAGTTATTTGTATTTCAAGATGATTAAACAAATGAAGGGTGTTATATAAAAAACACACTTTTCATAGCTTCACCTAGTTATTTGTATTTCAAGATGATTAAACAAATGAATAGTGTTAAATTACCAACACACTTTTCATAGCTTCACCAAGTTATTTGTACTTCAAGATGATTAAACAAATGAAGGGTGTTAAATGCTAAACACACTTTTCATAGCTTCACCTAGTTATTTGTACTTCAAGATGATTAAACAAATGAAGGGTGTTAAATACCAAACACACTTTTCATAGCTTCAACTAGTTATTTGTATTTCAAGATGATTAAAAAAATGAAGGGTGTTAAATACCAAACACATATTTCAAAGCTTCACCTAGTTATTTGTACTTCAAGATGATTAAACAAATGAATGGTGTTAAATACCAAACACACTTTTCATAGCTTCACCTAGTTATTTGTATTTCAAGATGATTAAGCAAATGAAGGGTGTTAAATTCCAAACGCAGTTCTCATAGCTTCACCTAGTTATTTGTACTTCAAGATGATTAAACAAATGAAGGGTGTTAAATACCAAACACACTTTTCATAGCTTCACCTAGTTATTTGTACTTCAAGATGATTAAACAAATGAAGGGTGTTAAATACCAAACACACTTTTCATAGCTTCACCTAGTTATTTGTATTTCAAGATGATTAAATAAATGAAGGGTGTTAAATACCCAACACAGTTTTCATAGTTTCACCTAGTTATTTGTATTTCAAGATGATTAAAAAATGAAGGGTGTTAAATACCAAACACATATTTCAAAGCTTCACCTAGTTATTTGTACTTCAAGATGATTAAACAAATGAATGGTGTTAAATACCAAACACACTTTTCATAGCTTCACCTAGTTATTTGTACTTCAAGATGATTAAACAAATGAAGGGTGTTAAATACCAAACACACTTTTCATAGCTTCACCTAGTTATTTGTACTTCAAGATGATTAAACAAATGAAGGGTGTTAAATACCAAACACACTTTTCAAAGCTTCACCTAGTTATTTGTACTTCAAGATGATTAAACAAATGAATGGTGTTAAATACCAAACACACTTTTCATAGCTTCACCTAGTTATTTGTATTTCAAGATGATTAAGCAAATGAAGGGTGTTAAATTCCAAACGCAGTTCTCATAGCTTCACCTAGTTATTTGTACTTCAAGATGATTAAACAAATGAAGGGTGTTAAATACCAAACACACTTTTCATAGCTTCACCTAGTTATTTGTACTTCAAGATGATTAAACAAATGAAGGGTGTTAAATACCAAACACACTTTTCATAGCTTCACCTAGTTATTTGTATTTCAAGATGATTAAATAAATGAAGGGTGTTAAATACCCAACACAGTTTTCATAGTTTCACCTAGTTATTTGTATTTCAAGATGATTAAAAAATGAAGGGTGTTAAATACCAAACACATATTTCAAAGCTTCACCTAGTTATTTGTACTTCAAGATGATTAAACAAATGAATGGTGTTAAATACCAAACACACTTTTCATAGCTTCACCTAGTTATTTGTACTTCAAGATGATTAAACAAATGAAGGGTGTTAAATACCAAACACACTTTTCATAGCTTCACCTAGTTATTTGTACTTCAAGATGATTAAACAAATGAAGGGTGTTAAATACCAAACACACTTTTCATAGCTTCACCTAGTTATTTGTATTTCAAGATGATTAAATAAATGAAGGGTGTTAAATACCCAACACAGTTTTCATAGTTTCACCTAGTTATTTGTATTTCAAGATGATTAAAAAATGAAGGGTGTTAAATACCAAACACATATTTCAAAGCTTCACCTAGTTATTTGTACTTCAAGATGATTAAACAAATGAATGGTGTTAAATACCAAACACACTTTTCATAGCTTCACCTAGTTATTTGTACTTCAAGATGATTAAACAAATGAAGGGTGTTAAATACCAAACACACTTTTCATAGCTTCACCTAGTTATTTGTACTTCAAGATGATTAAACAAATGAAGGGTGTTAAATACCAAACGCAGTTCTCATAGCTTCACCTAGTTATTTGTACTTCAAGATGATTAAACAAATGAAGGGTGTTAAATACCAAACACACTTTTCATAGCTTCACCTAGTTATTTGTACTTCAAGATGATTAAACAAATGAAGGGTGTTAAATACCAAACACACTTTTTATAGCTTCACCTAGTTATTTGTATTTCAAGATGATTAAATAAATGAAGGGTGTTAAATACCCAACACAGTTTTCATAGTTTCACCTAGTTATTTGTATTTCAAGATGATTAAAAAATGAAGGGTGTTAAATACCAAACACACTTTTCATAGCTTCACCTAGTTATTTGTACTTCAAGATGATTAAAAAAATGAAGGGTGTTAAATACCCAACACAGTTTTCATAGTTTCACCTAGTTATTTGTATTTCAAGATGATTAAAAAAATGAAGGGTGTTAAATACCAAACACATATTTCAAAGCTTCACCTAGTTATTTGTACTTCAAGATGATTAAACAAATGAAGGGTGTTAAATACCAAACACACTTTTCATAGCTTCACCTAGTTATTTGTATTTCAAGATGATTAAATAAATGAAGGGTGTTAAATACCCAACACAGTTTTCATAGTTTCACCTAGTTATTTGTATTTGAAGATGATTAAAAAATGAAGGGTGTTAAATACCAAACATATATTTCAAAGCTTCACCTAGTTATTTGTACTTCAAGATGATTAAAAAAATGAAGGGTGTTAAATACCAAACACATATTTCAAAGCTTCACCTAGTTATTTGTACTTCAAGATGATTAAACAAATGAATGGTGTTAAATACCAAACACACTTTTCATAGCTTCACCTAGTTATTTGTATTTCAAGATGATTAAGCAAATGAAGGGTGTTAAATTCCAAACGCAGTTCTCATAGCTTCACCTAGTTATTTGTACTTCAAGATGATTAAACAAATGAAGGGTGTTAAATACCAAACACACTTTTCATAGCTTCACCTAGTTATTTGTACTTCAAGATGATTAAACAAATGAAGGGTGTTAAATACCAAACACACTTTTCATAGCTTCACCTAGTTATTTGTATTTCAAGATGATTAAATAAATGAAGGGTGTTAAATACCCAACACAGTTTTCATAGTTTCACCTAGTTATTTGTATTTCAAGATGATTAAAAAATGAAGGGTGTTAAATACCAAACACATATTTCAAAGCTTCACCTAGTTATTTATACTTCAAGATGATTAAACAAATGAATGGTGTTAAATACCAAACACACTTTTCATAGCTTCACCTAGTTATTTGTACTTCAAGATGATTAAACAAATGAAGGGTGTTAAATACCAAACACACTTTTCATAGCTTCACCTAGTTATTTGTACTTCAAGATGATTAAACAAATGAAGGGTGTTAAATACCAAACACACTTTTCATAGCTTCACCTAGTTATTTGTATTTCAAGATGATTAAATAAATGAAGGGTGTTAAATACCCAACACAGTTTTCATAGTTTCACCTAGTTATTTGTATTTCAAGATGATTAAAAAATGAAGGGTGTTAAATACCAAACACACTTTTCATAGCTTCACCTAGTTATTTGTATTTCAAGATGATTAAATAAATGAAGGGTGTTAAATACCCAACACAGTTTTCATAGTTTCACCTAGTTATTTGTATTTCAAGATGTTTAAAAAAATGAAGGGTGTTAAATACCAAACACATATTTCAAAGCTTCACCTTGTTATTTGTACTTCAAGATGATTAAACAAATGAAGGGTGTTAAATACCAAACACACTTTTCATAGCTTCACCTAGTTATTTGTACTTCAAGATGATTAAACAAATGAAGGGTGTTAAATACCAAACACACTTTTCATAGCTTCACCTAGTTATTTGTACTTCAAGATGATTAAACAAATGAAGGGTGTTAAATACCAAACACACTTTTCATAGCTTCACCTAGTTATTTGTATTTCAAGATGATTAAATAAATGAAGGGTGTTAAATACCCAACACAGTTTTCATAGTTTCACCTAGTTATTTGTATTTCAAGATGATTAAAAAATGAAGGGTGTTAAATACCAAACACATATTTCAAAGCTTCACCTAGTTATTTGTACTTCAAGGTGATTAAACAAATGAATGGTGTTAAATACCAAACACACTTTTCATAGCTTCACCTAGTTATTTGTACTTCAAGATGATTAAACAAATGAAGGGTGTTAAATACCAAACACACTTTTCATAGCTTCACCTAGTTATTTGTACTTCAAGATGATTAAACAAATGAAGGGTGTTAAATACCAAACGCAGTTCTCATAGCTTCACCTAGTTATTTGTACTTCAAGATGATTAAACAAATGAAGGGTTTTAAATACCAAACACACTTTTCATAGCTTCACCTAGTTATTTGTACTTCAAGATGATTAAACAAATGAAGGGTGTTAAATACCAAACACACTTTTTATAGCTTCACCTAGTTATTTGTATTTCAAGATGATTAAATAAATGAAGGGTGTTAAATACCCAACACAGTTTTCATAGTTTCACCTAGTTATTTGTATTTCAAGATGATTAAAAAATGAAGGAAGTTAAATACCAAACACACTTTTCATAGCTTCACCTAGTTATTTGTACTTCAAGATGATTAAAAAAATGAAGGGTGTTAAATACCCAACACAGTTTTCATAGTTTCACCTAGTTATTTGTATTTCAAGATGATTAAATAAATGAAGGGTGTTAAATACCAAACACATATTTCAAAGCTTCACCTAGTTATTTGTACTTCAAGATGATTAAACAAATGAAAGGTGTTAAATACCCAACACAGTTTTCATAGCTTCACCTAGTTATTTGTATTTCAAGATGATTAAACAAATGAAGGGTGTTAAATACCAAACACATATTTCAAAGCTTCACCTAGTTATTTGTATTTCAAGATGATTAAACAAATGAAGGGTGTTAAATACCCAACACAGTTTTCATAGCTTCACCTAGTTATTTGTATTTCAAGATGATTAAAAAATGAAGGGTGTTAAATACCAAACACACTTTTCATAGCTTCACCTAGTTATTTGTACTTCAAGATGATTAAACAAATGAAGGGTGTTAAATACCAAACACACTTTTCATAGCTTCACCTAGTTATTTGTATTTCAAGATGATTAAATAAATGAAGGGTGTTAAATACCCAACACAGTTTTCATAGTTTCACCTAGTTATTTGTATTTCAAGATGATTAAAAAAATGAAGGGTGTTAAATACCAAACACATATTTCAAAGCTTCACCTAGTTATTTGTACTTCAAGATGATTAAACAAATGAAGGGTGTTAAATACCAAACAAACCTTTCATAGCTTCCCCTAGTTATTTGTATTTCAAGATGATTAAATAAATGAAGGGTGTTAAACACCCAACACAGTTTTCATAGTTTCACCTAGTTATTTGTATTTCAAGATGATTAAAAAAATGAAGGGTGTTAAATACCAAACACATATTTCAAAGCTTCACCTAGTTATTTGTACTTCAAGATGATTAAACAAATGAAGGGTGTTAAATACCAAACACACTTTTCATAGCTTCACCTAGTTATTTGTATTTCAAGATGATTAAATAAATGAAGGGTGTTAAATTCCCAACACAGTTTTCATAGTTTCACCTAGTTATTTGTACTTCAAGATGATTAAACAAATGAAGGGTGTTAAATACCAAACACACTTTTCATAGCTTCACTTAGTTATTTGTATTTCAAGATGATTAAATAAATGAAGGGTGTTAAATACCCAACACAGTTTTCATAGTTTCACCTAGTTATTTGTATTTCAAGATGATTAAAAAAATGAAGGGTGTTAAATACCAAACACATATTTCAAAGCTTCACCTAGTTATTTGTACTTCAAGATGATTAAACAAATGAAGGGTGTTAAATACCAAACACACTTTTCATAGCTTCACCTAGTTATTTGTATTTCAAGATGATTAAATAAATGAAGGGTGTTAAATACCCAACACAGTTTTCATAGTTTCACCTAGTTATTTGTATTTCAAGATGATTAAAAAATGAAGGGTGTTAAATACCAAACATATATTTCAAAGCTTCACCTAGTTATTTGTACTTCAAGATGATTAAAAAAATGAAGGGTGTTAAATACCAAACACATATTTCAAAGCTTCACCTAGTTATTTGTACTTCAAGATGATTAAACAAATGAATGGTGTTAAATACCAAACACACTTTTCATAGCTTCACCTAGTTATTTGTATTTCAAGATGATTAAGCAAATGAAGGGTGTTAAATTCCAAACGCAGTTCTCATAGCTTCACCTAGTTATTTGTACTTCAAGATGATTAAACAAATGAAGGGTGTTAAATACCAAACACACTTTTCATAGCTTCACCTAGTTATTTGTACTTCAAGATGATTAAACAAATGAAGGGTGTTAAATACCAAACACACTTTTCATAGCTTCACCTAGTTATTTGTATTTCAAGATGATTAAATAAATGAAGGGTGTTAAATACCCAACACAGTTTTCATAGTTTCACCTAGTTATTTGTATTTCAAGATGATTAAAAAATGAAGGGTGTTAAATACCAAACACATATTTCAAAGCTTCACCTAGTTATTTATACTTCAAGATGATTAAACAAATGAATGGTGTTAAATACCAAACACACTTTTCATAGCTTCACCTAGTTATTTGTACTTCAAGATGATTAAACAAATGAAGGGTGTTAAATACCAAACACACTTTTCATAGCTTCACCTAGTTATTTGTACTTCAAGATGATTAAACAAATGAAGGGTGTTAAATACCAAACACACTTTTCATAGCTTCACCTAGTTATTTGTATTTCAAGATGATTAAATAAATGAAGGGTGTTAAATACCCAACACAGTTTTCATAGTTTCACCTAGTTATTTGTATTTCAAGATGATTAAAAAATGAAGGGTGTTAAATACCAAACACATATTTCAAAGCTTCACCTAGTTATTTGTACCTCAAGATGATTAAACAAATGAATGGTGTTAAATACCAAACACACTTTTCATAGCTTCACCTAGTTATTTGTACTTCAAGATGATTAAACAAATGAAGGGTGTTAAATACCAAACACACTTTTCATAGCTTCACCTAGTTATTTGTACTTCAAGATGATTAAACAAATGAAGGGTGTTAAATACCAAACGCAGTTCTCATAGCTTCACCTAGTTATTTGTACTTCAAGATGATTAAACAAATGAAGGGTGTTAAATACCAAACACACTTTTCATAGCTTCACCTAGTTATTTGTACTTCAAGATGATTAAACAAATGAAGGGTGTTAAATACCAAACACACTTTTTATAGCTTCACCTAGTTATTTGTATTTCAAGATGATTAAATAAATGAAGGGTGTTAAATACCCAACACAGTTTTCATAGTTTCACCTAGTTATTTGTATTTCAAGATGATTAAAAAAATGAAGGGTGTTAAATACCAAACACATATTTCAAAGCTTCACCTAGTTATTTGTACTTCAAGATGATTAAACAAATGAAGGGTGTTAAATACCAAACACACTTTTCATAGCTTCACCTAGTTATTTGTATTTCAAGATGATTAAATAAATGAAGGGTGTTAAATACCCAACACAGTTTTCATAGTTTCACCTAGTTATTTGTATTTCAAGATGATTAAAAAATGAAGGGTGTTAAATACCAAACATATATTTCAAAGCTTCACCTAGTTATTTGTACTTCAAGATAATTAAACAAATGAATGGTGTTAAATACCAAACACACTTTTCATAGCTTCACCTAGTTATTTGTACTTCAAGATGATTAAACAAATGAAGGGTGTTAAATACCAAACACACTTTTCATAGCTTCACCTAGTTATTTGTATTTCAAGATGATTAAATAAATGAAGGGTGTTAAATACCCAACACAGTTTTCATAGTTTCACCTAGTTATTTGTATTTCAAGATGATTAAAAAAATGAAGGGTGTTAAATACCAAACACATATTTCAAAGCTTCACCTAGTTATTTGTACTTCAAGATGATTAAACAAATGAAGGGTGTTAAATACCAAACAAACCTTTCATAGCTTCCCCTAGTTATTTGTATTTCAAGATGATTAAATAAATGAAGGGTGTTAAACACCCAACACAGTTTTCATAGTTTCACCTAGTTATTTGTATTTCAAGATGATTAAAAAAATGAAGGGTGTTAAATACCAAACACATATTTCAAAGCTTCACCTAGTTATTTGTACTTCAAGATGATTAAACAAATGAAGGGTGTTAAATACCAAACACACTTTTCATAGCTTCACCTAGTTATTTGTACTTCAAGATGATTAAACAAATGAAGGGTGTTAAATACCAAACACACTTTTCATAGCTTCACCTAGTTATTTGTACTTCAAGATGATTAAACAAATGAAGGGTGTTAAATACCAAACACACTTTTCATAGCTTCACCTAGTTATTTGTATTTCAAGATGATTAAATAAATGAAGGGTGTTAAATACCCAACACAGTTTTCATAGTTTCACCTAGTTATTTGTATTTCAAGATGATTAAAAAATGAAGGGTGTTAAATACCAAACACATATTTCAAAGCTTCACCTAGTTATTTGTACTTCAAGGTGATTAAACAAATGAATGGTGTTAAATACCAAACACACTTTTCATAGCTTCACCTAGTTATTTGTACTTCAAGATGATTAAACAAATGAAGGGTGTTAAATACCAAACACACTTTTCATAGCTTCACCTAGTTATTTGTACTTCAAGATGATTAAACAAATGAAGGGTGTTAAATACCAAACGCAGTTCTCATAGCTTCACCTAGTTATTTGTACTTCAAGATGATTAAACAAATGAAGGGTGTTAAATACCAAACACACTTTTCATAGCTTCACCTAGTTATTTGTACTTCAAGATGATTAAACAAATGAAGGGTGTTAAATACCAAACACACTTTTTATAGCTTCACCTAGTTATTTGTATTTCAAGATGATTAAATAAATGAAGGGTGTTAAATACCCAACACAGTTTTCATAGTTTCACCTAGTTATTTGTATTTCAAGATGATTAAAAAATGAAGGAAGTTAAATACCAAACACACTTTTCATAGCTTCACCTAGTTATTTGTACTTCAAGATGATTAAAAAAATGAAGGGTGTTAAATACCCAACACAGTTTTCATAGTTTCACCTAGTTATTTGTATTTCAAGATGATTAAATAAATGAAGGGTGTTAAATACCAAACACATATTTCAAAGCTTCACCTAGTTATTTGTACTTCAAGATGATTAAACAAATGAAGGGTGTTAAATACCCAACACAGTTTTCATAGCTTCACCTAGTTATTTGTATTTCAAGATGATTAAACAAATGAAGGGTGTTAAATACCAAACACATATTTCAAAGCTTCACCTAGTTATTTGTATTTCAAGATGATTAAACAAATGAAGGGTGTTAAATACCCAACACAGTTTTCATAGCTTCACCTAGTTATTTGTATTTCAAGATGATTAAAAAATGAAGGGTGTTAAATACCAAACACACTTTTCATAGCTTCACCTAGTTATTTGTACTTCAAGATGATTAAACAAATGAAGGGTGTTAAATACCAAACACACTTTTCATAGCTTCACCTAGTTATTTGTATTTCAAGATGATTAAATAAATGAAGGGTGTTAAATACCCAACACAGTTTTCATAGTTTCACCTAGTTATTTGTATTTCAAGATGATTAAAAAAATGAAGGGTGTTAAATACCAAACACATATTTCAAAGCTTCACCTAGTTATTTGTACTTCAAGATGATTAAACAAATGAAGGGTGTTAAATACCAAACAAACCTTTCATAGCTTCCCCTAGTTATTTGTATTTCAAGATGATTAAATAAATGAAGGGTGTTAAACACCCAACACAGTTTTCATAGTTTCACCTAGTTATTTGTATTTCAAGATGATTAAAAAAATGAAGGGTGTTAAATACCAAACACATATTTCAAAGCTTCACCTAGTTATTTGTACTTCAAGATGATTAAACAAATGAAGGGTGTTAAATACCAAACACACTTTTCATAGCTTCACCTAGTTATTTGTATTTCAAGATGATTAAATAAATGAAGGGTGTTAAATTCCCAACACAGTTTTCATAGTTTCACCTAGTTATTTGTACTTCAAGATGATTAAACAAATGAAGGGTGTTAAATACCAAACACACTTTTCATAGCTTCACTTAGTTATTTGTATTTCAAGATGATTAAATAAATGAAGGGTGTTAAATACCCAACACAGTTTTCATAGCTTCACCTAGTTATTTGTATTTCAAGATGATTAAATAAATGAAGGGTGTTAAATTCCAAACACACTTTTCATAGCTTCACCTAGTTATTTGTATTTCAAGATGTTTAAATAAATGAAGGGTGTTAAATACCAAACACATATTTCAAAGCTTCACCTAGTTATTTGTACTTCAAGATGATTAAACAAATGAATGGTGTTAAATACCAAACGCACTTTTCATAGCTTCACCTAGTTATTTGTATTTCAAGTTGATTAAACAAATGAAGGGTGTTAAATTCCAATCGCAGTTCTCATAGCTTCACCTAGTTATTTGTACTTCAAGATGATTAAACAAATGAAGGGTGTTAAATACCAAACACAGTTTTCATAGCTTCACCTAGTTATTTGTACTTCAAGATGATTAAACAAATGAAGGTTGTTAAATACCAAACACACTTTTCATAGCTTCACCTAGTTATTTGTATTTCAAGATGATTAAATAAATGAAGGGTGTTAAATACCCAACACAGTTTTCATAGTTTCAGCTAGTTATTTGTATTTCAAGATGATTAAAAAATGAAGGGTGTTAAATACCAAACACACTTTTCATAGCTTCACCTAGTTATTTGTACTTCAAGATGATTAAACAAATGAATGGTGTTAAATACCAAACACACTTTTCATAGCTTCACCTAGTTATTTGTACTTCAAGATGATTAAACAAATGAAGGGTGTTAAATACCAAACACACTTTTCATAGCTTCACCTATTTATTTGTATTTCAAGATGATTAAATAAATGAAGGGTGTTAAATACCCAACACAGTTTTCATAGTTTCACCTAGTTATTTGTATTTCAAGATGATTAAAAAAATGAAGGGTGTTAAATACCAAACACATATTTCAAAGCTTCACCTAGTTATTTGTACTTCAAGATGATTAAACAAATGAAGGGTGTTAAATACCAAACACACTTTTCATAGCTTCACCTAGTTATTTGTATTTCAAGATGATTAAATAAATAAAGGGTGTTAAATTCCCAACACAGTTTTCATAGCTTCACCTAGTTATTTGTATTTCAAGATGATTAAATAAATGAAGGGTGTTAAATACCAAACACACTTTTCATAGCTTCACTTAGTTATTTGTATTTCAAGATGATTAAATAAATGAAGGGTGTTAAATACCCAACACAGTTTTCATAGCTTCACCTAGTTATTTGTATTTCAAGATGATTAAATAAATGAAGGGTGTTAAATTCCAAACACACTTTTCATAGCTTCACCTAGTTATTTGTATTTCAAGATGTTTAAATAAATGAAGGGTGTTAAATACCCAACACAGTTTTCATAGCTTCACCTAGTTATTTGTATTTCAAGATGATTAAACAAATGAAGGGTGTTAAATACCAAACACATATTTCAAAGCTTCACCTAGTTATTTGTATTTCAAGATGATTAAACAAATGAAGGGTGTTAAATACCCAACACAGTTTTCATAGCTTCACCTAGTTATTTGTATTTCAAGATGATTAAATAAATGAATGGTGTTAAATTCCAAACACATTTTTCATAGCTTCATCTAGTTATTTGTATTTCAAGATGTTTAAATAAATGAAGGGTGTTAAATACCCAACACAGTTTTCATAGCTTCACCTAGTTATTTGTATTTCAAGATGATTAAACAAATGAAGGGTGTTAAATACCAAACACATATTTCAAAGCTTCACCTAGTTATTTGTATTTCAAGATGATTAAACAAATGAAGGGTGTTAAATACCCAACACAGTTTTCATAGCTTCACCTAGTTATTTGTATTTCAAGATGATTAAATAAATGAAGGGTGTTAAATTCCAAACACACTTTTCATAGCTTCATCTAGTTATTTGTATTTCAAGATGTTTAAATAAATGAAGGGTGTTAAATACCCAACACAGTTTTCATAGCTTCACCTAGTTATTTGTATTTCAAGATGATTAAACAAATGAAGGGTGTTAAATACCAAACACATATTTCAAAGCTTCACCTAGTTATTTGTATTTCAAGATGATTAAACAAATGAAGGGTGTTAAATACCGAACACATATTTCAAAGCTTCACCTAGTTTGTTTACTTAGGGTGTTGGTGGCATGAAAAGTCGATAGTAATAAAATCGAACGAGGGCTTGTTTTGAAGCCTTGGAAGTTCTCTTTCCAAAAATGTCACTGTCGAAACAAATTTCCAAGCCTAAGTGTACTAATTTTGGGTCCGAAACTGACCTTTTTCGCTTCCCAAAATCCGTAAATTTTGCGCGAATTTTTCTCCTCCGTAGCACGAGCAAATCGAAGTGGTTGTTTTATTTCTAAAGTAGAAGGAACTGAAGTGGAGGGATTCTGTTTACTTATAGAAGTTTTCAAACCCGAGATTTTTAGCATTATTATCGAATTAAAAAATATTTTTGTAAGCGTGTGCTTTGCGACGCGTGCGACACGACGTTTTTATGAAGAATGAAATAATAACAGTTTTAAAAGGTTGGCTTTGGTTTCATATCATTTTCTACTATACGTAGCCTTGTGTACGGCTTATTCCATTACTACAGCGTAGAATTTTTCCTGGGTGTTAAATCAACCGGCTTTTAATCCCAGATGTAATTATCTTATGATACGCTTCTCATTTCCTGACGTCACGGGTGGAAAATAATTTTAGAAGTCTGGAAATTCGCCGAAAAACTCGATTTCCACCATTTTGTTTTCATTTTAGAAAATAATTCAAAGACCGCTTCACCGATTTCGATGAAATTTTCTGTACTTCCTATAAATTGTTTGATTTTTTTTATGAATCAATAGATTTAAAGTATTTATTTGTACGACTTGAATTTCTTTTAAGTAATAAATTTACTAGTAAAAAACCTTAAGTATTTTAAATTTTAATTTTTGGCATAATTAAATATTTATATTTTTGAATGCACTAGATTATTTAAAGTTGATTTCGACTTTAATTGAAGCATCAATTTAGATTCTATCTTGACTTTATTATATTTTGAACCCGTAAAATAAATTTAAACTTTAATTTTCGTAACGAATATTTAAATGTTTTCGAAATCTCTTTTGGTAGGAAGATATTTTATCGTCGTTATTGGATTTTTGTTCGTACGAGATAAAGTGCGCGAGTTAAAATTTACTGTTTGTCAATTACAGCGAGCGCCCGGGAGGAAATTATTCATCATTTTACGAAGAAACTTTTGTAAAATCCGAAAAAGGTTTTCCTTGAATTATTAAAATTTGATTTTCGTCCTAAACCGATACAAAATAAGGAATGATTTATTCATAATAGAAAGTAAACTTTAAACTCAAACATTATTAATTTCTATTTGCTGCAGTCAATTATATTTTAAAGCGAGTGGTGGCTCCTCTATGGCTCGAGATGGCGATTCCCACATAAATTGTTATTTGGAACATATAAACTTTTTTTTCTTTCGAATATCCGATTAGAGGAATTTCTAATGCAACTGCGCATTCACATCTAACAAATAAATATCATTTATTTGAAAACTACAAGAATTAAATTATTATTTTTAAGGTTTAATTTATTTATTTATTTATTTATTCCAGTTAATTACTGATACAAAACAACCAGATGGTGCTATTAAACGTTAATTTGGTAATTAATTTCTTTCAGAAATTTGTTTTGCAATAGGGTAGTTGAAAGATAATCATATATTTTATTTAAGTGAAGGTGCGATAGCTATCGCTATATTAATCCCAAAACCTTGAAATTTTTTAATTATCTTCCTACCGCCTTTTCTTTGTATCTTAGATCATTTGAAAAATAAATTAATTTTGTTCATTTCAAAAAGGTATTAGAAAAAGTTTCAAATATCAAAGTAGGATGTTCCTATAAAGTAAAAGAAATATAAAAAAGGTTTTTCACAAAACCGATCGTATAACGAGTATATAGCGCAATATTTTTAACAATAAGGTCACATTACTTAATATAAAGGCCTATTAAGATCTAACAGGCTTATTCCAATTCATCTAAGTATCAACTTAAAACTAATTTTTAATTTACATTTTAATATTGAACTTAAAAGTCCTCGCAATCGTTTTAAAAAGGCACTTAAAAATGCCAATTTATCATTCGAAGTACGGAAAAGGAGAAAGTGAGAAACTGACCGATATTCTGGCCTAATTTTTCAAAGATTATGTTTCCCTTTAAATTGCTTTTAATAAAAGCCTGGAAGGCGTCAAATACGAGAATTAAATACGCAATAATAGTCAATAAATTCGTCGTTGGGTAAAAGTTTCCCAAATTTGAAAGACTATAGAGAAGACACAAAACCTTAGTTCCCGATTAAACGCAAGTTTAAAGAGAGCGAAAGATTGTTGGTACCAGGAAAGGAATGAGATTGCAGTGATTAGAAATGTCGATGGGGAGTCGGCGGTGGCGCGTGACGGGGAACAGAGAGGGAAAGAGTTAGCTCTTAATCACCCTAATTAGCGTATTTTGTATATGAAGCGAGAGCTACTTTCACAGTCGCCCCCATTACAAGGCCCCGAGTATATTTTAAGTCCGGAAATCGTTGCTTAATTAATAACCTTAATAGGGGAAGATTCTTCGACGATAAGGGGGTTGAAAACACGTGTCCCCCCTCTTATCTTCGCATTCCTCTTTAGCGCGAATTAAGTCATTCATTGGCTATGGCCTTTCAAGATTTCACTTCTACAATAGCGAATTATACACTTCAACACTTATTCGAAATACTAGTATTATTATTCATTTTATAACCATAAAAAATGGTAAAAATTAATTTATCCACTTACGATAAAACAAAAATTAGAAGTAACTATCCGTAATGACTGATCATATTTAAATATATATATATATATATATATATATATATATATATATATATATATATATATATTATATCTATATCTTTAGTATTCCAAATTACCATGGCGTCAGACAAAATGTGAGTGTAATTGTGAGTTAGCATCACATTTTGTGTAAATTAACAACAAGGGCACCGTTATGAATGGGGTTGATCAAATTATGATCCAAAATTGGACCAATTTAGCCATGTTCAAAATATGATGATATTGTGATGCAATATTACTTGATCAAATAATATTGGATCGAAATATAATCATATTATGATCCAATACTACTATATTAATTTATCAAATAATATTTGGTAGAAATATAATCATATTATGATCCAATATTACTATATTAATTTATCAAATAATATTTGATAGAAATATGATCGAATATTACGATATTAATTTGTCAAATAATATTTGATAGAAATATGATCGAATATTACTTGATCAAATAATATTTGATAGAAATATGATCGAATATTACTTGATCATATAATATTGGATCAAAATATGATCCAATATTACTTGATTAAATAATAGATCAGAATATGATCTAATATCAGTAAGGGTGGATTTTATAAGCGTTACTAAATTTTACAGGGATATGGGAGTATAAACTTAAAAGATGGCGACACACATCAAGTTTTAGAGTTACAATCACAATTTAATACTTGTTTTCCCAAAATGTTTCCTATAATTTGCCGCTGCTTTCGACAATTTCGGTGCTGTTTAGTGGTTCGTTGTGGAGATAGTCCCATACATTTTTGGGCGCTTCCGTAAAGAAAGCGTTGGACGTTATGTTCCCTTTAATTTTGATTGTATTTTAATAATTAATTTTAAGGATTATTGCACTATTATATAATTATGGACGTAATTTAGGTGTGTTACTCATTGAAGTCAAAATAGTCGTTTTGCGTTATTTAATTTATGGAAGGCCCCTCAACCCTCCATTGCATTTGCAGTTTCCTCGACATATCCCTGAATTTTTTGTAACAAATCTAGTTCATGAAATTTTCTTGTTTTCCACGTTTGTATAAGCCGTTCGTAAATTCATAATAAAATTTCACCAAAAAGCTATTTAGGTGACTGAGATCTTTTTGTAATTTGTGAACGGCCCTTATTTCCGCGACGTTTTGTTCAACAATCTAGTTCCCTGAAATTTCCAACTCCTGGTTTGTATGAAGCACTCTTTACCAAAATCAAAGCTAATTTTTTAAAATTTAAAAGAGCCAAGTCTGAAGCGGCCACAATTCCATATTCATCCTTATTTCAATCTTACTTCACGCTGAATTTCGACCTTAAAGAAAGCTTATTTACAATTGTGGAATGTAGATATGAAGAAGTTTTAAACACACGCCAATAAAATAAGCTCAAATATGTCTATAAATCCCATATTCATCCTTATAACAGATCTAATTAAAGCACGCAATAGCCTGATTTAAAACTCAAAATTGCACATTAATTAAGTGATTTATCAATTAAAAAAATGTCTTTTGTAATTAAGAGACTTGGTTCAGTCCTAAATTTGCTAGAATTATTAAAATGGGTTTAAGACTTATATAAAGCTTCATTATAGACACGTTTTTAGTCAACATTTAAGCAGAATATATTTATTACTGTCTTAATCTAAAATGATAATAAGAGATTGATTTTAGTCTATATTTAATTTAAATTATTCGCAGTTACTATACTCTCAATCTAAAATACGGGATTTGTTTTACACTAAAATTAGATTTGAGCACCAAAATAAAACTTTCAGTGAGATATATCTACTGTACAACCTTTGGGCTTTTTAAAGGGAATATAGCCTCAGGTTTTTCGTGTGGAGCACGCTCTTGCCTTTGGCTTCAAAAATTTTTGGCGCCACTGTACAAGGAAATTTGAAAAATTTAAGAGGTCTTCTATAAGGATCGCTTTGCAGTTTATATTCCCTTTAAGGTTTATTAATATACTGTAGTGGAATTATGGGCATTATAGGAGAACTGCTGATATCATTAAAACCAAGAAAACCAGCATGCTTTATATGTGAGCGGTAAATTGCAATTTATAGTAAAATTATTATCAGCTATTAAATGGTGACCGATACTGGCGCTCTTTGAATTTTGGCGTTTTGTTTAATGTACAAGAGATTTTGCAGTGAGAGATTCTGATATCGAACTTCCCAGAGCTTCCCTGATGAATTTCAAAAGCCGTATAGTAATACTAATAAAGAACTAATTTGGATGTTCAAAAAATCTTGCTTTATCATTTTACATTGAGGCTAAAACTAACAAGCAGACATCCCGAAGTGTAACCCACCGATTTCGTTCAAACTCGGAGAATTGGTAGACCTTCGTGTAACTTGAAAAATCCTTGAATTTAGTCAATGGGCCATGGTAACGAAAAACGTTTTTGACTACATAAAATGGAAATTTTCCCATTGAAAATAACATGGGATTCTGACCGATTCCTATGACCCCCCCCCCTGTGAAAAATTTTAACAAATTTCGAAATTTCGAAAATGTCAAAAATAGAAAATATTTCTAAAA
Source organism: Leiobunum rupestre (assembly GCF_980474605.1). Lineage (NCBI taxonomy): Eukaryota > Metazoa > Arthropoda > Arachnida > Opiliones > Sclerosomatidae > Leiobunum > Leiobunum rupestre. The sequence goes on from NC_143387.1 coordinate 68,360,838, forward strand.
TTGACAAAAAACATCAAAATTGATCAACTGTCGATCAACCAATTTGAGGTCAAAATCCCATGTTATTTTCAATGGGAAAATTTAATATTTTGTGTTGTCAAAAACATTTTTCGTTGCCATGGCAAAACGGTTGCCCATTGAATAAATTCCCTTTAGGATTTTTCATAATACATGAAGGTCTACCAATCCTCCGAGTTTGAACAAAATCGGTGGGTTCCACTTTGGGATGTCTCCTAATCGCTGTTATAATTTTAGGCTCGAGCGAGTATATATCACCAAAAATGTATTTGTTTATACTTAGGGAGAGTGACTCAAGTCAATTGATGCGGTATCTCATTGGTTACCAGTATGTGAGGTGGCGAAGTGGTTAGCATCGAGCCCAGCTTGCAGCACCCCACGCAAGGAGAACGCAACTCGTCAAAAGTCGTGCATTTTCTTGTGTACAGTTTTCATTGGTTAGAGCATGGACTAATTAACACAGGGACACCCCGTTCCCGAATATTTGCTTCGGGCGATTGTTAAATGTGCGCTCTGGCGGTATAGTTAAGAACTAATGGAAAACTAGGGTCAAACGGGGATGAGAAAAGGGGAGAACATAAAGCTAGTCCATGTGGCTACCATGTTGTGGTGCGTAAAGTTTTGTTTTTCGGATTTAAATTAGAATTGTCATTCTTAATTTGAAGTAAATAGAAAATGAATTTTTCTTCATTAACTTATGAAACGATATTCATTTATCAACTTAAAAAAAAGGGAGAAAAAGAATTGGATGTCGATTTTGTTTCTGGTAAGTGTTTACCAAGGCTAAATATACAGCCTTTGTATCGCTATCAATTTCAGAATTTTGGTATAAAAAAATCCACTTACTGCTGTATCTTAATTCACTTTTACACGATTTATTTAAACAGAATTTTTTCATTTTTCCCAATAAAAATATAATCTAACTATCATAAAACGTATTGTCGCTGCAAAAAAGGCAGCTGTAAAAACTGATATAGAACGGTCTGCTATATTTTTCAAAATTCAGAAGTTATATTGAAAACAACTAGATGGCGGTAGCCGTTTCCTTCTTGTGACGTTTTGACCCGAGTAAAATTCTGTTGGGGGTATAAAAAGAGGAGCATTTAACAAGGGTCTTTCGGAGCTCCCTATCGGTATAACATGGAAACGGAGTGTCCCTGTGTTAATAGTTCTTTTTATAAAATAACCTTGGCCATCTTGTTGAAATGTGGCCTCCCAGATTTAGCTGTGGATCCGTTTTCTCTCCCACTAAAGAGTTTATGAACTCATTCTTAGGCATTGGCTGAACTATTCCAGGGCAACATCTCAACAAGTTGGGCAAGCGTAAAGACATTTTATAAAATCAACTATTATTCCATGGTTAGAAGCTTTAGCACCTGCTGCCATCGGAAGGGGAAAATTAAAAAATTGTCTTCTCCCTGTCAGCTTAAAGGTTCGTCTAATGAAATTTGTACACAACACAGCGTTAGTGTGTTTAAAGGCTAGCTGCGTTCTCCTTGTGTTTGTTGCTCGTAGGTGGCACTGTGTGAAAACTCCGAACATCTCCTTCCACGTTGAGTTTGCAAGTTCTCTCCCATTGGCTTAATGGGTTTTTACCTTTCCTCCTTACAATAAAAATTTTCTGAGGTAAACGGTAATGGTAAGTGCAGGGAGCTGTTGGTTCGCGTGGCATGAATTGTAATTGGATTTTCAAGTCGCTAGTTGACTTCGGCCTATAGTGGTGCTTTAGATACTAGTCTAGCTGTTTATTACTAATATTATGATTATCTAATACTGGCATCTTCCAACGGGTAGCTTCACCACCGACGATGGCGATCTGGAACAAGTTAAGACCATCCTTGGTGTATGGAATCGTGCTAAGGACACGTGGCGTCGCGATAACTTGTAGCGCTTTTAAAATTGTAAGCTTTGCGGCTGGGAAAATGAAGCTCTGTTACAGGATTATCCTTCACCGGCCGAAGACGGAAGTGGCTGAGGACATCCTGGAATGGCGCATGTTGGGTTTTGCATTTGAACATGGTGAAACATATAGTCTATTGGAAGAAATACAAAGCTGAATGGCGTAGACTTAATTTTTAATATGAACTATCACCATTACTATAATTGTTTTCGTCTTTAGTTTTTAATTCTAAATTTTAAATTTCTGTAATTTTATTTCCGACTAAAACTTTTTTTTTGACCGTGCGCCCACATATGGTGGTGAACCGCTCTGTTTCAAAAGAGTTGTATTTTATACGGGTCTATTAATAAATCTTAAATCTTAAATCTTAAATCTTACCTCTGCGTTTTTTAATTTCATTCAGGTTAGTTCTGCTGCATTTTGTTATCGAATTTAAGTCGTTTTTGGATTTTAACTTTAAAAATATATTTTATTCTAAAGAATTCCTATTATGCTTATACAAATCTTATTTTGAACTTGATCACAACGTAAATGTAGCTGCATTGGTTAAGATATGATTAAGTTTTATCCGAGTGTCAAATCTAGTCAAAATATGACAAATTTTAGACAAATAAAACTAATTCCACTTTAGCTTGAAATTTTCCTTTCAAACTAATTCCTATCAAAAATACTACTGGATTGCTATTTGATCCTAATTTTCCTTTCAAACTAATTCCTATCAAAAATACTACTGGATTACTATTTTATATTAATTTTCCTTTCAAACTAATTCTTATCAAAAATACTACTGGATTACTATTTGATCCTAATTTAATCCATAGTTGGAACTTGAAGTACACTATATTTAAAATTTAAAATACATACTCGAATATACGTGTAATCAATTTTTTTAACTGACTTTAGCTCTCCAACAATGTTAAAATAAGGATTTTTAATTTTAATTTGTTCGAATTTCAATCGTCCGAACGGTGGAACAAATGTTCGAATTTCATTCGTCCGAACCGCCGAAATAACAAATGTTTCAATTGTACGAATTGGACAACTTGTTTGTTTCATTCGTCCGAATCGGTAGCATCACTTATCCGAATTCTGTCGCTAAATTTGTATTTCTTATTGCGGTTTTTTTTGGTCCGGATTTTTTTTAGTGCAAGAATAAAAAATAAAAACTACATTGTAAATATCGTTGTTTGTTAGTAAGTGGGAATTGCGTTGAATGTTGTCGATATTTTAGGTTAGATTAGGTTAGGTTAGGTTAGGTTCACGTTAATGTTACTATTTTCTTATATTAACAATATTTAAAAAAAACAATTCCTAATGTTCCAAAAAAACGGACAAACGATTATTCGAACAAATGAAATTCGCCAGTAAAGTTAACATAATTTGAACGACTAAATCACCAACAAAAGTTGTGATAAATTTTTCGGGCAAATGAAATACATTTTGGGACATACGATCCAGTTTTCCGGCATTCGGACATTTGTACCACCGTTCGGACGAATGAAATTCGAACAAATGTACCCAAATCATAATTTTAAACCTTGTTCAATACTTTTTCAAATCTTCGATAAGATGGAAATTTGCATCCCTATTTTCCCTTAATATAAATCGAAATGTAACGTAATAATAAAGACGTTTTTTAAAATATTTATAAGATCTCTGTGAGTTATATTTAGTCAGCTTGAGGTTTGGTTTAGTCCTACATGTGTCATATTTTGATGTTTCGAACGTATCTGTCTATTTCAGTCTACTCTAAAACATGATTCCTAATTATTTTAGTTCCATCCTAAAATAAGACTCTTATTTTCGTAAGATCTAATCTGTATTTATAAACTATGATCAAAACATATTTGAATCTTATTTATGCTTTAAAAATTCAGACGTAAAATTTTAATGTTTTAGAACTACGATTCCATAATTGAGACTTGAAGTAAACCTCATTTTGCATTCGAAATTCGTACTTCAATATACGCGAAATCTTTATTTTATACCCTACTTCGGAGCTTTTCTAAGAATTTTTCAACTAGCATTTTAGGCTTCAAATTTCAACCTTCTTCAAGACCTTTTCAAACCTTACATGAAAAGGAGATCAGCATCCATATTTTATCTTTACTTCAGTCAATTTTAAAACTTATTAAGGACTTAAAATAACTCGAAATGTATCGTAGAAATAAGGATGTTTTTAAGATATTATTAAGAGTTCTGTGAGTTATATATTTAGTCTGCAAATATTATATACACGCGGAAAGTTGGTTTCAGTCTTAAATGGGTTTTATTTTGATTTTTAGAAAATATCTATTTATTTCAGTTCTTCTCCAAAACTTGATCCTTAATTATCCTAGTCCCATCCTAAAATAAGACTTTTATTTTCGTAAGGGACGTAAAACATGTGGAAAAATTCAGAATTAAATTTAACCAAGAACGTAATTATGCTCGTAATTATGTTACTGAGTAAGTTATGTAAATTGACAACGGTTCCTATTTCCACGACTATTTTGTCAACAATCTACTTTGAAATTTCCAGGCCTTAATGGTTTTTACGAAGCACGTGAAACAAATTGGCAAATTCATAATGAACTAGTACGTCACCAAGAACTCATTTAGGTTACTGAGACCGTTTCATTATTTGCGAACGACCCCTATTTATTAACAAGTTCAATGAAACATTTCCCAAGTTCCGTCATAAAATCAACATTGAAATTTATAATGAAATAGCAAGCTACCAAGAACCTATTTAGGTTACCGAAACAAACTACTTTCCTAGAAATTTCCAGGTTTTCCAGGATTCATAATGAAATTCAAATTGAAGTATGTAATGAACTAGCATGTTACCAAGAATTTATTTAGGTTTCCAAGAATTTATTTAGGTTACCAAGAATTTATTTAGGTTACCATGAATTTATTTAGGTTACCAGCAATTTATTTAGGTTACCAAGAATTTATTTAGGTTACCATGAATTTATTTAGGTTACCAGCAATTTATTTAGGTTACCAAGAATTTATTTAGGTTACCAACAATTTATTTCGTTTACCATGAATTTATTTAGGTTACCAACAATTTATTTAGGTTACCAAGAATTTATTTAGGTTACCAAGAATTTATTTAGGTTACCAAGAATTTATTTAGGTTACCAAGAATTTATTTAGGTTACCATGAATTTATTTAGGTTACCAACAATTTATTTAGGTTACCAAGAATTTATTTAGGTTACCAAGAATTTATTTAGGTTACCATGGATTTATTTAGGTTACCAACAATTTATTTAGGTTACCAGCAATTTATTTAGGTTACCAACAATTTATTTAGGTTACCAACAATTTATTTCGGTTACCATGAATTTATTTAGGTTACCAACAATTTATTTAGGTTACCAAGAATTTATTTAGGTTACCAAGAATTTATTTAGGTTACCAAGAATTTATTTAGGTTACCAAGAATTTATTTACGTTACCATGAATTTATTTAGGTTACCAACAATTTATTTAGGTTACCAAGAATTTATTTAGGTTACCAAGAATTTATTTAGGTTACCATGGATTTATTTAGGTTACCAACAATTTATTTCGGTTACCATGAATTTATTTAGGTTACCAACAATTTATTTAGGTTACCAAGAATTTATTTAGGTTACCAAGAATTTATTTAGGTTACCAAGAATTTATTTAGGTTACCATGAATTTATTTAGGTTACCAACAATTTATTTAGGTTACCAAGAATTTATTTAGGTTACCAAGAATTTATTTAAGTTACCAAGAATTTATTTAGGTTACCAAGAATTTATTTAGGTTACCAAGAATTTATTTAGGTTACCATGAATTTATTTAGGTTACCAACAATTTATTTAGGTTACCAAGAATTTATTTAGGTTACCAAGAATTTATTTACGTTACCATGAATTTATTTAGGTTACCAACAATTTATTTAGGTTACCAAGAATTTATTTAGGTTAACAAGAATTTTTTAGGTTACCAACAATTAATTTAGGTTACCAAGAATTTTTTAGGTTACCAAGAATTTATTTAGGTTACCAAGAACGATACGTAATTTGTGAACGTCCCCTTAGAATTAGCAAGAAAAGAGGGTAATTGGTCCGACGACTATGAAAATCGTGGAAGTGGAGCTAAATAAAGGAGAAAGAAGGGAATTAAGGTTCGGATCGAGGGTCAGAGAAAGTAAAAATCCTTTAAAAAAAGATAAGTTCTTGTCGCTTTGTCTTAACTTATTCAATTCGTTAATCCTTCGCTCTTTCATTTGACACTAAATCTCCGAAGAGCACGAGCCGAGAGAGTAAAGAACTAAAACTGGCAAAAAAATAAAGAGGTGAAAGCTGGCGGCGGGTCAAAATCTTAACTCAAACTTCCAAGCTTGCCCACTAGATGGGGCGCCTTTGTTAAAAAGGCCGCGCATTGCCCCGACAAGTGGGGAAGTAAATGGAAATGACCCCCCTCCACCAAAAAAACGGTGCTAGGGGGAGCTGCGGGATTGGAAACGAGGGGAAGGACTGCCAACCTCATTCAACATTAAAAAGCGCGCGAGAGCGCCTCTCAAATCAATCTAGCCCCCCCCCCCCTCCCCTTCATTCTCCTTAAGCCGAAAATCTGCAGGGGCTTAATCTTGCCGAAACGCTAATCTCTTATATAAATACTAGCAGCCATGAGGGCCCGAAAAAATAAAGAGGGTACTGTTAAAGGATTAGTACTCCCGGCTCCTCCACCAGAGGTCGCTATAGCTATTATCACCACTAGGTGAAAGCAGATTGTACTATCGCAAGTAACGTAACATATGTAAGTGTGCACTTGTAGCCTGGTTCCTATATTATCACTGCTTGCATACCATTGCTAAGTGTAGCACTTGTAGCTTTGTCCCTATATTATCAAAAGTTGCATAATAATGATAAGTGTGGCACTTGTAGCCTGGTCCCTATATTATCACATCTTGCATAACATTGGTAAGTGTAGCACTTGTAGCTTTGTCCCTATATTATCAAAAGTTGCATAATAATGATAAGTGTGGCACTTGTAGCCTTGCCCCTACATTATCAAAAGTTGCATGATAATGATAAGCGTGGTACTTGTAGTCTTGCACCTATATTACAACAAGTTACATAACAATGATCAGTACGATACTTTAGCCTTGTCCCTATATTATCACAAGTAACATATAAAATAAGTATAACACTAATGTATTGTTTTCTTACTACTATCATTCTTTACCACTGGCAAATTAGAAGAAAGATTATCAAATACGAACCCCGGAAATTAAGTAGTCTTTATGGATTTCTTTTTATCGTATTGATTCAAATTCTGTAACTTCAATAATGATCGGGAAATATCGCGTTAATAATAAATAATAATCAGTTAGGCTAATACCCAAGGCACCACCTTAGGCCTAAGTCGTCAAGCGACTTTTGAAGCCTTTAATTCAGGTGGCCGGGTTACAATGCGTAGGAGGGTGGTGGCAAGCCCTGCATGCCACGCGATCGAGCCAACAGCTCCCTACGCTAACTATTACCGTTAACCTCAACAAGTTTTTATTCAGGTCTCGGATTCTAAAAATACTGCCTCTAGAGACGAATCGAATGTTTTTAATCTTCAATTTTGTGTTCCGATTTAATAATTCCTCATTATTTTGCCAAAGTAAGTGATAATTTCTTAAATGATAAAAAATCTAGGTACGGTTCACGAAGCTGCTACCTGGTGGCGCTATTTCGATTATCTGTGAAGAAAGGCTATAGTAAGAAATATACCCAAGTGTGAAACTTATCTAAATTTGTTATTACTTTTTCAAAAAAAATGCTTCTATAAACGGGATAAATTTTTATTAATTAGTTTTATTTTAATAAAATATTTTTTACAATTTACAGGATTTATAAACCAAATTAAAATAAATCATCTCAGACCACTTATTTTCTAACGGCTCTCGTACCGTCACACCAAAAACATTTTGGTGGAGCCATCATTTGTTCGTTTATGTAAACATTTAAGGTGCTTCTTAAAAATAAGAATTGGAAAAATATTTACTAATTCGTAAAATATTTAACAACTTACTAAAATATTTTAAAATTCGTAAAATATTTAACAACTTACAAAAATATTTAAAAATTCGTAAAATATTTAACAACTTACTAAAATATTTAAAAATTCGTAAAATATTTACTAATTCGTAAAATATTTAACAACTTACTAAAATATTTAAAAACTCGTAAAATATTTACTATTTCGTAAAATATTTAACAACTTACTAAAATATTTTAAAATTCGTAAAATATTTACTAATTCGTAAAATATTTAACAACTTACTAAAATATTTTAAAATTCGTAAAATATTTACTAATTCGTAAAATATTTAACAACTTACTAAAATATTTTAAAATTCGTAAAATATTTACTAATTCGTAAAATATTTAACAACTTACTAAAATATTTTAAAATTCGTAAAATATTTACTAATTCGTAAAATATTTAACAACTTACTAAAATATTTTAAAATTCGTAAAATATTTACTAATTCGTAAAATATTTAACAACTTACTAAAATATTTAAAAATTCGTAAAATATTTAAAAATTCGTAAAATATTTAACATATTAGTAAAATATTTAACATATTAGTAAAATATTTAACATATTAGTAAAATATTTAACATATTAGTAAAATATTTAACATATTAGTAAAATATTTAACATATTAGTAAAATATTTAACATATTAGTAAAATATTTAACATATTAGTAAAATATTTAACATATTAGTAAAATATTTAACATATTAGTAAAATATTTAACATATTAGTAAAATATTTAACATATTAGTAAAATATTTAACATATTAGTAAAATATTTAACATATTAGTAAAATATTTAACATATTAGTAAAATATTTAACATATTAGTAAAATATTTAACATATTAGTAAAATATTTAACATATTAGTAAAATATTTAACATATTAGTAAAATATTTAACATATTAGTAAAATATTTAACATATTAGTAAAATATTTAACATATTAGTAAAATATTTAACATATTAGTAAAATATTTAACATATTAGTAAAATATTTAACATATTAGTAAAATATTTAACATATTAGTAAAATATTTAACATATTAGTAAAATATTTAACATATTAGTAAAATATTTAACAAATTTGTAAAATATTTAATAGTTCGTAAAATATTTAACAAATTAGTAAAATATTTAACAAATTAGTAAAATATTTAACAAATTAGTAAAATATTTAACAAATTAGTAAAATATTTAATAGTTCGTAAAATATTTAACAAATTAGTAAAGTATTTAACAAATTAGTAAAATATTTAACAAATTAGTAAAATATTTAACAAATTAGTAAAATATTTAACAAATTAGTAAAATATTTAACAAATTAGTAAAATATTTAACAAATTAGTAAAATATTTAATAGTGCGTAAAATATTTAACAATTCGTAAAATATTTAATAATTTAACGAAATATAAATGTAATAAGAACCCACGAAGCTCGTATCAATAATAAATTCAGGTAAACAAAGAATATATCGACATCACCGTATTTGCCTAGTGATACCCGGTAGAAAAACCACGCCCCTCTGCGGTACGATGGCACGCTCTGTCTCTTCGTGAAATCATGAAATCGGGGGCTAAATATACGGCTTCATATTCTGGCTAATAATTCGTCAAATATTTAATATTTTAAATAAATACTAATTTACGAAGCATCTTTAAAGCTTATAGAAACTGACAACAGATGTCGCATCCCTCGGCTTAAAAATCGAGAATTTCTCTATGACCGCGTATAATAACATTACGAGTCCCGTTGGATATAAGTGGTCTAAGTATAGATTAATCGGGGTGTAAGGCCGCCTCCATTCCGTGAAGAGTATTGGTGGGGCACGGGGCCAAGGGGAAGGGGAGGTAGCTGAGGAGAAAAGTAGATGGGCTTAGTTAAAAGGAGGATTCTAATCTACCTTCTCTCTCTTTAGTCTCTTCAATAATTTCCCACTCATGCAAAAACCAGCTTTTGCTTTTAGAAAAAGTCAGGAAGAGAGATCGGCGGATCCAAAGCGAACCGGAGAGAGAAAATGGGAAAAGATTGGGCGATGCTGACGCTCCCTGGCGACCGAAAAGAGCATTAACAACATTAATTATTCAACGAGGCAGACGCGCGATTTCGTGGCTATATCTCTTTTCTATTCACTAACATCCCATAGAGACGCTAAAAGCTAAGGCCCACGACGTAGTCATCAACTGTTATCGATAAAAGAAAAAGTAGACCAAATTGGCCATCGAAGACCAACGAAACAGAAGCGGTTTTTTTTTCAAATAAAACACACTCTTTTTCGAATGTCACGCGTATATCACTGTTAAGCTGAAACCACGCGAATGTTTAGTATTGACGTGTGACACTAGATGAAGTAATAACTTATTCAGCTTCGCGCTGTACTGCTGTCGAAGCAGATACGAATAGGAACCTGTGTGCTTTTAAAAATTCATCTTTCAAATAATTAATTAATTTCATCGTAATGAAAATAAATTAAAATAAAATAAAATAAAATAAAATAAAATGATTGGAACATATTTAGAATTGTTGAAAATGTTATCGGTAATATAAACACATTTTTGGATAGCTGAAGTGTACCATTTGCACGGAAAAAATTAATATATAAATTATATTTAAACCAAATAATTAAAACGTCAACTTAAACTGTGAAACCAAGAGTTGTAGTTCCAACAAAAAAAAACTAATCTATCTTAATTCAAACGACTACAAAATGGATTACAAAATATCACTTTAAATTGATATTCCCTGTTGTTTAATAATCGTTACATTAAATTATTCAGTGTTTATCCATAGCTTAGGTTAATTATTCACATTAAAATTAAAAAATGTGGTTATCTACTGTATTGCCCTCAATCAATATGAAATCAAATTTACGGATCACGATGCAAGTTGATATACGTGAACTTTTGAAAGAAATTCGAAATAAGAATCCTCCAGTGTTTTACGTTAGATTGACTCTTTAATTAATTTTTTAACCTCCTTTTCGTGCATTTTCATTTTAAGTTTACTGTGGTTGTAATTGTAGAATTAAAACAAAAACCTGTTTTACTGAAAAAGGGGTTTTTATACTTGCTTGAGTTTGGCTCACAGGTAGCGATGTTATATTAGGAAAATAAAAGCATTGACAATAATTTTAAAAATGGAATTCTATAACATAGAAAGCAAAACATTTACTGATTTAATATCGTTTCCTAAATAATAATAATCAGCTAGGCTAATACCCAAGGCACCACCTTAGGCTTAAGTCATCAAGCGACTTTTGAAGCCATTAACTCAGGTGGCCGGGTTATAATGCTTCTAAAGTGAAGCGTAGCTCGCTAATCTAAATATCTAGTGATCGAAGCTCCCTCTCTAGCGACGAAAATGTGGAACGCTCAAAGGCATCCGACTAAATGTAATAAATATTTGCATGCATTTAGAAATAAAAAGCCTCTGTGTCATAAGGAAGACAATTTTTTTTATTATAAAATTATGACCTAACATATTTGAGGTCAAAGTTCAAAAGCTGTTTTTCACGATCGGACCATATGAAATGAAACTAAACGTGCACTCAGAACTGGAGTTATTATAAAAATATAAAATCAAAATGGTTCTGTTTGGTCATCGTAAAATATTTCAAAATAAAATTAGACAAATTAAATATTGTTCTATTTTCAGTTTCAAAGTAAATTAAACAGATTTAACCCTAGAGATCTACGTAACCCGGCCACCTGAATTAAAGGCGTTAATTGTCGCTAGATGACTTGGTGGCTCGAGTATTAGCCTAGTAGATTATTAATATTATTAGTATTATGGAATATAATGAACTGATATATTTAAAAATAGTTTTACCCAGAGGCATAACGAAGCACTCGAAGGCTGCAAGACAACATTTTGGTTAGTGCTCGGAATTGTTTATTCATTATCCACAAAATTTCCGATTTATTTAACAAAAGTTGCTAAAAAGAATATCATTTTAACTTATTTAATTATGTTTTTTACGCAACCAAGTATTTATTTGAATAAAATTGGCATTTATTTAAATAATTGTTTGTTCTGTTTAAATAACAGGCTTATCTACTTTCGATTATTTAAACATTTTACAATTATTATTCAAAAATTGGTTATTCTAATAAATATTATTTAAACATCGCCGAGCTTATTTCATCCACGGATAAAAGTTAACCGAACGCCGACCTCTAATTTTGGCGGCTTGGTGAAACCATTTTAGAAAATTTAAAGTATACAGTTGAATTTGCCTGGTGACGGTTAACGGCAGCCCAAAAAAATCAAATCAGCCCGGTATCTCGAGCTTTTCCTTTAAATAATGGAAAATAAAGAATTGTAAAATTATGGTCCAAGAATTTATTATAAATCATTGCACATCCCCAAAAAAGCACTTGTTAATAGCAGAAATCTAGAATTAACTGCGAAGAGCATTCTTAATAAACCGGGTGTCGCTGCAGTCGATTTCTGTATCACATCGGCTTCCGTGTCAAAATATTTGCTAGAAAAAAGTTCTTAAGCTGTATTAAGTTTCAAAAACAGTCTTTTATAAACGTTGACTTATAGTTAATATTTTAAACAACAGTTTTTAATTTATTTAATACAATTTTCTATTACATTTACGACACCTGGCGGGCGTAATAAGGCCATCTGTTTAAAAATATTTATGATTCAATTAAAATTAAAATTAAAATTAAACCTTAAATTATTTTTTTAATTTAAATTTAAATTAAATTAAAATTAAAATGAAAAAATGAAATGAAATTTAAAGTAAATTAAATTTAATTTAAATGAATTGAAATTTGATTAAAAATTTACAGGACGATAAAATTTGCGAATAAGTAGATTAGTCCATTATGAAAAGGGATAATAAAGCTAAACCCTAAACGAATTTGAAGAAATTTAAAAACTTACTAATAGCTCATACCGATAGGTCTGCGAGCAAACAAAATGACGCGAAACTCGGACAAAATAGATCTTCGAGTGAAAAATTAAATTAAATTAAATAAATTGGCCAGAAATTCCAACGGTAGACCGGTTTCGTCCTATTTGGGACTCGCCAGTACCGTGCGGGAAATCTGGCTGGCGACTATAGCACCGAATAGAGAAACTAAGCCTAAATATTAAAAATTTCAAAACGAGTTGCGTAGCAATGGAAAGCCGAATAGGGGGAGAGTGGTGATGATTAACTTTTAACTTAACCTAACTTTTAACTTAACATTAACTCTATATAGAGTTAAATCGACTTTTCCCGTAAATAATTATACGAAATTATGCAAGAAAATTATAAATGAAAACTTGCTTACAACCGATAATTCATGTCGCTATCGAATTGGAAAAAAAATGAAAGATTTCTCGATTTCGAATAGCAGTAAAGTCTGAAACGTCAACCCATACGTTCTCTTTGCCCTAAATAAGTTCTTGATTTGATCCATTCGTCGAAGGGGGCGGAAAAGAACCCCCCGAGCAGTAATTAGAGTTTTAACTAAACGAGTGGAGGTTAATCGCCGGAGGAGCTAAATCGTAAAGAGAGAATAACTTCATTAATTAAAAGAGTCTTCAGCAAAGTCTTAAAATTTTTAAATGTAATCGTTAAAGAAAATCGGGGTATAAAGCAAAGAGCTTGGCGCCGTTAGCGTCTCAGGAAAACCCGTATTAAGTCAACGAGAAAAAGAAGCTTTCTACCTAATAAAGGCGAGACAAAATCCGTCGCTACTTAGCGAAGCAGTAAACAACGTTAAATCACAGTTAACGTTCGCCCAAATGTGTCTTAAGGGGTTCGACGAGCTCGCGCGACTATCCTTATTTTTGGCGCCTATAAGCGCGCTTTTCCTTTTAAAGGATACTACGCGGAAGCGCGGGGGGCTGGCAGCGAACGCGGGGGGCCCCGTGAAAAGCGCCCAGGGCGCCATTACGACGTTGACATTTAACAAAGCGAACGAGGGTTAACCAAAGTAGCTTCGTCGCCATTAATATATGCTCTCGCGAAATTGATAATAATGAGAATGTCCTAGGCTTAGCGGAATTTCCTTCCGGAACTCTCTCTCCTTTTATATGGAAGCTTAGAGGCATAAAGGACTTTGTATATAGATAGCGCCGAATACACACACTCTAAAGCAGAAGTTGGCACCCAACCCCCATCTATCGGGAAAACTAAGAACGACTCCTAATAATACTCGGAAAACGGTGGTAACTATCGAAGAGAAGACTAACCCGATATTTACGGATGAAGTCGAAGACGGGGGTACAGTCAGACCGTGTCCGGTATCAGGCGAAGGACGTCTCGAAATAGAGACTCTTCGGGCTAAAACTCGCGGAAAAGGGGGGTCTGATTTATAAGCGATCCGATTGGACCCCGGAGGCCACGTGACGAAACTAGTCGTCTAAAAGAGGGCCTATCCGAATCGCGTCCCTGATTTATAGAAGAGCGGGCGACTAGCGCCTCCTATCGCCGACGATAAGCACCATCCGCTGAGTCGCGTTTCAGGCCCGGACGAAGCAGAAGTCTCGTAAAATAACATTAAACAGGCCGACCTAAGATGGGGCTATTCGCGTTCCTCGCTTAGCTTGACGTTTTACGATCCAATCTGCAGCGGGGAAAACGATTTTATAGCGCGCGTCAAGTTAATCAGGCAACGAGGACTCGTCTTCTACGCTAACAACGCGAGGGCACCGCTGTCCAAATAAATGTCATTCTTTTAACGTTAACGCGATATAGAAAGGAGTAACGCGTCCCCTTTTCTTCCCCGGGGTTATTAATTAGGGGGCTCCGAGACCCCCTTCGCCTTCCGTAAAACCCCCTTAAATACAACGTCGCCCATTAGCGCTAACGCCAAAGCGGATTAAGGCGCCAAAGCCCTCCGTGGCGGGGAACGGAGTTTTTCTCCGAAATCGAGGTGAAATATATTCTATTTTTACATTTTCGGTTCGAGATCGGGCTGCGGACAAAAAGGTTCCGCTTTCCCCAAAAACACAGCCCTTGGGCGATGTAATAAAGGTGTAGCGAGCTGGTTCTTGATTATTAATTCAATGATTTTGCAAAATAAGGATGGATTATTTTATTTTTAACGGCACTTAGAATTCCTCCTTTTTTTCCTGGGTGTTTATTAGTCGCTAAAAACAATATACGATATTAAGAGAACATTAACGGATTAAATGCAGAATTTTATTTTAGTATACTAAATAATTATTCCCTTTATAATGGAGCAAACGATAAATTGTTGAGTATGAGATAATATTTATATTGTCTATTTTTGACCTACTGACGCCTGTAGAAGTGTTCGGCACGCGGTACACGGGTGTTATGGGCGCAGCCGACATTTAGGTAATTAGTTAAAGCTCTACAAAAGCGTTTGATAAAATCGGGACGAATTTTCTTCCCATATATCATGTGAAATTTAAAGCTTGGGAAAGTAGTAGTTTGTCCATGCTTTGAGCAATCATTTTATCAAACTATAAACATATTTAAATATTTATATTAAACTTGTTAACATATATTAATTATATTAAATTATATTAAATTCAAAATTAAATACGCAAACAGATCAACTGGGAAACTTGATAAAGCGTACCTTTATTTAAAGCGCATCTAGGTAATAAAAAGATAAATATGCTAAAAATTAATTAATTCAGCGGGAGAAATGCGAAACTTTTCGTCAGCGAAAGTGAAATTAGGAATTCTTCTCAAGTTAATAGCGTTCTGGGAGGAGATTCGTTGGATGGTACAAAACAGTGGGTTGGGAAAGGTCAGCCCATTAGGCGGAGACCCCGTCACCCCAGTCGCTAAAACCCGTTTAGCGCGGCAGCCCCAAAACCGAAACCTCCATCCACTAAAAGTTGGAAACAGCCAACGGAGAGAGACCCGAAATCGGTCGAAAGATGGCGCTCGAATAAAAGCGAATAGCGGCGCTACGCACCTCAGGGACGGGGACAAGGACCGGGGCTCTTAGAAGGTACGGCTCGTTAAGCCTAAACCCTTTTAAAAGGATTCGGCACACGCCGGTAATTAACGTTATCACATTCCTCCGTTAGATGGCGCCTAAAAAGGAAGAAAAACCCCCGTTTGCCCCCGCGCGGACTTTACCCCCAAAACCGACTTTAAATATAACCACCGCGTAAGGTTAAAAGGGTTTTCTAAAGATAGCCCCTGACGCCGCTATCGAGGTTTTAGTAGTGAAGTGGCGCGAGGGAACGCGACGCTATCGCCATCTATATATACAAAGAGGAAACTGCGGAGGAACCATTTCCTTTAATAAAAGTCGACTGGTATCTATATCAATTAGTCCGAGTGGGACCCCTCACGGCTACGCGAACCAGGTTATAAAAGCTCGCTTTTAATATGGAAAAATGATCTACGCGACGAAGGAAACAACTTTTAATTTTTGGAGAATTTTTAACGGAAAAATCTTAATTACTATTTCTCCCGTCGTCAGAGTGGTGCAACAAACCTGCCGGAAAATGGAGAAAAATTCTTATTAAAAGTAGCTAAAAATATACCCGTGTTTAGAAGGGAGAGATTTCAGTACGAACAAAAGGCTTTTCGTTATTATTTTGATCTTCTCGTATTAAGAGGGGGAGTTGATGGGGGAAAGCGAAGTAAGAGTTTCAAATTTCAATTACAAATTAAAATTACTTTCGAAAATTAAATCCAGTCTCAAATATTACCATTAATTAATTTTTTTTAATGCTGTACAAATAATGACCATACAAAATGTGTTTTCCATTACGGACGAGAGTCTAAAGTTACGAACAACGCGTACACTCTTAAATAAGTACGTTAAATTTTAATTTAACAATTTACCTTTTTTTGGTTCGCTATTTCGTGAATTTTAAACCCCCGAAAAGATGTTAAATAATTAATTATAATATTACCAAAAACGAAGCGAAAGGAAATGGACCATATTCAGAAATTAATCAATCCATTAGTTCTAATGAAATTTTAAAAGGGATAGATTTAAATTGCAATTACATTCAGAACCTAACGCGAAACAAATTGTCATAAGAATGAGATTAAAAGCCCGACTTGAACTAAAACGCGTAAAAGTAAAATTTTATTTTTTAAACGCAGTCCAGTGCCTAGTACCCCCGTAAATTCTATATTTTTCCTCGTATCTAGGCCTTTTTGTCTTAAAGGGAAACTTTCTAGTACAATTTGGGAGTGGAATTTTGTATTTTACTGATCAATTGATGATTCAGTTTATCAATATTTATCCCAATTCGGGTAAACATTTAACTCAATCGCATTTTCTATTTAAAAGTGATTTCCCTTACAACGATGGCAACTGAGTTTCCAATACTGGATGGCTTAGGTCAATTCAGTATTTATTTATACATGGCGGCTTTTCGAAAGCAGATATTTATTTTCTAGAAACGGTTTAAAAAGGTTATACTCAAATATTTGATTAGGAGGGTAAAACTAAAGTTAAAAGTATTAATGTTTAATGAAACAAATATTAGCCCCAAACTGGAAAACAGAACATTTTGTTTGAAATAAATATCGGTTTCCAAATATACTCGGACTTTACTAAAATCTATCCTTTTTTTTTCTTAATTATCATCTTAAATTCATCTAAGAATTTCGAAATGCAAAGCTATACTAAATCTTGACCGTTGCTAACTTGCTATAGCTTCTAAAAATCACGATTTCCAAAGCGAAGGGGTAATGCCCTTCACACTTTCCTATGCCACTGCACTAAAGCGGTGTATTCCTTGATAATTTAAACGAAGCGAAATCGATAAACACTTCGCTTTGATCTGGAAAACCCAATTTGTTTTGAGGACACGTGGTTAAAATTAAAACGAAATTTAATTTTTAAAATAAAAATTTTCAATTAAAATTTAGAGTGGGTCAATATTGAGCATTTCTCTCTCGAGGATTTTAGTGACCAACGAAAACGAAAGGCGCCTTTAAAGTTTGATATCGGCCAAAGTGGGTCTTCTTTCTCATCTTCTTCGGCACGGCCCGAAATTCCCCGACCGTTCAGAGCAAAATAAAAGTGAAAAGCCCACGCTAAGCCCGGAGTTCCCGGCTCGTTTTTATCCGCGCGGAGGGGGGGGGGGGCATTATTTGGCGAAAGGCCATCGGAGGAAAGTAAATGCCTTAATCATTATAAGAAGCTTTGCTATCGAAGGCGACTTGCTGGAAGAAAATTGCTTCAGCCTCCCCCGTCCGAGCCGCTCCGAGACCATTTTCCCATTATAGACTGTAGCAGACAGATGGATTCGGCGGAGTCCCTCCAAGACCAAATTGCTTTCCAAAGACTACCCCTCCCATCGCTCGCTTCATCCCGGAACATATCTATAAGGATATATATACAAGGACGGAACGCGCCTCCCTAAACTGGAGCGCAGCTCGCTACTTATTCTGGATATTTCCCTTCATTAATGTTTACCAAAGTGACAAATTGATGTAAGCTAAGGCTTAATATTACTTTAATACACGCAATTTCATCGCCTAATTACTTTTGGTAAGTTAAAAAAAAAGTTAAAAATACAAAATTCGTAATTTCCAGCTTAAACCCCTTAAGTACTATCCTATCGCCATCTATCCGCAAAAATTCTAACTCAATTTGAAGAAAGTCATCAGAAAGGGCTCGTTTAAAAAGGTAATGGAAACATTTTAATTTTGAAGTTGATCTGAAGGTACTATCGCCATCTAGCCGCAAAAATTCAAACTCAATCTTGAAAGGACTCTTATAAAGGGCCACGGAAACATTTTAACTTTGAGGGTGTGGTTACAAAGTCACGTGTTTTGGGAATCCCGAGTTGCGTGACGGAAGAGGTCGAGCTTCCTGAAATTCGTCCCGAATTTTTCAAACGATTATTTGGACTTTCAATAGTCGGGTAAAGTTGACTATCGAAAAAGTGTTAGGTGGAGAGCTGAATATAAACCGCGGGAATGGACGGGAATGGATGGGAATAAGATTGTTCCCCTAAAACGATTAGGGAATATATGTAGAAGGTAATTTGGAGTTCACGAATTCTTCAAAAATGATAAATTGTGACATTTTCAAAACCATAGTGTTAATATTTGGGTTTTTAATTTTGTATTGTAAATAAGTTCATATTTTCAAATTTAGACGCTAAAATGCTAAATCGTTTACCTGAAAATTTTGTTATCTCTTTTGAATATTGCATTCAAACATTTTATTTCCAATATTGAAAAAACATTTTGAAAAATATTCGGAACGAACATTTTCTTGTAAAAAAAACGAAAAGTACCATTCTAAAAGTAATTCATGTTAGCCTTATAGCCCACGATACTTGAAATTAAAGCTTCTAAATTTGAACTTGTTGAATCTAGGTCACTAGTCTTTAATGCTAAAAAATAAAAAAAAACGTAAAATTCAAAACGGTTTTGGAGGGGATTTAGGATAAATGAAAATTTTCTAAAGCAGTGGCGTAGCTAAAAAAATTGGGCGTACATGTAAAATGGGAATATAGGACCCCTCTATATTTACGCCACTGTCAGTTCAGCCATCGTCGTGAACTTGGGGGACCTATTAAAAACGCGGGTTCCAATGAAAAGTTACGTCACAGTTTTACAGGAACCCAACAAATATTTTAAAATAATTTCGAAAAGTAACTTAAAATATGGTCAAAATTATATTTTGTCTCCAGCAGGCTAACTGTATCTTTTTCTTAAGCCATATATTACACTATGACCTCAGTCAAAATTAAAATCTTGCCTTCGATTAAGAAACGGAGGCTGGTTAGTTCAGTACTTTTTCAAATTTTGATTCCATTGAGCCTTACACAAAAGATAATTTGAGTCACAAGTAAGGGAGCTTCGCTCACTGCGATTCAATGAATTGGTTGAATTGCAGAAAGGGACGAGCTCACTGATGTCTTTTCCCAAAAAAACCCGAAATTTATGGGGATGTTAAAGACAATAAATTAATAATAATTTTATTCAATTTAGTCAAATAATAAATTTTATCATAAGCCTTTATTTAACAAAAAGAATGGCCACCCTTTATTTTGATTATATTTAACTTATTTAAAATAGTTTAAGTTAACTTTCGTTGTAAACTCAAAACAAATATTCTTACTAAGTCATCTATTTTGTTGATTAAATTTCTATTTTATGCAAAGAAAACTATTTAGTCTACACATAATCGTTTTAATACAAAATTTTCAAAAAAGTATACGTTACGAAAATGGAGGATCAAATTTAATTTCTAAAATATATCTAAAATTGTGCAAATCAAAATTCGATGTTGATCGAAAATCACAATCCAAAATGTGTTATATTTGATTAAATTTTTAAAATGTATTCTGATTAGAACAACATTATTTGATACAAACAGAATAGGCTTTAAACTGGGTGTGTCTTGATTTTAAAAGGACCTTGTACCAAGTAATTTTTGTCAAGCTTTTTGTAAAAATTTAGCGTTTCTTATCGGGTGAAGACAAGCCCGGCAAACATACAGAGATTTAGACCCAACGGTAGTGCTGTTTTGCTTCGCTCACTCGATCAATTAAATCCTCAACAAAAAAGCGCATTTTCGTACGAAAGGATGGGCCCCAATTTTCCCAAAGAGTAGGTCTAAAGTTAATAGTATCTGGAAACGTTCTCCAGTGTAATAGAGGAGCGAATAGAATCGGAGCAGCCACGAGGAGAAAGTGAGGTCCACTCCTTTTATATCGAGCGGGACTAGAGACGCGTCTATTAAATGGAGGATTTCGGATATTGGGGCAAAATGGTGAGAGAGGCAACCACCAGGGGGACCTGACTGCCGCGCTAGGCCGCGAATCAAATCTTCCTCTGCTGGCGCGGAATTGATCTAAAAAGAAGGGTCTCTGCAGACAGGGCAGGGACGCTGAACGTGGGTAGATCAAATATAATAATAGAAGCCCAAAGTAAAATCCTCCTGAGGAAAGCGCGCAAGAAGCGAGGAAGAGAGAGAAGATTTTGGCCATTTCCGGCGCTCCACTTTTCTCCTTCAAACGGGATTTTAGATTTTATTGTCATTTAAAGAGAGGCTTTCTTTTCTAAAACGATTCTGAAAACTTCGCTTTTTATATAAAAATATAAGCGCTCGCATTTTATATTTTTTGGGATGAAATAATATTAAAGGTCCAACTCTTTTAATAAAATTCACGCGACTATTTTTATAGGCTTCGAACGTACGAAATATAGCGCCCTATGTTGGAATACTTTCAAACTAAATTTGGGGAGAATAGCGGATTTTTCGGATAGGCCCGATGATAGAATGTGCGAAGAAGGTTCAATTTTCCGGGGCCCGACCATAATGTAGGAGCCCGGGTCACAATATATTAATAATAATATTAAAGGCCTAACTCTTATAATAAAATTATCTCGGCCATTTTTAAAGGCTTCGTGAGTAGAAAATATAGTGCCATCTGTTGTAATATTTTCGAACCTAATTTGGGGAGAATAGCAGACGATTTTCGAATTTTGATAGAATGTGGGAAGAATGTGTGAAGAATGTGTGAAGAATGATAGAATGTGTGAAGAATGTGTGAAGAATGATAGAATGTGTGAAGAATGTGTGAAGAATGATAGAATGTGTGAAGAATGTGTGAAGAATGTTCAATTTTCTGGGGCCCGGCTCAGGAGATTCGTGCCCATTAAAAACCACCAAGAGCGTATAAATATACTTCTCAAATAAGAAATAAATTATGTACTTCTGGTAACACTGAATCTAAAACCATTGTTCCAAATTGTATTTCTATATGAAATATTCAAAGGGGAGTTTCTCTGGCCAAGTGGATTCTGCCCGTTTTTAGTGACAAGGGTTAACCAATTGCGAAAAAATTGATACTTAATTTATAAAAAATATATACTAACACATTCATTTGTATTTCTGTATTTTTCGATTTCCAGAAAATTATCCAAATATTTATGATTTCTCAATATTTCCCATATTACCCAGAAACAAATTACTGATATTTCTCAATATTTCCCATATTACCCAGACACAAAATACTGATATTTCTCAATATTTCCCATATTACCCAGACACAAAATACTGATATTTCTCAATATTTCCCATATTACCCAGACACAAAATACTGATATTTCTCAATATTTCCCATATTACCCAGACACAAAATACTGATATTTCTCAATATCAACTTAAAAATTCCAAAATTTCTTATTTCTTAAATTTCCAGAACTTAGTATTTCTTAAATTTCCAGAATTTCTTATTTCTTAAATTTCCAGAACTTAGTATTTCTTAAATTTCCAGAATTTCTTATTTCTTAAATTTCCAGAACTTAGTATTTCTTAAAATTCCAAAATTTCTTATTTCTTAAATTTCCAGAACTTAGTATTTCTTAAATTTCCAGAATTTCTTATTTCTTAAATTTCCAGAACTTAGTATTTCTTAAATTTCCAGAATTTCTTATTTCTTAAATTTCCAGAATTTCTTATTTCTTAAATTTCCAGAACTTAGTATTTCTTAAAATTCCAGAATTTCTTATTTCTTAAATTTCCAGAATTTCTTATTTCTTAAATTTCCAGAACTTAGTATTTCTTAAAATTCAAAAATTTATTATTTCTTAAATTTCCAGAACTTAGTATTTCTTAAATTTCCAGAATTTCTTATTTCTTAAATTTCCAGAACTTAGTATTTCTTAAAATTCAAAAATTTCTTATTTCTTAAATTTCCAGAACTTAGTATTTCTTAAATTTCCAGAATTTCTTATTTCTTAAATTTCCAGAACTTAGTATTTCTTAAATTTCCAGAATTTCTAATTTCTTAAATTTCCAGAACTTAGTATTTCTTAAATTTCCAGAATTTCTTATTTCTTAAATTTCCAGAATTTCTTATTTCTTAAATTTCCAGAATTTCTCCTTTTTTAAATTTTCAGAATTTTTTATTTCTTAAATTTCCAGAATTTCGTATTTCTTAAACTTCCAGAACTTAGTATTTCTTAAATTTCCAGAATTTCTTATTTATTAAATTTCCTATATTTTTCGGATTTCCCAAAATTAACTATATTTTTTCGGATTTCCCAAATTTTCCTATATTTCTTAAGGATTTCTAAATTGCAATAAAGAACAATTTATATTTCTCAGTACTCGTATATCAGATTTCTGAAGTGGCTTTAGCCTCTCGGCCGGGGTAGTTTTCTATTTGCTGATCTACCGAGTTTATTCAAAGACGAATAAATATTAATAAGCGCGAAATTAAATTTAACAAATATATCTTGAAATCAGATATAATACAGGAAATAAGCTTGAATATTTAAAACTACATTTTATTTTTCAATTCCGAGATTATATTACCGGCAGAGGGAGTAAAAAACGTATTTCAATACGGAAATAGAGAAAATGGAAAAATATCCGGAAGAAAAGAGTCTTTACTTTTAAAGAGATCATAAAAGTTCCCCGTCCGGAATATGTTATTTAATACCAATCTGAGAGAGAGATGAGGTTCTTGGAATGAAGTATTGAATGGGACCCCACCCGCAAAATAATACATTCCATATCCGAGGCAAAACTGAGGAATGCATCTCCTATTATATTTGTACCGGGAAAAAGAACCAATGGGGCATTCGTAAAATAACGCTTTAAGGGGGAAGACTACAGTGGCCATTGTCTACTTTCGCGCTATTTCAAGTTGAACTCTTTTAATTTTGTATTTTAACTTATAAAATATAAATATATAAATATATAAATATTTAAGTTTAGAACAGCCTCTTGTTTAGTGCTTAAAATAATTTTGACAATTTTAAATTTAAAAGTAAGTAAGTTTTTACGTTTTAATTCGGACCCCCGGAACTAAACAAGTTGGGCAAGTGCCAAAACTACCCTTTAGTTAGGACCTTATATCTCGTTAACTATTAATATCAGAATTATCAAAATCATTTTAAGCACTAGAGGAAGGTTCAGCCTAATAAGAAAAATATAATTCAATTATGTAATTGTTAAAACAGAAACGTTCAGCTTGAACGAAAAAGAGGTTTTTACTGTATTCTTCCCCCTTAAAACGAACACGCGTACATTCTTACTTTCGAAAATTTGTACTCGGTAAAAATGTATACTCTAATGAGGTAAAACTATACGAAGTATATTTTACTAATCATAAATATTAAAATTTTGTTCCATGGTTAAAAATTGTAACTTAGTAAAAAAATTTAAAGATCCGCTACTACATGGAGTTGTTTGATAAAATAAAATAAAATGTATTTATCGTCGGGAAGCTTTCGGGCCGTGGTCCTTCTTCAGCCTATAATACACGAATACTAAAATCGCTCGAACAAAATATAAATTTTTACAACATTGTTTATACAATATTATCTCCAACCTAACACCTCACTTTTTACCTCTCCGAGGGGACTTTGTACCCTAGGAGGGGTTATACAACCACCATGTCTGTCTGTCTGTCTGTCTGTCTGTCTGTCTGTGGGTAGGTCTGTCTGTCGGGCCTGCGAACGCGTTTGCATTTTCGGGGCAAAGGGTAATCACTGTGTACCCAGTTTCTTAGAATCAGGGAAAAGGTTTTTCCAAAAGCGCCCTCTTTTTGTCATTGGGTGTAGTAAAATACTTTAATCGGCCGGGATTCGAACCCGAGCCCTCTTGCACGACAGGTGAGCGCTCTACCGCAGAACCACGGATACAGTATTTAGTATTATAGGCTGAAGAAGGACCATGGCCCGAAAGCTTCCCGACGATAAATAGGCCTACATTTTATTTTATTTTATCTTTTAAATTTTTTTACTAAGTTACATATTTTACTAATAGTGGGGTGGCGGAGAGGTTAGCACTTTCGCATCGCGTGATCGCAGCAAGCGGAGCCGGGTTTGATCCCAAATTGGGGCACTGGGTGAAAACTCGGAACAACTCCTTCCGCGTTGAGTTTGCAAGTTCTCTCCCCACTGGTTTAAGGGGTTTTCCCCGGAGGTCTCCGGTTTCCCCATCCATAAAAACTTGTTGAGGTTAACGGTAATAGTTAGTGTAGGGAGCTGTTGGCTCGCGTGGCATGAAGGGCTTGCCACCACCCTCCTACGCGTTGTAACCCGGCCACCTGAATTAATGGCTTTAAAAGTCGCGTAATGACTTAGGCCTAAGGTGGTGCCTAGGACATTTGCCTAGCTGATTATTATTATTATTATTATTATTATTATTAATATCAGAAGTAATATCCAGATGAAGTATCTAAAAATAATTAGCTTCACGCGCCAGCCGTTTATGCCACGCGAGTCAACAGCTCCTTACAATTACTATTATCATAAGCCTATCATAAGAAGAGGTCTACCGTAGAGCCCCATGTTTATGGCACCTAGGAGCAACAAACGCAGCACCCCACACAAGGAGAACGCAACCCGTCGAAAGTCGTGCATTTTCTTGCGTACATTTTTCATTGGTTAGACGCTTTAGCGCCTGCTGCCGTCGGAAGGGGAAAATTCGGAAATTGACTCCCCCCCCCCCGCCCGTAAAACGTTCAGCGTAAAGGCTCGTCCAATGAAATTTTACACAGCACTGCATTACCGTGTCTAAAGGCTAGCTGCGTTCTTCTTGCGTTTGTTGCTCCTAGATGGCATTGTACATGCGAGAAGAAAATGAACGCTTTTTTTTAATCAAAGAAGAAAGGGCTGATTGAGTCTGAGAAGACCGCGAGCCCGGCGAAGACACCATCTGATTAATCAGGGCGAGATATGTGTAACGGCCACGCCAACGGGGAGATACGTGGGGACAGGGGTGGGGACACCCGTGGCGGAAGTATTCCGACCACCCGTTGGGGGACTGGTGGTCGTTCTCACACGGCCATCCACAAACTCTGCCTCCTGGACGCCTGGGAAAATGAACGTTCGGCGATAGGGCAGTAGAGACATCTTTTTTCAAAAATTCTGAATCTAAAATATTGTCTTACTTGGTAGAGCAGCCACCCTCGGGTTGATAAATGCCACAAAAAACGCGTCTATATCTCCAATTTGAAAAATAAATACTTCAGAAACAAGTTTTCTTATTTCTAAAAGCCAATTTTAGGTTCTGATGAATCATTTTGCAAAGATAAGTGTTATTTTTAAGTTTTAAAGCGATAAAATTGTGAATAAGCCTTGGCTACGGTTCTGAGGACTTGTGGCGGAGTTTTCTCCAGCCTGGTTCTAACAATGTGAGTTTAAAAACGTTAGCGCACGGCTGGAGCGCAGTGGCGTAACGACAACGTTTGCCCCCCACCCCCGCAGGATATCACAAGTGTTGTCTGTTTCAAATTAATTTGTTTGAATTACACAAAAAAGGCCAACTACGTTTTCTACACAAATATGCAATAATTAATATTAATAATAATAATTGGTAATGCTATAAAGCAAAATACCTTTCGATAAATGAAGAAAATTAGATGCATTAGATGTCTATAGAAACCACAAAGAAATATATTTAGAGTATTCTACGTTTTAGAAAAATTTTGTATCAGAGGTTATTTTTCAAAATTAACATCGAATAGTTAGGAGACAATTACGTTAAGCTAGGGAGTCGTTGTCGAATATCGGGGTGAAAGCTAAAACTCGGGGTCAAACTCCTCGCCAAAATCAATTTTTGTATAGCGAGCTTTGCCAAAATCGTAAATTTCAATGGAAACTGTAAGCTACGTATCTGGTCCCCCATTCTTTGGCTATATTTAAAAGGCAGAGGTCGACCGCAAATTTCATTTTTAGAGTCCGGGTGCCCAAATTGAAAACATCACATAAGTACTTTCGACTTTTCCTCGGCTCTTAAGCTATAGAGGTTCGCCGCCGCCGCGTAACGTCTAGAGCCCGCCCTCTACGCGTACAGCCCACGAAGTCAAAAGCCGGTGGCAATAGCAACTGATACGCCGGAAGAAGCGAAGAGTCTCGGAGACTCTGGTATCCGTAAAGTACGTTGCACGATCGTATAAAAACTTATAGCGTCACGTCTCTGTGTTTCCTTTTCGGCTCGCGACAACCTTTTTTTATTACCAGTGGCCGCCGCGCGAGGGCGCCCCGGAATCAGACCGCAAACCAAGATAAACGCGACTTTTTATATTGAATAAGCCTAATCAATGATGTAAGCGAAGACCCGGAAGACAGAGAAAGGGAAACGCGAGAGAGAGAAAGGGCGGACCAGCCAATAGGAGAGGTAGGGGGCAAAGTAATTTCGGGCCCCGTTTGGGCGACCACCTCGGCGGGTAAAACTAGATTTGATGGACGGAGGGCAACGGGGAGAAGTAATAGGAACCCCGAGGTTTTTTATATCAAGGTAAATGCTCTATCCGACCCGACAAATTACCTCGATGAAATCCCCGGGTTTTTTATTCCCCACCTACCGACCTCCCATTCACGACGCGAAATACTAAATTTGGCCCTTTTATTACGCAACGATATTTACCAGGGTTGTAATCCCGGAAGAGGTCAGACTGAGTTAAATGAGAAATCGCTCTGTAAATAGGAAATTGAGGTATTTCTTCCACTAATTAGATTTTGTAGTTGCGGCGGGGTTTATCGGTACGTTTTCAAGCAGTCCGAGGCAGTCTACGCGAAAATTATATTACTTAAGCTTCGTTTACTTTAGCGAAAATAAAATTGAAATACCAAAATGTTTTCAGAAATGTCTCTAGCGATAATGGAAATTGTGTAAAGATGGTGGCGCCATCTTTCGTTTAATATTTCATGACAAATTGCAAAACAAGGCCAATTAGGACGGCCTTGATATTTTTTTATTTAGTTATTAATCAAGATCGTTTTCTTTAGCGAAAAAAAATTGAAATACCAAAATGTTTTCAGAAATGTCTCTGGCGATAATGGAAATTGTGTAAAGATGGTGGCGCCATCTTCCGTATAAAACTTCATTTATTTATTTATTAATAAAAAAAATGGATCACTAAGCTAGAACAAAAATAAATAGATATTAATAAGCTAATGGTGCGGCCGTACAGTGTATTAAAATGGACGTAGTTACAGGTTTTAAAATATTATGGCGAGGTAAAGAAAGGTCGTAGAAGAATAAAGCAAAACAGATAACACATTCATTATTATAACCAGGGCTTGTTTTTGGGTAATAATGCCAAAAGGGGGAAGTAAAGATAAAACGTTTGGCAAGTTGGTCAATTTAAGGTCGCGCAATTTTTCGAACAGAGCGACGGAGAGTATGACGAGTGGTACAAGAGAGAACATCAACGGTAGGGAATTCCATAGATCGATTGTTTGGTGGGTAAAATGCCATTTGCACAGGGATGTCTTGGTCCTAAGTTTAAAGATTTTGGCGTCGTGTCCTCTAGTCAAATCGAAAGAAGGAGTTGGTTGGGGTTGACTGATGAGGCGCCTTTCCACATACTCCCGAGTTGTAAGATATCATTCACTACATGTCTGAGTTTGGGGGAGTCGAATTGAAGTGTGGTGTCGCGGTCATCGGGGGATAAGTGTTCTAGACCGCGAGTCAGTTTGGTAAAACGATTGTGCGCTTTCCTAAGGCCATCTTGGCTTCCACACTTCTGACGCGAAGTTTATGTGGGGAAGAACCAGCGACATATGGGGTGCGGATAAGTCGTGGGGACTGAAAGAAGAAGTTCCGTCTGGTTAATTATCTTGAACCGTGGAGTTAGGGGACAAGACATTTGTCCTTGGAGAGCCACATAATGTTTCCTATTAGTTGTGAAGCTTGAGAGCCACAATAGCACCTTGTAATTTATTCCAGCTACTGATAGTGCATTTACGAGCTCTTGATGAGGGATGGTGTTAAAGGCTGTACAAAAATCTAGGTAGATGGCATTGACTGATTTCCCTTCATCGAGCCAGGTTGTCGAATAATTGGTAATCAAAAGTAGGTTTGTTGTGCAAGAATGTTTAGGTCGGAACCCATGCTGTTAAAGTGAAGGAAGTCAGTTTCATTCAAGAAATGACGAGAGAGGTTCGTGCAACATGGCTAGTATTAGCAATGGGTCTGTTGTTAGAAGGGTTGGTATGAATCCCGGCCTTGTGGATAGGCGTGATAGTGGCTTGTTTCCAGGAGTATGGCACAATTCCCATACTATAGCTTAGGTGTATTATTGTGGCGAGCGGGTAGGGGAAATGTAGAGGTGTAAGCAATCGGGCCCAGCCGCTTGGTTGTGGTTCAGCATTAGGAGTAGTCGAAGAACGGAGTCAACATCACAACGGAATTCGGTATATATCCTACTTGGTTCGCTGGTAAACGGGAGTGTGGTTGGTGACGGATAATCTTGGTTAGAGGATACTTCGATAAAGTGTTGGTTGAGGATATCAGCAATACGGGCAGGGTCAGTAGCCGTGGTACCATCAGCAGCTGTCATTTCGGTCATAGTGAATTTGTTTTTACGGAGTCTATTCACGTGGTTAAAGAAAGCTTTGGGATTGGAAGCGATTTGGTTCGTAAGGTTGTTTTCAAATTTCGCTTTAGCTTTACGTGACGCATTGGTAACGGCGTTGCGGGCCTTCTTATATTCATCGTGGGCAGACTCTAGTTGGGGAGCTGTGTATTGGCGTACCTGAAGTTAGCTTTGGTTGGACAGGATTGCTTTGGCGACGGACTGATATATCGCATTAGTGAAAGCATTCTAACAGGTTTCGACATCATTTTGGTACAGCTCTTCATTCCAACTGATGGATGAAAGGTAGCTCCCAAAATTGTCACAGTCCCCTTTGAAGAAGTCACGACAAATACGTGTGGGTTGAAGAGTGCCTTGATTGGGGCAATCCAATTTATACGTTATTATATTATAGTCACTTTTCTCTAATGGTGGATGTTGACCAGGTGGGGATCAACTGTGAAGATCAAATCGAGAATACTGGGCTTCTGGAAGATATGTCCTGTACGGGTTATTGGACCAGATTCTGGAATTGTGGAGTCTGATGAGATTGTAACGAAAAATATGAGCCCCTTTGAACCCCTTTAAGAATTTGTTTATTAGCTTTTGGTGGCATTGATTCTGGGAATTCCTAGTGTGACCTTTTTAAAAGACTCTTAGGTTAACTAATTAGGTCCGGGTGGCTCGCGTCAATTTCACTATTGGGTTGAGCGAGGAGGCGTTAGTAAACGAAAGGAAATACCTTAAATGAGGCACGTTGATTGTCTAGGGGTTTGATCTTTGAAATAGGCTTAAGTTAAAGAAAGGGGCTGAAATGAGTTGCCAATTTACCATATTTTAATACTAATTACTATCGGGTAACAAAACCACAAATAACAATAAACAAAATAAAAAGAACATGCACTAATAATACACAATAAAATAAAATAAACATGCATAGTAGTTTTAAGCTTAGTATATACTTAAAATTATCCAAATAAGGATTTAATTAATCAAACGTTTGATGTTAAAGAAACTAATTTTAACATGTCCAAATAAGGACAGACTCCAAATAAGGAGTTTATATTATAGGGGGAATATTCCCCGATCAATTTAAATATTGTCCAAGTAAGGACTTAACATTTTAATCATTAATTCATAAGAATTAATGATGAATGGAAGCAAGATAATATGAAATAATTACGAAACAGTTTTTCGAGTCCATGTTGACATCTCGTCGTTGGTTTCGTGATGAAACGGTGTTCCGTGCGTCGGAGACTCCGTAGGCGCCGCGCAGCGAGTTACCGAATGGGCTATTCGCCTCTTTTTCAAACTGTATTGCTGGACGCGCAAATATTTTAGAGTCCGAACTTTTACTGGACGCGCAAGTTCGAAACATTAAGTTTTCAGAACATAGTCGAGTTTCTATTCGGGAGTGGGACTGATTATGTCTTGCACGATAGATTGGAAATTTTCATCTCTCTCTCCTTTTCTCGAAACGTTCGTTGTTTTTGTATTTCTTGTTGAAACAGTTTTTGGCGCGGGTACCAACGTGGTTACCAATCAGGTTCCAGGGGCACTGATTAAAATAGGTCACGATGGACATGACGTGACCCCTTACACTTAGGATTGGTGGGTTCATTGGGAAGGCCAATAGCCAAGCCCAACCCTTTAATTAAGTTCTGGTTCCCACACTCTGTGAGAAAAACGACGCGCACATTGGGAAATCCCAATTATACAGAGGACCCTCGTCAAAGTGGTCATAAAAGTTTCCAAGAAGAGAAAATACATTCGCGAAAAGAAAAATATATATATACCGACAATAAGCAAATAAATCTTTCGTGGTAAAAATAGCGCGCCCGCTTGTGGCTAAAGCAAGATTATTTAAATTAAATAATCTTGACTAAAGTTTTCCCTTTATTTTAATTTTTGGTCGTAATTAAATATGATGTTTTATTACAGTATAAGAAATTAGAAGTTTCATTTAAATCAAGGAATACCTCTGCGTATTGTTCCATACCAGAGTGACTGAGAAAAATCATATCACCTCGGGTAGGAATCGAACCTACGACCTTTGGGTTACCGTCCCAACGCCACTACCATTGAACTACCGAGGCCACGAATAACCAGGCCTCGGACATCCAATTTAAGAATGACTCGATCTGGTTAACATTATTGACGGGATACATTTAACCCGTTGTTGACGGTGCCGTAGCATTTCTCGTCAACTAATTTATAACAGGACCTTGATAGCCTGTAGTCATAACATTGAGAATTTATGTTTTATAATTACGCAGGAATTAATATAATTAGAAGTTTCATTTAAATCAAGGAATACCTCTGCGTATTGTTCCATACCAGAGTGACTGAGAAAAATCATATCACCTCGGGTAGGAATCGAACCTACGACCTTTGGGTAGTGGCGTTGGGACGGTAACAAGTTTTTAACAATAAAAATATTTTGGTACAAGCTAGAGCAGTACAATTAGAATAATTACGTGACGAATTGAACTAGCGACGAAATAGAACTTAATCGGCGATGATTAGGTTCCACGTCGCCGCTAGTTCATTCCCCGCCTAAGTAATTATTCCAATATAAGATTCTCTAATAAGGGTAGGTTCGAGTTACAAACTGGGCGCTTACAAAGAGAGTAGTACCCGAGGTGTTAATTGCCGATTTTGTTCAAAGTCGGGCGTAATGTAGACCTATATGAGATATGTAATTTCCCAAAAGGAGACGTTGCACTTCCCTTTCGATTTGCCATGGAAGCTGAAAATGTTTTTCACCACTTAAAACTAAAAAATCTCCATTTTAAAAAGCATGGAATTTTTTCGGTTTTACTTACCAATATTTAAAAAAAATTGAAAATCACGACATGGGTAATTTCGACCACGTTTAGGTAAATTTCATCAATTTTGGGTAAATTGGAACATTTTTGGGTTAAAGTTGTAAATATTTTTGGGTAAAATAAGGAAAAAATCTAATTTTTGTTTTAAGTGGTCAAAAAAATTTTCGGTTGCCATGGCAAAACCAATGGATAGTGCAACGTTTCATTTTGGGAAATTTCAAATGTCATATTGGTCTACATTACGCCCGACTTTGAACAAAATCGGGAAAAAACACCTCGGGTACTCTCCTTGTTAGTATCCGTACCATGGTTTATGAAAATTAAATCTGGGGATCTAAATGGCGGAACTAACTTTCGTAAGTTATTATATTGTTTTCATTTAATATAATATCATAACTAACTGATTATGAGAAATAAAAACGACTTCGTTATATTTGCATATTTAATAAAACAACTGATGATATTTACAATGGGTCCTACTAGTTTCGTTTCGCTTAGCAAAACATCCTCAGGGACTAATGTTTTGCTAAGCGAAACGAAACTAGTAGGACCCATTGTAAATATCATCAGTTGTTTTATTAAATATGCAAATATAACGAAGTCGTTTTTATTCCTCATAATCATCAACGCATATTGCACTTGCAACATCTTAAGCCTTATCATAACTAACATAATAACCATTAGTATGACACTGAAAGACGTCGGTTAATGATATTAATGATGGTCTGTTGTGGGGTGATTGCGTAATCGGAGGATTCGAAACCGGAAATTCGTCTAAAGATTATCTTTACGGCTGTATACATGTATACTAGCCAAAGCACGTTTGGGCAAGGTTTGGGTCTCCAATTCGAACAAAACTACCTTCAGAAACCAAAATAAATTTTAAAATGTGTTCCGATTCAACTCGCGGAGAGTTGTCAGTCCTTAGGATGTAAGTGACCTTCTTGGTTTCTTACACGAGACTCTTCCACCGCACGATTTTTTCTTCTTAATGGGAGATTTTAACCTACATGTTGACTGGTTGAATCCGTCCCTTCGTACAGCCCAGGAGCAATTTTTTTGCGATACTGTGTTTGGCCTTGGACTTCAACAGCCGGTAACAAATCCCACACGCGGAAATAACTTCCTTGACTTGGTTTTCTTAAATGACCAACGTTTCCTCACTGAGATTCACACTAGAGACAGCCTACCAGGTTGTGATCACTTTGCGGTTGCTGGAAGCCTGAACTTACCTCGGCCTTTTGTTCAGAGAATTCATCGAACTATTCTCAATTACAAAGATCTGTCTAAAAATGATCTTGAAGACACTTTGTACTACGCGATATTGATGTGACTTGGGAACTTTGGCTTGATCTCTTTTGGGCATGCGTAAGGGACAATGTTCCGAGTATAACCATTCATGGGAAGAAGTGTCCGCCCTGGATTACGGCTGATCTTGTTCGCGCGAGCCACGTGAAGAATTCTCTTTTTAGGAAGGCCAAAAAGTTGGGAAGAGATTTTGATTGGAAGAGGTATCGGGATTTTAACAACACTTTGAGAACTAAGACTAGAGGTGCATATGATATATTTGTGTCAAATTTGCATGATACCATTGCTACTTATCCTAAGCGGTTTTGTAGTTTCGTCCGCTCAAAGTCCCAGCTCCCTCGACCGTCTTCGTTTAAAGTAAAGAATGGGCAAATATCTGTCCTTTGGCCAAAGCTAAGGCCTTTGGTGAATTCTTCTACCGAAGCTTTAGCACGCCAGACACTGCCTTAACTCTACCATCCATTTCGACACCAGAAAAAAACATTTTCCATCGCTTCTGTTGACGCATCAGATGTTACATTGGCCTTGAAACGTTTGAAGAATGGATCAGCCTGTGGGCCGGATGGTATTACACCTAGGCTTCTTAAATTGATGTCTCCTGCCATAATTGACCCGATGGTGAAAATGATTAACTTATCACTATCGATGTCTTCTCTGCCTTCTGTTTGGAAGCTTGCTAATGTTGTGCCGGTCTTCAAAGGGTCGGGCAAGCGTAACGATCTTTCAAATTATCGACCTATATCACTCACGTCTGTCGTTGGAAAATTACTCGAATCGATTGTTTACGAGAAGCTGAATAAGTTCTTGGAAGACAATTCCTTAATACCTACCTCGCAATATGGATTTCGACAGGGTCGCTCTTGCACGCACCAGCTTCTGAAGTCTTTCCACGAGTGGTCTTCCTTTCTCGATGAGCGTAACCCACCTGACATTCACGTAGTGTCGTTTGACTCCGTTTGCCACAAGCGGCTTATTTTTAAACTTCAAAGAATCGGGATCACTGGAGAGGTATTGCTTTGGCTTCGGGATTTTTTATACAATCGCTTTCAACGAGTGACCTATCGTGGTGAATTCAGCACGTACCTTCCAGTGCGTTCTAGAGTGCCTCAAGGCTCGATTTTGGGACCATTACTTTTCAACATCTTTGTGTCTGATCTGCCGTCTGTGTTGACTTCAAAATGTTCTCTATATCAGTAGGCGGATGACAGCTATATATCTCTCGCAATTAGATCTTCCGCGGATCTTTTGAACTTGCAAGATAACATCACTAGTATTTTCAATTGGGGTGTGGCCAACAACATTTCCCTCAATATTAAAAAATGCAACTTCATGGTAATTTCAAGGAGGAAGTCCCATGATGATGTCACCTATAATATTAATGGCGTTCCACTTAACCGTGTGTACTCTATGAAGATTCTCGGTGTCGTCTTTTCAAGAGATCTAAAGTGGACCTCCCACATTAATTACGCTAGCAATCGAGTTCGCCGCTTATGTGGTCTTATTCGTAGAACCACTGGTTTTACGCCCGCATCTACCACTCTCTTTCGTTCGATGTGCTTGCCAGTGCTGGACTATGAGTCTCCAGTTTGGAATCCTTATCTCAAGAAGGATATTGCAGCACTGGAACGCGTGCAGCGTAATTTCACGAGTTACTACCTTAAGTCGCCTCGGTCATATTTGCCTGGTCATATTCCTTATGGCCAACGCATACGAAATCTTGACCTTTGGCCACTCTCCGTTCGTAGAAGTGTTTCGGATATGGTCACACTCTTGAAAATTTTCAAGTCACCGACCTTTAATATAGATGACAAAATGACATTATGCACCCGGAAGACCTGCCCTACGTATAATCTCAAATTTGCAAATGCTTGGCTTTTGAAAATTCCTTCTTCTTCAGAAGTGCACGGACTTGGAATCTTTTGCCAGCTGACATCCGGGAGAATGACACTTCTCTTTCAATTCAACATTTTCGATCTTTGGTCTCGGAGTTCTTCTTTTCGGATTGGCTTCTTCAAAATTCTTAATTTATTTATTTATAATTTAATTTATATCTAGTAAAATTTATATTGAGCATTTGTTTTTTTAAATTATTTATTTTAATTGTTTGTACTGTTTTGGTAACCACCCTGTATAGGCTTTGCCTCTGTGGTTGCCTGCAAACTTTGTGTTGCGAAATAAATATTATTATTATTATTATTAATGATTTATATGGTCATTGCCGAGACAGACTATCATTAAGAAATTTATCATTGGGAGAATAGGAAGTGTCATACTTACAGTACTATGTTACTTATGGTATTACTCAGTATGTGAATATGTAGCTTTTTTATAACTTTGGTCGTCATTTTCCAAAATGGCGAATTTTTGACTCTTCTTTAAACGTGTGATAGAAGAGCGCTTCGTACTACTTAAACATCGCAATTTTACAAAATCTTTAATTGTAATATGTGGAAACAATATCGATTTACCCGGTTTCAATGCATGTTTGACAGTTTCCGGTTTGCTGTATTACGCAAATACGCAAAGGGGCGGACGTAGAGTTCCTGGATAAAAAAAACATTAAGCTAATTTAAATTGAATAACAGTTTTACCCCATGCTTTTTCAAAATGAAAAAATCAATAACTTTGAAACTATATTGATTCTATTTTTAATATTTATAGTATAAACGAAATATGAAATACTCTTTCGAAAAACACTAAAAAACGAATTCGAGTAAGTCGAAATAAGGTTCGTTTTACGGTGATCTATAGAGGTAAAAACGACTGTCAGGCCGCACAGCAGAGAGGTCGTAGCCCCACCCCTGTTAATTTTGTTTGGACCCAACATAGTGTTTCATACATATAAACATCGTTAGGATTTGAATTGACAACATTTTCCCAGCATTAAACAAATTTGAATAGTGGAACTATAATTTAGATAATCATGGTCCAGTTGTTTCTTCATTTAAGTGGGTGCTATGGCATTTTTTTGGGTTTTAGTTACGTTGTGACTTGTCACGTATGGAAATCAGGAACGTATGTAATTAAGTGCTTCGTCTTAGACGAGGGGTAAGCGAGGGGTCGGACATTCAGGGAATATTGTACGGGATTTCGAAATCATTTTCTGGATTTTGGTGGATTTCGAAATCTTTCTTCGGATTTCGAAATCTTCCTACGGATTTCGAAATTTTGAAATGGATTTCGGATTTCGAAATTGATTTCGAGATTTCGTTCCGGATTTCGGAAAATAGTGGATTTTTACAAAATTCTAAATCTTTTTTTGGATTTCGTTTTGTGATTTTGGATTTTGTTCCGGATTTTGTGATTTCGCGCCGGATTTCGTGATTTCGTGCCGGTTTTCGGGATTTCGTTCCGGATTTCGGAAAATAGTGGATTTTTACAAAATTGGAAATCTTTTTTTGGATTTCGTTTTGTGATTTTGGATTTTGTTCCGCATTTCGTGATTTCGCGATTTCGTGCCGGATTTCGTGATTTCGTGATTTCGTTCCGGATTTCGGAAAATAGTGGATTTTTACAAAATCCGAAATCTTTTTTTGGATTTCGTTTTGTGATTTTGGATTTCGATTTGGATTTCTAAGGGAGTGTATGGGATTTTGACTAAATGTCCGACCCCTCAGGGGTAAGACACTCTGCGAACTCGGTGTACACTGCCGTACCTTTGATAGTGCTAAATGGAACTCGCAAACTCTTGAAAATATGTACCTTTAGCAGTGCTAAATGCACGAACTCGGTGTACAGGTTATCTGAGACTGTCTTACCCCTCGGTCTTAGAGGGGTAGGGCGAAAAGTTAGGTTTTTGCCTAGTCAAATAGAAAAAGGTTGGTTTTTGGATTCAAACAGAGTTCAAATAGAGAGGAGAATGCAGTGGTATAGCCAGATGGGTGGCCCAAGGGGCAAGTCCACCCCCCCCCCCGAAACGTATGGCTTTTTTTTTGTTTCCCATTGTGTGCTCCCCCCGAAATCAAATCCAGGCTACGCTACTGAGAGCATGGACGCCGGCAGAAATTATTTCAAGGGGGAGTTATATAGTGAACTCGCTCGATGGTTTATACAACATTTACACATAAAACGATCCGATAAATGAACGAGCTATAGCTAAAACTTAGTAGGAATAGGGATACAAGTTCCCCGTAATTGATGCAAAGGTGGGAGCTGTAGAGATTACCTGTGCAGGTCAGGTCAGATCAGATCACGATAGAAAATATTTTTTGCAGGTTGCAGGTTGGACAGGTGAAAAGAGTGGCAGATACAGGTTGGGTAGATCATATTATCGCAGATTTGCAGTTTTACCTGCCAACCTGCCATATATACGAAAGGTCCGCTTTATCGCAACATAAAAGAACTAACAAAACGAGTATGCCATATGTATACTATGCTGTGACGAACTGGTGCCTCTCTTCGCTAAAATAACCGCGGGGATAATTGAAATGTGTAGCTTCTCGGATTACGTTTTCCCTTACTCTCTCCACGCCAGCTCCAGGCTGCGGCCTCTAACTCTCTCCATGCGGTTTGGTTTTAGTTTCGTTTTTACACTCTAGACTCTAGTCTCGTCACTCGTGGGCCTTAGCTGTAAAATACGTTTTATTTTGGAGACTAAGAATTAAATTTCTACGGTGCCGGCGACGTTGGATGATTATTTTCTTTGTAGGTTAAGACGTCAAGTGTTTAACAGACCAGTTAATATTTAATATGTCTTTTAAAACATTACCAGTGGGAGACTCTCACTGGTAATGTTACTTGCTTACTCTTTAGCATTTACCTCAATAAAATATATATTAATACTTCTCTACATATGTCTTTATTAGTATTTCTGCAGGTGATTTGCAGGTTACCTGCGCAGGTTGCAGGTTGAACAGGTGAAACAGCCTGCAGGTGCAGGTTGGGTAGATCATTGGTTTTAGAAACAATTGCAGGTTGCAGGTGGTACAGGTTAGAAACTTGGCAGGTGCAGGTTGGACAGGTCGTCGCAAATTGCTGCAGGTCCCACCTTTGAATTGATGTAACACACATTTCAAGTAACTGGATCACTCTTCTTCGTCACTGCACCCCACAAAAATTTCGACAGAAAAAACAACAGGGCAAGGCCCGATTCAGGGGGGGGGGTGGTAGGGTAAAAAGGTATGGCTAATGAAAGGAGGGGGGGTGGAGCAATTTCCCTGTTTGCCCACCTCAGCGCATGCCCATGGAAAAAAAAATATCCCATTTTCAAAATGGTCATTGTGTGAACTCTAGAAAAAGTTGGTTTGGTTAGCTGCCCTCTTACTCCATCCTTGAGTCCTCTATTAAAGGGGCCCCCAAGGGTCTTAATCCGGCACTGGGGCCGCCAAGAGCCCAGTTAAAAACGTATAGTTCCGTGCCCTAAGAGATAGCTTTTTCCTAGAAATATCAAGCCTAGTACCCGGGGCAGAGGCGTAGCGAGGGGAGGGCAGGCGAGGCATCCGCCCCGGGCGCCGACGATCAGAGAGGCGCCAATGAGGCACCGAAAGTATTAAAATGGATATTGTATTACATATTACACTCATTATTGTTGGAAATTAAAAAGTTGAATTGTGAATGTGGCATTTTCTGCCATTCGGTAGTCAAGTTTTACGGGCGTTTGAAGAAAGATAAAAAATGTCGTTCTTTTAGATATTAAACTACAATCATTGTTCCGGGTTTTCTAGGAAGCTTATTTTTGATTAACCATTCATTTATTTTTATAAGTTCTCAAACATTATTAAAGGCTTAAATTAGCGATATTTGTCAATTTTACGGACTGTTTTGTGAGATAATGCTACAATATAGAAGGTTAAAATTGATATTATTTTGTTAAATATAATAACAATTATCTGTTTGTCATACTTCGTAATTTAAGTCTGACCGGGAGAAGGTGGGGGCAAGCCTGATAATGGGTATATAATGGGTAGTTGGGGGGGGGGCGCAAATTTGGGAGTTTTGCCCTGGGCGCCAAATATCCTCGCTACGGCACTGCCCCAAGGTTGAAAAAATAAATTATTTATTTTAGTTTTGGTCAATATAACTAAAAGACCGAATTAGATTAGATTTCACGGTTAATTTCTCTCAATTTTGTTCGTTAAAAACTGTAAATTTGGGTTTTAATTTTAGTATGACCATAAGTGCAATAATATTTATAAGTATGACACTTCCTATTGCTTTAATATTAATTTTCTAACCAAACCTTCTTTCGGCACTGATACTCTCTTCAAGCTGCGACTTGGACTCGCAACTTACCGTTCTTGGGAAATAATTTTCGTTAAGAATTTAAGCCTAATATCAAAGAGCACGTACTGGAGTCGCGAGGAATTTTGACATTGTTTTGAAACACTCATGCGAATCGCGCGTGCCAAAAAAAAAACATACTTGGGCTCGTGCCACCGAGAAAAACCTTTTTAAATTTTATTAATTAAGTGTAATATTCCGCCGATCTATCGGAAACCAGATATTTCGGCTTTGGCGGAAGTCTCGCGTGTTTTAGACACTAGGGGGCTCTGTGCTGATAAAACATCTGGATTGCGCAATAGCTATGAAAATCAGTTCCGTTGTAAATCTCGTTAATTGTCATACTTACTGTTATTATGTTACTTATTATATGGCCTATTGAATCTTTCCATTATTTCAGTTAATTATAGTCCTTTTTTCATCATTTATTTGAAATCAACACGCTTTCTCCTATTCACTTCCGCAAGAGAGCTTTACAACGAAAACAAACTTCACCATTGAGTTGAGAATATTAATTGCATTTCCGTACCCTTAAAAACTACTATTCGAAGTTATGGGAATGCGAAGTTATGGGAATTTTGTATTCGGGGTTTTGGTTCGAAGATATGAGAATTCTACGTAATGGGAATTCGGAGATATGGGAATTTATGGAAATTTTGTATTCGGGGTTGTGGTTTCCGAAATTATGAGTCGTTCCCGAAAATACCAACAACTTCAAGGAAAACCTTAATTTATTAGAGAATTATATGAGGCTGAGCTACCACAAAGGAAAGCCAATTTCGCCTTTGAGATGTAAATGGTCAAGTTTTAATAGCGACGCTAGCGCTTTCTACTCGCCTTGAGGAAAAACTCCCATCAATTGTTATATATTTTAATGATAAGGGCTTTTAGGAAACAAAATTGGGACTCGGACAGTAGACATAGCGCCAACTCATTTTTCCCACTCATAAAATGATTTTAGTAGTGCTACTAGCCACTTTTCAAGAAATTGCTTGCTTTTTCTATCTGAGCGCTCGAGATCGACCCGATCAACTTTTCAAGTTTCATTTGCGTACTCGGATCAATTTTCATGTGTTCTACCACGGCCAACTTTTATTTCTCGCGCATCTCTCGCGCTACAGCGGCCATCTCATTCGTTGACGTTTCTGGGTTAACCTATGAGCAAAAGATGTGTATGACGTCAGCGCCCCTAGCGGATTATTTTTTTTTAGTATAGTTTTTACATTGAAGACAATATAACCACCGAGCGTGGCGCTGACCTCCTACACATTATAGTACAATTTATAGGGGGAAAATCCTTGCTCGCGGAATT
The DNA here is from genome assembly GCF_980474605.1 of Leiobunum rupestre. Lineage (NCBI taxonomy): Eukaryota > Metazoa > Arthropoda > Arachnida > Opiliones > Sclerosomatidae > Leiobunum > Leiobunum rupestre. Next base: position 68,401,719 of record NC_143387.1, read on the forward strand.
TCGACGAATGTGTTGGCCGTAGTAGCGCGAAAAGCGCGTGATCAAAGTTGGCCGTGGTTCTACTTAACGCTATCGAGCGCTCCGGTCTGCCGATTCACGGCCAACTTAGATCCACTGCTACTCGCACTAGAAGGCCCCCCAGCTTTATTTTCCTCCCATGTTAACGACCGTATGAGGAAAAGCCGATTTACGTGGGAAAATTCCGCTTGGCGCGCTAGGAACCGGGACAACCCTTCTAATGTTATCCTACGGGGAAAATTTTTCGAAACAGTCCCACTTTTAGGAACCTTTTCCCTTATCTTTGCAATATTGTTCAACGCTGAGATTTTAATATGATTTGAAGTAAGGTTTTAGCTTTATTTTAAGACTATGTTTGTAATTTTCCGATCTTTTGTTCGCGTACAATCTTCTTTTAAAATCGACCAAAATTTTAAGGCGAGGAATTGACTCCGTATCGAAAATAAGCCTCGGCGTCATCTTGCGCGGCGCGAGATTAAAAAATGTAAAGCTAAGAACACAAAATAAAATATCTCAGATTATCTGATAATACAACTTGGGTTCTATTTTTTACTTAAGTTAATATTTTATTACTTAAATTTTAACGTTTTATTATTATTAAACTGTTCAAAACATTATTTCAAATGGTTAAAGTTTGCTGTCTCTGATACAACCTAAGCTAATACAGTGTTTTGTATTAATTTGTGATTGTAACAATCAACAACACACTGAGAAATTGGATAAAACTATTATGAATCGCTTAGTTCCTCCTCTTCTGGACCATTTGATACACAATATTTCTCAAAATTTTGAAAAAGTTAAACACCTACAATACAAACCAGTTAGTCGAAAAGTTTTGAAACTTTAAATTTTATCTAAAACAATTTTATATTTCACGTGAAATTTGTTACAATAAATTAGATTCAATTTGTAAAACTATGAAATTTAATATAAGACAAGTTTTTAAAATTTAATACAGTTTGAATTTATGTTTAGTTTTCAATCAGGCGCGCAAGATGACGCCGAGGCTTATTTTCGATACGGAGTCAATTCCTCGCCTTAAAATTTTGGTCGATTTTAAAAGAAGATTGTACGCGAACCAAAGATCGGAAAATTACAAACATAGTCTTAAAATAAAGCTAAAACCTTACTTCAAATCATATTAAAATCTCAGCGTTGAACAATATTGCAAAGATAAGGGAAAAGGTTCCTAAAAGTGGGACTGTTTCGAAAAATTTTCCCCGTAGGATAACATTAGAAGGGTTGTCCCGGTTCCTAGCGCGCCAAGCGGAATTTTCCCGCGTAAATCGGCTTTTCCTCATACGGTCGTTAACATGGGAGGAAAATAAAGCTGGGAGGCCTTCTAGTGCGAGTAGCAGTGGATCTAAGTTGGCCGTGGCCGATTTCACCAACTCAACAGATCGAGATCGCTCTTGCCACTTGGAGCAAGGTTTTATGTATTTCAACGCGCTTGGTAAACTCAGTAATTTTTTTCGCTTGTTCCTTTTCAACTCTATGATTAAACACAGGAATTTTCGAAACATGTTCCATTTCTCTGTCGATTGGAGTGAGATCAATAGGCGCTTAAATAAAACGTCTTCAAGGAAATCGCCAAAAAGTAACATTTCCTAGAGCCAGGTCCGGCAAAAGTAAACTACAGCAACCTCATCTTGTTTTATAATTATTTTCGGCGGATACGATAGAATTTGACGCGGAGATTACGATGGTATTTTTTTAGGGCCGCAAATGAAGATTTAATGTTTTAATTTAATGGTAAAGTTTTTGCAAGTTCCTAGATTTTGGGTTGAAATTCTTTTTGTCGTGTGTTCGCCGACACCGTACTATTTTAAAAACACCTTGAAATTTCCCAAAATTAAGAAAACTTGTAATTTATTTAACAAACTACTGGAATACCACGTGGAAATTTTTTTATCTCCCAAACTACCGGAATACCACGTGGAAATTATTAGGACTGAAAAACACGTGGTGTCGGCGAACACACGACGAAAATAATAACAACAAAAAACGTTAAAATACCCAGTTAAATTTTTTCAATTAAATTAAAAAAATAAATAATCATTTGCGGCCAAAATAAAAAATACACACGCTATCAACGTGACAAGGTCTATACCACGACGAAAATAATAACAACAAAAACGTGAAAATATCTAAAAATGTTAAATTTTTTAAATTTAATTAAAAAGTTAAATAATCATTTGCGGCCAAAATAAAAAATACCCATGGTATTTACGTGACAAGGTCTATCACACGACGAAAATAATAACAACAAAAACCGTGAAAATACCCAAAAATGATCAATTTTCAATATTAAATAAAAAAATTAAATAATCATTTGCGGCCAAATTAAAGTTACCCACGCTATCTACGTGACAAGGTCTATCAGGCGCAAACAAAATAACAATTAAAATCAATGAGGTTTCTGTAGTTAACTTCACCCCCAGGACCTGCTGAATTGGCTGAACTTGGCTCTCAACGCCATCTAGGTATTGTATTGAGAAACTACTAATTTCAGTTACAAAACTTTACTTTTAATAAAAATTTTATAAAATCTTTAAAAAACAGTTAATAACAATCTTTAGCATGTTAACTTTATGTACATGTATACGCAGATTGCTTGTTTCACTCCAACATTTTCAAACTTTTAAATAAGCCGAAACACTTTTTGAAAACAGAGTGATTAGTGACTTCTGGTGGTAGTGAAGAAGGATTTTCCTAAAAAAAACATAAGAAAAAATTTAAAATCAGATAAATGTATTATATTATTTTAAAGGGGCTTTAAACTTCATTTACATAGATGAAACATTATACTTCCAGTTATTGAGAACAGGCTAATAGTTCATATATTTTTGTTGATGAGGATAAATGAGTCACAACAAGTTATTGGTATCAAATTTCTAAATGATTATTTTCCTAAACTGAGGATGTTGATATAATAATCAGTGTAATTTAACGATTATTTTATTTTTACTTTGCTAGCTAATTTAAATTAAAAGTTTAAAACTGAAAAGGAGATTCCTTTCCAATATTAACTGGAAGTTACACACATGTACCAATTTTAGTTAGTGGCATATGTGTTGATAATTGTTTTGCATGTCAACGAGATTTATAACCCATTTCAAACAGAAATAAAACAAGCAAATTGCTATACTAACGATTATGAAGTCAACAAAATAGGCTAGTTTCACAAAAGCAAAGCTATCCGATTTTGGTAAGATAACGCTAATATTAGCGAGAGCATGTTGGTATATTGGGCAATGAAGTTGTGCTAAAAATTAAACATAAAATTAGCAAAGAATTTATAAAAAATGAAATAGAATTTAAAAGCCAGAACTTAATACCTTTAACGGCGAATTTATAATCAAATATTAAATGAGAAAGTAGTAAAAGATGTTCCAAAGCATTTTGGACTGTTTCCTCAAAAATGGAGTAAATAAAACTTTCAATGACTGAGTCCATGTTTACGAGATACACATTAGAGTTATTTTGTTCCACTCCGAACCTTTTAACAAGCAAATCTAAACACAAGAAGTACCGCACGAGACGCATGTTGTACATTAGATTTAAGAACAATTCTTTGCCCTCAACGCTTTTTAACTTTGCATAATACACCAATAACTCGTGGGCTAAAAGGCGGTTTGTGTTAAAATAATCTGACTTGCAAATTAAGGCTATTTTTAACAATGCCTCTATAGACTCAATGAGTAAAACTTCATCTTCTATCAGCAAAGAGTCTTCTTTATCACTAATTAATTTCAGAGTTTCTCCATACCAACAGATAATGCTCGTTAATTTTATATTACGACTGTTGAAGAATTTTGATATAAATGTGCCATGAAGAGTGTTTTTACTGAAAAACAAAAAGATATATTAATTAATCATAGTATTCATCCATCATAAGTAACGTAGTAAACATAAGTATGACATCTTTATTTTCAAAACATTAAACAATGCTGAAGAGATAAAAAAGACCAACATTTGGGGAAACTAAAATGTATTTATTTAATTAAAACCGATACGCGGTACTTCGGCTGATAGGCCTATAAGGCGAAGTTACAATTTAAGTCCTTGAAGGCCTATTAGCCGTTTTACCGCGTATTGGTTTTAAACAAATAAATTGATTTTAGTTTCCCCAAAAGGTTTTTGGTCTTTTTATATCTCTTCAGCATTGTTTAATGTTATCTTTACATAGAAAAAACAGTGGTTCTCGTATTTTCTTAACTTTCAAAAGATTTTAACCTCTCTCTACACTGTGGCTATTCTGTAAAAAATAATGGTAACCACAACCTGCCAATTTGAATGATTAGGAGTCACGTCGTTAAACATATTTTGATTTAAATGGTGAAACTAAGAATATATTCACTCGCACTATAGTATGGATAAGCTCCATAACCTCTCCACTAATTCAACACAATTTGAATATTAGTTAAACTCGTTAATTATTTCCAATTAGTTAATGATTTTGAGCTCGTTAAGGGCTTGAAGCCTAGAAAAGGGGTTAACTTAAAACTCGTAAGCTCGCTATATTTTTCAAATTCAAACTCAACTAGAAAAAATTTTGAAACTCTAACTCGACTCGGTAGGTAAAATCTGAAACTCTCACACCCCTAGCAACTAGAACAGTTTCATGAAGAATTAAACAGTATAAATTCTCCAAGAATGTCAGTGTGAGAATGAATCAGGGTTTCACAAATCTATTTTCAGAGTGGGTATCTTCCAACGCAGTGGATTCTTAGGGATGATAGACAGTCAATTAATTTGGAAATACGAATTACATCATATATTCAATGTAGATTAAGCATTTGCAGCGTTGGAGCTTTAGACACATTACAAATTTAAACATACTATTTTAGTATTTCTGGCTCCCCCCTTTTCGGCTTTCCGTTGCTATATGCAACGCGTTTTGAAATTTTTAATGTTTAGGCTTAGTTTCTCTATTCGGTGCTATAGTCGCCAGCCAGATTTCCCGCACGGTACTGATGAGTTCCAAATAGAACGAAACCGGTCTACCGTTGGAATTTCTGGCTATTTTATTTATTTTTAATTTAGATTATTACTCGAAGATCTATTTGATCCGAGTTTCGCGTTTTTTGCTCGAAGACCTATTGGTACGAGTTATTAGTAAGTTTTTTTAATTTCTTAAAATTTGTTTAGGATTTAGCTATATTATCCCTTTTAATTATGGACTAATCTACTTTTTCGCGTATTTTATCATCCTTCTCACAGTCCATAGGTGGTTTCTTCTAACTTAACTTATTATAATCGTTGACAGAGCGATTACAGTAGAAAAATTATTATTTGGAGGATACGATGTGTCATACTTATATCTATTACTTTACTTATAATTAATAAAACTGTGCTTATAATTACTTATGTATGATGAAATGTCTTTGAACATTTATTGCCAAAACGGATATTAAGTATTTCAGTACCAATGTTGATTGGTATTTGAAGCATTCCTTAACTGACAAGAGCTTGATGAAAGATGTGATGTCATTCGAAATTCTGGACCAAATATCCATCTTTTGGTTTAAGTTTTTAGGTGATTCTATCCTATTAACAAAAGAAAAAATTTTTAAATTTTTGTTAGGAAAATAAATTTTAAACCAAAAACTAAAACCTAAGTGATTCCATTAAGGCGTTGAATATTCCCTGAGCTGTAGCTTCCTCAGATATCTCTATAAAACTGACTAGTAGAGGAATCAACTCCATAGGAATAACAGAGCCCCGAACTGCCTGCAGGGCTGTTAAAAGATGGAAAGTCACACCGTGATCCACCAATTTGTCCTTGGACATGCTCTCCATGAAGTCTTCTGACGTACTTTCTATTACTGTTAAAATAAAAAATCTGATTAAAGACAGCAAATCAACAAAGTAAAGTAAATTCTAAATTTTTACTGCTATAAAATGATGAAAGTTGTACAGAAATTCTCTTGAGTTCTTTAGAATTTACATTGAACGGTTCGCACAAATCACTATATTCCAGACCCAAATTTAAGGTATATTTGCGGTTCACCCTGTTTACAAAAAAATATATTAAAATTTTGGGTTTTATTATTCTAAATTATTAATAATGCATTACCTCTTATCACACAAGCCTTCCACGGTCATCAAAAGGACATTTCTATAGTCATTAACATCACAGGGGTTTTTGCAACTATATGCTCTATCTACCACGATGGTTAAATCAGGCCCACCAACGAGTTCTGTATTAGAGTAACATGTGACATTTTGATTTGTATTTACAACGCTGCATTGTTCGAACGTTGGTAAAGTAGACGAGGGTTCTGTGGCATCAGGTAAAGCTTCAAAGTGGCACTTTGATATAGCTTTGAATGGTGCCACAATTTTGCTATGAGAAAGTTCCTTTGCAATATTCGGCTTAATTTGACAGGATTCATCACTATTGATATCAGGTAAACTATCCAAACTACACTCCCAAAAATGTTCAGCTTTAAGTTCTTCCTTTATTTTCGACGAAGTTACTGACTGTTTATTAAATTTGAGGGAATTGTTAGATTTTTCAGGTACAAAAACAATCTTCTTTTCAACATGATCAGAAAAATTCATTATTTTATCAGAATCATCATGGATGTCAGGTAGAGAATCAAGGCTGTTTTCAGATGGTAAATGGAACCTATTTTCATTCGTAAGTTCATTCTTTATAGAAAATGTTGCTTTTGATGAAAAATTTTCATTTATATCAGGCAAAGCAGAAAAGCTGTCTTCTGAATGACATAGTGTTGGTTGATTACTAGAACATGGATCTTTCGGTATTTCTTCTTTTTTGGAATAACCAGGTTCTGACAAGGTTTTATTAGAAGATGAAGTAGAATTTTCAATATGGGGTAATCTATGTTTTTTTACAAAAATTTTAAGTGTGGGTTTTGCTATCATTAGCATTTCAATAGAATAAGAATCTTTTTTAATCTTTGTATGCTTTTTCTTCTTATTAGTTTTTCTTTTAGATTTGTGATGACTTAATTCGGGTAATGAACACAGATTTGTTTCGTGGCTTTTGAAACACTCTTCAGTTGTATTTCTTCTTGCTGTTGCAGGTATTTCATCGAAATTAAGGTTTTTATCACCCGAATCTTGTTTTCTGAAAGTTTTTTTGCTACAAATATCTGTTGCGAAATCTACAATTGTGCCCTTTATTTGGAAACTTGTGACCTGATCCTCCAAAGCTTTATCTACTAAGAGTTGTTTCGGTGTTGCCTTGGCTGATGTTTTTTCATGTTCAACTTCTAAACGCTTTCCAAGTGAAACTTCTGGTAAAGAATCCAGACTATGTTCCGATTTGATCAGCGCTGAGTAACTCTTATTACCCAATTTGTTCTCTGTCATTGTGGTTTCAGTTGAAACAAATTTTCCAAGTAAAACCTCTTGCGAAGAATCTAGACTCTCTACTGATTTTAACAGTGTGGGGTACTTCTTATTTTGCAATTCATTCTTCTTCAACTCTGTCAGTGTCGAGCAATCATTAACAAAAGTCCTTGTCGAAGATATTTCAAATAAAACATCTGGTAAAGAATCTAGGCTGCCTTCAGACTGGTAGGTCTTACTAAAACTCATTTGAGTTTCATTGCACATTGTTGAGCTTTTGTAATTAGAATACTGCTTTTTCGAATATGGTTCTCTCGAAGGGTTTTTGAGGGAAATATTATTATTATTATCCACAATGTCTTCAAATTGGAATGGTGTGTGCTGACTTTTTAAATCTTTTTCAATTACTAGTTCTTCATTTATGGCCAGAGTTACTTTAGCTAAAGGTTTTTCAAGCATAATCTTTAAAGAGTAGTCAAGAGACTCAAGACTGTCTTCTATCCGAGCTGGTGTAGGGCAATGTTCTTTCTTATTTATGCCCAACCCTGTTCTTGAAACTATAAATGGCCCAGATGTTGATAATATGAAAGGTGATTTGGTTGTAAGTTCCTCCAACAAAACCTCAGGCACAGATTTCTCCATGTTATCTTTGAAGCAAACTATAGCACCGGATAGGCAATCTTCTTTCTTCCCACAATAATTCAAATCCAATTTCCTAGTGGTGCCATTACTTGAGACTGGTGGTAAGTCATATAACACTTCAGACAAAGAATTCACAATATCTTCAAAGCTTAATTTTGCATCAGATAGATAATCTTCTTCCTTTCCACAAGAATTCAAATCCATTTTTTTAGTGGTGTCATTACAAGAGACTAGTGGTAAGTCATCTAACACCTCAGACAAAGAATCCATGATATCTTGAAAGCTTAATTTGGCATCAGATATTAGATCTTTCTTTCCATAAGAATGCGGATGCATTTTTTTAGTGCTGTCACTATCAAAGACAGGTGGTAAGTCATCTAAAACCTCAGGTAAAGAATCCACAGGATTTTTAAAGCGTACTGTTGCATCAGATATGGAATCTTCCGTCGGTCCAAAAGGACTCAAATCCATTTTTGCGTTGTCATCATCAGAGACTGGTTGCAAGTCATCAAAACTAGAGTCTTCTGAGCATCTGGACTCAAATGAAGATAAGGCGAGACATTTTACCTCCTCACTGGTGCTCAAATACATTTTTCCACTTGCGTCTTCAACAGAGACCTGTGGTATGTCATCTAAGCTCAAGTATTCATAGCAAGAGTCATCAACAAACTCATGTTTGGACACAAGCTCATTTTCACCAGACAAATCCATTCCTGAATCTTCTTTGAAGTTGTCAATATCTGGGATAACAGAAAGATCAACATCTGAAATAACTGAAGAAAGTGCCACTCCTTGTACAGGATCAAATTCCAGTTTCATCTTTTTGGCGGGAGGTGGTTCAGCTTTCTGGGTCAAATTAAATTCCACAAAAGAGTCTGTGTCACTGAGGTCATCGTAATTATTGTTCAAAGGCACTTCAAAGTTGGGCCATAGTGTATTATTTTGGTTATCAGAGGGTTCAGATTTGACTTTCAGAACATCAATGGTCTCTTCTTTAAATATGGAAACAAAACTTTGGTTTGACTCTTTAAAAAAGGGTTCTTTCTTTATATTAAAACATTCAAATTGAGTTTCTTCATCTATGGTTCCAATATTTGCATTGCACTTCACACTTTTTGAATTTAATTCATTCGTCATATATTGAGCATCGACTATCAATTTCTTTTTCGGTGGAGCTGAAAAACACTTTTCTTTCTTAACATTGCAGTTATCGGAGGAATCGTCATCCCAAATAACAATTTCTTTTATCTTGAGCTTCTTTTTCTTTGGGGTCTTTTCTTTGAAAATTTCCAACTCTCCAGTATCAAGATTAGGAAGCGAATTGATAAAGGACAAATCAGATTCAACACTACTAAAAGAACTGTTACTTAAACAAGATGTTATTTTTGTTTGCGGAGAACTCTTGAGATTTAACGTTTTTTTTTGTTTTGGTTTCACTTTAGCTTTGGCAGTGGTTTTTCTCTGTTTAACATTTTTTACACCACTCTTCTGTTGAGATAAAATGTTGAAAACCCTGGAAAAAAATGATTTATTTTTATTTTATTAAATTAATCAGTCAAAACATCGACGTTTAGTAAATGATGTAAGTAGGTAATTGATGGGTTTTAAAATTCATTTTCCATGTGAAAATACCTTAACATATTAAGCCTTGGAAATGGACAGTTAATACTATACTTACTCATTATACAGTTCCAAATTAACCACCCCGTCTGGTTCATCATCTTCTGAGCTTTCTAAATTAATTCGAGATTTACCAGCCATCTTAACCCATTAACCTAAGTGTTAGTTAACTGAAACATCTAAAATTAGTATTAAAACTTACTACCGCGATTCGTGAACAATGTTATTGATCGCCCAGAGTAATAGTTGAGTGCAAAGACTATATAGCATATATAGTCTTTGGTTGAGTGTTTCGTTCGTAAATAGATGGCGATAGGTGGCCTGTCTTCGAAAAGAAACTCGTCGCTAGGTTACGCTGAAGTTTACGAAAGACGCCGGACGCGATTTTCGTACGCATGTTTTGTAGAACAAAACTAGAAATTCAAAGTTTTGGATAAATTTCTGATATTTAATATTTATTAGTATGATTTTGTTGGTTAAACTACGAATCTTTTATTTAAATTAACGTAATATAGTTTCCACAAATTGGACGGTTCGATTTTGACTCTCGACATTCGCGAATATAACTTTTGACAATCCAAGGCCTAAGAGAGACGCTTTCCAAATACCCAAATAATTATGGATGACGGCAGAACGGATTATATATTTTCGGTTACGTCTCTTCTAAGTGGTGTTTCAAAAACCGAACTCTTAAATTTCGTTGCAGAGAATAATAATGAGGTAAATTTTTACATATCGTAATTCCATAATTTCCTTGTGGTATTGGCGCCTCTATTGAGATGACAAATAATAAATCATAATAAATGCAGTGCCGTAATTAGACACGTGCATCAGGTGCCCATGGGCCAGAGGCCCCCAAAAATTAAACGTAATAAAATTAAAATAATAAAATTTTACCCAATTTCCGCCGCTATCTGCTGTGCAGCTCAGATCTCAATATCCGAAAATCTTTTATCGATAGATCGATTAAATCGACTATACATTTGTTTCTATCATTCCTAATAATTTAAGATTTACAATTTGCAGTGTGACTCCAATCATTTTTGATTTAGAAAAATGCATTCGTCCTAATGTAAATATTTTGTGAACGATCTAGGCAAGAATGGGTTTATTATTTTATTTCTACTTCGGGAGTGTGTAATATTGAGTAATATTATACAGATCAGATCTGGAATCGGGATGGACTAGGTGGCCCCGCCAGCGGTAGGCGCAAGTAGGCACGTGCATGCCTACGTTGAAATATTTCGGGCCTACTTTGGCGGCCTCCAAATTTTGAAATGTGCCTGCATGGGCCTCTAATATTTGAAGCAACTACATGCAAATTAATGTATTACACGGTTTTTGTATTAAAAAAAATGATAAACCTTTCAATTATTTTTTAGAAAATACATTAGTTGTTAAAAATTCTCTCTCATGGGGCCACCCCTTCCTTCAAAGTTTTATTTATGTTGGGGATTTGTTGACATCGTTGGAGGGACACCCGCTATGCGCTTCTTAAAATCGTCCCGTATTTCAAAATTGGTCACTCCTTAAGAGCGCCAACGTATCTACAACTTTCAAAGCAATTCAATTATTAGATGTGAATGTTTTCAAGAGTCCTAGAAAGATCAGGGTTATGATTTAATTCTCAAAATGCCACAACGTCGCGACACTATAGGTGATGGAGCGAGAAAAAAGGTCTTCATTTTGATAGAAATAGGTTTGATTCCATAATTATAGCATTGCAGAATATGGCTGAAAACGCATAACCCGAGGATGCCGCCGAGTGTCGCGTGTATGTTTCCCAATTAAATAGCTTCAGCAACTTGACTTAAATTGTGGTTTTAGATAAAGTGTTAGGTGATACAAATTATCTAAAGTCGTATTAACGGAAACCGTTGCTATTTGTGAAGCTACAGTAGCTAGCTTAGGTGTTAGAAGGTCTGAACGGTTTGACTTAATTGGAAATGAAGCTGAAAGTTGGAAGAATCCTGCAATGTTCAGGTCCCGGCAGCGCCGTATTAACCCATGCCAGGGCCCCTAGGATTCGAGCTTCTTTGGGACCCTCAACCCTTCAACATCCCCCTCCCCATTGTGACGCGTGGGCCCCTGCTCTTGGTAGGCCTATAGGTTTTAGCATAGTCAATCTTATGGATAATGCGTCACTGCATGGGTACCGGCTCTGAGCAGCGAACGGAAACGGAAGATAATACCTAATGCTCGGTTTCCACTAGCGCTCGTTATAATGTATTTTTCATCACGCGCGGTAAAACCTTTGTACGTCCTTAAGTTGAATGACGTGCTAGAGGAAACCAAGGCTTACAGGTGACTAAAACATTGCGTCAATACTTCCACTACTGAAAGTGGAGCAACCGAAGCAAATACCCTAATTGAGTGGATGAGAAGCGCTTACTTCGAAATAATTGATAAATTTACCAGTAATGGAAACTACGCTATAAGAAAACACCGGCCTTTTCAAAACATTCATGGCGTCTGACCCCCACCCGGAAACATTTCTTCACGAAAACGACTCATTGTTAATCATACAACCGGTTCCAATGCGACCTCCATAGGTAAAAGGGACAGATAAGAATAGCCAAAAATAAAATAAAAAAACTCGAGTAACGTCACTGACTGACTGCTTTATTTACTTATTGGCAATACAAGATGGCTTTGAGAATCTTGTCAAATACTACATTATTATCTTACGCATTCCAGTGGCAAATACTATATCCGAAAGGAGTTTCAATTATCTCAACAGAATTATAACACGTCTGCGGACAACAATGGGGGAGGAAAGGCTATCAAACCTAGACACTTTTTTGATTAATCGCCTTATTTGCATATCAAAAGATCAACAAGACGTTCAATATACTTACTATTGGAGTTTTAAATCCAATGTTAATCAGCAGAGCTACCCTACACTAACTAACTAATGAAACTAGTAAGAAATCATAACGTAGTGATTCAAAAAAACAAACGTTTATTAAGAATGAGTACTTTACAAGATGAACGACATATTAGGAGTGACGGCCATAATAAACGCTGTAAGCGAATATATATACACATAAGGTTAAAAAAATAGTAAGATAAGATTAGTGATTAAAAATATATCTTATTTACAATAAACTTTTTTTAACCTATTAAAAAAAACTAAACGAGAAAAGCCGATAACGCTTTTTATCTTCAACACTTACACCATGGATTAACTAACTAGCTTCGCTACAGGATGTTCCTCACCGCGGAAAACGCGTTTGCATTGTATTGCTCATACCCTCTAGCGGTGGAAAAAAGCGTTACCGGAATTTGATATGTTTACTGGACCCACGTGGTGTCGTGTTTTTACGTTTTCAAAAATTCAAAGTTTTTGGTTTGCTTGTGAGTACTTAATTTATGTAGAATGTACTTTCGATTTATTGGGGATATCCCCAAAATTAAGAATATTATACTATAAGAAATATACTTACTTATTTAATTAAAAAGTAGAAAACATGTACTAGAAGAACCGTTAGCTAGTTAAAAATTCAAACGACGACCTTGGAACCGACAAATTTTATCCACCCCGAAATATCTTTCAAAACATGTCGTTTCGAATCTATTTCCATTTGGCCGACTGCCCATTTGGCCGACTGCCCATTTGTCCGACTGAGAAGTCGACCAAATGAGCTGACGGCCAAATGGGCATTCGGACATATGAGTAGTCGGCCAAATAAAAAGTCGATCAAATGAGGAGTCGGCCAAATGAAAAGTCGGTCAAATGAGTAGTCGGCCAAATGAAAAGTCGGTCAAATGAGTAGTCGGCCAAATGAAAAGTCGGTCAAATGAGGAGTCGGCCAAATGCACCCCACCCCGTAAAACGAACGCGGACTTAGCGTGGAGGTTTGAGGAACATCCCGTAGCAAAGCTAGTTACTTAATCCATGCTTACACGTACCTTATTTTGTCTTGAAAAAAATAGTTTTTGGCCTTAAAAGTTGAAACGCAAAGTAACGCCAAGTATTTGGGTTTGAATTTTCGCCGCCATCTTAAGGTGTATCGCCAGCGCCAACAGCACCTTAGTGAGCGATTTGCGAACTATCCTAACTTTTAAAATCGCGCAATTTAGGCTTAGGTCTCGTATAACTGGAACGCGCCGCGTGTGCAAAACAAATCTTTCGAGTTTTCAGCAGCGCGCGCTTTTATGTTGTTTTTCTGTCTCACCGATTTATCACCAGGTGTCGCGGCGGACGCGCGCTTTTCAAATTCCCGAAATTTGTTTATTTTATTAAAAATTAACCACTTAATATTTTTTTATGCGGTTTTCGCCATAAATTTTAGTTTTTAACGGGCTATAGGGCTATCAAACCAGTTAAAGCTTGACCGTTCCCCTTTAAGCGTGATTTATCAAACTACCTAGGAGACAAGCCTTATTTAGTAGTTGACTAATTTGGAAAAAGAGCTAATCAAAGGGTGGCATCCTTCGATTAAAAAGAAAGTCGGTAATATTTAATTGTAAATAATTTATTTAATAATTTAATTTTTATTAAATAATTTAACAATAATAACGTAAATATTTATAAGAAAAAGCCAAATTCTTTCAATTTTCGTTTAAAATTTAAGGAATATTTAGGTTTAATAGAAAATATTATGAAACATTCATTGAGTAACTTGGAAAAATTACGAAGTAACTATTTTAAGGAAGTTTTTGTTTAATGATGGATTAAAATACAAAGATTCATTATTCGTAAATCAAACTACTAAATTTTAATAGACTTGGTGGAGGGATAAATTGCGACCGTTTTATCCCAAGCAGGGGCGTAGGAACCGGTGGGGGTTGGGGTGGGGGCCGTGGGGCAATTCCTTTCCCTAGAATTTTGCTGGGAGAGGCAACTAATGTTATTGCCCCCTCCAACTTTTTGGTCAGTTGAAATCTTCAAAAGGCTCAAATTCTCATTTTAAAAGCATATAAAGCTTATAGAACCTCAACTGTGTTTAAATTTCATTCTTTTCTCGCCAATTTAAATAGTAGTAAAAAGTACACACGCATTCGGAGAAGCTACACTCCATTAAAAATTCCAAACCATTCTCCAGACCCCTTTTCGTTTCTCTTTGACCCATCCAACTTCTAGAACGTTCCTACGCCCCTGATCCCAAGTCTTGACAATCCAAACCTGACATATAGAATGCTTTCTAACAAGTCTAATCCCATGCAATTCCTATATTTATCTTTTTCTAAATTCACTTGTGAAAAAACGCGTTCCACATAAGAATTTGATATTGTGAGGCATGGGATTTTTATTGAACCTTCAGCGAGCATCTTTAAACAAATAAACCTCTTTTCAAAACTCTATTGGGTCTTGTTAGTTTACCCATATCAAAGCATTTACAGTCCTTATTTGTTTTTCTAAGTTAGACAAGTCTGTATTGAAAAATTCTTTGGGTGGTGTCTTGAAAGATTCAATTTCCGAGAGAATTATGTTCGGAGCAATATTCTTCATGACATCTAAAACGCTTTTGGCATTTGGCAGTCTTATTTGACAGTGTAAACAAACCGCCTTTATAAATTTAAAACACATGAATTTTACGTCGTCTTTGTTACTGACATTGCTTTTGTTTATATTTTCGACAAGCCGAGAAGCCCGCTTTACAGGCGGGCCCTCAGCTAGTTGTGTGTTTCGAGGCACTCCACCTCAGTACGCCCCCTCAATCCCTTTTTCCCATGGGATAATTTCCGTGCCACCCTTTTCCCCATAGTCGAACCACCGCAGTAAGGCACCCTCCCCCTTTTACCCATGCGAGAATTTCCGTGGTACCCTTTTCCCCATAGTTGAACCACCGCAGTAAGGCCCCCTCCCTTTTTTCCATGCGATAATTTCCATGGTACCCTTAACCCCATAGTTGACCTCCCCCCGTAAGGCCCCCTCCCCCTTTTCCCATGTGATAATTTCCTTGGTACCCTTTTCCCTAAAGTAGAACCACCCCAGTAAGGCCCACTCCCTTTATTCCCATGCGATAATTTCCATGGTACCCTTTTCCTCAAAGTAGAACCACCCCAGTAAGGCCCACTCCCTTTATTCCCATGCGATAATTTCCATGGTACCCTTAACCCCATAGTCGACCTCCCCCTTTTCCCATGCGATAATTTCCATGGTACCCTTTTCCTCAAAGTAGAACCACCCCAGTAAGGCCCTACCTCACCTTTTTTCCCATGTGATAATTACCGGGGTACTCCCCATTTTTCCCATGTGATAATAACCGTTCCTCCCCTTTTTTCTCATTTTATGATTATCGTGGTACCCACCTCCCCCTTTTTCCCATGTGATAATTACCGTGGTACCCACCTCCCCCTTTTCCCATGTGATAATTACCGTGGTACCCACCTCCCCCTTTTCCCCATGTGATAATTACCGTGGTACCCACTTCCCCCTTTTCCCCATGTGATAATTACCGTGGTACCCTTTTCCCTAAAGTAGAACCACCCCAGTAAGGCCCACTCCCTTTATTCCCATGCGATAATTTCCATGGTACCCTTAACCCCATAGTCGACCTCCCCCTTTTCCCATGCGATAATTTCCATGGTACCCTTTTCCTCAAAGTAGAACCACCCCAGTAAGGCCCTACCTCACCTTTTTTCCCATGTGATAATTACCGGGGTACTCCCCATTTTTCCCATGTGATAATAACCGTTCCTCCCCTTTTTTCTCATTTTATGATTATCGTGGTACCCACCTCCCCCTTTTTCCCATGTGATAATTACCGTGGTACCCACCTCCCCCTTTTCCCATGTGATAATTACCGTGGTACCCACCTCCCCCTTTTCCCCATGTGATAATTACCGTGGTACCCACTTCCCCCTTTTCCCCATGTGATAATTACCGTGGTACCCTTTTCCCTAAAGTAGAACCACCCCAGTAAGGCCCACTCCCTTTATTCCCATGCGATAATTTCCATGGTACCCTTAACCCCATAGTCGACCTCCCCCTTTTCCCATGCGATAATTTCCATGGTACCCTTTTCCTCAAAGTAGAACCACCCCAGTAAGGCCCTACCTCACCTTTTTTCCCATGTGATAATTACCGGGGTACTCCCCATTTTTCCCATGTGATAATAACCGTTCCTCCCCTTTTTTCTCATTTTATGATTATCGTGGTACCCACCTCCCCCTTTTTCCCATGTGATAATTACCGTGGTACCCACCTCCCCCTTTTCCCATGTGATAATTACCGTGGTACCCACCTCCCCCTTTTCCCCATGTGATAATTACCGTGGTACCCACTTCCCCCTTTTCCCCATGTGATAATTACCGTGGTACCCTTTTCCCTAAAGTAGAACCACCCCAGTAAGGCCCACTCCCTTTATTCCCATGCGATAATTTCCATGGTACCCTTAACCCCATAGTCGACCTCCCCCTTTTCCCATGCGATAATTTCCATGGTACCCTTTTCCTCAAAGTAGAACCACCCCAGTAAGGCCCTACCTCACCTTTTTTCCCATGTGATAATTACCGGGGTACTCCCCATTTTTCCCATGTGATAATAACCGTTCCTCCCCTTTTTTCTCATTTTATGATTATCGTGGTACCCACCTCCCCCTTTTTCCCATGTGATAATTACCGTGGTACCCACCTCCCCCTTTTTCCATGTGATAATTACCGTGGTACCCACCTCCCCCTTTTCCCCATGTGATAATTACCGTGGTACCCACTTCCCCCTTTTCCCCATGTGATAATTACCGTGGTACCCTTTTCCCTAAAGTAGAACCACCCCAGTAAGGCCCACTCCCTTTATTCCCATGCGATAATTTCCATGGTACCCTTAACCCCATAGTCGACCTCCCCCTTTTCCCATGCGATAATTTCCATGGTACCCTTTTCCTCAAAGTAGAACCACCCCAGTAAGGCCCTACCTCACCTTTTTTCCCATGTGATAATTACCGGGGTACTCCCCATTTTTCCCATGTGATAATAACCGTTCCTCCCCTTTTTTCTCATTTTATGATTATCGTGGTACCCACCTCCCCCTTTTTCCCATGTGATAATTACCGTGGTACCCACCTCCCCCTTTTCCCATGTGATAATTACCGTGGTACCCACCTCCCCCTTTTCCCATGTGATAATTACCGTGGTACCCACCTCCCCCTTTTCCCCATGTGATAATTACCGTGGTACCCACTTCCCCCTTTTCCCCATGTGATAATTACCGTGGTACCCTTTTCCCTAAAGTAGAACCACCCCAGTAAGGCCCACTCCCTTTATTCCCATGCGATAATTTCCATGGTACCCTTAACCCCATAGTCGACCTCCCCCTTTTCCCATGCGATAATTTCCATGGTACCCTTTTCCTCAAAGTAGAACCACCCCAGTAAGGCCCTACCTCACCTTTTTTCCCATGTGATAATTACCGGGGTACTCCCCATTTTTCCCATGTGATAATAACCGTTCCTCCCCTTTTTTCTCATTTTATGATTATCGTGGTACCCACCTCCCCCTTTTTCCCATGTGATAATTACCGTGGTACCCACCTCCCCCTTTTCCCATGTGATAATTACCGTGGTACCCACCTCCCCCTTTTCCCCATGTGATAATTACCGTGGTACCCACTTCCCCCTTTTCCCCATGTGATAATTACCGTGGTACCCTTTTCCGAGGGGGTAACCACTAGGTTTTTTAGTGTACACCCGACTACAGATTACTTGGTACTACAGAAATATTACTTGTACTACACGTATTACTGAATATTGATTGTATTACCAATTATTACACCATACTGCCATATATTACACATTGTATTACACGGTACTTCGCGGAATTACGAGGTACTACGCCGTATTACAGCTACTACACAGTATTTAACGGTATTACGGAGTACTACAAGTTTTTAATGGTATTACATAGGGACACCAAGAATGTATTTATGTGTACCTAGGGATAATATCAAGAACGTATTGAAGTTACTAAGAATATTTCAGCATAGCATTAAACCCTGGTACCATCCTCACAGCTTTTGTGGAGAAAGTTCGTCTGCATTTAAGGCGCTTTCAAGGTCATACCATATAGCAAACTTGAATGGGAAAGCAGACGATTTTAAGCTACAAAGGCTGCGAGGATGGGAATCAGAACCCTGTAGTCCAATATTCTTAGTAACTTCAATACATTCTTGATAATATCTATGTCGAGACGTTTTTTAGCGTTCCTCTCAATCCACCCGTTGGTCCCCCCAGTACGCTTCGCCGCTTAAAATCCAAAAGTCTTGGTATTTCATTGGTGGGTAATATTTACTTCACTCGACGCGAGGCCAAATTTGATCACGCGCTGTTCGCGCTACAGCGGCCAACCAATTCGTTGAAGTTTCTATGCTAACCTATGAGCAAAATATATGTGTATGGTTTGAGCGCCTCTAGCGGAATATTATTTTTAGAATAGTTTTTGCATTGAAGGCAATATAAAAACGAGTGTGGCGCTGAACTCCTACAGGTTATAGTACAGTTTATACGGGGAATTGTTTTGCTCACGGAATTTCGACGAATGGGTTGGCCGCTGTAGGGCGAGAGATCAAAGTTGGACGCGATGGAATTAAACGCTGGTGACGTTTGTTTAGCCCCCCCACGCGACGGGAGGTAAGGCGTTGATAATCATTCTTCATAATATAAATAATTACATTTTTGGTAAGACCAGAAATAAATAATGTTATTGTAAAACAAGCTGGCACAGACAAAATAGTAGCCTCCTCCTCTTAAGACCTAATTTTACATCTAGCGTTATTTAAAATAGTATTTAATCGAATATCTAAATATCAATGATAGCAACCTATACGGCGAAATTCCCAATCGGGGAGAGAAATACCCCTTTGATTAAAATCCGCGGCTCAGCACTGGCATAGATCGATAGAGATAACTAATACCCATCGGATGACGCCTGAAAAGGACCCGTCACTTCGAGGAATCTCGTACGGGCCTTGATTCCGTGATTCCGAATCTCAAGAATCTGATCTGGAATCTTGAGAATCTCGAGAATCTAACAATATATACGAATCTTCGAAATATAGGAATCCTACTCGAATCGTTGAATCACATACGAATAGGCCCGGGCGGCTAACCAGCGATCGAAGCCAACTCAAATTGGGGGCCAAAGAGGAAAAATTTGGCATTAATGGGAAAAGGGGCTAACACGATTGCATAGCCGGTGGGGCCAACTACTAGCCAGTCCGGCCCTGTATACGAATCATGGAATCTCTTGATTCCAGATTCATTGATTCGGAATCTCGTACACGGAACCCTCGAAAGGACCCCGAGAGCGACCCGAGCCTCGGATTAACCCGAGGAAATTAGATTAATTATAACTTACTGAGTTTACAGCACACATTGCTGCGATCGGACGATACGACGATACCTTCGCTCGACTTACGCTCTCAGTTTCTTTGAAGAAAAACAACGAGAAAAAGCCTCGGAAGAAGCGCTAACCGAGGAATTAACGCGAGCGAACCTTCGGAGTGAACTACCGTCGGGAACTAACCCATTCCCATTTCTAATTTTTCCATAAAATGGGGGATGATGGGTTGTTGTCTCAGTTGTTGTCGGAACTTTTTATACGCGTAAACCGAGGCATAAACAACGTAATACCATCGGCTCGACCATCGGTGATTTTCCCACTCGGGCTATGCGAGTAAACGTCGACGTCCCCCCCCCCATCCCGCACCATTCCCTCTTCACTTTCGCCTGGAATTCCACCTTCGCCCTTGCCTCAAAGTTCCACTCGTTCCTTCCTATGTTCCCTCTGTCTTTCCTAAATCGAATTTGAAAAGTATTTCCCCCTATATTTACAATATTACACAAAATCATTTGGTAATACATGAGATTAAAATATTATGCAATAATGCACTGTACTATATAATACTACATCTTAATAGACAACGTACTACACTTACTACGCGCAATATTACTTGATATTACGCGATATTACACAGTATTACACGGTACTACTAGGTAATTCCTCGTATTACACAATAATTCACCATATTACAATACTACGCTGTATTACAAAGTAATT
Organism: Leiobunum rupestre; assembly: GCF_980474605.1. Lineage (NCBI taxonomy): Eukaryota > Metazoa > Arthropoda > Arachnida > Opiliones > Sclerosomatidae > Leiobunum > Leiobunum rupestre. Next base: position 68,422,323 of record NC_143387.1, read on the forward strand.
TGTAGTATTTATTCGTAATACAAATAGAAGTGTACACCTACTACACGAAGTGGTTACCCCCTCGCCCTTTTCCCCATAGTAGAACCACCCCAGTAAGGCCCTTCCTCCCCCTTTTTCCCATGTGATAATTACCGGGGTACCCCTCTCCCTTTTGTTCATGTGATAATTACCGTGGTACCCTCTCCCCCTTTTCTCCATGCGAGAATTTCCGTAGTACCCTTTTCCCCGCAAAATAACTCAAATTCGCAGTCGTACCAAACCCCCCTGTACCCCTTTAAACCCCCTGCATCCAATGGCTGATGCATAAAGGCCACGGGACTAACGTACGCCGTGAGAGCCACGGGACTTTCAAATCGGAACTACCCTTTACGATCACCTATCCCCCCCCCCTCCGAAATTCGCGGCGGAAAGAGAGAAAATTTCTGGTGTATTTCGGGTTGGGACAAACACGGCCCAACTCTCAGGGGTGACATATTTTGAGAAAATAGATAGTCGAACCACCTCAGTAACGAAGCGAAAGGCAGTCTCGGTTTCCCTCTGTTCCGCGGGTCGCTTTTTCCTCGCCGGCCCGCCTTCGCCTTCGTTACTGACTAACCAAAAGCTCGAACGACGACGAAGTGGTTTTTATTTCCACATCGATATATATATATATATATATATATATATCGAAGTGGGACTATTGCTATGGATGGAATGTCGTTAAGTGTTGTAGTTTGTTTGGCGTGGAAAAGCGACGACACGGTAGATGGAGCTGCCAAAAATAAATTATGTAAATTATTTTATTGGCGGCGCCGGGACTCGAACTCAGATAGCCGCTGGCCGCGTTATCTCTATGAACGACGCCTTTACCAACCAAGCGACGCCGCTCCGTTCAAATTTCACTCAGAACTTCTAGTCGTTTTTAGCGACGCGGGGTGATTTGGCTAGTTCAGTTGTCGCAATTGTCGTTCCTTTTTCCGCGTTATTTTACGTATATTTACGGCGTTTAAGGTCAAGTGAACCTCAATCTTCGCCTCCTCCCCCAACCCCAGTGGAGACACGGGTAGGGGTCGGCGTTTGAATAAGAAATTATACGATTGTTTATATTTATCCATAACCGAGAATTATTCAGAAATATTCGAAAAAATGATTAATTTTGCATGTTAAATCGTTGTTTAAATTTTTGCGGTAAATTTATTTGTTCCGCCGACCTCTAGACACGGGTGTGGCGGGGAGTTTGAATTACAGTGTGGGGCTACAGAACTTTTACCGATGGCCAGTTTCAGGTCTGTCAGGTAAACAGGGGACACAATTACGACCCCCCCCCCTTTTATAACAATACGTTAAAGTCAACTCTATTAACTTAGGATGGTACTTTTTATATCAAACGATAGAACGCGCAGTGCCGTTAATTTGTTTTTCACCGAGCAATTAGTTTGAAAAAGAATTAAAAATGTAATAGGAAAAATGTAAAAGGATTAGTTTGGTGGGAAGTTTGGAACTTTTAGTCTTGATCACATTTATAGTTGGTCCAGAGATATCGCTCTTGTCCGAAAGTTTCGGCGCGTTTCTTTGTTTGAATATTTCATCGAGCAATTAGTTTGAAAAATAATTAAAAATGTAATAGGATTAGTTTGGCGGTTAGTTTGGGGGGCAGTTTGGAACTTTTAGTCTTGAACACATTTATAGTTTGTATATTTGGTCCAGAGATGTTGCTCTTGCCTGAAAGTTTTGGCCCGTTTTTTTGTTTGAATATTTCATCGAGCAGTTATATTGGCGGAAAGTTTGAATTAAACCCGGGTCTCCTGAGGGTGGGCGGGTTGGTCTCATTCGATAGAACTCTTTTTTCCGCCCCCTCACGCGTTCAACTAATTTACGCCCCCTCCGACCAACCCCCTTAAAGGGAGAGTGACCGGACAAAAAAGTTGGTCTCATTCGATAGAACAATAAAAGTAAAATATTGGAATCGTCTACGCTCGCGTCTACGTGAAAGAGTCAGACCAAAAAATCCAAAGCAGTCGAACATAGGGCCTGTTGCAAAAGTCTGCTTTGCTAGAATCGCACATGTTAAAGTCAATCTGCTAGCACTTTGGCTAGGGCTTTTGCAACAGGCCCTTAAGCTGCGAAGTATGCGACCATAGGATGGTAAATTATATATCAAACGATAGGAAATCACATGGCCTCAACAGCTTTTGTATTGGTTTGCCCACCCGCGTATCCTGAGGGTGGGCGGTGCCCACTCTTTAACATATGATGGTAAATTATATATCAAACAATAGGAAATCACCCGGGTCTCCTGATGGTGGGCGGCATCCACTCTTTAACTTAGGATGACAATTTATATATCAAACGATAAGAAATCACGTAGCCTCAACTGCTTTTGTACTAGTTTGCCAACCTGGGTCTACTAAGGGTGTATGGGTTTGCCCACTCGAATACACTGATGTGGAACTAATATTACGGCCTGAGCCGACTTGTTATAATATAGATCAAAGTCGGGTCTAAATCACAGTCGTTCACGACTAGGAATATGGTTTTCATATTTTTTAAATCTAAACTGTTCAAAGTTTAGTTTTCTAAATTGGTTCTAAAAATTCCTGGTTTTAAAATACGTGATAAGAAAATGTTATAGAAGTTTTGAAATTCGCCAAATATTTTCAACGGATTTCCATTTTCCATTTCGAACAATTTGGTCAGCCATTTCAACTGCCTTAAAATAGATTGCAAAAATCCAAATGCAATCGAGTTAACGGGTCGTTGAACATACCATGTATTGCTCCATTGGCTTAAAACGCGATCTATACAGTCGCTGATAACTAGCCACCTCGTTTTCGACATAGAAATTAATTTGTCCGGGTCTTCGTCATCGTTCGTAGTTTTGAAAATGTCTCTGTATTTTATTAAAAATCCGAAGGTCAAAGAGAGGAGTTTATCGGCTAGCCCAAAAAATTGCCCAACACCCCACCCAAATTTTTTTGAAAATGACTGTCGAAAGTAGCCCTATTGGGCTGGAAAACCACCCAACTGGCAGCCCTGCCCAAAGACAGGGACGAAATACTAGCCAAGGAAACAACCGCGATACCAATACGGTCAAGCTGTACCCGTAACTAAATGGATTACGGCGTTCACGGAACTCCCCACTCCTTACGTTTTCACAGCTTGGGACCATAACAATACAAAATGTTATTTTTGTTGAGATATTGTTCAAAATTACCTTAATTTTCCGTTTATTTTTTCCGATAAGAATGTTATTATTTTTGGCGTATTTTCTCGGTACAGCTGGGAATGTATAGTTTATTTTCAAAACTAATTCAGATGTTTTCCCAGGCCTCTTTATTTCCTCGCGGGAGATCTTTTAAAGGTTTGAACGTTCATTATGGCCGTTATTCGACTTGTGTTAGGCGTTCGGTTGCGTCGTGGCCCGTAGGACAATCCACCTTCGTCGTCCTTTGAGTAGGAAACGTTTTGTGACCTCGTCAGCCTACTCGCCAAATTGAAGTCCACCCGACGCGGTATTCATCGTATTCCAAAAGGTGCCCGAAATGTGGTCTTGTCATTCGCGATAATTCGCTGGAGTCGTGGAAGGTTCTATGCTGTTTTTCTTCGGTTTGCTTCCAAATATCCCATTCGTGTCCGATTGAAAACCGCCAAACCGGTCTCCGTCGCAACTTCGGTTAAAAATAGCATCAGAGGTTTTAAGCAGGGTTTCGTCACCCCATCCATTTCTAAGCCGCAGTTCACGTTGTCTGCTCGGAAGACTTTCGCTTCCAAGGACCATGGCACCTAGGAGCAACAAACACAAGGAGAACGACGCTAGCCTTTAAACACGCTACCGCCGTGTTGCGTACAAATTTCATTGGACGAACCTTTACGCTGAACGTTTTATGGAAACGGGGAAGACAATTTCAAATGAAATGAAAATATAGAGCTAGCATCTTAAAAATATAAGCCTAACTTTCAAAACATGCTTGTTAAAATAATGGAAATTTTTCACCTTTACGACAGCAACAAGCGTCCCCCATGGTGTTCCCTTTTAACCAGCTAGCGTTTTTGACATATTAAGGCTTGGCAAAAACACGACGCTCTGTTTACTGGTGAAAAGTTTCCAATATTTCCACAAGCACTATACAAACAATACCTGGCGGGTCCTGGCTCTCGAAAATATTACTTCTTGGCGATTTCCTGGGAGGATGATTTATTTAAGCACCTATTAAAATAGTGTCATGAAGTCTTTTCTATAGAAATACATTGAATCTAGGAGGATGATACGGGTCATTCATATTCATAGATTGAATCCTTCTATTAGGAAACGAAACGAGTCTAGCAGGCCCGGACTGGCTCCTTTGGGGGCCCTCGGCTAGAGGGTGGTGTGGGGGGTATGGAATAAAAATTAAATGATTATGTATAGCACAACAAATAACATTTAAAGTGTACTAGATTCTACGCGCTCTGTAATTTGAAACGTCAAACGCGTCTAAAGGACTTTTAGGAAAAATTTATTATAAGCAATTTGGGGGCCCCTTGAGCCGGGGGTCCTCGGCGATCGCCGACCAGCCGACCTGGCCAGTCCGGGCCTGGAGTCTAGGTGGCGCTGCGGCGTCTTGTTCTTTGGAGATAGCGCCTATCTCAACGGCAACCAAAAGCGGGCGTAGCGATAGTTTTCGATTGCAAATGTAAGGGGCCAAAATAACACATAACCTTTCGGGGAGGGTAGTTTGCAGTGGAAGAATAAGTCACTCTAGTCCTCAGCTGCGCGAATGTGGGTTCCGGGCAGCCTTTTGTTGGGCCGTGATGAGCAGTAGCCCTGCCAGGATTTTTTCGCGAGTAGGCACTGCGTGATTAAGAGGCCCCCATAAAAAACTCCTTTGTAATTTTCGTTGTTCTTTAACTAGCCAAATTGTATATCATTATTTAAAAATTTTATTATTATTAAATCAATAAAATTTTTATTATTATTAAATTAATAAATTTTTTATTATTATTAAATTATTAAAAATGTTATCATTATTAAATTAATAAAAATGTTATTATTATTAAATTAATAAAAATTTTATCATTATTAAATTAATAAAAATGTTATTATTATTAAATTAATAACAGTTTTATTATTATTAAATTAATAAAAATTTTATCATTATTAAATTAATAAAAATGTTATTATTATTAAATTAATAAGTTTTATTATTATTAAATTAATAAATTTTTTATTATTAAGTATATTATTTACAAATAAATATATAACCTCTTTACCCAAATTCATCAACTACTTATTTAGGCTTGTCTCCCCCATTGTTAAGGGGGAAGACTACAGTGGCCATTGTCTAGTTTCGCGCTATTTCAAGCTGAACTGTTTTATTGTTTTGTTTTAACTTATTAAATTAATATTGATGTGTAAAACAGCCTCAAATAATTTTGACAATTTTAAATTTCAAAGTAATCTAATTATTACGTTTTAATCAGTACCCCCGCCAGGAATTTTTAACACACAGGCCCGGTCTGATTTAAAGACCCCCCCTATCTATATATTTTAATTTTGAAATGTCCGATTTTAAAGAATTTTCTTGACTATAGTAAAATTTTTTAAATTATGACACTAATATGTTAATTTAAACGTTTTCTTAGGAAAGATAAAATTTTATGCCCTCGCAATTTAATCAAAGAATGATACTATTCGATTAGAGCTTTTATCTCGGAAGAGACTTTGAAAAAATTTGACTGGGAGAGAATCGAAATTGAGAACTACCTGTTTGTTAAGGAGCAGAAAACGAAATGAACAAACGCGCGTTATCTGGGACAAGTCCGACCACCGAAGATCTAGGTCCTTTCTCTACAATCAGTGGTCACTGATATCACGTGATTTTTTTTGCTGCTTTCCTTGCACGACGGACTTCCCCGTCCCGGGCCAGTCTTTTGTCATATACTCTATATCAATGTTAACAGAGTACACTACCAAAAGCAGAAACCACAGAGTTCGCTGCCTTTGTTTGTGTACTCAAGTAATATTGATTTCGAGTATAGGTGGTTCTAAAGGGAACGTTTTGTTAGGGCCATTTAGGACTCTTGGAAATTGGAATTGAATAGGAGTTCTTTTTTTAGGGGGCTAGATGACCAATTTTAAAAATAAATAAAATTTAAAAATCACATTTGGAGGCCCCAGAGGCAATTTTTTTAAACTTTTAGAGGCCCCTAAAATAGGCCTAAAATTTTTGAACATAGGCACGTGCCTACTTATGCCTACTACTGGCGGGGGCACTGGTGATGAGGGCTTTTGTTTGCTATATGTGAGGCAGTCACGATGGCTGTCTCATTGCATGGTTCGCAAAGCCCACTTTTGTATTGTCACTTTTGACCTTGTGCCGTATATGCTCGCGAAGCATCACTTTTGGTCTTTGTAAGGGCCTACTCTCCAATCCCAATATAATATTAATTTACAACCCCTTTTCTTTACCATACTTTCGTTTTAAAGATAAGAATTGAGAATTGCCAAAAATGCCAGTAATGGCTTGTTTTCTTTAATTTCCAAGAAGGAATATTTTCGGTTATTTCTATTCTTAATAGACGTTTAAATAAAACCTGTTCAGTGATTTGCTTAGATGTGGTAATACAGATAGTATCGTTCAATTTCGCACACGCCTCCTGAAAGAAGAAAAATGCGCTCGCGCTATCAACTTTTCAGTGACTCACGCGCATGCCCGTAGGGGGGAGGGGAAAAAGAGAGCGGAATTTATTGAAACGTCTATTGTATTTTACTCTTCGGAGTTTCGTTATCTTTAGCCCAAGGGTTTAGATAATTTATGACTGTGTTATTGAAGTTTTGCGCAAAAGTGCGTGGTAGTTAACCCGTGACCCAAAGTGGGTCACCAATAATTGGTGGTGGAACTCAGAATAACAATATGGCATAGAAGTTGGTGTGTATATAGCATTGAGCCTTCACACCATGCGCGCCAGATTCAAAATAAAACAAATGGAAAATTAACTAACACTAATAGAGAACAAGCAACAAAATGAAAACACAAACAAAAGATTAAAGAACGCGACAAAACAAATAAAAAACCAAAAAAGAAACCAGAAATAATGGTCGGAAGAAAGTTATCAAGTCCGAACAGCGTTGCGAAGTATATCACAAGTGGCGGAAATCACGTCGGAAAATCCGGCGTGGACCGCTTTCAACAAAGAGACGGGAAGAGCCCTCTTATGGAGACTACTAAGAAGACTTCGGCGTGCTGCCACTTGGGATGGACAGGCGAAGAGGATGTGCTCCGTGGTATCCACCGGCCCGCACTGCGAGCAAGAATCCGAGCTACTCAAATTAAAGCGGAAGAGAGTTGCTTTCGTGGGAAGGCGTCCGCAGCCGAGACGCGCCAAAAGAGTGTCATCCCGCCTGGGGAGCTGAAGCCGCGTTAAGTCAAAAAGGGACGCCAACACGTGATTGGGTCCCCTTGACATCACCATCGACCCGGACCAAGAACAATCATCTGACTCTTAAGGGGTTGGAGTGTGCAATAACTGTTGGCTTTACCGGGGAGTCGGGTCCGGCTCTTGTAACCCATAAGGTCGGTGGTGCACTGGGAGAAGTTAGCTCTGATCAAATGATCCTATCTCCACTTCCGACTTCGGTCAGGTATGGGCTGGAAACTGGGCTTCGGCTCAGGTTAACGGAGAGGGTCAGGGCAAACTGGCCGCCTCGGAGGATTGGGTAGCCTGCTGTGGGGCGGAGGGTCTCCGTATGAGGCGCTGTGGTCCTGTTTCCCGGCCTTTTGGGGCTACACCGGGTGTCCGGTGCCAGCTGTGCTGGGTTACTTGGGCCGCTGTGTGCCAGTCGTTCCCCTTCTTTCTGAAGGGTATGGCTCTCTACCTACGTAGGTAGGGTGTCGGCTGGAGTTGCTATAGCATCCGCTCTTATTCCCACTGCTGTGTGCGAAGAGGGGATTGGTCGTCCCATTGTTGCATCTTCTGTTGGGTTGAGTGGCTTGCGTCGAAGGTGAGACCATCAGCGGTAGGGTTCTCTCACTGCCTTGGCTGTTCTGTGACTTCTGTCACCTGTCCGGGCTGTGGACGCCTGCGTAGGGCATTATGATGCGGTACACCGGGCTACAAATCTGATACACATGACTCTTTGGTTAAAAACCAAGACTCCGTCGAATTTACATTAGAGAGGTGGGGGGGCGGAGTGGTTAGCACTTTCGCCTCGCAGCAAGAGGAACCGGGTTCGATCCCAGCTTGTGGTACTTTTCTGCTCGTGTTTAAAAGCGAGAGCGTGTTCCATTAGAAATATGGTCAGGTTTTGAACGTGTTCAATTAGAAATATGTTCGGGTTTTGAACGTGTTTATTATGTCATGTGTTCAGGGTTAAAAAGTGTTCTAAATGTATTGTGTTCAGGTTTTGTACATGAGTTACTGGAAATGTTCCGCTTGTGAACATATTGAAAATCTCCGGACCCTTATACTGTTGTAAAAACCTTTAAATTGAATATTTATTAATATTAAAAGACTAGTTACAAAACGAAGCTCTTGAATGGTCTAAAAAACTGTTAAAAACTATTTTATTTTTCAGTTAACATAGCTTAAATTAATAGATCAGGGTTTTCTACACTTTGATAAAGTGGTCACTAACACTTGTAAGTGAAACTTTAGGCCTTGGCGGGAAAAAGTAATAATTTTAACATTTATTCTGCATTTGTAAATTACTAGTACAATAGTTTCTAAAACTATTTTTAATTTTAAACAAGTCAGTAAATAAACTAAAACCTACCAAACTTTACGACAATAAGAGGCCGGAAATAGCGGTACAGCCGAATGTAGATTTTATCGCTATAGAACACGAAACCATAGATCATGTCCTTGAATTAACATGTTCACAGAACAAGTGTTCAGGTTTTGTGTTTAGGATATCAATTTTCATCTATTTCGAAGGGAATAACACTAGGAGAATGGCGATGTGTTCACAATAGAACACATTTTAGTCTTCGTAACATTTTCAAGCGTTCAAATTCTAATCGTGTTTACGTATAGAACATTTAAATGTGTTCAAAACCTAAACACACTTTTTTCTGTGTGGTTTAAGCGGTTTTCCCCCGAGCTCTTCGGTTTCCCCTTCCATAAAAACTTGTTGAGGTTAACGGTAGTAGTTAGTGTAGGGAGCTGTTGGCTAGCGTGGTATGCTGGGCTTGCCACCACCCTCCTACGCATTGCAACCCGGCCACCTGAATTAATGGCTTTAAAAGTCGCTCGATGACTTAGGAGTAAGGTGGTGCCTTGGGTATTAGCCTAGCTGATTATTATTATTATTATTAGGTCCTACAAACCCTCCTCGGGTTTGGAACTCAGTAAAAACTTGCTCTCTACATCCAACATCAGAGATGTACAGCCTCGACGGCTTAAGCTAAAAGTCCGGTCATTTGTGCACGGATCTAACAACTTTATAAAAGTCATCAAAAAGTGATCTTAACGATTCATTTCTTCCTCGCACTTTCATGCCATCAACCGGAGACCACTTCACCTTCATTTTTCGCCACCTGGACTCTTGACAAACAATTCATTTCAATATCGTTACATTAAACTTCGCCTTCCTGCGGTACCTTCTTTTTTTTAAACCACGTAAGTGGAATAACGGCAGCTTTACTCGTCCTTCGGGCCAAAATGTTACTGTTAATCAAAATGTTATTGTTAATATTACCTTTAAGGCAACTTTAATTTAAACTAATTTAATTGAATAATTTGGCAATTCTCAACCGTCCTCTTCTTAAGGCCTTTTCACACGAGCCAACTTTTCAAATCAAAATGCTGAGTCAGCAAAAATGGATCAGTGATCCATTTTTTACTCGCGTACTTTTTTGGTGGATCAACTCATCGAACTTTTATTCACACGAACCAACTAGTTGACTCAACTCAAGTTGACTCATCTAGTTGGGTCAAAAGGTTGGCTCGTGTGAAAAGGCCTTTATTTGGTCTCCAATCAAAGCTTAGACTGCCACTAGACACCTCTAAAATTATTCATGCCCTCGCTAACACCCTACTATTTCCTATTATCGTACTAATGTATATTTTCCCTTTAAGGCTTACTAATTTTGAATAAAACACGTCACGACTCTAGTTACGGCACTGCATAAATGTCCATTCATTCTGCTACATTCCAATAATTCCAAAAAACATTTTAATTATTTAAGGCTGAAGTAATCGCTAAGTTTTTCAACCAGGAAAAACATCACTTATTTTTCTTCTTTGGCAATAGTTCACCAAGTGAGATTAATTAATTTTTTTACCATTTAATTAATCATAAATGGTTTATTAAAGCAAGTGGTGGTTCCGAAAAATAGAGGTCGGGGATGGTTAACTTTTATTCAACAGATAAAGCTCTCAAAATTATTCGTAAAATGTTTTGATCAAGTAATTTATATTTCTGTATTATCCGATTAATTTTTTGATAAATTTGTAAAATTAATGGGAGAAACGACGTTTTTTTCGATAAAAAGCTCAAATTTTACGAATAATACATGTTTTTTAATCATGTTCCGAAATATTAACCGGTAAATTTCTTTGTTTACATTTTTTTCCCGAAAAAAATCAATTTAAACATGGTTAATGATTAACCGTCCCGACCTCTACCGAAAAAATCCCCCATATGTGCTTAAGTTTTTCGTATCACCCCAAAAACATCCCGTAAAGTATCGCCCCCTATCGGCAATGCGATATCTCAGATTATCTGCAGAAAATAATTACCCGTAATTATCAGTTCTCTGTTGATAAACGTAATGTATGTTTGCACTTTTTCATATATTAGTTTATTTTTGTTCAATCAAAAGGATGTTTATTATAATTAAGGAAATAAAATTGACACTAAGCCTCGGTCATAAGACAATGAACGTGGTAAATTCGAGAGACTAGAACTTGAATAGGACCCAGTAAAATGTGTATCAAATAAACAGTTATTTAGTGCTTTGGAAATATTAATCGGACCTATTACGCTAGGTTGGACGTGCTGCAGAAAACGACATCTATCGGGAATATTTTTGCAAAAATTAGAATTTCTAAGTTTAATCGTTTTGATTATGAAAATGAATAAAAACTTAATTAAATATTAATAAGTAACTTTGATTTTTATAAAACCATATTTTTTATTGAAATTAAATTTTACTTGGTCAATAATTCGTATTTTTATTCATTTTTACAACGACATCTATCGTACTATCCAGGTACTATACTAGAGTCGCCACTTGCTTTAAAGGTAAATTTGAGTAACGATAAAGATGAATTTTTATTAATTAGGCGGAGAAATAACCGACATTTTAATCGCGTCGGATTTGAAAGACGTCAATACATCGACGAAAAGTTTTTGCGTCTATTTCATAAATACCGATAAATCGTCCAACGTTGGTATTACCATTTCAAATGTTCAGGAGGTCAGAAATAATTATATTTGCTTATTTTTATTATTATTTTGAACATTAAATAGGTTAATCCCGTGCTATAAAACTTTATTTGGAAACGTGTAGCATTATTGTGCACAGACGGTTTACCATACGCGTTTTCTAGAATGGGATTAACTTGTCTATATAAAGACAGAAGTAAAAGAGTCTGCCTCGAGAGCCCTCCCAGCCTAGCTTCTACCATAGGTTTCCTGAAAACTTCCAACTTCGCCAACCTCCCTCTTACCCCCTATACCAGCAAGCAGGAATCCATACCTCTACTTGGAATGCTTATCCTGCCGTATCGCGTATAGTAAGATCACTCTGACGGCTTTGGCCCCGCCTACGAAAGAAAAAATTCCCTCTGCGCGCGCTCCCCTTTCACGTTGTTGTTTGTTAAGTTACCATAGTGACGTCAAGAAGACCGTCAGCCACATCGAGACGAAAATCTGCCGCGATAAGCATTCCTAGTAGAGCTATGGATTCCTGCAGCAAGCTAATCATATTGATCAAATTCAAATATTTTTTTTAATAGTACCAGCGATTGTAGGTGGTTTCTTTTCACTTGTTCCGGGGTTTCGGAGTAGGGTAAGAAGAGTAAGGCTATGATCGTCATTTTACTTCGATTCTGTGGTAGCGAATAGTTTGAGTCGGAGTAAAAACGTTTTTCTTAAATGGCTGCTGTGGCCTTTTTAGCTGATAAATTCTGGTTAATAGACGATAAAATCCGATTTACTCCTTTACACCTCCTTTTCGAGAAGGAGTAAAAAGAGTAGCCCTAATACTCCGAAACAAGCGAATACTTTATAGGGCGGAGTAATTATCATCCCTGGAACCGGCGAATAAAACGTTTTAGGGTAAACAGAGTACACTCGGTCCGAGAACAGGCGAAAAGAAATCACCAAGTATCGACCAGGGTTGGATATAAGACACTAGTCACGGCATTTGACTACTAAAATAAATGCTCTGACTGCTAAAATTAGTCGAAATCTGGGGGCTCACTAGTCAATTTTACTAGTGAAATATTTACCTAAATATTTATAAATAATGTTTTTTTTCTCTCCAACCCCAACCTGACGCGAGGTTTTTATCTCGCCAACCCAGACCCTATGCGGTTTTTAGTTTTTTTTATCTCCAACCCCAACCTGACGCGAGGTTTTTATCTCGCCAACCCAGACGCTATGCGGTTTTTAGTTTTTTTTTATCTCCAACCCCAACCTGACGCGAGGTTTTTATCTCGCCAACCCAGACCCTACGCGGTTTTTAGTTTTTTTTATCTCCAACCCCAACCTGACGCGAGGTTTTTATCTCGCCAACCCAGACCCTACGCGGTTTTTATTTTTTTTTATCTCCAACCCCAACCTGACGCGAGGTTTTTATCTCGCCAACCCAGACCCTATGCGGTTTTTAGTTTTTTTTTATCTCCAACCCCAACCTGACGCGAGGTTTTTATCTCGCCAACCCAGACCCTACGCGGTTTTTATTTTTTTTTATCTCCAACCCCAACCTGACGCGAGGTTTTTATCTCGCCAACCCAGACCCTATGCGGTTTTTAGTTTTTTTTTATCTCCAACCCCAACCTGACGCGAGGTTTTTATCTCGCCAACCCAGACCCTACGCGGTTTTTAGTTTTTTTTATCTCCAACCCCAACCTGACGCGAGGTTTTTATCTCGCCAACCCAGACCCTATGCGGTTTTTAGTTTTTTTTCTCTCCAACCCCAACCTGACACGTAGTTTTTTGAGTTTTTAATCTCCTAGACCCCGACCTGACGTGATTTTTCGAGGTTTTTATCTCCCTGATCCCGACCGCGCACAATTTTTCGGGTATTTTTATCTCCAACCCAACGCAATTTTCCGTGGTTTTTAACTCCCTGATCCCGACCGCGCACAATTTTTCGGGTATTTTTATCTCCAACCCGACGCAATTTTCCGTGGTTTTTAACTCCCTGATCCCGACCGCGCACAATTTTTCGGGTATTTTTATCTCCAACCCGACGCAATTTTCCGTGGTTTTTAACTCCCTGATCCCGACCGCGCACAATTTTTCGGGTATTTTTATCTCCAACCCGACGCAATTTTCCGTGGTTTTTAACTCCCTGATCCCGACCGCGCACAATTTTTCGGGTATTTTTATCTCCAACCCGGACGCAATTTTCCGTAGTTTTTAACTCCCTGATCCCGACCGCGCACAATTTTTCGGGTATTTTTATCTCCAACCCGACGCAATTTTCCGTGGTTTTTAACTCCCTGATCCCGACCGCGCACAATTTTTCGGGTATTTTTATCTCCAACCCGACGCAATTTTCCGTAGTTTTTAACTCCCTGATCCCGACCGCGCACAATTTTTCGGGTATTTTTATCGCCAACCCGACGCAATTTTCCGTGGTTTTTAACTCCCTGATCCCGACCGCGCACAATTTTTCGGGTATTTTTATCTCCAACCCGACGCAATTTTCCGTGGTTTTTAACTCCCTGATCCCGACCGCGCACAATTTTTCGGGTATTTTTATCTCCAACCCGACGCAATTTTCCGTGGTTTTTAACTCCCTGATCCCGACCGCGCACAATTTTTCGGGTATTTATATCTCCAACCCGGACGCAATTTTCCGTGGTTTTTAACTCCTTGATCCCGACCGCGCACAATTTTTCGGGTATTTTTATCTCCAACCCGACGCAATTTTCCGTGGTTTTTAACTCCCTGATCCCGACCGCGCACAATTTTTCGGGTATTTTTATCTCCAACCCGACGCAATTTTCCGTGGTTTTTAACTCCCTGATCCCGACCGCGCACAATTTTTCGGGTATTTTTATCTCCAACCCGACGCAATTTTCCGTGGTTTTTAACTCCCTGATCCCGACCGCGCACAATTTTTCGGGTATTTTTATCGCCAACCCGACGCAATTTTCCGTGGTTTTTAACTCCCTGATCCCGACCGCGCACAATTTTTCGGGTATTTTTATCTCCAGCCCGACGCAATTTTCCGTGGTTTTTAACTCCCTGATCCCGACCGCGCACAATTTTTCGGGTATTTTTATCTCCAACCCGACGCAATTTTCCGTGGTTTTTAACTCCCTGATCCCGACCGCGCACAATTTTTCGGGTATTTATATCTCCAACCCGGACGCAATTTTCCGTGGTTTTTAACTCCTTGATCCCGACCGCGCACAATTTTTCGGGTATTTTTATCTCCAACCCGACGCAATTTTCCGTGGTTTTTAACTCCCTGATCCCGACCGCGCACAATTTTTCGGGTATTTTTATCTCCAACCCGACGCAATTTTCCGTGGTTTTTAACTCCCTGATCCCGACCGCGCACAATTTTTCGGGTATTTTTATCGCCAACCCGACGCAATTTTCCGTGGTTTTTAACTCCCTGATCCCGACCGCGCACAATTTTTCGGGTATTTTTATCTCCAACCCGACGCAATTTTCCGTGGTTTTTAACTCCCTGATCCCGACCGCGCACAATTTTTCGGGTATTTTTATCTCCAACCCGACGCAATTTTCCGTGGTTTTTAACTCCCTGATCCCGACCGCGCACAATTTTTCGGGTATTTTTATCTCCAACCCGACGCAATTTTCCGTGGTTTTTATCTCCCTGATCCCGACCGCGCACAATTTTTCGGGTATTTTTATCTCCAACCCGACGCAATTTTCCGTGGTTTTTAACTCCCTGATCCCGACCGCGCACAATTTTTCGGGTATTTATATCTCCAACCCGGACGCAATTTTCCGTGGTTTTTAACTCCTTGATCCCGACCGCGCACAATTTTTCGGGTATTTTTATCTCCAACCCGACGCAATTTTCCGTGGTTTTTAACTCCCTGGTCCCGACCGCGCACAATTTTTCGGGTAATTTTATCTCCAACCCGACGCAATTTTCCGTGGTTTTTAACTCCCTGATCCCGACCGCGCACAATTTTTCGGGTATTTTTATCTCCAACCCGACGCAATTTTCCGTGGTTTTTAACTCCCTGATCCCGACCGCGCACAATTTTTCGGGTATTTTTATCTCCAACCCGACGCAATTTTCCGTGGTTTTTAACTCCCTGATCCCGACCGCGCACAATTTTTCGGGTATTTTTATCTCCAACCCGACGCAATTTTCCGTGGTTTTTAACTCCCTGATCCCGACCGCGCACAATTTTTCGGGTATTTTTATCTCCAACCCGACGCAATTTTCCGTGGTTTTTAACTCCCTGATCCCGACCGCGCACAATTTTTCGGGTATTTTTATCTCCAACCCGACGCAATTTTCCGTGGTTTTTAACTCCCTGATCCCGACCGCACACAATTTTTCGGGTATTTTTATCTCCAACCCGACGCAATTTTCCGTGGTTTTTAACTCCCTGATCCCGACCGCGCACAATTTTTCGGGTATTTTTATCTGCAACCCGACGCGATTTTCCGAGGTTCTTATATTAGGGGTGTGCGAGTACTCGATCATCATCGAGTACCCGACGTTTTTTGAGGTCGAGTACTTGAACTCGAATAAGAAAATTTAAATACTCGTCGATTATCGAGTAGTAAAAATTTGCCTTATTCGAGTACTCGACTACTCGAATAAGCCGCTTGCTAAACTCGTCGAGTTATTTCCCCGTCGATAATATTCAGCCCGTCGTGTAATCGTCTAAAAAACGCCACCCTCCCCCTCTGTACTTCTAGAACTTTCTCTAAAGTTTCGGTTTCGAATCGAGCTTCACTTAGGCGGTTTTTCACGACTCTGACGGCGGCGTTTTTCGGGTGTTAGGCTTAACGTATTCTTTTAACAATTAAAAACCGTACGGAACTATGTTAAAGCTAAGTAGAAGAATAATATAATTAAGTTAATTTAGATTTTAAAGTTATTAAAATTAATTAAAATTTTTAATTAGCTACTGGTTTTTCTTTAATCGACAACCCCGGGCGATTTTTCAAACTATTAGAGTACCCGAACGATTTTTCTTAAATACTCGATACTCGAAAAAGGATTTTTTTTTAGCTTAATCGAGTACTCGAGTACCCGACTCGACCAAAATATTACCCGACTCGACTACTCGACGAAAGATTGTCGAGTACTCGATACCCGACTCGATCACCAAAAACCACTACTCGCACATCCCTATTAAGACTTATATCCCTGATGATGCCTGATCCCGACCCCGCGCCATTTTTCGGGCATTTTTATCTCCAACCCGACGCGGTTTTCCAAGGTTTTTATATCCCTGATCCCGACACCGCGCCATTTTTCGGGTACTTTTATTTCCCCGAACCCCCATTTTTTCGGGTTTTTCCTCTCCAAACCCAACCCGACGCGGTCTTACGATATTTTGATCTCCCAATGCCACGGGATTTTTCCAGTTTGTTTCCCCCGTCGTCGACCCCTCAGAAAATCTCACCAGGTAATAGTGAGAGTAGGGAGCTGTTGCCACCACCCTCCAACGCTTTATAACCCGACCACCTGAATTAAAGGCATTAAAAGTCGCTAGATGACTTGGGTCTTAAGCAGCGTTCAGACTATGTGAAAATATTACGTTAGCATCGGTCGTGTCGTTTCGGTTATGTTGGTCGCGTCGGTTCGTTCATTTCACTGTTCAGAAAGGAACCAACCTTGCACGGAGATTAACATAAAAGGTGATTGTTCATCCAATCAGAGCTCAGTAATAACGGCGGAAAAATTGAAATAATTTTTTATCCACCTCTGATTGGTTATAGTATTTCGATGGTTCTAAAGGTCGCCACTACCTAGAGTCAGCGCTGATGAGGCATAAGGCTAAATGTCTGCTATGAACGTTTTGAGCTTTAAACCGAGACGCCATCTAGGCAGTCCGCAACGAAATGTAAAAATGTAAACGACACGCGCGAAAATTTAAAGTCTCTGTTGAGAGGTCTGAATGGTGTAAGAAATCGAAAGAACCGACACGATCGACGCAAACGTAATATTTTCACATAGTCTGAACGCTGCTTAAGGTGGTGCCTTGGGTGTTAGCCTAGCTGATTTTTATTAAAGGTGTGCATGTCGGGTCTTTTGAACCTGGAGAATGGAAATGGCGTCGTCGCGTTGGCCAGGATCATGGACAGCGTCATGGTTCCGGCGGTCAAGCTGGGACCGGCGAGTTTGGACTGCAATTCTTCGGCGCACGAACTAAGCCCCGAGAACCAGGAGCGCCTGAAAGCCAGCACGCTCGTCCACTTGCGCATGTACGCTGACTCTTTGCTAGTGGCCGGAAAAGTCATGAGCCGAGACAGCGTGGTGGACAAATTGAAAACCTTCTCTTTGCCGACGGGGAAATCCAGGGAAGCTCGCTACAAGAAACGCACCTTTTTAGTTCATGTCGAAGAGGTGCTCAGGCAATGGCTCGACCAGGTCAAACAGGTCAGAAAATTTATAACTTAGTTATTGTAGCTATTGGTGCGTAAAAGTAAAAAAAAAATTTTGAAAACAATGGTTTTTATTAATTACATATATATATATATATATATATATATATATGTAATTAAAATAAACGACTATAGTTTTGACTTCTCCAGGTCATCTTAAGGACCCTGAAGAGAAGGCGAACTATAGTTGGTTATTTTATTTGAT
The DNA here is from genome assembly GCF_980474605.1 of Leiobunum rupestre. Lineage (NCBI taxonomy): Eukaryota > Metazoa > Arthropoda > Arachnida > Opiliones > Sclerosomatidae > Leiobunum > Leiobunum rupestre. The sequence goes on from NC_143387.1 coordinate 68,440,274, forward strand.
TTTAAAGATATTATGCAATACATACCATTGTTTAAAAAAATAGTTAGGTCAGAAAATTACGAATTGTATCCTAACAGTCTAATCATAAGTAACATAATAGATATAAGTACGACACGTAGTATACTCCCAACGGTAATTTTACTAATCATAGTCTGTTTTTACAATGACTATTAAATTATAACGTGGTGAGTTGTCACTGTCTTTGGAACTAGGTACCACCATCGATGTTTCTATTAAAAACGCTGAATTATCGAATTGTCATACAAATTTGACTTCTATAAACACCCACTTTGTTTTTTAAGTGAAGTATTTTCCAATTTGAGACTTAAATTCAAATTTGGCTCAAAATATTTCAATTTCAAAAAGAGTATTACGAATTGCTTTTAATTTTTTTTTAAATTTTACATTTATTTTATATTATTTTTTAAACTGAAGGCTTCAACGTTCGTTCGAAAAACACAAAATAAAACAATTTCGTTTAAATAGTTATCTGTTTTAGACGTATTTATCGCCATCTAGCTAACCTGGCAGAATGTTTACCAACAAGAGGATTCCGAAGTGACAAGTTTCCCGTTCCAAAATCTGTCATTAACCGATATGGTTTTGTGTCATATGATGGTTTTTACGTTACTTCTGGTTTTAAAGTATTTCAAACGCTACTGTAGCATTTCTTCACATTTTTTAGGATTTAACCGAAAGCAATCATTTGAGGCAAGATTTCGAGTACATGGGACCCCAAAGCGAACTAAATTTTTGGAAAACTTCCTGGGAAACATTCGGCTTCATTTTGGACGAAATCGAAAGCGACACCTTCCGGAAAATTACGCTCTTCCTTCGCGAAACAAACTCTACTTACTTAAAGGTTCCAATTGCAATGCTTTTATTTGAAGGCGCGACAGTCTAGGACGTATAATAGTAGAAAATTTCAATTTCCTATCCTGTTGCGAGGTCCGTAGCTGAAAGTCGAGAACACCTTGCTCAAGGTTGAAATCGTCATAATTATAGTAGTTATTTTTAGCCTCTTCCTCTAGTATAAAGGAAAGAGGCTGTTATTTTCGCTCCTGATGTATGCGGTGGTGGTGAAGGTGAATAATACGTATAGGTCGCCGGGAACGACGATTTCTCTTCAACATCACTCGATATAAATCTAATTCAGGCGTCATTCGATTGGTATTAGTTATCTCTATCTACCATATTCCGCGGTTTTTAATCAAAGGGGGATATTTCTACGGGGAGGGTGATGAAAAAACCGGTTTTGAGGGGATGAAATTTCTTCGGTAGAGGGCTTGCTCGTTGGTTGTCTGTACGATAATGGCGGCGCCCTGTAAACGTTTCTTAAAGAGTGTATAGGTCGCCGGGAATCGACGAATTCTCTTCAACGGCACTCGATATAAATTTAATTCAGGCGTCATTCGATTGGTATTAGTTCTCTCTGTCTAGCTATGCCAGTGCTGAGCCGCGGTTTATAATCAAAGGGCTAAAATCAAGATGGCTACGAGGAAGAGGCTACTATTGTGGCTGTGCCATCTTGTTATTATTTTAGGATATTTTCGAGATAAAAATTTTGAAGGTCGAGATCACCATTTTCAAGGTCAAAATCGTCATAATTAAATAGAAGTAATTTCATATTATAAGATTTTAGTATATTTTCTAGACGCTTGCAGCAAGATTTTCTAAAACGTTCTAGACTGTCGCGGAAGCTTGACCTTCCTTGATCAAGCTAACTCCCTTTAAGGGAAAGTGCCAGGCTTTTTCCCAGGTGCGGATTTAGGCATGATCTTAATGGGCTGCAGCCCAGGGCCCCGTACAATCAAAGGACCCCCTTCGCGCTCAGAAAATAAATAAAAACAATGGGCGTTATTCCTATTTCCCTCAAGCGGCAGTTTTCGGAAGCTTGCGGGTGCAACATGGTGAAGCAGATGTTATTTTAACAGGTTTACCATGCATTTTTGAAATAAAATAAATAATTTAGAACGAAAAATGCATGGCAACCCTGTTAAAATTGCGTCTGCCTAACCATTTTTCACACGAGAGCTTCCGAAAATCGCCGCTTGAGGGAAATGGGGATAACGCCCTTTAAATTAAAAAAAGGGGCAAAAAAAAATTTTGAACAAAATGGCCACAACTAACCCAAATTTGGGTAGGCCCCAAAAAGTGTTAGTCCAGGGCCCCCAAAAATAACGGTCCACCCCTGATCAAACCCTACAATTACAACCAAATATGTTAAATCGCTATAAAATAGTTATTACCGTTTCGATGTGAAACTAAAACGCTATAAAATCAGAGCCATTTTACTTTAATACACACACGCTGAGCCACTCGGTTGAAGAAGGAAGATGCTAAAAGGAGAACTCAACTCGTCAAAAGTCATGCATTTTCTAGTGTACATGTTTCATTGGTTAGACCCTTTAGCGCCTGCTGCCATCGGAAGGGGAAAATTCGGAAATTGTCTTCCCCCTTTCCGTAAGACGTTCAGCGTAAAGGTTCTTCCAATGAAATTTGTACACAACAGTGTGTTAGCGTGTTTAAAGGCTACCTGCGTTCTCCTTGTGTTTGTTGCTCCTAGCTAAAACCAACTTGCATAGGTAGTGCGTCCAACAGATTATCAGAACCTAGTTGCTTTATCTGTACCGATGGATCAGATCATTCACACTCAGATTTTATCAGATCAGATTAAATTGGTCAAAATGCAAACAAGATATTTTAAACCTGAAACTAATCTAAATTCATTATAAACCAACATACGATGACCAGACTTCAGATGCCTTTCGAAAGTTTTTTAATTTGTTTATTTTTATTTGCTATATATATATATACTAAACGTAGAAGTCAGATACCTATTAATCATAATAATAATAATCGGCTAGGTTATTACTCAAGGCACCCCCTTAGACCCAAGTCATCTAGCGACTTTTAATTCCTTAAAGCCGAGTTCCCACTTGACGAATTTTCGAGACTTTCGCGACGAATTTAATTTTCGTCGTAGCTTTGAGCTTCACTAAATTTCACTCGCCTTGCGTCAATTCGCTTCGCGAAAACTGCATTTTTCGCTAAGTGGGAACTAGCCTTTACGCTAACTGCACCTGACGATATTATTATAGCATCTTAATTCAGATCGGTTACTTGAAATTATGAATCAGATACCATGTGAAATCAGATTGCTAGCTGAGGGGAATATAAAAGAGTAACCGGATCTGACTAACTGATTACTTTGAAATATCTGAGAATTATGATCTGAATAACCTGATCAGTTGGTCGCTGGAAGCACCATGCATAGGTTAATAGAAGGTGCAAATTTCTATATCTTATCAGAAGAGTGCGCCACCTTCGGTCAAAAGTTAAATAACCGATGAATATTTCTTAGCAGGTTTTCCCCATAAAAATAAGGCTTTCATCGCTACTGGCACTTTCCATTTAAATATTTCAAGGTAAATGATTAATCTTCAACGAAATGTATTACAGCAATGTATCGAAGTGGAGGAGCAAGTCCGAAAGGTCTTTTGCGAAGTCAAAGAATGCATTAAATACCTCAAAATTTTAAACGAATATTGCGTTCCACTATACACTAATGATCCAGTAAGAGATTAATAGGGATGCACCGATATTAGAAAAATATTTTTAGGAAAAACTTTTAAGGAAATTCTCGATTAACTAACCAATGATAATATTTTATTTGATTGGCCGAGCCACATACTCCAGACTTCAGAAGCTAGATCATACCTTTTTTAGACAGGGGGTTACGAGTGTAGACAGAAATCCACGATATTGGATTTGTGATAGAAAATATGTATCAAATAAAATGAAAAGAAACATATTCGGATATACTCTTTGCAAACTTGTTTTCATGAAAAATTATAATAAAATGGTATGACAGTGTACTGGACCGTCTTTTACAATGATTTTATCATATACACTACTGTTATAATAGATAACTTTGTTAATATCGGCCACGAATAGCAGATATATCGATGCATCCCTAGAAATTAGGTACTATCAAAAGTTTATAATACTTATCTTACGAGATGAGTATCCATCTCCCTATAATTTTATATATTTACTAACGATATTTTATTGGTTTAGGTCACTGTAATTCGAGATATTCCTTTGATTATGCACTCAGTTTGTTTGCTAAATGGCCAACCTTGTTTCAGAAGAAACGAACGAATTTCTTCCGTTTTTACCAAAGTAGGCCGTACCCTCTAAGATTTTGATGTACAGGTTAGCACTAGAATGTATTCAGGTTAAGCAGAGAATATGCCGCCACAACTATAGGCTTCGTGCGTAATTTACATTTTGGTCATAAGTATCACCGCCTACCGACCGACTTTTAAATTGAATATATGAAAGCTGTCTGTTCGCTCAAAATTATCTCGGTGCAACAGCTGAAAGTTTCAACCGAAAACATTGAAATACAAAAGTCGTCTGCTATTACTTCACATAATTAGTTGACTGATATTAAGGCAGAAGGCTACAACCTCTGTTTTTATTATCCATGGAAGATATTGTCCTACTACACTTTATTCAAGCTGCATCAAAATCAGAGTTACAATAAGATTTATAGAATAAAACTTATTTTGGAATAACATAAAATACGGTTTGGAATTGAACAGAACAAAATACAGGTTGTCCCCTAATTATGATTTAAAAACTATTTTGGCCAGGAATTTGATATTTTCAGATCGCATAGCACGCGTAGGGGGTCATCAGATGATAGAAAACTCAATTAACTTGAACCAAATCCTCAAGGTCATTCAAATCTATCTCAAGAACCGTTGGGCTTAGAGACTAGGCTCTAATTAGAAAGCTGTACGCCATTACATTTTATGACCAAGTGGCTCCGAACCGATGTAATTTGGACAATGTTAAGCTAAGAAAAGAAACAATAAATACAAGAAGGTCATAAATAAAAATGTCCGAGATATCATGCTTAGGGGCTAATAATTTTGAAAGTACTTGTGCATCGACATTTTTAGGAGAAATCAACTCTCGTAAGTGATGACGCATACTTTTCGAATTTTAACCGACTTTCTAAACCTAACGGTTCTCGAGATATATTCTCAATGACCTTGAGGACATCGTTCAAGGTCATTGAGTTTGGTATCATCTGATGCTATGCTATCTGAAAATATCAAATTTCTAACAAAAATATGTTTTCAATTATTAGATCGGATCATTTTTAATGAACTCCCTGTATAGAGTTTAGATGATGCCAAACCTTCGTGTTAGAAGTAAAATAGCAGATTCTGAATCGGAAGAGTTGCTTCCGTGTTCGGGATGGGCTAGGTTGAGTCGAGTTTGGAGTTTTATGAAGTTGGATTGCAGTAATTGACAGGCAAGGTTGACAGACAATTAGAGTTGTTTTAGACGTATTCGGTTGTTGAGGACACCAATATTAGGATTTTTTTAAATTTTGCATCTCCAAAAATACCAGCCAGAACAGGGAACCAGATGTCTCATACTGCTTCTGGAACGTTTACGTTATCGAATAAAACACAAATAGAGTTTTCACGACACTTTTAATTAACAAATTACTGATCAAAGACAGAGCTCAACTTAACGCGAGACAGAGTATAAAAGACTTTATTGGTGGATCATAAAATTTCTTTTGCGGGTGAAAATATGCCGCCATGTTACGGTATAAAAGCAGGTAAATAAGCCTACTATAATACCTCATGATATAAAGGTACTGTCACGAGCAAAAAAGTAATTTTTAAATCCGATCAAAGTCAGAGTTACATTGAGGATAATCAACATTAATACAATAAAACATTTAGGAATAATATTAAAATTTAGAAAGGGTAACAAACAATAAACAAAGTTTCCAAATAGGCTAAATAATCGAATCCACGAAACGGTCAAATGGTCCTATCTTGAAAACTATTGGTCAGATCTTATCAGAAGCTGGAACATTGACGCTCACTTATTCTCTGTTTCCCTGAGTACATTCTTGAATAGAAAAAAGAATTAATTCTGATATAACGCGCAGATTACGAATCAAATGATAATTTCGTGCAAGAATTTCATCACCGAAGACGGGGCTTACACGATATGGAATCAACCGCAGCAGAAATTAATCGAGAAAGTGGGCAAATGCATTCGATTGAATGAAGAATATCAGCGGTGTTTCTACAAGAAGAAACGAGAAATGGGGCCCGGACAAACGTTCGCTTTCAGCGAAGCTTTCGTTTTCGGAAAATTCAACATTTTCTGCAGCCGCTTGCAGAAGATTCTGAAATTCTTCGCGATGGAGACGTTCTACAAAAACTTATTTTCTAATCCCATCACTGGCATTCTGGGCTGCACCGACGAAGGTAAAATACACTGATTCGCAAATTACGTACGGGGAAACAAACATTTAGAGCGAACTTAGCGAAGCCATTAGAGGTTCGATTTTAATGTTTTTTTTAATTATAATAGATGGCGCCAATTTATTATTTTTTATCGGGCAGGGAATAAATACTTATTGATTTATTTAAAAAAACAACCTATAAAAATATTTTTAAGAGCCATAAAATAATTTTAAAAATCCTTTAAAATTTTAGCTAGCTCCTCCTCTTCCGTAACTCGTGATAGAAGCATTGAGTTGGGAATATTAATCTAGAGGTCCAATCAAAACGTCGGATTTCAGAATTTCGCGAAAAGAGTTTAAAAAAATAAGAATACTGCCATCTGCTCCCAAATGACGATAAACTTTATCATTCTACCCGTGGCGCCGTCTATCTCTCAATGGTTCGTTCAAATAAGACGCGTTTTCCGGCAAATTTTTTTTCCCCAAAATAATGGATGGCGCCACGGGTCATATGATAACGTTTTCTCGTCATTTTAGAGGAGACGGCACATTCGTAATTTTCAAAAACTTGTTTCGCGGGGAGCAGATTTGATTGGATCTCTAGATTAATATTCCCAACTCAATGGATAGAAGATACGATCAAAAGGCTTTTGGCATTTCCCCAGCGCTATTTCCGAAAATTAAAAGATTCTGTACCTTTGAACCGACTTTTTATGTAAAAACTAGAAACAAAAATTTAATTTAAACATTTGAGAGCGCTGACGCCATCTAGAAAGACTTTAAATATTTAAAAAATACCTCTAATGGCGTTACTCCTGTGAAATAATTTTCTATTCGTTTGACTAAAAACACTATTTGTATTTCGTTTTATTCCTACAGATTTGTCAAATTTGAGTTCAAAGTTCGAATCAGCCGCCGAATTCATTCGAACTAAAACGTACGATCTGATCGATTATAGAAATTTAAGTTTCGACGAAGATTTGATTTATTTCGTTAACGAAACTAACGAAATTCAGGTTAGTTCGTACTATAATGCAATAAAAAAATTTACCTGATGCTCCCTTGGTATTTGTCTTAGACCAAAGATATAATGTAAATATTTGGACAAAATTCCATTGTAAACGAATAACTTTTAGGGCCTATTCACACGAGCCAACATTTAAACAAAACATTGTTGACCAACATGGGTCACAACCGAGTTTCTCGGTGTGAATGGAGAAAATATTTACACGTGTTTTCCACACAAACACTTTTGTTGGTAAAATATTTAAGAACGGGTGGTTTTTCTGACCGAGGCTTAGCTCCAAATATTTAAATCTCGCAATTTTGGTACACATCCTTTTAATTATATATAAAAAATGCTAATATTAATGTAAAAGACAATTATTTTTTATATAAATTGACATATTTTGTAGTAGAAAAGATGTGTAATGTTTTTCGCTATTTGACTCGGTGTAGCTTCGCTTCAATCTGCGCTATGCAAGGTGTCTGATTCTGAACTGACATCGCATTTTTCTCAAAAACTATAATAGGTAGAGTTTTTAAATTTTCAGGGTAGGGCACATTCTAATTTCTATTGTGTTTTTAGTTTTTGATTGAACTAGTGCCTTCTATACCCAATTTCTTATTTTTCATGACCTCAGGCTTACAGTTCGGGGTTTGGATAAGAAATATCCGTTTTATTAGTTTTTATCCATAACCGAAAATTATTTGAAAAAACTTTTTTTTTTTTGCATATTTTACCTTTTTATAACCGCGAATAATATAACTTATCTTGTATGTTTACAAGTATTCTCTACTACTTTATCATGGGAGGTTTTCGTCTATAACCTACTGGTCAAATAATACATTTTTGAAAAACATGAAAATCTTTTAAGAATTATAAATTAGAAGTTTCCATACTTCATAGTGCGGGACGCATATTTACAAACCTTGCTTCATATGTATACCCTGTCAATTTCGAAACTCTACCTATTAAAAGCCACGCTCTCAAGTACCCTCGGAAACGTTTTGCCTCATTTTTAGCGTTTGGAAATCTTATAGTTCACACGTTTGATTTCCAGTGACTTTTGAAGAAAATTGGGCATGCGTAGTATAGAAAGATAATTAGAAGTTCGTCTGCTCACGCATTTGAGTGACGTTACAAGAAATTCTAATTAAAAATGAATGCACCAAGAAGAAATTTGTTGTATTTTTTTAAACAAAATAGACAAAAAGCTGCAATAAAGTTTCTTCTAAAAAAGGCAAAAAAAAATTACTAGGTGCAAAAAAATTGACGATTGACGATTTTTGTAAAAAAAGGATCATGGTTCACAAAAACCGACTCAATAACGACCCGAATCGCTGCCAAATGGTCAACGAAGCGATCTGAAACGCTGGGACGCGCAACGGAGAAAATGCGATGTGTGAGCAAAATAAGACATCCTGCATAACGAAGTGTTACTTGTTCGAAAATATCTTTGTGTCTTATCGCGCCATCTCAATACAGCTAGTGGAACTAATATGATTTTAAGCACGACAATTGCCGTTCACAAATTAGGTAACACAATGAGGGGGGGGGGATTTTTTACACGCGTTACTAAACATTACAAGGGGGAGGAGAAGCGTCGAAGACATATTACGTAACATATCACAATTCTAATCCGAAACCTAAATTATCAATTACTTTAAAGTATACAATTTAATAGTTGTTTATCTCATGTGTAAATCAATAAACAAATTAGCTTAATTTTTAAACAAATTAAATAGTTTTAAAGCTCATGGCGCTTTTGTAATTCTTGGTGTGTTGTGGAGTTAATATTATTTACCACGCTTTTGGCGTTACGTAATTTGTGAACAGCCCCGTAGACTAAATAAAGGCTGCCCTACAATGCACCATCTATTGATTCTTAAAATATTTATATTATATTATTTATTTTTAAATATTAGGAAATATTAAGAAGATAAAATAATTATATTGGCACCGTAAAATAATTTTATTGATGTAGTTTGGGTCGCTACCATATAGATGGGACAAACTAGCACAATAAATTTAATTTCCATTCTGGAAACGACGAACACTTTCCGTAAAACTAAAGCTAGGAGTACGCTAACCGACCCATAAAAAGATCCTGCTTCGATTTTAACCTTCAACCGAAAATTTAATTAAATCAATTTCATAACCTATTAAACTTATACGTATTCATGAAAATGTTGCCATGAAAATTAAGCGGAAAATAATTACTAATTAAATTTAATTTAGATTAATATAATTTTGGACTACATTACCAATTCATGCAAATGTTTAAAAAAACAATTAAAAAACAGTTAAACCAAAAAAAAACCAATCACAAAATTTTATTTCGATTTTTTTTTCAATTTAAATAAATTTTACGTTTAAAAAAATAAACAACCCTGATAATTTGTTCATTATGTATAGAAATGTATGGTTTCAATGTTGAACAAGCATTTCGAGCTGATTCCGAATTGTCTTCAAGCTTTGCGTTTCTTACGAGCCGTCGAAGGGTTGAAGCTGGAGCAGTTGGTCATGGACGACAAAATCCGGAGGGTCCTGGTCATGTACAGGGACGAAATCGTCTCTATTTCGCGACATTTCGAGAAGAGGAAGCGAAGTCCCCCTTGTCCCAAATACAGCCTACCCTATATGGGCAAAATCCTGTGGGCCAAAAATATGGAGGCCAAAATATCGGAACCAGTCGTCATTATTCTGAGTCGAAATTGGCCACTTTCTGCCTACTCAACTTGGGACATCGTCAAGAAGAAATACGACCTTCTGAGACAGAAATTGACCGTCTTCAAGGTCGCCGTCTACAAATCGTGGCTCAAAAAAGTAAAAACCCGTCATAAGTTTTTAATTATGTTTGACTTAAGTGTGTCAGTTGCTTATCGTCCTCGTGTGAACGTTTTACTGAGCGCTATTTTTAGAATGACCGTACATTGTCGGTGGACTTCCTTCTAAGCTAAAAGGCTTTGTGACTAATCGTCATAGAATATAATAAAAAATAAAATAAAATGTAGTAGAAATATAAATTGTTTCTGTTACGTCACAAGACAGCGCTTTATTAGTACAGCCTTCAGATATCTGAACGTAATCAGTTAGTCAGCGGTTCGAAGCACCAAACCGAATGTCTTTACGATCTAGGTTGGAACACTACGTTGCCCGTAGTGCTTCCAATGGACAACTGATTATTCAGGTCGTACAATTTTAATGTTCGGGTGTATGAAGGTAATAAGTTCGTCAGATCAAGTTAATATTTACTACCCCTCACCCAGAAATCTGATCTCAAATTGCATCTGATTCATTATCTCGATTAACCAATCTGATCCGATCTGCTATAATTAATATCATCAGGTTCAGTTAGCAAAGGGAACTTAATCAAGGAATTTGGAAAATTTAAAACAGTTTAAAATTGTTCTATCATTACGCTATCAGACAATGGCACTAACAATGCCGAAACTAGTCGACCAATTTTATTATATAATTACTTTAATTATGTAATAAAAATGTCTTTTTAAACTTACGCAATAATATGTGTTTTTATAATTTGGAAAATTGATAACAGTTTGCATTTTGGCCCATATCAACTGATCTGATAAAATCTGATAGTAAATGTGGATAGTCTGATATCTGATCTATCGTAATTATTAACTCGGTTTAGATATCGCAACTGTTATCTTGGAATCCTTTTAAAGCACTACTCGTAGTGAGAGAAAGTAACTTAAGCCAATAAGGTCCAGTTACTTTAGAGGTAAAACCATTTTTATCCATTCGAGGATTTTTATCGCTAGGGGCGCTTATATTTTTGAGTATAATGCCAATCTGCCATCACACCACTTGTAGCTAACAATAGTAATTTATACTAACTGCCACATATTAGGAAGCATAATTATAAACTCTTGGTTACGTCTCTATTCGTGAAAGTAAATTTTTTATAACATTTTATTCATAATTGTCAGATCAAATCGCGTCAGCTGATCGAATTGGTACGATTCGAACTGAGTTCCGAATATAACATGGTGTTCAATAAAGATCTCCTGGAAATTTTGAAAGAAGCGGACTTCTTCGTGAAAAATGGGTTCGAGATCCCGTCCTACACGCAACACCTTTTGAGTGTTAAGAAGAAATTGTACTACGCTAAAGCCACACTTCAGGTATCAGCTCTCATTTCAATTTACCAATTTAATCGGTTAATTTTTATGAATAGTGTAGTGCAAGAATGTATTTATTTCTTCTTCGGGAGAATGACGACGTTGAATTTCCTGCATGCTCTAGCAGTAAGTTCCGTCCCCTTAAAAAAATTAAATCAGCCCGATATCTCACTGGTTCCACAAATCTGACGTCTTCCAACGTACGCCATTGAAGCTTAGCCGATGACGTTCTTCCTTCTCCCATTTCATGTCGGGGTAGAACTCTGCCATGTTGCCCGCGGATTCTATCAACATAATCATTCTCCCGACAGTTGAAATAAATTCAGTCTTGATAGCGTTCCCTCAGCTTAGAACAGTACTATCTTAAGATTAAAAATTGGATAGCGATAGCTATATCGTTCCGAGTGATCTAGTGAAGCAGACTACTCATCATTTAGAAATTCTACAACAGGATCATCGGATTCCGGACACTTTAAACTTTCTATATTTCAACATTTCATGTTATTTTCAGTTAATTTTAATTTCTAAATCATTAAATTAAAAGAGACCGGATACATTGAAAAACCGTCCGTAAGACTCTTGGGCTTGTGGGAAACGCAGTTGGGGCACGACAATGATTGGGTAGCAAAGGCCACCAGAGAAAAACATCGGAGCAAGGCAACGAGGGAGCAGCTAGAAAGAAGATTAGGGCAAGACAACGAGGGGATAGCCAGAGAGAAGGTTAGGGCAAGACAACGAGGGGATAGCCAGAGAGAAGGTTAGGGCAAGACAACGAGGGGGTATCCAGAGATAGGATTAGGGCAAGACAACGAGGGATAGCCAGAGAGAATATTAGGGCAAGACAACGAGAGGTTAGTCAGAGAGAAGATTAGGGCAAGACGACGAGGGGGTATCCAGAGATAGGATTAGGGCAAGACAACGAGGGATAGCCAGAGAGAATATTAGGGCAAGACAACGAGAGGTTAGTCAGAGAGAAGATTAGGGCAAGACAACGAGGGGGTATCCAGAGATAGGATTAGGGCAAGACAACGAGGGATAGCCAGAGAGAATATTAGGGCAAGACAACGAGAGGTTAGTCAGAGAGAAGATTAGGGCAAGACAACGGGGGGTAGCAGATAGATATTAAATAATCTCTACGTCCCATGTAAAACATTCGGGATAGCCGAAACCACAACACTTTTCATAGCACTAATATTCATGTTCGTTAATTTGGTTTTAATATTTCTATAATAAAGGAACTACTACTGATGGCTAAATATAACAGCGGTATTTTAATACCTGAATTGGAAGGGATTCTTCGTCCGTTGGTCGTTAAAACCAACAAATCCTTGAAAGTTGGATTGAAAAGACTCAATTTCTTGAGTATTAATTTGCCCACGTACGCAGACGATAAAAAGGAAATGCTAAACATTGTCAAAGGAATCATAGAAAGGTTGGCGATAATCCAGTCATTTATAGAAATGACTATAGAACTTTCATAATTTATTATCAGGGCAAATACCATCATGTCTTCGCGTCTGAGGACTTCTCTGGACTCATTGTACCATTTGGACTATTACAATTTGGACATGGACAATTCCATAACGATAGACGACTTTTTAGAAAACTTAGAAGTACATTCCTTAATTAATTAATTTCCGAAATAATAAACTGACCAATAAATTAAATTTCGAATTAGTTAACTTACCAATTAATTAATTTTAGAATTAGTTAACTTAATAATTAATTAGTTTTCGAATTAACTAACTGCACAATTAATTAATTTTCGAAATAATTAACTGACCAATTAATTATTTTTCAAATTAATAAACTGAGTATTTAAATGAGTCCGATTTTATATCCAACGCAGACTCGGTGTTCTAAAATAAGTTCTGAACTGTGTATGAACAGTATTTTAATATCGAACGCCGTTAAAGACATTTTGGGTGTGTTCCACAATTCCAAATATTTTAAAGCCCATCGTAAGTAAATATTTTTATATCTTTTAGAAGCGTAAGTTGCTTCAAAATGTAGAACTATATTTATCTACATATAATTTGCTTTAAAACCCTAACTGTCATTTTTTAACCCATAAAAAATAGTTTACATATTTCTTAAAAACCTGTTTAGGAATATGATTTAACACATTTCTTAGTTAAAAACTACTAGTAACAAACATTTTGACTGCCTAAGACAGAATTTTCCCGTGCTTTTGATCATGAATATCAGCGCCTTCTAGTAGCGGCTATAAACCCTACAGTAAACGCTCCATTGTCGAACGGTCGAGTAGGACAACCACTTGTACTCTTTTAACCCTGGTTCTATGTTTCTTGTGAAGCTATTATTCATCCTGTGACATGAGACATTTGAGGTCAAGTATCACGCAATATTAAATATATTCGGGGAGTGTGGTGAACTTCTGTAATCCTATGCTGTGGTCCTCTGGGCACGACCTACAAACTAGTGGTTATCATACTTCCGCCACAGGTGTCCTGTCCCTACCGCTTAGTATTCGTCCTTTGGCGTGTCCTGAAGGCATGTCTAGTAGGATAAGTGGACAGAACTGTCCCATCCGACTGTATGAGTGATTGGATTAAATGTAACACTCTGCGCAATATATTCTGAATTTAAAAATTGTCTGCTAAACCGCGCTACAAATGGTTTTTAAGTTAACTAGCGCCAATTACCCGTAGCTTATTATAAACCTGGCGGTAAAATAGTGAAATATGGTCTTTTACTCTTCCTTTAATAAGTAAAATTTTACGCCTATTTGAAAAATATCAAACAATTATCGTGAAATTACTTACTCATAGCTAGTAACGAACACCCGAAAACGTGAATGGGGGAACTTGTAGGAGGTGCAGGCTGTACACATAAAATTACGTCTACACCCCTAAACGGTATTTCTACACGTTTTCGGGCGCTGGCTTAACCCGTATAATATGTACGATGTTAAATGGTTCTTTGATGAAAGATAATGAAATAAATAATTTCTGGCGATTTATTTCCAGCGAGTGGTATCGACTACGTCCAGATGCAAGACGCGGCTTACGATTTCGTCACCATTTATTGGCAGCAGTATTTTAGTTCTCTTTTGAAAGCTATTTGCAAAGCTTTAGACGTTCTACGCGTTTATCTCATTCACGGTGATTACGATTCGTTAATTTCGAAGCACGCGCTGGGCGCCGCCATTTTCCTTCACCGCGTGCAAATTAAATATACTGCCTACCAACAAACAACCATGATAGCGTTGTTACCGGTCTTGGTTTGTTCAAAATGACGGCGCCTACATTTTGCCCCGAAACAAAGTCTGTAAAATAGCTGAAGAATATTTATCTATTAAAGGTCAATCCGATTTGAACAATCCCTCTTTGAAAAAGCCCGTTTTCAAATTGGAAGCTCTCATATCAAATTCAAGGGTTTCCTACAGTCCGGGGATAACCGACATTCTTCAAATGGTCCACACGTCTTCCGATTTGATAGTGAATACCACAAAAGAATTGCCCAATTGGTCAAAAGACGTCATTCAAGAGGTTAGTAATAAAGAGTACAATAAAATACACGAAAAAGTAGATTAGTCCATAATTAAAAGGGATAATATAGCTAAATTCTAAACAAATTTGAAGAAATTAAAAAACCTACTAATAACTCGTACCAATAGGTCTTCGAGTTATTAGTAAGTTTTTTAATTTCTTCAAATTTGTTTAGGATTTAGCAATATTATCCTTTTTAATTATGGACTAATCTACTTTTTCGCGTGTTTTATCATCCTTCGCACAGTCCATAGGGGGTTTCTTCTAACCTAAGAGTACAATAAACCAGTTCTTTTGAAATCCGTATTTATTTATTTAAGGGACAGATATTAAAACAGTTATGCAATTTCCGCGACATTACAAAAAGAGAATCGGCCATTCAAGGGAAAAGACCAGGTGGATCTGAGGTTATTTGTGAAATGAAAATAAAATTAATTTTTCGTTTTTATGGGAAATTCTAATTTGCCATCCATTAATCTAATTTAACATTACCACTCATGCAAAGAAGAAAAGATTCATATTACTTTTATTTCACAAATAACATGTACAGAAGTTCCGATCTCCAGCGGCTTACACACGGGGAGTTTCCGGACCCTAACCACTTTTGACCAATTTTCGAAGCTTGGTCACCACCACGTGGACCTCTCTTGAGTCTGTAGTTCTTACCTGATCAATAGATGGCGATAGTATGCCCGTGTTTTAGCGGTGCAATATTTTATTAAGAGCACTCACACAGCATCAACAATCTCACAATTTAAGGACTCAGCACTCAAGCTCGCGGTTAATTAACATAGTAAAATAAAGAGTTTTCTCGCTTCGGCTACGTATTTTTTTGAAACAGGGTCAATGTAGCCGCGGATGGTATTATAAATTCAAGCCCATTATTTGACCGCCTTTTTTCATGGCTGAAATCACTTTACCTAGCGAACTATATTTCTGTCGGAGGCTGGTAACTGTGATTTCAATCAAGACAGTTTGGCCTCCATCCAAGTTGTTCAAGTGGCAATCTAGCGCCTTTGTTATTTTGCGTATTGCCAGCAATAGATGGCGGGCATAGCCCTGACGAGTAGCGTTTCACTTACAATTGTTAGAGCGGCTTCCATCTAGAAGAGTTTTCTGGAATAGGGAGCTGCATGGGAATGTATTTTTCCATTTCCTGCGGTAACCGTGGGATTACCGCGATAATGAACTTGAATGAAACACTTTCGGCAAATGGAATAGCGAATGGTTGGAAAGGGTACTTTCGGGATATTCTCTTTTCTGCACGAATTTTATCAATGCGCTAAGTCACGGATAGTCATGGAATGAGAATGGATTGAAACGGATAGTCATGGAATGGGGATGACAATTTACTCTACGGGAATGGGCGGGAATGTAAACGTTTTCGAGTCAATTGCAGCTCTCTATACCGGAAGCATTTATCAGTTTCTTTATTGATAGATCGGAGACTTAATGTAATATTTCCGCAGATAATTCTAGTAAACGACAGTGGTCAGGTACAGCGAGGCGGTTCTTCGGTAATTAAGAAGGTGACCGACAACAAGGAGATTTCCAGATTGAATCTCTCGATGCGAACCAGCGTCCAAGACTTGAAGGCCGTTCTGGATAAACAAGTAGCGAAACTAAACAAATACTCCCACTTGTGGACAGAGAACAAAAAGAAGGTCATCGAAGACTTGCTACTCGAAGGAAAGTCGGTCCACGACTTCGAAAGCAGCATTTCCTGGTACAACAAAATCGAGAAAATGATCCAGAACGAACCGACGGAGCTCAGATCGGGTGGTTTCTCCGTCGACGTGTCCAATCTGAAGGCGCATCTGTCCTCGGAAGCTAAAGCCTGGTCGGAGGCCATCGGCAACGCCGTCAAGCTCAAATTCAACGAGAACATTCACCGTATCCACCACGTCCTGACCGATATGACTCGCAGGCTCGCCAGGAGCGTCAAGGACTTGGACGACGTCCAATTGGCCGTCAAAGCCTTGCAGGACGTAAGGAAATGGGAGGTAGATTTCGACTTGTCCGTCCTGCCCATCGAAGACTGCTACGCCATGCTTCACCAAGTCAACGTTTCGGTCACCTCTGACGAATTGGACCACCTGGAGAGTCTACGCTATTACTGGCTCAAAGTGTGCGAAATGTCCGGCGAGAAACAAACCCTGTTGAACTCCGTCCAGCCTCACTTTCAATCCGAGCTGGACAAAGATTTGCAAGTTTTAACCCAGCAGTGCGAAGCGTTTTACCTCGATTACGACCAGGTTGGTTTACTTTTAAACTTGATGCTCGTGCTAAGTTCATCCCTCATTTGTATTATTTCTCTTCTAGAATGGACCTATGGTCAGTGGCCTAGCTCCTATCGAAGCGTCCGACCGATTATCGGCTTTTCAGGTTGATTCTGTTCTCATCATTTTGAAATAGACCCTTCTATAAATACCTAGCTAAACCGAACCAGCCCTTCACAATGACTTTATAGCGTAACTTAATTAGGGATTCCAACTGCGATTGCTCTCCGGTTTAAAAATTTTGTTTTCCGTCAGTCCTTGGGTTGGCATTTTCTGAAGCTCAAAACATAAGCTGGATTTCTTTTATACTATCACTAACCAAGGAAGATTATGTGAAGATATTATATTTCAAATTATATAGCAACATTAGAAATTTATTATTAACACAATCAATGAGATATCATTATTCCATTGCAACCGATAAATGAGTTACAAAACAATTAGATTTGCAGGTTTGCCCGATAATTCTTTTATACATAAAATATCCTTTGAAATAGAAAACTTGTCTAGGTTAGTGTAGGGAGCTGTTGGCTCGATCTCGTGGCATGCAGGGCTTGCCACCACCCTCCTACGCATCGTAACCCGGCCACCTGAATTAAGGGCTTCAAAAGTCGCATGATGACTTAGGCCTAAGGTGGTGCCTTGGGTATTAGCCTAGCTGATTATTATTATAGTGTTAGAATCCGTTTTTCTGTAATAAATCGGGAACTATTTTTTCCTTCCCGTAAAACAAAATGTTCATTTGGCACCATCTAGTATAAGTAAAAGCATTAATATCCAACCTTTAATGGCTTAGCTCAAAATGTTTGTTTTAGTGTAGGTAAAGGTAATTAGATTTGCAGGTTTGCCTGATAAGTCTTTTCGAGCTCCCTAGTTCAAAAACAAAATTGACAAACCTTCGTCCTTTCATACCCAAAGAGGAATTTATAGAAAGGTCTATTATCTAGAAATATATTTAATTTTTTCTCGTAACAATCTAGCACAATTTCGACGCGTTATGGTTGAAATATCTGAACTATTGCGAAGGGGCGGCTCTGTTCGGTCGAGTGGCTCCTGATTTCCCGCGCCTTCACCAGCTAAAAAAAGAGCTTCATTTGCTCCAGAAGTTGTACCGCCTTTACAACGAAGTGATTGATCGAGTCAATAAGTACTACGACATCGTCTGGGAGGACATTGATATCGAACGAATCAGCAATGAGCTCGTTGACTTCCAAAATAGGTACCAAATCTGGGATCTTTACAAAAATAATTTTGTCGAGGCTACTGCTAGACTAGAAAATGTTTTGGCTCTTAAGGCCTATTCACACCGGTCAACATTTTCGGAAAACAAAGTTGGCCACAAACCAAGTTGCTCCGTGTGAAAGGAGAAAATATTTCCACAACGTGTTGGTCATAAAAACGGTTCTTGTTGGCTAAGTTTTGAAGAACGGCTGGTTTTACGACCGAGGCTTAATTTCAAATATTTAAATCAAATAATTTTCGTACACAGAATTTTGATTCAATAAATCTAAATTAAAAAATGAATTTTTGCGCACCTGTAGTAACTTAAATCGACATATTTAGTAGTATAGTGAGGGAAATTATTTAAGAGTTACGAGTAATTATTTTCGACGGTTAACGCTCTAAATCTCTAACTTTTCGTTCACGTTTTAAGAAAACCCAACCAACTCGAGTCGAAAACGGCGTTCACCAACAAACTGCTTTGAGACTTGACCTAATCGAGTTGATTAGATTGTGGTGCCAATTGGTACACATTTTCGTGCATTTTTGGGCAGAACAAAATCGAATAAAATTATAGGAAAATAAAAGTATTAAAATGTTTTTAGTTTGCATCACGCAATAGTAAAAAATCGCGTAAATACCCAAAAAATAAGGCAAAACCGATAAAAACTGCAACAACACAAAAAATTCCAAAAATCGTCAAAAATTTACAAAATTGCTAAACACGTCAAATTTCGCACGCTTTGTAGTTGCATCCAACAAAACCTAATGTAGTATTCGATAAAAAGATTTTGGAAATTTCCAGATGTCGGAAACTTCCCAAAGGTTTGAAAGAATGGCCAGCTTTTTTCAGCATGAAGAAAACGATAGACGATTTCACCGAGTTGTGCCCCCTGTTGGAGCTCATGACAAACAAAGCAATGAAATTGAGACATTGGAACCGCCTCTCGGAAATCACCGGTCACAATTTCGAACTGGACAGCGGCAACTTCTGCTTGCGAAACATCATGACGGCTTCCTTGCTGCCGAATAAGGAAGACATCGAGGACGTCTGCGTCTCGGCTCTGAAAGAAAAGGACATAGAAGCCAAATTGAAACAAGTCGCTCTGGAATGGAGCACCAACGAACTGAAGTTCTCAGCCTTCAAGCACCGGGGAGAGTTGCTGCTTCGAGGAGACCACACGGCAGAAATCATTTTCCAGTTGGAGGACAGTTTGATGGTCCTGGGTTCGTTACTCAGCAATCGCTACAACGCCCCTTTCCGGAAACCGATTCAGCGCTGGGTTCAAGATTTGACCAACACCAACGAGATACTGGAGCGTTGGCTTTTCGTGCAGAACTTGTGGGTTTATCTGGAAGCCGTTTTCGTCGGAGGGGACATCGCCAAACAACTGCCCAAAGAAGCCAAAAGATTTTCCAGCATCGATAAATCGTGGGTTAAAATTATGAGTCGGGCTCACGACAGAGCGAACGTCATTGGTAAGTTTTCAGCCAGCAAACAATTAATAATATCTATCTATGGTAGTTATATGTTGTTTTTTCACTTAAAAACAACAAAATAATCAAGAATATTACCATATTTGCGCAAATATAATTGGTTAGGGACCTTATATCAGAAAACGTTGTAAGAACATTGCTTATGTTTCAATCGTTCACCTTGATATTTTTCAGAATGTTGCACCGGAGACGACACTCTGAAGCAGTTGCTGCCTAGTTTGCAAGAACAACTAGAATATTGTCAAAAATCTTTGACAGGGTATTTGGAGAAGAAGCGGTTGCATTTCCCGCGTTTCTTTTTCGTGTCGGACCCGGCGTTGTTGGAAATATTGGGTAAAGCCAGCGATTCCCACTCGATTCAAAATCATTTGCTGAGTATCTTCGACAACACGGCCAATCTCTGTTTCGACGACAATGACTACGATTTGATTCACGCCGTCACTTCGTCCGAAGGCGAAGTCTTAACCGTATGTTCAGCCTCAACTTGCTGATCCGCGTATCATAGATATTTATTTAACTGATTAAAATATTTATTTATAAATAGTTGCAAAAACCGGTGAAATGCGAAGGCAACGTTGAATGCTGGCTCTCAACGCTGCTAAATATGGTAAATTTCTAAAGTCGTTTCGTATGGCAGGGTTGCTAAAAACCGCGGTTTTTTAATCAAACTAAAAATCATAAATAATCTAGTTTAAAATTTGTTCCAAAGTCATCGCCATACTTGTTTTTGGATAAAAATAGAATTTAAATAAATAAAATCCTACAAATTAAGGCTTAATAAAAACTGCTTAAATATGTTTAAAATTGCTTAAATCAGTTTAAACTGCGTAAACTCGTTAAAATCTGCTTAAATCTGTTTAAAACTGCTTAAATATGTTTAAAACAGCTGAAAACTGTTTAAAATTACTTAAATCTGAGTGAACTTGCTTAAATCAGTTTAAAACTGCTTAAACTCTTCTAAAAAATGAGGGAAATGATTAAGATGGCGCCCTTAAGTACTAGGTGATTGCCCTTTCCCCTTCTTCTTAAATAGCTTCTTAACCCCCTAGTACTTACTTGTTAGTGGCGCCATCAAATCGGTGGCTGCTCTTAATAATTTCCCTCACTGCCGTTATTTTTAAAAGTGTTGTTAAAACATTGCCAACCCTGGCTCTTCATTGAACTCAAGTATATTTTTAAATTATGTATTTTCGGTATAGATAAAAGATTCTTTACACGCCGTCATCAGACAAGCGATCGCCGGAATTCAGGAAGCTACTTTCAACCTGTTGGAGTTTCTCAATTCCTACCCCGCCCAGGTACTTACGAAACATTTCCCCGTTTCATTTCCTAATTATACACGAGCATTGTTTTGGTTGCGATAGATTGGTCTTTTGGGTCTACAAATAATCTGGACCAAGGACGCCGAAAACGCTCTGTTTTCCGCCACGACCGACAAGAAAATACTGACGCAGACCAACGAGGTCTTTTTGGAAGTCTTAAATAGTTTGATTGAACACACGGGTACCGAACTTAGTGCTCTGGAGAGGACCAAATTCGAAACCTTAGTCACCATTCACGTTCACCAAAGAGACATTTTCGATAATTTGGTAAGAAAAGACCGATACGTATTTGAAATAGGAGAAGATACTTTCACAGGGTTAGCAAGGACAATTTATAAATACACGAATGCTTACTAGATGACTACAGTCTCAAACGTAGAGGTTTTTTGAATTATCGAAAAACCTCGAAATATTTTATGTAAATATCATATAAATATTTTTGTTTATTTTATTGTTTTCATCAAACATTTATTTATACTTAAGGATAATTGTCCTTCCTTTTAAATGTCAGTTAAATCGGTTTGTCATTGATTCCCTAAAACTGACGTCTTCCGATTGAAGGACACTCGGGTGACGTTTTTCCTTCCCCCTTCTCGTGTCGGGGAAAAACTAGACGATGGCGCCGAAGGATCGTCTCAACCAATTTCATTCAATAAGGAGACTTTATCAACTTTATCGTTCTACCGTGGCGGCATCTGTCTCTAGTGGTGGCCACTTTATTGCAATTGAATTTTTTCGCGAATCTGATGCGAAATTGAAATGTATGATTACTCGTAACAAACAAACCTTTGAAGTTGTTTAAAAATAATTTTATTCTGTCAACACGATCCTTTTTAACTCAAGTTACGGTGAGTTAGCTAATAATTATTTATTTTTAGCCATATAACTTTACAAAATATAGATGGCGCTACCGCCTAATTATAAAGATGAATTTCGTACAGTCTTATCAGAACAGGTCCCGCGTAACCATGGGAACCGAAATTGGAATTGGAATTCTAGCAGTATTATTCCCAATTCAATGGTCTCAACATAGGAATTCTTATTTTTACTTAAAACATTTTAAAATGACGCCATCTATAATAAGTAAAAACATTAAAGTCGAATTTTTCAGGGCGTCGCTATAAATGTTTGTTTCCCTGTACACAATTTATGAATAGATCTTTATTTATAAACTTGTTTAATTTCCTTTCACTGATAATTTCTTCCCACTGTAGTGTTCGCTGAAGATTAAATCACCCTTGGATTTCGAATGGCTTCGACAGTGTAGATTTTACTTCAAGGAGGATATAGACAAAACCGTCATCTCGATTACGGACGTTAATTTCCATTACCAGAACGAATTTTTGGGTTGCACAGAACGACTGGTTATAACGCCGCTTACCGATAGGTAAGCTAAGAATAGATCCATACACAGCGAGTAACCCCTTTTACTTAGCCCCCACTTTGATTTTTGAATTTCCCGCCTTTCCCCGATGGTGCATAAAATATTTTTGGTGGTGCACTACGGTGCATGATGGGTGCAATAAGGTGCACTAGCTAATTTTAAAATTGCTTACTTGGGGGGGCTAACTTAATGGAGCCCCTTTGGCTGCCGATTTTTAAATACCCGAAGTATAAATATAATTTATTTCGTGTTTTTTTATAAATGCCAAGTTTGTCCTGTTTTGAACTTTTGATTATAATGTTTTAAAATGAAACTTAAAATTAAATTGGCGCCATCTAGTTAAAATTCATCATTAAAATCGAACTAGAGCGAAGATCCCTTCACGGGGGTTACATCATTTGAGGTCTATTTTTAAATACTCGGAGTCTTATCGGCTGACAAAAAGGTCTAAAACGGATAAATTAAAAAAAAAACATGTAAAATATTTTTCTTTCTTTTTAATCTTAATTTTTCCTGAGTTGATCTTTGGTTTGTACATAAAATATCGGTTAAAATAGTGTTGGAATCAGTTTTTCTATAATAAATCGGTAACTCTTTTTCCCTTCCCGTCAAAAAAGTGTTCAGTTGGTGCCATCTAGTGTAAGTTTGAGCATTAATATCCAACCTTTAATGGCTTCGCTCTAAATGTTTGTTTCGGTGTAAGCAGTTCCAAATGGTAATTTTTTATTTATTAAAAGTAAATATTTAATTAATCAATCGGTGAATTGTAGATGTTACATCACTTTGGCACAAGCGATCAGTATGAGTATGGGCGGTTGTCCGACGGGTCCAGCCGGAACTGGTAAAACGGAAACCACCAAAGACATGGGCAAGGCGTTGGGAAAATACGTGGTCGTGTTCAATTGTTCCGACCAGATGGACTACAGAGGCCTCGGCCGCATTTTCAAGGGTCTGGCCCAATCAGGCAGCTGGGGCTGCTTCGACGAATTCAACCGTATCCGACTTCCGGTGCTGTCAGTGGCTGCCCAACAGATCGCCATCGTTCTCACGTGCAAAAAGGAGAAGAAGTCTCACTTTATCTTCTCGGACGGAGATACCGTACCATTAAACCCTGAATTTGGAATTTTCCTGACCATGGCAAGTTGATTGACCTTCGTCCATTCCTCACCCCTTTCTCTCAGTTCCCCCGAGATAAAAGTTATTGATCTGGTCTAAATCGCGAAATTTAGAATCCGGGTTATGCTGGCAGGCAAGAACTACCCGAAAATCTGAAAATTCAGTTTCGCACGGTGGCCATGATGGTACCCGATCGACAAATCATCATTCGGGTCAAGCTGGCCAGTTGCGGATTCTTGGAGAACATCACTTTGGCAAGGAAATTCTACACACTGTACAAACTATGCGAAGAACAGCTGACGAAACAAGTAATTATAATTAGGTGGTTTCTTTAAAATTAAGGCTCCGTAACGGCATAGTTCCTCGGTAGCTAGTTCAAAATACCATTCTAAAACGTTAATTTTAACCATACTATGACTGAAAATTTCGTAATTTTAATCGCTGATATCAGAGCTTCGCTTCAATTTGTCTAGTGTTAAGGTTATGACCATACCTTACCCCTCAAGGTTCACTACGACTTTGGTCTCCGTAACATTCTGTCGGTACTTCGAACGCTGGGAGCTGCTAAGAAGGACCACCCGACGGACTCCGAGAGCATGATCGTCATGAGGGTTCTGCGCGGGATGAACTTGTCCAAGTTAGTGGACGAGGACGAACCCTTGTTTCTGTCGTTAATCACGGACTTGTTTCCGGGCATCACGATGGAGAAACAGAGCTACGTCGCCTTGGAGAAGGCCATCGAGGAGACGGTCCAAGCAGAGGGACTTATTAACCATCCTCAGTGGACCTTGAAACTGATCCAGCTGTACGAAATTCAGCTGGTTCGACACGGCATTATGACCTTGGGACCATCAGGTTCGGGCAAGACGAAATGCATTCAAATGTTGATGAAGGCGTTGACCAAACTGGGAACCAACTACAAGGAGATGAGGATGAACCCCAAAGCCATTTCTTCCTCTCAAATGTTCGGCCGGTTGGACGTAGCCACCAATGATTGGACCGACGGCATTTTTTCCACCCTTTGGAGAAAAACTCTCAAAGCCAAAAAAGGTAATTGACAGATGGAGCGTACTTTTCTGGATAAATTCGTGAGAAACTATTATTTGGAGCTGCTTGGCCGCCTGGTTAAAAATCGCGGTAATCCAATAGTTATTCTCTAAAATAAAATGGTGACGAAAGATAACTTACATATAGTGTCCCAAAATATCATACTGGTCACTAACGTCCAGAATTGAAACAGGGGATCATATCTGGCTGGTTTTGGACGGCCCGGTCGACGCTGTGTGGATTGAGAATCTCAATTCAGTCTTGGACGATAACAAAACTTTGACCTTGGCCAACGGTGACCGTATCCCGATGTCCCCTTCTTGCAAAGTCATCTTCGAGGTGCACAGCATCGACAACGCGTCTCCGGCCACAGTCTCTAGAAACGGAATGGTCTACATGAGCTCTTCCGGGCTCACTTGGAAACCCCTTTTACAAGTAAGGCTTATTTAAAATTCCTATCGCCAGTTGCGTCACTTGGAGGTGCGAAAACCTAGCGGGTGTCACCCCTGTTACGATAATAATTGTACTTCTTCGTCATCTTGAAAGGTTGGAGTTCCTTTTCATGGTTATTCTCATTCCTTATGTTTAGACACAATTTTGTGGTTTTATTTAGGTTTTGAGCAAACAAATGTGTCATTTCAAGTATACTACTGCCTAAAAATAATACTAAATTTCTAGTATCCTACTCAATTATACAGGTTGTTTCAAAAGGTTATTTAAAATTTTTAAGGAGTTGTGGGGGGTGAGTTGAGAAGTATGCCTGTTTTTCCCATTTTCCTACGATGAGTTAAAAGAACGCTTCCAAGTGTGGCCTACTAGCCCCTGGAAGTAGGCTGCAACAAGCGCGAAACCAAGAGAAATGCGATGTCAGGGGTACGACGAATTTTACGAATGCGTGGGAATTGAGATATATAACAAAAAACAAATGAGTAAATAAGAAATGTGCAATGAGTTTAATTAAACACAGAAGAACAAAGAAGGAAAATGTGTATTGTGTACAAGTTACAATAAAATGTTCGAAGTTTCTTCCTTCAAGTCTTACACAAAGACGACAGCGTCGAAGGAGGGAATCGCGTACATGCTGAAATACTCCCGGTGTGTTCCGAATCTGCTCGGTAGCGGCTTAGATCCTTGCCACCAAACCAATGTCAGAATCTACTGGCGTGACGTATACCAGATCATTCTTCCATCCCCACAAGAAAAAAGCCAGCGGAGTTAGGTCGGGTGATCTCGAAGGCCATAAGACTGGACCTCCTCTCCCTATCCATCTGCGTGGAAATCGCTGTTCAGTTCTTCCCGGACCGCCAGGGCATAGTGAGTAGGAGCCCCGTCGTGCTGCAACCACATTCGTCGCAGAGTCGCTAGTGGTACGTCGTCCAGAAGATTAGGCAAGATATCTTGCAGGAAAACCAGATAAAGCCCCGTTTTCAATTACGATATTTTTCAGGCTTTTCGCTTTTGCTGTTTTGACGCGCTTTTATTTCAAAAGAAGCCTATATCAAATCCATTTAGATATCTGCTTCTCGTGACCAAAAAACCGATAGAGAGGCTTCTCGCGGTTGGTTTTGACGCGAAAGCGTGATTTTTGTTCGAAAAAATCGTGATTGAAAACGGGGCTTAAGACGCCCCAGTGAGTCGTTGCGGCAACATGTAAGGGCCAACCAAGACGTTTCCAACTATTCCAGCCCACATGTTAACTGAGAATCGCTCCTGAAAACCACGTGTAAACGTGGTATGCGGGTTTTTGAGCGCCCACTCGTGCTGGTTGTGGGTGTTGAAATGGGCCTTCCCTTCCAAAAGTAGCTTCGTCAGTGAAAAGGACGCTTTTAGGAAACAAGACATCTTGTTCTGAACGCTCCAGGAACCACCGTGCGAAGTCCAATCGCAATGGCCAATCCCCGGATTTATCGCTTGTACTCTATGTCTATGAAAAGGGTACTGAAGATTCTCGTGCATGACCCGCCAAACGGACGAATGACTGGCTCCCATTTCATGTCCTACAGCACGAGTGCTTGTTGACGGGTTGTCGTTGAAAGCCTCTAGCACCTCTTCTTCGAACTGAACATTGCGGGCAACCCGTGGTCGACCTACTTCGTTCCTGTTCTGTAAAACGAACAATACGTTTGTAACGAACCAGTCGCAGAGAAGTTCAAGTAAAAAATTAAGTATGTGCCTGTCTTACGTAATCGACGATGGACATTGGTAAAAGTCCCTGAGACGGTGATGCGCTGGTTCGGTAGAGACGTTGAGCAGCCAAAGCATTTCCATCCGCTAGTCCATACACAAAATTAATATCCGCCAGTTCTTCCGAAGTGAACTCAATTGTTGCAGTTTGAAAGTGATCGGAAATCGCGGTCCATAACGACTTTAAATACTGGCTACGTTCAGCAGCAGTCAACGGAAAAAAACCCGATGACTTCGGTGAGTAACCGATGACTATCGTGACGTCAAAACCGGAAACACGACAAAGCGTACAGTAGGAAACCGATGTCACCGATTAGTAATCGGTGAGTCTGATGAGCTCTGCTGAACGTACCCTTTGATTAAGGTTACATTTTTACGTTGGTTACGTCGATTTGCTTACAAAGTCCTGTTTTACCTATAACACGAACCCAAACCTTAATGTTCGCATTGCTTGGTTTTGTGCTTGTTGCAGCCTACTTCCAGGGGCTAGTAGGCCACACTTTGAAGCTCTCTGGCGCTCTTTTAACTGATCGTTGGAAAATGGGAAAAAACAGGCATACTTCTCAACTCACCCCCTACAACTCCTTAAAATTTTTGCATAACCTTTTGAAACGCCCTGTATATAGGCCAAAGATTATTTGAAAATTAAAAGTAAAATTATTAACAATGAATGTCCTTTTATGGTATGATAAGTATAGTCCAGGCAGTCGCACAATGAGTTACCGCACAGAGTGATACCGCCCTTAGTGACGCCACTTCCTCTTGCTCCTCGAAAATGTAACGTTTCTGTGGTTAAACTATATAAGGCTTGGGTGAATCAACACTGCGCCAACCACAGCCATACCATTATTGGTCTGTTCGAATCTTCGTTCGAACAATGCTATCAATGGTCCAAGCACCATTTGAGCTTCAAAATGGAAGCGCTGGAATGTAACGTCATCAACCAGGCCACCAACTTGTTGGAAGGACTGTTTCCGCCGGAAGAAAAAAGGGACGACCTCAACGCCCATATTATCCGCAAACTCTACGTCTTCGCCTTGATGTGGTCCATTGGGGCTTTCGTCGAAATAAACGACCGGACCCTTTTCGAGGAGTACCTCAGAAGAAATTTTAGCCAGGTCTTAGATTTACCACCCCGAATCGAAAACTTTGACATGTTCGATTATCTAGTTGATGGAAAAGGTACGCTATACTTTATTTAATTAAATTAATTATATTAATCGATTATTTGATATAAATTGAACCAGAAGTTTATAATATATCTTACGAGAGACGTATTCATCATGGCCATTAAGACTACCACTATACGCTACCTTAGAGCAAGAGTCAAGCAAGTCTGAAAACTCCTATTTGAGAAAAACCAGTTTTAAGTTCGAAAACTAGCATAATAACAATGTTAATCTAACAATGAAAATTGATAAAAAAAAGAGTGAAAATATATATTGAAAATTTTGTACTGAGTCACCTTAATTGAAAAACACTGAAGGATTCTTATTTTGAATTTCTTTCAATAGTCACGTATCTCGACTTACTTGACTTTTGCTCTCAGGTAGCGTATATAACAATGCCAAACGATGTCAAATATAAAACTGATATTGCATAGGGATATGTATTTATGTATGAATCATATTTTATCGATGTAAATAATTTTAGAAACTAACTACATGGCGTATTTCGCCACTCACAATATGGCTTTCGAAACTCTATTGAAAAATTTAGCTGGAGCCCGCGAAGTTACACGTTTCAAATTAATCACATACCTGCATAGAAATATGGTAATTTCTGTCGTAAGATAAATATTATATTCGCCACAGAAACGAGTCTAGGCGGCGTAACATCGCTGGCTTGTCTCTGAGGTAGCGCCTATGATCTAGCGTCAGACAAATTTAAAAGTCATAAGAACGGTTTTTCTTAAATAAACTTATCAAAATATAAACAAACGATGCAAAAATCAAATTAAAATTAAGTATCATTATTTTTAAAGTCAAATTTACGAATAAAGATGAGGGAAAACTAATAGCGTCTGCTTTAGCCGCCATCTATCTAGCTTTCAATGGCGAACCAAAGGGGGCGTAGTGATAATTTTCGGTCGTGAATACTTCTTATGATACTAACGATAATTTTCTAAGGTAATTGGCAACACTGGAATACAAAGGTGGAAGATTACATTTACCCGGACGTAACTCCGATCGATTACAGCTCAATTCTTATACCAAATATCGATAATGTTCGCACCGAGTTCTTAGTAAAGACGGTCGCTAAGCAGGGAAAGGTAATACAAGAACTTATTCACACACTTTCTTGCCCAATTTTGTTGGTGAACACTGTTTTCCATTCGAGCTAGTAAAACACGGGGCGTTCTCGTTCACGCAAATTGACAATCTTTAGTAAATTGCGATCTCGACCTTGAAAATGGTCATCTCGACCTTCAAAATGGCAATCTTTAGAAACCTGTACGCTCCTTCATTAAAACAAGTGTCGGTTTCAACCAAGGCACAATAATGACATTGGAAACAAGTTATTAAAGCTATAATCGTTATAGAAATCTGTTGCTCTACTTGGTGATTGACTCTCCGTAAATGTCGCGTAAACATACAATTATAGTAACTTTTGACCATATACAAAAATATTTTCATATGGGAAGTATAGTATAGGTTAAAGTAAAAGATAGTATAGTTTGTCTAATTATTATATAATACAACTGTTCTTTGGTGCCTTTATTATTTTGGATATTTTGGATTTTAGGGACCCTCGCCACCAATAGATAGCAGACGTAGTCCAAACGATTTGTTTTTCGTTTATAATTGCTGGAAGGCGAGGGGTCCGATATTCATGCAAATCCCGTACACTCTAGACAAGAATGATTTTATAAATCTTGAAATCAGCTTCCAAATCCTGATATCTCGGCGAAAGTTAGTTCCAAAATCTCAAAATCAGCCTAAAAAACTAAATCAACGCGAAAATTACGCTCTGAAATCTAAAAATCATTTTCTGATTTCTGAAATCACTTTGTTTCAAAATCGCGTACGCAAAATTTTCAAATGTCGGACCCCTCGCTGAAAGCGTTTTGTAATTTTTTTCTTATTTGATAGAGCACTTGCTTGAATATAGGTATTTAAAATAGAAATTATCACTAAGTTTTGTTCAATCAAAAGGAAGTGCATAAAATTATTAGATTTTAATATTTGAAGTTTAGCTTCGGTCAGAAAGACTGGTCGTTCTTTAATACGTCGCCAACAAAAGCGTTTGTGTGGCCAACACGTAATGAAAAATGTTCATCCACAAGGAGCGACTCGGTTGACCAATAATATTTTGCAAAAAATGTGTGAATATGCCTTACGAATGTTTCAGTACAAAATCAGGATCTTTATTATGGAGAGGTCAGTGCACTATCAGTTTTTTGTGTGCAAATTGTTCGTCAGTTTCAGACCGGAGAATAATGTAACTGTATAATGGTACAAGAAACTACATAAAGGAAATTATATAAAATCTATTATTTTATGCTACCAATATAATTATTTTATGTTACCAATATAATTAGTTTAAGCTACCAGTATAATTATTTTATGCTACCAATATTATTATTTTATGCTACCAATATAATTATTTTATGTTACCAATATAATTATTTTATGCTACCAATATAATTATTTTATGCTACCCGTATAACTATTTTATGCTACCAATATAATTATTTTATGCTACCCGTATAATTATTTTATGCTACCAATATAATTATTTTATCTCCTAAATTATTTATTAATATTTAAAAAAATTATTTAATATAACAAAACGTTTAGATTCAATAAATAGAGTAGTTTACAGCCTTTAACCTGAGTTTGCTGTAATTTTCCCGTTAAAAATCGTATTAGTTCCACTAGTGGTCGTTAGATGGGTCGATGATCAAGTTGCAACTCTTTATACATCTGAGACTGGCTGGTTCTCCGACCTCTCCACAAAAAGATCCTGGCAAGACTTTAAAAAGTACAAATTGTCGTATCTTTTCGAAAGCCCGTTCTCCTCTTGGGCGAACCTGGAACGGCAAAAACGGTCATGGTCAAAGCGTTCATGAAAAAGTACAATCCAGAGACTCATTTGTCGAAAACGTTCAATTTCTCATCCGCTTCAACGACCATTCACTTCCAAGTAGGCCTTTACTTCATTCTTTTGCAGATATTGATATCAGATGTAAATGAACCGAAGTTATAATGTTATATTTCTCATACTTATGAGTTCAAACATAAACCACTCTCCCCGAGTCCCCCATTTCGACTTTCCGTTGCTACACAACGCATTTTGAGATTTTTAATGTTTAGGCGTAGTTTCTCTTTTCGGTGTAATAATCGCGAGCTATATTTCCCGCACGGTACTGATGAGTCCCAAATAGGTCGAAACCGGTCTACCTTTGGAATTTCTGGCTATTTAATTTTATTGTATTTAGTTTTTCACTCGAAGATCTATTTGGTCTGACATTCGTGTCTTTTTGTTTCCTCAAAGACCTATTGGTACAAGCTAAATTTGATTAGGGTTTAGCTTTTTTATCCTTTTTCATTATGGAATATTCCACAAGAACACTTCGCGTGCGAATTTAAAGCCGTGTAAAGTCTCAGCGCGGGATGGCGCCACGTATTAATGGCTTCAAAAGTCGCTTGATGACTTAGGCCTAAGGTGGTGTCTGGGTATTAGCCTAGCTGATAATTATTATTATCAAAATACTGGGCGAACGAAAGACTAGTGAAAGTTTACCAAAGACGTGACAGTCTCGTGGGACTTAATTATTAGTCTTATTAGCACGTGTTTTAGAAATCAGATGTGACACATGTGAGGTATTATTCAGTTTTGAAAAAAGAGGAAAAAGAACTAGAAAGAATACAGGTCTTCCAAAATGTGATAAAAATTTATTTTACCTTTTCAGTTTATTGCTCAGGAATAAATTACTTAAAATTATTAAATAATCATAAATAATATAACCATTTTAAAAATTAAACTCTATGTATCCATATGCCTTGCTCATGTAGACGAAATTCTTTTAAAATTTAAATGAAAATAATGGCACTTGAAAATCACTTCCTTGAAAATCCGCTAGGCGTGCGGCCGTTCGCACGATTAACGATGTCGGCGGTGTCGAGCCGCTGATTATACAGACGAAAGCGGAGGGACGCGAAATGTCCTTGTAGAACACATTCCTTAATCAATGGTTCAAGCCCACTTAATGAAGTATAGCTCATCTCGTGATAAACGACTTTCTGTCGACTTAGTTACTTTAAATATTCTTTATTTTAGTATGATCTTTCTCCAATAGTTGGAAGACACCTTTTTTACTGCGCTTATAACCACAACTGCTGTATTTTAAGTAACTCTTGAACCATTTTGCCAGTTTGTTTTAATTTTTTATTGAGCCAACCGTTGCATTGCACCACATTATTGCGCTATAAGGAAAATGCCTCCCAGTTTTCGGGCAGGTTCAATAACTTCGGGTCATTTACTTCTGTTTATTCGGTACGTTGAAATTCATTTTGTTTAACGATCAGAGAACAATCGAAAGCTTCATCGATAAACGAATCGGAAGCACGTTCGGGCCTCCAGCCGGCAAGAAAATGACCATTTTCATCGACGATATCAACATGCCCATGATTAACGAATGGGGCGATCAAGTATACACAAGCAAACACATACCCACATTAACAGGAAATTAGTATTTGTATTCACTTGGAATGTCTACGGCTTACTTACAACCGTGCGGCGAATATACTTGGAAAAACGAATTTAGCGAGTCACTCGCTAATAAGCCGCAGCCGACGGAAAAAATTTAAAGAAGTTCACTCGGAAAATGAATACTGAGCTTCTTGTACATTTTATTATGTTATTCGTGAAATTAGTATTGTTTCGCGCAAAATCAATTATTTAGATGGTTAAAATAAAGAAAATTATTTATTTTGAACTCGTATTGCAGATATCGAGTCGACACAGTTTTTAACGTAACACTGTGTTAATGAAAATCTCGGCAGTAAACAAATCCCTCTCTATTCGTAGTTTTCTGGTGGGTGTGGATAGTTTCGTGGTCATGGAAACGAGTGTATGTCGGCCATGACATTGAGACACCTATAGTGTTCACGATATCATTTTCCAAACAGGATTGTGTGATGTAGAATATTGTTATAACGGCTGTTTTAAGGCGGAAATACGGCTAATGCCCATGGCGTTACGAGCAAGCACCAAATGCGAAATACCGCCGACACCATAGTCTTCTTTATACATTCCAAGTGTATACATTTATAACTTCCTGAAGTTAGTGACTCCAATCGCCTTTTGAAACACAAATCTATTTGAAAGGTAACGAACGAAATTGTCCGTCAGACAATCGAAATGAAAGGATTTTACAACCTGGAGAAACCGGGAGAGTTTATAGTCTTACAGGACATTCAGTTTATAGCTGCCATGTGTCACCCGGGAGGCGGTCGCAATGACATTCCTTCTCGTCTGAAGCGCCATTTTGCCATCTTCAATTGCACCTTGCCTTCCGATTCATCCATTGACAAAATATTCCGTAACTTCACTTTTCTTATTAATAATTATAGGAACTCCGTTGTACCAGAAGTATCAGGTATTTGCTCGAGATAAGAGTAATATAAGCGCTCTTTTAGGCCCGATTTTTTTTATATGGGAAAAGAATGGATGACGTTGATACTACTCTAAATACTTAAGATATAATAAGTAAATATCCTCACGTAATGTAATCTGATTTCAAAATTGTATACCTGACTAATTATCTGAGTTGAACTGCGATAATTTATTTCATCAGATTCAGTTGGCTAAACGTTTAGCATATTTATAAGGTATGTTCCCATTTATCCCAATTTTACCTTCTCCCAAAAACATGGTGTCCCATTAGTCCCAATTCCATTTCTCCGAACCGGAGTTCATTTAACCCAAAAATATGTATTCCCATTTTTCCCAACGATCAAGTTTCCCAAAAAAATTGATTCCCATTTCTCCCAACGATCAATATTCCCAAAAATATGGATTCCCCTTTCTCCCAATCATTATTTTCCAAATATATGGTAATTGCGCGGTTTTAGGTTAGATTCATGTTTATACCAAGTGTAATTTTGGGACAAATGGGATTTGGGATAACTATTTTGGGACAAATGGGATTTGGGATAACTATTTTGGGACAAATGGGATTGGGACACATAGGATTGGGGGAAATGGGATTGGGAAAAATTGGAATTGGGAGAACTATTTTGGGCGAAATGGGGGTAAACCATTTATAATCATGGTATTTGCCTGTTAATGAATTTAATTAAAATTGAATGAATTTAATCGAGGGATCTATAAAATGGAGACATCTGAAATCTGGTTACCTTCTACATGGCAGTTTACGATGAACTCGGATTAGTTTCGGATTGAACCATCTGGTTTGCATTTGGACCCGTTATAACTAATCTGATAAAAACTGGACGTAAATGCATATCTGATCTATCGTACTCGGTTCAGATAACGCAACTGTTATCTGAGAATCTGTTGGAAGCACTAGTTATATCAATGTAATTATAGTGCTTGTACCGGAATTTCAGATACACGTTGGGTTATTTGACCCCAGAAAATAATTACAATAGATCACATATTGGAGTATCGGCCTTTCGGCATTTACTCTAAGATATCAGTAAATGGGTCAAATCAGATAGTTTAAACCCGAAACGCAGATATACTGATCTCTTCACCTTTAAGGCGAGAAATATAAATGATACATCAATAGATAGTAAATTAAAAGCATTCGCTATGGCTAGTTTAATTTGGGCTAATAGAAACCAGATATTTTGGCATTAAATATATTTCTATAAAAAAGTGGAACTAATATTACGGTTTAGCCGACTTGTATTTTGATAATTCTACCTTTCCAGGCGTGATAGGTAGCGGGCATTTTACACTGGCCAGAGGTTTCAGCAAAGAAGTGTCCGACATCGTATTGAATCTGGTCTCTCTGACGCGAAAACTTTGGCAGTGGACCATCGCCAACATGCTTCCCACGCCGGCCAAGTTCCACTACATTTTCAACCTAAGGGACCTGTCCAGAATTTGGCAGGGGATGGTGTCGGCGCAGTCCACCGTCATCAACACTCCCGAAACCGTTCTGTCACTGTGGAAACACGAATGCACGCGCGTCATCGCTGATAGGTAAGTACTTTGGACGATTCTTTGTTAAAAAGGCGATAGAACGATACAAAGTGGACAGCGGTGAAGATTCTTTCGCAGTAGTAACGCCGTTAGAGGATTTTTAAATACTCGAAGTATTACCAGAGGGCACTATAAGTCTGAAACGTAGAAATTTTAAACTATCCAAAAACCCTGTTTATTTTTATGCCGAATGTTTCCAGAGATTAACTTTCGTTTATAGTTTTGGCGCAACACGTCGATAAAAATTGTCTAAGTAATCAGTAGTTATTCAATTTCTGCCAAAATATTTAGATTGATGACATCTATACTATAAGTAAAAACAAGTGATATCGAACAAGGGGAAGATACTTACACGGTAGCAACTCCATGAGACGACAATTTTTTAAATTATCAGATGGCACCCATCAGTCTGAAACGTTGAGATTTTACATAAGCCTTTTCAATTAGTGGACAACGCGATAGGGTCAATCCAACAGCTAATGAACTTCTCGGATGACCGCTACTTGGCTTAAATGTAAAAACTTGTTGAGGTTAAAGGCAATAGTTAGTGTAGGGAGCTGTTGGCTCGCGTGGCATGAAGGACTTGCTACCACCCTCCAACGCGTTGTAACCCGGCCACCTGAATTAATGGCTTTAAAAGTCGCTAGATGACTTGGGTAAAAGGTGGTGCCTTGGGTATTAGCCTAGCTAGCTGATTTGTTAAACAAGATGTCACGGACATTTAAGTACACACAATAACCCCGACGTATTAACTATATTTTAAATATTAAATTTAAATTTGAACAAATTATCTTAATAAACCCAAGAGGAATTTTATCGAAAAATAATTTAGTTTTGGAAATAAAGTAGTGAAACACAAATACGTTAATTTTAACTAATTTTTAGAAAAACCGAATTTCTCGAGATACAAGGTCTTAGAAATAAGGTAGTGAAACACGAACACGTTCATTTAATTTGATCTTTAGACAAACCAAAATTTTCGAGTTAAATGGTTTTGAAAATAAGGTAAAGAAACGCGAACGAGTTAGATGGCAGCTGTATCAATTGGCACGAAATTCAAATATGATCATAGTGCGTACGCCGGTTGTGGGATCCCGCGAATTGACCAGAAATCTTACTTAAAATTAAAATTTCTTAATGCAACCGAAAACGTTGTTCTGAAATGATCAAACTAACTTAAATTACATTATTCATCTAAGTCGGTCTTAATGTAAAAAAGGATGTAAATTTAAATTTGAATGACCACTTCCGGGGCCCCGATCTCAAATATGTTAACAATTCCGGTGAGGACATGATATTGACGTACGTCTAACGTAACGCGGAATATCGTGCGAAACTAATACACACAAATCCCCTAGGATTGTGTGTAATAAAAACGTTAAAATCGAGCTTCTTAAGGCTTCGCTCTAAATGTTTGTTTCCCCGTACGTAATTTCTAAATAGGTCTTTTCCCGCTGTAGGTTTGTGGATTTGCCCGAGCAAAAATTATTCGAATCCGCGATGGCGGACTTAGTAAAGCAACAACTGGGAAACCATTACGTCCAATACGTGAAGAAACTCTCTTATTTCGTCGATTTTCTCAGGTGAGCTCGAATTTGTTTTTTGTTTACAAATGTACTGATTTCGGGGCATTATCAATAGGGACACTCCAGAGGGAACCGGAGACGAAGAGGACAGCGAAATTGAGATACCCAAAGTTTACGAACCCGTAATTATGTTTTCTTACATTTATTCCTTATAGGCCTTTGAGATTGTAAATGTCATATTATCAAAGCTTCTGTGCGAAAATATTCTTGAAAAATATTCAGAAATGGCTTACGTTTAGAAGGGGGGGGGGTGTTCTGATCAACATACCTACAAGACTGAGAAGATCAGGAACGAAATTTTAATTAAAAACTGGGTCGAAATTTTTTTCGGAGGGGGATAGGGGGTTCTGATCAACATACCCACAAGACTGAGAAGATCAGGAACGAAATTTTAATTAAAAAATTATTCGGAGGGGATAGAAGTCGAGGATGGTTAACTTTTATTCAATAGAAAGCTCTCAAGTAATTTATATTTCTGTATTATCTGATTAATTTTTTGATTAATTTGTAAAATTAATCGGAAAAACGACGTATTTCGATAAAAAGATAAAATTTTAAGAATAATTCATTTTTTTAATCATTTTCCGAAATATTAACCGGTAAATTCGTTTGTTAACATTTTTTCCCCGACAAAAATCAATTTAAATATGGATTATGATTAACCGTCCCCGACCTCTAGGGGGGGGGGGGCTGTTCTGATCAACATACCCACAAGACTGAGAAGATCAGGAACGAAATTTTAATTAAAAACTAGGTCGAAAATTATTCGGGTGTTCTGATCAACATACCCACAAGACTGAAAAGATCAGGAACGAAATTTTAATTAAAAGTTTAAATTAAAAACTAGGTCGAAAATTATTCGATTTTGGAACAACGGTTGAAATCTCTGCAAAAACAGTACAATGAAGTGATTCGAGGAACCGGACTCGACTTGGTTTTCTTCCAAGACGCCATGACTCATTTAGTTAAGGTATTGTCAATTTAATTATATAATTTCTAGAAGTATCACGCTATGCGTGAATGTGCAGAGGGGGGAAATCCATGGCCGGGGTTATTTAACTTTAGCAGGTTGCATTACAAAGCTTTTCTTATTGCCTTAATTTTGATTATTTGTCAACAGCGCCATCTGCTGCGAACAAATATAAGCTTTTGAAAAAATAGGAAACAATAGTGGGGTACATTATTTATAAAATAATTGATTAAAATTTATTTTCCTAGAAAATAAATAACTATTTCCAGTAAATGTTTTTTTTAAATTAAGACTATCCTTACTCAATGTAAATAATCTAGATGGCGCTACTGTCCAGGAACGAATAGGACATTTGGGGAAAGCATTTCTGACTTATGAGCACCGTTCAAATGATTCCGTAACCCAACCTGCTAAAGTTAAATAACCATGGGATTATCATACCTAAACTATGTACTATATACTTCTGATAATACTAATAGCTACTTGAAAAATCACGCTCTGAATACTGAGGTTGTCCATTTGCAGATTGCTCGAATAATTCGAATGCCCGGAGGAAACGCCCTTTTGGTCGGCGTCGGAGGGTCGGGGAAACAGTCGTTGACCAAATTGGCTTCTTTCATCGCCGGATACAAAACCTTCCAAATCACTTTAACCAGGTAACTACGTCTGCCATCTACTGGTGTCAATGCTTAATAATATACAGAATATCCAAAATAACCAAGGCATCAGAAAACCGTTTTTGAGCATAGTCAAACGATAATGTAATTTACAAAGAGCCAATCAGCAACAAGAGCGCCACCCTCCCCTGATTTCGGTAGCGTTTGGATCTTCAGTAACTTTTTTTCAAAGAAAATGTCGAAGAGGAATAACAACTATAGTTTTGACAAGGCTTAAGACAAAACATTACTTTAAATTAATAGGCCTAAAGTACCCCTATACCATAAAATGGTTACCAGCTTTTGTTTTCAAAGCTCTGCTAGTGCCTTCGAAGAAGCTGACACGTGCTTTGAGTCGATTTCGATTTCGTGTTGCTTACCTTGATGGTTGCTACCTCATTTATTTTTAAATATTAGGTCCTATAACACGACGAACTTGCTGGAAGACTTGAAAATCTTGTACCGCACTACGGGAATCCAAGACAAAGGGACGACGTTCATTTTCTCCGACCAAGACGTCAAAGAGGAGGGTTTCCTCGAATACCTAAATAACATTCTTTCATCCGGGATGGTAAGCAGTTATTTATTAGCCACTCCAAGTCTTTTCAGATTACTAGATGCAAACGTGAGAAGTTCATTAACTGCTTTCATTTGCTAAACAGACAATTTGCCATTATAAAACGTCAAAATACAGCAGCCAAGTGAACTTATATCGTTAGCAGCTAATTGAAGAAATGCA
This sequence comes from Leiobunum rupestre, assembly GCF_980474605.1. NCBI lineage: Eukaryota > Metazoa > Arthropoda > Arachnida > Opiliones > Sclerosomatidae > Leiobunum > Leiobunum rupestre. Next base: position 68,479,402 of record NC_143387.1, read on the forward strand.
AAAATTACTACTTACGATATAAGTTAATACTTCTGGTAATTTTATGTCTTTACTTTAAATATATATCGATTTTGTTTCACATTTTACTATACTTCACTTTACAGCAAGTGGACACCGGACTATAGATTACTTGGTACTACAGAAATATTACTTGTACTACACGTATTACTGAATATTGATTATATTACCAATTATTAAACCGTACTGCCATATATTACACATTGTATTACACGGTACTACACAGTATTACAGCTACTACACAGTATTACACTATACTACAATTTCTGAAAGGAATTTAACAGTATTACGCAGTACTACAAGTTTTTAATGGTATTGTATGGTAATACCAAGAATGTATTTATTTATACCAAGGGATAATGTCTATGTCGAGACATATTATTGCCCAAAATTTATCTCCCGGTTTGGGTGAAGGTTCGGGTGATACAACGCCAAGTGCAACCTTCGAGGTAACGTCGAGGGTAACGTTATCCTAAAATCCACAAAAAAAGGTGAATTATTATACGAGGAAAGTCAATAAATATTTTACGGCGAAAAATAAGTCAGAGGATAATTAGAATTAGGGTGAGTGAGGGTAAGAATGGACACTTTTTGTAAAATTCCATTTAAAAACACAAATTTAGAGTAGACCATTTTAAAACGATTTGAAATACAAATAATGAATGTTCATTTTTAATTTACTCTGGTTTTTGGCATTTAAATTTGTGAATTTTTAAAACAATAATTATTTTAAGATATGAAGTGAGTAAGTCAAACATTGGACAAAATAGTTTTGAATTGGACTGGGGGGGGGTGCTAACTAAAGACAATAAGGTTTAAAATTAGACCCCAATTCGCTAACTTTGGACACTATTAGGAAAACTATGGACAAGAAGGTATATTTTTGGACAATTTCGTCTATCATTGGACATTTTAAAAAAACATATAACTTAGTGGAAAATTTTGAAAAAAGATTTTTTTAAGATGAAGCCTAATTATACGGTAAATTTGTTTTAAGAAGTAATTTAAGGCAAATAAATAATATGGAAACAAATATTTTAATAGGGTAGATATTGTAATATTACAATATTAATATATTACATATTATACTTCTGGTGTGCAGTTATCACAGAAATAGTTTACAGTATCTTTGGAAATTTCTCCTTCGGGGTTTTTTGTAAATTTGTAAATTTTGAAGATTTCTTAAATTTCCCGTAGAAATTATTGAATTTTCTCAAGATTTGCTAAAATTTCAATTCAAATTTACAAATTTTTGCAAGATTTCATAAAAATTTGCGGAAAACCATCAAATTTCATAAGATTTATTAAATTTGAGAAATTTGTCGGAATCGATAAGAAATTTAAAATTTGCCAAAACATTTGAGAAATTTGAAAAGATTTTCTAAAATTTAATAAGTAATTTGAAATTTGGAAATTTTCAAATTACTGGCGTATACTAACAATGTAAGCGAGGCAGCCTCATAGAGGGAACTAGCTACGTGTTTCGTTGAGCTCCAAACTCACAGCCGTACGGGAAATTTGAATATGAAAACTTGTTTTTAAAGTTTCCTTTCAAGCAAAGACCTTAAACTAAATCCTACCTCGTTTAAAATTGAATACAATCGACATGTGATTGATCACAAGGTAGGCTGTCCAATCTTAAACTTTGCACTAGTTAATTTAAATGACTTTAAAAAAGGCAAAACCATTAAATTATAAATTTCGTGTACTAGAAAAACGCGAAATTGCTTAAAATAATAATTTATTTTTATCTCACCATTTCATGTTTGCATGCTATATCTTATTTCCTAAGCCACAAAACGAAATTTCCAATGAAATTTCAAGACATTTTTTCCATAATTTTAGTTGTTTTATTTCAAGACTTGCTGTATAAATTGTCGCGGTGTGAATATTTAGTAATAAATTGCATGTTTTAGGGTATGTTTAAGGCTTCAAAATGAGACCAATTTTGCGCTTTGGCATCAAAGAATAAATTTTCAAATAAATATTTTTCAAAAGTGTCCAAACTTCGCCATGTCCATTCTTACCCTCACTCACCATAGTATATAATTAGCAACAAATTGCGCGTAAATATAACTAGAAATAGAGCCCGCAACCGCGCGGGGGCAGGGATATAGTGAACTTTTTTCGATTCATATGTTACACCTAAGGCGAAATAAAATAAATAAATTGTAAAACAAGATGGCACAGCCAAAATAGTAGCCTCTTCCTCTTAAGACCTAATTTTACTACTAGCGTTATTTAAAATAACATTTAATCGAAATAGGAATGATAGCAAGTCCAACCTATACGCAGAAATTCCCAATCGGTGAGAGAAATACCCCTTTGATTAAAATCCGCGGCTCAGCACTGGCATAGATCGATAGAGACAACTAATACCTATCGAATGACGCCTGAAAAGGACCCCGAAAGCGACCCCGAGCCCGAGCGCCCGAGCCTCGGATTAACCGGAGCGAATTGACCCGAGGAAATAACATTAATTAAAACTTACTGAGTTTACAGCACACATTGCTGCGATCGGACTTAAGCCTGGTTTTCACCGGGCTAAAAAACGGCGGAAATTGTTTTAAACAAATATATTTCTGGCGGATTTTCCAAGGCTTTTCCGCACCTGGTTTTCACTGGGGATTTTTTCAAGCGGTTTGTAATTTGGCGGTTTCGATAGCGCATGCGCTGAAGATTGTATCTTTACTGACTCACAGAATTAAAATGGACGCCATATATAGCTCCAATAGCAGTCCACCGATTTTCTTTCATTTCATTGTTTTTAAAACATCTATTTGCTTTGTCATATAAATAAGGATAAGCGCGAACCTCTTCTATGAATAACTCCTGTTGACTACCATTCATTCTTTTTTGTTTAGAAGTCATCGTGACAAACTGACTAAATTACAATAACAATGTTTATAAACTAAACGCGTCGCTTTTTAGGCCTAACAAATTGAATCAAACCGAGAGTAGTGAGCTAGTGACGTCAACGCATGATCTTCACTGATTGGTTAGCACATTGCGTTGCGTTTTAAAAATTCGGAAAACTAGACCTTCCATTCCGCGCTTGTTCGCGAAATATCGCAAGCTTTCCGTTAAATTTTGCGGAAAATATTTTTCCGCAAACGGCGTGGAAAGCCAATTCCGTTGTTTTTAGCGCAGTGAAAACCAGGCTTAACTCTCTCAGTTTCTTTGAAGAAAAACAACGAGAAAAAGCCTCGGAAAAAGCGCTAACCGAGGAACTAACGCGAGCGAACCGTCGGAGTGAGCTAACATCGGGAACTAACCCATTTCTATTTTTTCCATAAAATGGGGGATGATGGGTTGTTGTCGGAACTTGTTGTACGAATAAACCGAGGTATAAACAACATCATAAAATCGGCTCGACCATCGGTGATTTCCCCGCTCGGGCTATGCGAGTAAACGTCGTCGTCCCCCCGCGCCGTTCTCTCTTCACTTTCGCCTGGAATTTCACCTTCGCCCTTGCCTCAGAGTTCCACTCGTTCCCTCTGTCTTTCCTAAATCGAATTTGAAAAGTATTTTCCCCTACATTTCCAGTATTACTTAGGTAATACGCAAAATCAATTGTTAATACATGAGTTTAAAATATTATGCAATAATGCACTATACTATATAATACTACATCTTAATCGACAACGTACTACACTTACTACGCGAAATTTTACTTGATATTACGCGATATTACACAGTATTACACGGTATTACAAGGTAATTCACCGTATTACACAATAATTCACCATATTACAATACTACGCTGTATTACATAGTATTTTGTAGTATTATTTCGTAATACAAATGGAAGGACCTAAATTGAAAATTTAATCCATCTTGATCAAAGTCTAATATCTATTTAACAAATTAAACCTAACCCCAACCAGGATTTTCGGGCTCCAGGTAATTTTTACTCCAATTTTTTTTTTTTTGGAAATAGTCAGATAGTTTTAGTTAGGCACCCGTTCCGGCGGGCCCCTTTCGGAGGCCCGGGCCCGGGGTACTTTTGCCCCGCTTACCCCCCCCCCCTCCCTAACGCCGGCCCTGACCCCAACCTTCTATTTGAGAGCAGTAGTTCACAAAAGTTGTTATCTGTAAAATTAATATATTGCGCCCATGTTTTTGATTTTTTTAAAATAATTAAAGAGTTAACGAACAATCGGCCCCTCTGAAACCTAGAAAGAATATTTTAGTTCGCATAGCATTAAATAATAAAATTCCATCTTTTTTCAAAAGCCTACAAAATTGATTAAAAATATCAGAAAACACTTAACACTGCGGCGTTTCATTCAGCAATAAATCATGAGATGGCGCCACGTTTGCTTCTAGCATGCTCTAATCGCCCTTAAGGGTGAAATCGGCTTCATATAGCATATTTTGTATTATAATTAACAAATTTGTCTTCGTGGTGCAGGTATCGAATCTATTCTCTCGCGACGAGCAGGCGGAAATCATCCAGGAGCTGATGCCCATCATGAAGCGCGAACAGCCTCGCACACCTCCGACACCCGACAATGTCATGGAATTCTTTTTGGCGCGCAGCAGGAAGAACCTGCACATTGTGCTCTGCTTCTCACCCGTACGATTCTTAGCTTCTTTACAAATTATGAAGTTGAATAAGCAAAACGCTCCAAAATTTTGAACGGCAACGTCGGTAACACTTAGACTTTTCCTAAATTAATTTTTTTCGGTTAAGTATGCTTTCATTTCGACCGCTTATGAAAACGGGGACGGTTCCAATAGAACTTCAACACATTTTTAACATTTTCGCTAAAGCAGGGTATACGACGAAAATGAAAAACGTAATTTTGGACGATACTAAAACCCGTTTTATGTTTGGTTCAGCTTCAAAATTTTAATATTCAGTATTTTTGTGTAATTAGTTTGATATCTTCAAGTTACAAAATGTTCGACTGCGAAGTAGAAACGCGAAAAAATCCGTGATCACGTGACGTTCGTCGTTGTCGTTCAAACTTCTGACACGTTTTACTTAATATATCTATTTTCTAAGTTCAAAAAACAGGGCTATTAAATTTAGCAGGTTGGATTACGGAAGCATTCGCCCATAAGGCAGACTTGCTTACCTCAAATTTTCCCTCATTTATCGTGGCAGGAGCGCCACCTAGGTTATCTACATTGAGTAAAAATAGAATTAATTTAAAATAAATGGACTGAAAATATTTGTTTTCTAAGTTATAAAAGTAATAACATTTGATTAAAATATATAAATAATTTATGGAACCCACCATGGTTTTCTTTTGTTTTCACGAGTTTCAATTTATCCGCAAAAGAGGGCGCTATAGAGTAATGGCACTCCGTAGCTTTGACCATGGTCGCCATTTTGGTCGCGATTTTTTATCTATTGGAAAAAGCATGAGTGTCGTGCCGTGACGTCACACTGCCATTACTCTATATAAAAGTCAACATAAAATAACCATCTTGAAGCTAGGTGGGGAAGAAAGTCTGACTTATTGCGGGGCACGCGTTTCTATTACTTCTATAGCGTCGTAATCTAACCTGCTAAAGTTGAATAAAGATGAATAAACACTTTTTATAAAACCAACGGTATTTATGGTGCACAATAAATTTTTAAAGTTTCGGTTTATTTAGGCCATCATCAGAGTTACAATACCCTGATGATGGCCTAAATAAACGTTTTATTCATTAATTATGCACATGTTGGCTTAATAATTTTCTAATTGAATAAAGATGGTTTGAGTTTGATGGCTTTGCTAATTTTTTCCCGTTCTGTTTATTTTTGTTTGAACGTATCGAGGCTGGTGAGAAATTCCGAACACGAGCCCTAAAATTCCCGGGCTTCATATCGGCGTGCACCATCGATTGGTTCTTGCCGTGGCCCAAGGACGCCTTGAACGCCGTCGCCAGACACTTCCTGAGCGATTTCGACCAATGTTCGCACACCATAAAGGAACATTTGGCCATCAGCATGAGTTCCATTCACCAGAAAGTGGCCGAGTGTTGCAAAGATTACTTCGACAGGTTTGATTTATTTTTTAAGGTTAAAAGGGTGCCATTAACGGGACTTTTAGGTTCGACTAGAATGTCTTTGATTTAACATTTACACGCAAAAACGCTGTTTCAAAGTGCAGATTAAACATTCGTCTAGTAATTTATTATCTCAATAATAATAAGATTATCCTGCTAAATCAGGGGTGCCCAAAGTGTCGATTTTTAGTAACTGACCATCTCGACCTTGAAAATGGCGATCGAAACCTTGAACACGATCTCGACGTTTAAAATCTCGAAACTATAAAGTAATCTAACATAAAAATAACTATTAAAAAAAAGGTGATCTCGACCTTAAAAATTACCATCTTTTAAATTTGAAATTTGGGCACCGCTGTGTTAATTCATAAACTTGTTTGTAATATACTTGAAAATTAGTTTTACAAATGCAAAAATTGAAGCATTCTCTGGAACCTGAACCAAAACCCATTTGTTTTTTTGGTAACAGGTACCGAAGAACGTGTCACGTGACACCCAAGTCTTACCTGTCCTTTATCAGCGGCTACAAGAGCGTCTATTACCAGAAACGCGACGAAATCGCCGAAATGGCAAACCGCATGGACAACGGTCTGGCCAAATTGGCCGAAGCATCCGTGTCCGTCGAGAAACTCAAGCGGGAGCTGGCCATCATGGAGAAAGAACTGGCCGTGGCTGTGGACAAGGCCGCCAAAGTGTTGAACGAAGTCACGATCAGAGCGGACGCGGCTAAACTGGTCAAGGACAGCGTGGAAAAAGCCAAAGTCAGGTCGCAGGCCATCGTAGATGAAATTGCCGTGGACAAATCGGTGGCCGAAGAGAAGCTGGAAGCGGCCAAGCCAGCCTTGGAAGAAGCCGAAGCCGCCCTCAACACGATCAAACCCGCCCACATCGCCACCGTTCGCAAACTGGGTCGTCCTCCGCACCTGATCATGAGGATTATGGACTGCGTTCTGATCCTTTTTCAAAGAAGACTGCAGTTGGTGCAAAGGGACCCCGAGAAGAAGTGTATGAAACCATCCTGGGACGAGTCGTTGAAGCTTATGTCCGGAGCCGGATTTCTTCAAGCCCTCCAAAACTTCCCCAAGGACACGATCAACGACGAGATCGTGGAGCTGATGGAACCTTACTTCAACATGGAGGATTACAACATGGAAACGGCCAAAAGAGTCTGCGGCGACGTGGCCGGACTCCTGTCTTGGACCAAATCCATGGTCTTCTTCTTCGGAATCAACAAGGAAGTGCTGCCCTTGAAGGCCAATTTGGCCATTCAAGAAGCGCGACTGTCCATCGCCATGGCCGAATTGGCCAAAGTCGAAGCGGAACTCAGCGAAAAGGAGTCCGAGTTGAAGAAAGTCAAAGCCCAGTACGACGAAGCCATGAGTGAAAAAGACGTAAATATCCCACTTTATAATGCGCGTTGATTTTAATTACCGTCTTCTTATTGTTTCCATTAGAAACTCGAGAACCAAACGTCAAATTGTCGTCGTAAAATGTCCAGAGCGGCCACTCTGATCACGGAACTCGGCGAAGAAAATCTACGTTGGACCGAACAAAGCAAAAATCTGAAAGAACAACAGCGCAGGTGGTATTTTTTTAATTTAGTAGATATCGCTATTAAGCCCATAAAATGAACCAAATCTTAAAATCGACCACGCCAAACTTCTCCAATTATCGGCGTATAAACGTTTCGAAAGTTGAACAAGGTTAAAGCCTTCGATGTTAATTTGTATCTATAAAATAATATTCAGCATTGATTGTACTGACAAATTCTAAAAGATCGTATTGGCTAAATATGGTAGTTGAGGTTTTTCAAAAATAAAATTGAGATGTTATAAAAAGCGCTCTAGAAGTTTCAACGACAATTTTATTTAATTTCAAACATATTCGCCAACTAAAAAACGCGTGACAAAACGTTTATTTGAACAATACTAAATCGCCCCTTTGTCTGTGAGCATTGGCTAGACACACATTTTGTGTGGCCAACACATTGTTAAAATGTTTTATCCATTGAGTAACTTGGTTTAGAAAAATGCTGGTTCGTGTTAATAGGTCTTTACCATATAATTTATCGCTATTTGGATAGCTGGAAAATTTTAGGATTAAGTATGTATGTTTAAACAGTATAAGTATTATACGAAGCGTGACGTTAAGTTCGACAGAAAAACGGTGTGGTCTTTAAGTTCTAAAATAGTCGGCTACGAAGTACAACCGCGAACGTAATCGTCGAGAATGGTTACGTAGCTCTCGATGTTTTAACCTCACCAATAATTTTATTAAAGATGATTTGCGCGCAGTCGCTTTGTTAAATGGTTACCAAGAACGCGTATAGGTTAACGAAAACGTACGAGTGTAAATTCTAGCCTTGGTAGTACTCCTTGCGTCTGTAAACGGTTCAACCTATACGTTCCTGGTAACCTAAATACGTTCTTGTTGTGACTTATTTGTTCTAAAAACTGGTAGATTGGTCGGCGACGCTCTGTTGGCCACCGGCTTCCTCTCTTACATGGGACCATTCAACCAAGAATACCGTACCGTGCTTTCGACCCACTGGAAGGGAGAACTGAGCCTCAGAGAAATACCCTTCTCGGAGAACCTTAATTTCATCGAAATGCTGACCGACCAAGCTACGGTACGTTCGTATCGTAAGACTACAAATACATTTCACATAAGTGTCTCAATTCCCCATCTTCCGCGTGTTAAATCTTTACCGAGAGCCATTTATAGAATGACCACATATTTTTCGGGAACGTCAGATTTAGTCAATAGGTCTAGTTCGTACTCTTTGTTAAGGGGGAAGACTACAGTGGCCATTGTCTACTTTCGCGCTATTTCAAGCTGAACTCTTTTTATTTTGTATTTTAACTTATAAAATTAATATTTAAGTGTAGAACAGCCTCTTGTTTAGTGACTAAAATAATTTTAACGATTTTAAATTTAAAAGTAATTAAGTTATTACGTTTTATTTCGGACCCCCGGAGCTAAACAAGTTGGGCAAGCGTACAAACTACCCTATAGTTAGGACCTTATATCTCGTTAACTATTATATTATAATTATCAAATTTATTTTAAGCCCTAGAGGAAGGTTCAGCCTAACAAGAAAAATATAATTCAATTGTGTAATTGTTAAAACAGAAACGTTCAGCTTGAACGAAAAGAGAGTATTTCAGTTACCTATATTTGTCGCTAGAAGCTCACTTCACACGTAGTTATCAGTATTTATTTTGAGCAATTGACAAACGTATGGGTTATAACTAGAATTTAGTTTTATGAATGTATTCTATCTATCGATCCAACTTCATCGGTGGATGTGTGTAGCAGCTGCTGCGACATAATACTACACTTTGATCTTAGACAAATGAAGAGGATGCTTAATATTTCGGTGATTGCCAGTGATTTCTCACAATATTTCGGTGATTGCCAGTGATTTCTCACAATATTTCGGTGATTGCCAGTGATTTCTCACAATATTTCGGTGATTGCCAGTGATTTCTCACAATATTTCGGTGATTGTCAGTGGTTTCTCACAATATTTTGGTGATTGCCAATGATTTCTCACAATATTTCGGTGATTGTCAGTGATTTATCACAATATTTCGGTGATTGCCAGTGATTTCTCACAATTTTTCGGTGATTGTCACTGATTTCTCATAATATTTCGGTGATTGTCAGTGATTTCTCATAATATTTCGGTGATTGTCAGTGATTTCTCATAATATTTCGGTGATTGTCAGTGATTTCTCATAATATTTCGGTGATTGTCAGTGATTTCTCATAATATTTCGGTGATTGTCAGTGATTTCTCATAATATTTCGGTGATTGTCAGTGATTTCTCATAATATTTCGGTGATTGTCAGTTATTTCTCACAATTTTTCGGTGATTTCCAGTGATTTCTCACAATATTTCGGTGATTGTCAGTGATTTTCTTAAATTATTTTTAGTGATTACCTACGATTTGTACAGCTGATTACTTAAGTTATTATATCAATTGATGTATTGCTAAAACTTGGTATCTTTTGGTGTAACATAGCGATAGTTATCGCGTCAGGACTGAACACACAAAAATATAGACTTAATACTAGATAGCGTAAAAATGAAATTCACTAAAATACATCGTAATAATACGTTTTTCGCTGTAGATCGCGGAATGGAACTTCGAAGGGCTACCCAGCGACGAGTTATCCACTCAGAACGGAATCATAATTACCAAAACCAACTGTTACCCTCTTCTGATTGACCCCCAAGGTCAAGGGAAACAATGGATTAAAAATCGTGAAATCAAATACGAACTACAAGTATTTAACGGACATTGAAATGGTGAAATCCGTGTTTTCTGGTGAAATTGAATTTTTTTTACCTCGGTATAGATTACTTCCTTGAACCACAAATATTTCCGTCAGCATTTGGAAGACAGTCTGTCGTTGGGCAGGCCCATTCTCATCGAAGACGTAGGAGAAGAACTTGATCCCATTCTCGATAACATTCTAGAGAAGAATTTCATTCGTACAGGATCAGTGATAAAGGTACCGAAATTGACGATTACTGATTCATTCCGCGTTATCAGGGTTGCCGCAGTACCTGGCTTTCCTGGAAAAGCCTGTAATTTTTAATATGGGTTTTTTTTTAAAAAATTCGTGTACAAATCAGGGAAGTGTCAGGGAATTTAATTTCGGTTGCAAATAGGAAACCTTTACTAAAATAAGTCAAGGAAAATTTCCGGAGATGGTCTGAGAAAACCTGGAAAAGTTAGGGAATTTGAAACTGAAAATACTGTGGTAACTCTGGTTATAAAGTTTGTTTTGCGCCACTATTGCCGCCATTGCTTCTCATAATGCCCGCCATTCTCCATCACGTAGCAATGATTCTAGGTGGTGAAAAATCTTGCCATATTCCTTTAGTCATACTACAGCCTTCTCGAGAACTCCCCCTTTCGGACCATTTTAAATATGTGGATATAAAAGCGAGGCATTTCTCATTTATAGGTTACATTTTTTAAGCAACCTATTGTATACAGTGAAATAATTATTGATAGTGGTAATATTCCATTAATGATATTGCTATATTACGAAATATACATTAATAACGTAGGTTACCTTAGCTATACAGGGTGTTTTTATTTGCTCGAAAAAGTGATTTTTTTCAAAAACTATGTTTTCTAGAATTTCTAAATTTTAACCGCTAGGTGCTATAAGAAAATTGCCAATGAGAAAATTGTAGAGCGTCACCGAAAACGTACAAATAGCGGTGACGGAAAAAAAATGACGTATTTTTCACTGACAAAATACGACATGAAAAAGTGACAAGATGGGCAAGCTAAAATAACTTTTTTTGAATTCAATTGGGAGAGTAGTGTAACTTTATGAAAGTCAGAAATTTGTTAATCTGTTGTTTAATGCAATAAACACCGCTGAAAAATCGAGGAGACAATGGCGAAGAAGGTATTACACAATTTAATTTCGTAGGGTGAAAAATGCGAATTTTTTGAAAAAACCAAGAGACATTTTATTTATCTACTTACAAACAAAATTTATAAGTACGTTTCGAAAATACCACCTTCAGCTGCGATGCAGGATTGGGCGCGAACAATCATATTGTCGAAGGCGGCTTGAATAATTTCCGGGGTTACTTCCCGGCAAGCGCTTACAATTCGTTGACGCAGCTCTTCAAGGGTCTCAAACGGAGTGGCGTACACACTTCTCTCCCAATGGAATTCAAAAAAGTTATTTTAGCTTGCCCAACTTGTCACTTTTTCAAGTCGTATTTTGTCAGTGAAAAAGAAGTCTATTTTTTTCGCGCCAACGCTATTTGTACGTTTTTGGTGACAATTTTCTTATAGCACCTAGTGGTTAAAATTTAAATTTTCAAAAAACGTGAAAATACTTTTCGATTTAGATGCAATTTTGGTAGAAAGTGTCCCCCGGCACGTATAATGTACAGTAATAATTTCAATTTTCTAGAAAACACAGTGTTTTAAAAAAATCACTTTTTCGAGCAAAAAAAAACACCCTGTATATAAATAAATTTGGGTCATGGCTGGCGAAACACCCAAACATAAAATTATTTAATCAGCTACCTACCAACGAACCAGCCTAGACACAAGTCATCTAGCGACTTTTAAAGCCTTTAATTCAGGTGGCCGGGTCATACTGCGTATGATGTTAGTAGCAATCCCTTTATAGCACGCGAACCAACAGCTCCCTCAATAAGTTCTTAAGGAATGGGGAAACCGAAGAACTTGGGAGTAAACTTCTTTAGCCAGTGGGAGAGAGAACTTGCAAGCTAGAAGGAGTTCTTCCGAGTTTTTCTTCTAGTGCCACAAGCTCGGATCGAACCCGGAGCCTCTTGCTGCAAGGCGACAGTACTAACACTCCGCCACTTCAGCTGAGCTATAATTAGATAAAACCAAGTGAATTGGGGCCGTTTCAGGTGATGATCGGAGAGAAAGAGTGCGACTACTTGCCGGGCTTCAAACTCTACTTCACCTCCAAGCTGTCAAATCCTTCCTATTCGCCCGATATTTCGGCCAAAGTGGCCCTCATCGATTTCACCGTCACCATCAAGGGCCTCGAAGATCAACTTCTCGGAAGGGTCATCGTGAAGGAAAAAGCGGTACGTCAAAATGGCGGTGGTTTAAAACATTCGTTTCGTCAAACGAGTTTGATACCTCCTACGACGCGCTTCTTCATTTTAAATGTGTCAAGAACGTATTTAGGTTTCTATGAAAAAACGAGTCAACCTTGCTGTAATTATACTAAGCAAATCTCTCAAACTACATTTTACAAATTGAGTCGCGCCATCTAGTATCAGTTGTTTCTTAAGTTTCGACGAAACGACAATAATGAGTTACGGAAAAGTAATTTAGTTCGTAAAACTGAAAAGCTAAATTAAACTACTTCATTAATTTATTTCATCATAATTAACAAAATAGTTGGTAGATTTTTAATAGGCATTTTTATAAAGTAACATTGGCCTTCTTGTATCGATGACGTTTTTGTACGAAAAGCCCTGGACATAAGGGTAAATTCGAAAAGGCACACTGTTTTTAAGTATAAACTGAACTGAACTTCTACGTATTTCGAGAGATGGCGTTACTGTTACAATTTGACTTCAGATTTTCAGTTCTTCTTGCTTCTGTAAATGTGTAAGACTCGTTCTTTATCTGTAACCTGAATATGTTCTTGAATGTAGAATATGTACTAATTAACCTAAAGAGGGCGCCACCTCGATTATTTACCGAATCTATTACCCCAGGAGCTCGAAAGCGAACGCATGAATTTGATGCAAGACGTCATGACCAACAAACGTAAAATTCAAGACTTCGAAGACAGCCTTTTGTTCCGATTAACTAGCACGGAAGTAAGATTATTCAGTATTTCGGAATAAAATGAATCGAAGGTAATTTGAAATGAAACTTCAGGGCTCTCTAGTCGAAGACGAAGATCTAATTATTGTCCTGCAAGACACGAAAACGGTAACGCAACAAGTGACGAAAAATCTGCAAGTGGCCGCCGAAACTGAATGCAAAATCAACGAAGCCCGAGAAGAATTTCGCGCCGTCGCCACCAGGGGGAGTTTACTCTATTTCTTGATCGTCGAAATGAGCATGGTCAACGTTATGTACCAGACGTCTTTGAGGCAATTCCTGCAACTGTTCGACCTCTCTTTAGCCAGGTAGGCCATGCCGATTTTCGAGGGTTAGCCACTTCAGAAATTTGGGGTAACGAGAAATCGAAACAATGATTAGATTGGAGAAATACAGATATTTATTAGAAATCTCGGCCACTCCTAAGAAAATCTCTAATTTTTCGTCTGATAAATACCGGAAATATTTTAGATATACCGGAAATATTTGAGACATACCGGAAATATTTGAGATATACCGGATATATTTGAGATATACCGGAAATATTTTAGATATACCGGAAATATTTTAAATAAACCGGTAATATTTTAAATAAACGGAAATATTTGAGAAATACCGGAAATATTTCAGATATACCGGAAATATTTGAGAAATATTAGAAATATTTCAGATATACCGGAAATATTTGAGAAATATTAGAAATATTTCAGATATACCGGAAATATTTGAGAAATATTAGAAATATTTCAGATATACCGGAAATATTTGAGAAATATTAGAAATATTTTAGATATACCGTAAATATTTGAGAAATATTAGAAAATTTTTGGAAATAACGAAAATTTTTGGAAATAACGAAAATATTTTAGAAATATCGGAAATATTGTTAATATCGGAAATACTGAGAAATATCGGAAATATTGGTGAAATACTGAGAAATATCGGAAATATTGGGAAATATTGTTAATATCTAAGAAACTGGGAAATATTGTTAATATCTAAAAAACTGGGAAATATTTTTAATATCTAAAAAACTGGGAAATATTGTTAATATCGGAAAAACTGGGAAATATTGTAAATATCGGAAAAACTGGGAAATATTGTTAATATCGAAAAAACTGGGAAATATTGTTAATATCGGAAAAACTCGGAAATACTGAGAAATATCGGGAAATCCAAAATTACATAAATTCAATGGAAATATTATAAATATTTGGAAATAAGAAAAGTGTGATAGCTAGCATCTTAAAAAATAGGTTGTTGGAAATTATCTTCCAGATCGGTGACCAGCAACGTTGTTTATCAGCGTGTTCTGAACATTATCTCCTATTTGACCTATACCACTTATAAATCTCAAGTCCAGGGAGTCTACGAGAACCACAAGTTCTTGTTCACCCTTTTACTGGCTCTCAAAATCGACTTGCACAGCGGGAAAATCACTTACCAGCAGTTTTTCACCCTGATTAAAGGTATACTCTTCATTTTAAATGAAAATATTAAACCTTGGACAAACAAACTAATGTACCCAAATTAAAAGCAAAAAAAAACGTTAGATGACGCGCTAAAGATATTAGGCCTAACGTCTTTCGCCTAGTGCTTACCAGTTCAATATTTTGGTTGAAATCTTTCCAATAATGAACACTGTGGGGCTGCTTTAAATAGAATCAAGTGTGCAATATAAATTGCCTATAAGTCGCATGATGACTTGGCCCGTAAAGACAAAATATGTACCACGATAGAATCTATGACAAATAACTTAAAATTCGGGTCCTGTTTATTTGTCCAAAATTAAAAGATTAAACATAATGCCAAAAGTAAATGAACCGAAGCTATCGGATAGATTTAGATCTTAAAACTGCATTTTCCCTAACGCCGCGCCATGGTCATCCCCCAATTTTTTTCGAGATGTCGCTATAGGCGTTAGTGGGGGAAAATGCCGCTTACATTTAAGCTATGACTATTCGATAATTTTGGGTCGTTGTTTTCTGATAATAGCAACTTTCGTCATTTAAAAAAAATAATGATGTAGGCGGGGCCTCGTTGGAGCTGAAGAAAATCCCTGTTAAACCTTTCAAGTGGATGCTGGAGGTGACGTGGCTCAATCTGGTCCAACTCAGTTACTTACCTGAATTTGAGAATATTCTGAAACTGGTAAATATGTCCCAATTTTATAGTAGTAGATGACCTGTTTTGGCCAACCGATGATTTACCAGGTAACCAACAACGAGAAAGCGTGGAAAGCTTGGGTGGACACGGACAAACCGGAAGAAGAACTGATGCCGGATAATTTGAGCGTAACCTTGAACACTTTCCAAAAGCTTCTGCTTATCCGTTCCTGGTGCCCAGATCGGACCATTTCTCAAGCTCGCAAATACATTTCCGGTAGGATTAAAGTTTTTAAAAAAGGGTTTCATTTAGCAAATTGTGCCCGTTTAATAGAGTCTCTGGATCCTGTGTATTCCGAGGAGATCATACTCGATTTGGAGGAAATTTGGTCCGAATCGGACACCCGCACTCCTTTGGTCTGTTTCCTGTCGGTGGGCGCTGATCCTACTGCTCAAATCGAGTCCCTGGCCAAACGGCTGCAGCTTGACTGTCGTTCTATTTCAATGGGTCAAGGCCAAGAGGTTCCGGGGAGACAGTTGCTGACCCAATCGATGGAAAACGGAAGTTGGGTTCTGCTTCAAAATTGCCATCTGAGTTTGAAGTTTTGCGATGAATTACTCGATTCGCTGCTGGAGAGCGAAGTCGTCCATCGAGACTTCCGAGTTTGGCTGACCACCGAAATACACACACAGTTCCCCATTGGTCTTTTGCAGGTCAGTTTTGTCGGAGTTAAGTTTAATCTCTGATCATGTAATTAAACTAAATTTTGCGGTTTACCATCGTGAAGTTGGCGATAAAGTTGACAAACGACCCTCCTCAAGGAATTAGGGCAAGTTTGAAACGAACATTCGCCAGTTTGACGCAAGACATCTTAGATTTTTCGACGGGTCCTCAATGGCACGCCGTCCTCTACGCCTTGGCTTTCCTGCATACCATAGTCCAAGAACGGCGCAAATACGGACCATTGGGTTGGAACATTCCGTACGAGTTCAACAATTCGGACTTCACGGCGTCCATGCAATTTCTTCAGAAACATTTGGATGACGTGGATCCTAAGGTAGGCATCTGCTGGAGGACTGTGTCCTACATGCTGGGGGAAGTCATGTACGGTGGCCGAGTCACCGACGATTTCGACAAACGCCTGCTGCACACCTACACCGGCAAGTGGATCAACGACCATCTAATGGCGTCCGATTTCGAATTCGCCCCCGACTACCAGAAACCCATGTGTCACACGGTGGCGCAGTACATCGATTTCATCAACTCTTTACCGCAGATCGACTCGCCGGAAGTGTTCGGTCTTCATCAGAACGCCGATATTACGCACCAGATTAACACCTCGCAAGACATTCTACTCAATATTCTCAACATTCAGCCCAAATCCAACACCGGAAGTATTGGTGACACTCGAGAAGACGCCGTGCAGCGCCTTACTCGCGACATGTTGTCGAAATTACCCAAAGAATACGTGGATCACGAGACTAAGGCCTGTCTCGTGGCTCAGGGTTTGTTGGAGCCCATGAACATTTTCCTGCGTCAAGAGATATGTCGAATGCAGAAACTACTGGACGTCGTAAGGACCACTCTGTTGGATCTTCAATTGGCCATCGAAGGCACCATCATCATGAGCGACAGTCTCAGGGACGCCCTGGACTCCATGTACGATGGGAAGATACCCACTTCCTGGAAGAAGGTACCTGCCATTTTCTTAGCGTGTAATAAAACAAGAATCGGCTACACCCGAGGTGTTAGAAACCACTTTCCCAGCTACAATCACTACTAAAATGATTGGCTTTTTGTGAAAGACTTGTTGACATACACTTAGAGTAACATTTGAGCATATTTTTTTAATGATAATGTTTATATAATGGGTATAGTCCATTTTTGATATTATAGTTATTATAGTATTCAACTCAAGGGCGTATTCAAATGGATTTATGGAGGTTCAAACACCCTATATTGATCAAGGGGGATTCGAAACGTAACAATTATTTTAAGTCTAAATGGGGGTGAACAGTTTAAAGATTGTTTAAATAATATCCTAGGTAAGCCCTGGAATTTTCCTTACAAAGCCCTTGTAAGTTTGCATAATCTGTATTTTAGTATACATTTTCACCAGTAGATGGCAGACCGTGCAGTGCCGTCTTTCCCATTGGGCAAAAAGGGCACTGCCCTAGGGCCCCAAGATTCTAGAGGGCCCCATTTTCCAAATTGGGAAATGAAAAGAAATTTTAATCAGAAAAATGATCTTAACATTGCTCGAAAGTCCTAAACTTCGTATTTAGTCGCGTCTATAGACAGGGTTAATCTAAAACGAATAAAGACTTTTGGTTTTTAGTATTTTTAAATTCAGAATAAGCTTCTTCTGTAGTAACCTTTAGTATTACAAGTGAAACTATTTGAAGCGATAGTTGTAGATTAGAGCGACGATGGACTTCGCACTGGAGGTTAGAAACTTGGGTGGAGTTACGGGGGATCGCCCATAGCTTTGCCCAGGGGCCTCCAATTAGGTAAAGACGGCCCTGGGCAGACGTCATGCAAGACGAGATAATTATAGTTTCTGTAAGGTGTTTCCACCTAGATACACCTTCCGGAAACATTTTCCCAGTATTTAGTTTTCTTTGATAGAGCCGAATCTTGTTTTAAACTATTCGCGACTTTTTTCTATATAATTTAGTACATTTGGTTAGATATCTTGGGAATCGGCCACTTTGGGATTTTGGTTCTCTGAATTATTGGAGAGGGACGCCCAGTTCCGCAATTGGCTAATCGAAGGAAGACCCAACGCTTTCTGGATGGCCGGGTTCTTCAACCCTCAAGGCTTCCTTACGGCCATGAGACAGGTAGGACTCGCGGCCACAGAATCGTTTGAATTTCGGAAATAGGTTTCGAAAAAGTTCCAGAGGTACGGATGGGGAGGAGCTACAAGAAATTCGACTCGGTTTTTAGCCTCTTCCTCTAGTATAGGCTGTTATTTTCGCTCCTGATGTATGCGGTGGTCGTGGAGGTGAATTATACAGTGGAAGCTATAGGTCGGTATAGCCTATAGCACCGTATAGGTCCCCGGGAGCCGACGAATTCTCTTCAACGGCACTCGATAATAGGCGTCATTTAATTGGTATTAGTTATCTCTATCTACCTATGCCAGTGCTGAGCCGCGGTTTTTAATCAAAGGGTAAAATCAAGAGTGCAAGCAGGAAGAGGCTACTATTGTGGCTGTGGGCCATCTTGTTTCCAATAAATCTGTGTCATTTTAATCGTTACAATAAGTTGCCGGTTATTAATTTTTGAAGGTCATCCACGCTCTCAGCGACATCTTTATTATAATTGAGCAATACACATTTCACTGGAATAACGCCATTAGAGGTTGAGTTTTAATTACGCGAAAACTTGCCAGAGGGCGTCAACAGTTTGAGTTATTTTAATTATACAAAAACTGTGCAATTAATTTGTATACTGGTTTTCTTTTTTATGTCGAATGTTTCCGTAGTTGGAACTTTTATTTATAGTTTTTGAAATATCGTTAGACGTTGTTTTTATGGTAATAGATTGGTCTTTATCGCCTTCCCAACAACAAGTTTAAATTGGCGCCATCTAGAATAAAAAAGAGCATTAAAATCGAACCTTTGATGGCTTCGGTCGAGTTCCCAATTTGTGAATCGGTATATTGACGCACGAGTTTGCTTAAGTTACAAATAGAGTATCGCGCTTTTGACTTACCTTCCGTCTCAACTACAGGAAGTGACCAGAATTCATAAAGGATGGGCGCTGGACACTGCCGTCCAGCATAACGAGGTCACCCGCATGATGAGAGAGGACGTGACGGCCCCCCCGGCGGAGGGCGTCTACGTCTACGGTCTGTACCTGGACGGGGCGGGCTGGGACCGCAAGAGCTGCCAACTGCGTCCTTCGAAGCCCAAAGTGCTGTTCGAGCCCATGCCCGTCATCCATATCTTCGCTGTCAACTCGATGGAGGGCAAAAACGTCAACCTCTACGAATGTCCCGTTTACAAGAAACCCGGCAGAACGGACGAGAGCTACATCACCTCCTTCGACCTGGGCTCTAGCAACCACCCCAACCATTGGGTCTTGCAAGGAGTCGCCTTATTGTGCGATATCAAATGAGTTGCGTTTCAATTGTTGTTAATAAAAATACAAACTTTCTTTCTTTTGAATTTCTACGCGGTACATTTCCGTTGTTGTATAGATTACTCTAAAAAAAACGGGTGCCCACTTAGCGGCGGAATATGGGTACAGCTAGGGGTACTCCACAACCCCAAATATTACATAAATCGTTTTAGTCCATAATTTGTGTAAAGTAGTGAAAACGAAAACCACAAGAAGGAATTACTGTTCGAACAAAGCTATTTAATCGATATTTATTATTATTTGATAAAGTAGGAAACGTTAAAAATAATTAATGTTCTAACAAAGATAATCAATCTATATTGGTTATTATTTGGTAAAGTAGGGAACGCGAAAACCACGAGAAAGAATTAATGTTCGAACAAAGTAAAGTAGGGAACGCTAAGAAGAATTAATGTTCTAACAAAGCTTAATCTACGTTGGTTATTGTTTGGTAAAGTAGGTAACGCGAAAACCACGAGAAAGAATTCATGTTCGAACAAAGCTATTTAATTGATATTTGTTGGTAAAGTAGGGAACGCGAAAACCACGAGAAATAATTCATGTTCGTACAAAGCTATTTAATAGATATTTGTTGGTAAAGTAGGGAACGCGAAAAAGAATTAACACAAAGCTTAATCTATATTGGTTATGGTTTGGAAAAGTAGGGAACGCGAAAACCACGATAATTAACGTTCGAACAAAATAATTTAATCGATATTTTTCGTTGTTTGATAAAGTAAGGAAAGCGAAAACCTTGAGAAATAATTATGTTCGAAGAAAGCTATTTAATAGATATTTTATATTGTTTGCTAAAGCAGGATACACGAAGACAGAAATAGAGTAAGTTTTTGGACCATATTAACAAATGTATTTCAGCTATTTTTCGATGAACAAAGGATACACGCAGAAAGAAAAAATGGGGTTCCCCTGGGGTATTTGGTACCCCACCAAATATTTTCCTTCCGCTGCCACTGCCTACGTTACTGATTGGATCTTTTGGGGTATAATCCGATAACAAAGTACATTATTTTATTTTGTTATATATTTGAAGCATAAGTAACATAATAACAATAAGTATGACACTTCCTATTGCTTTATTGCTAATTTTCTAACCAAACCTTTTTTCGGCACTGTTACTCTCTTCAACCTGTGACTTCAACGTGTTTAAACTCCTCCTTGGGGCTTGCTCCAGCCTAGCAGGCGTGAATGAAGCCAAATGCCCCGTTTCATGGGCGTTGTTTTAACCGCACTAAATTATAACATAATGTTTTATTTGGTCATTTGGGGGAGTAGGAATTTGTAGATCTGGCCAGTGCAAGTCGGCATGTGATCCTTTTTAAACAGGGGAGGGGAGGCAGAAAAGAAACAGTACATTTGAATTTCGCCAATCATAGAACACTTGGTTGACGAAGCAACGACTAAATAATGCGTCTGCGGAGCAGTGTTGGGCACCGCTCCTCTCATTGTGAGCGGATTTGTTATTATGAGCTAAAATGAGCGGTAAAATATCTTTTTAAAAGAGCGCAAAACAAAAATGAGAGGAGCGCCAATTTTACCGCTCAAAAAAAGAGCGGAAAGAGAGGAGCGAAAATTTTACCGCTAAAAAAAGAGCGGAAAGAGAGGAGCGCCAATTTTACCGCTCAAATAAAGAGCGGAAAGAGAGGAGCGAAAACTTTACCACTCAAAAAGACGTGAGCGTGAGCGGCTCTTTGGCGAAAATGCCAAGAGACGATCTTGAGGGGATTCGATAACGTACTACCAAACTGACTCTTTCAAGTGAATAAAAAAAAGCTTAAATTTTGTAAAGACCCTTTCTTTCATTCCCGAACAATTTCAGTAAATTAAGTTATTGGTAGTTCTGAAATACATTTTATGGCTGTTTATTGTCCGTTATCAGTTTCTCCAAAGCCTAGGAAACTGATAACATGGGCAAAATAGCTAGTAGTGAGAGCGCATGATTACAAAATATACCCGAATTGTTCGAAATTGGTATACAGCTCTGAAAATTGATATACACGTGCCTTGAACTATACTCTCGACTACCTAAATTTTATTTTTCAAAAAAACCGACTGGAAAAACTTTTATAAGCAAAAAACGCCCTTGTTGCCGAGGACGCGCGCATCGTAGTTTAAGGCTGTTTTTAAAATTAAGGGGCTAAGTTGCACCGCATCTCCGCAACTTTAGGAATAAAGAATGGTTATTCGCGTGGTAAAGGTGGTAAAGTTATAATTTTTTTTATGGTAATACGTGTCACAGTGCTACTTAAAACCTGATATGGAACCACATCGAGGTATTTTTTTTACTTGACGGTTTTAACGATTTTTCGTTTTTCTCCATAGGGAAAAATGGCATATCAGGTTTTAAGTAGTACTATGACACGTATCACCATAAAACATTTCATAACTTTTCCACCTTTACCACCCGAGATACACGCGATTTACCATTTTTCCCTATGGAGAAAAATGAAAAATGGTAAAAAACGTCAAGTAAAAAAAATACCTCGATGTGGTTCCATATCAGGTTTTAAGTAGCACTGTGACACGTATTACCATAAAAAAATTGATAACTCTACCTACCACCTTTACCACGCGAGCTACACGCGATTAACCATTTTTTATTCCGAAAGTTGCGGAGATGCGGTGCAGCTTAGATCGTTCTATTTTAAAAACACCATTAAACTAAGATGCGCGCGTCCTCGGCAACCAGGGCGTTTTTTGCTTATAAAAGTTTTTCCAGTCGGTTTTTTTTAAAAATAAAATTAAGGTAGTCGAGAGTATAGTTCAAGGCACGTGTATATTAATTTTCAGAGCTGTATACCAATTTCGAACAATTTATCACCATGCGCTCTCACTATAGTGATTATTAGAGATTCACAACTAAATAAAAATCGACACTCTTAGCCACTCTCCCTTTTCGTCACTCGAGCAGTGCACTCTTCCCCAAAGACTGAGATTAATCCAGGTCTTTAATTTCACTCTTATTCTTGGCAGGAAACTTGAAATTTAAGGCGGAAAATTTTAATTCGTTCCAAAAAGTATATTTTAGTCTCCTTTGCCGTTAATAGATGGCACCACGCTCTCAAGTAAAGTTATTAAATTAAATTTAAATTTAAATTTCCCGCCTTCTTTTAATAGTCTTGAAAATCGATAAGACTGAAAGAGCTGACCTTGAGTACCTTCACTCTTTTCTCGCGAACTCACTCGGCGTGTCACGAAAAATTGAAAACTCCACTCAGTTATTTATTAGGGAGTGGAGTTATTTATTAGGGAGTGGAGTGAGAATCTCTCGCACAAATTCACTCCGAGTTTTGCCCAACTCTGCGATTCTTAGGCGTTAAAAACCTTCCAGAATTCCACATTAAACGTTTTTGCGTACCAAAAAGGGAAAATATTACTTAGAATAAGCCTTAACCGTCGACCGAAACGCCAGCTAGAGTTAGGGCCAATTTACGGCGCTTATCGTCTTACTTGCTCGGAGTGTTGTATATTGTAGTTCCCTCTCTGGTTGTATTCATCCGCGTAAAA
Source organism: Leiobunum rupestre (assembly GCF_980474605.1). Taxonomy (NCBI): domain Eukaryota; kingdom Metazoa; phylum Arthropoda; class Arachnida; order Opiliones; family Sclerosomatidae; genus Leiobunum; species Leiobunum rupestre. The sequence continues at coordinate 68,502,547 of NC_143387.1, forward strand.
AATGTCAATGATGCCCACTCCCTCTATTTACTCATGTCATAATGTTACTCATGCTAAGACATAAGTATCTTATCTTCCTTATGTTTTATCTGGACTTGGAGCTATTTCTAGAATGATCCCACATTTTAGGCGAACTTCAGGCAAAATCATTATAGTTGGGCTTCCATTTCAGCCAACCTTTTAGATTATTCAGGTCTTAATTTTCAGATATCTGAAGGGAATCTGTTAGTCAGATCAGGTTAATATTTTATATTCCCGTCTCGCAGAAATCTGATCTCTAATTGTATCTGATTCATTATCTCAAATAACCGATCTGAACAGAGCTAGCTGCTGTAATTCATCGCACTGAACGGCTATCTCACGTTAAGTATAAATATATACAGGACGTCCACTAAAAATATTGAAAATTTATTTTTTCTAGGAATTGGATATTTTTAGATCGCATAGCGCGCGCAAGGGGTTATTAGATGAAACAAAACTCAATGACTTTGAACCGTTTCCTCAAGGTCATTCAAAATTTATCTCGAGAACCGTTGCGATTAGAGACTCCGTTCCAATGAGAAAGGTGTGCGCCATCGCATTTTATGTCCGATGTAAATTGCCCAATAGGAAGCCAAGACAAAAACACCCAAAACAAGAAGATCATAAATATAATGATCACGAGATCATGCTTGGGTGTTAAATAATTTAGAAAGTACTTGTGCTACGCCATCGACATTTTCAGGACAAATTCACTCTAGTAAGATCTTATGCTATTAAAATTTGTTTGACCTTGCCTTAAACGTCATTCAAAATATATCTCGAAAACCGTTAGGTTTGAAAGGTCGGTTCCAATTCGAAAGGTTTACGCCCTCACTTTTTAGATACAAATTAATTTTAACAGACCTAATCTGAGGTTAATTGAAATAAATTTTTTATGTTGATAATTAGTCATTGAACATTTTTATTTATGATCTTTTTGTTTTTGGTGTTAATATTCTTAGCTTCCTATTGACCAATTTACTTCGGTTCAGAGCCACTTTGACATAAAATGCGATGGCGCACACGGTTCTAATTGGAACCGATTCTCTAAGCCCAACAATTCGCGAGATAGAATTGAATGACCTTGAGGACATGGTTCAAGGTCATTGAGTTTTGTTTCATCTAATGACCCCCTGCGCGTGCTATATGTGATCTAAAAATATTCAATTCCTAGGAAAAACAGCTTTTCAATTATTAGTTCTGGATCGTTTCTTTATATATAATCAGCTAGGCTAATACTCAAGTTACCACCTTACCCCAAGTCAACTAGGAACTTTTAATGCCTTAAACCGGTGGCGGGGTTACAGTGCGTAGGAGGATGGTGAAAAGCCCTTCATGCTACGTGAGCCAACAACTCCCTACACTAACTATAACAATTAACCTCTACAAGTTTGTTAGTGGACACCCTGTATTCCCTTTTAAGTTATTACACAGGTTAAGTCAACCCGCGAGTGTATTGCGTAAAATCTAATCTCATTCTTGTTTCCCCGTTCACGTTGTCTTGGGCTTACTTACCCGGTCTAATAACAGAATATTACAGTTTCAACACCTCTAGCGCCCCTCTTGGCTGTGTAAGGTGCTGAGAGTGTTCCATTCACTCTGACCTGGAACGTGCGGTCCCGCTAAAATGAAATACCACAGCCCACAACGCCAATACATCATCTTTAAAACTTTAATATAGGGCTTTTTTCAGGGTTGGAAAAAAACCGGCTTTTTTTGAAAAAATCCAGACCAGTGGTTTTAATTGGCTATAACCGGTTTTTAAATATAACCAGTACCTTTTACTTATTTAAGTAGAAATTATCTGCAGGTATTGTCGTAAATAAGAAACTAAACAAACAAAGCGAAATAACTATATAAAATAACTGAATTCTTTTGATTTCCTCGGGAAATTCCCCCCAGTTTTTGTGTATGACGCACCGACAGAAGCGAGGCAGCGAACTTTCGAACTTTAAACCGACCAAAAAACTGGCCAAAGTAAACTGGTTTCTAAATATGAAACAAAAAATAAACTAAATTTCTAAATAAAAACTATTAATTTACTAAAATATTTATATTGTAAGCCAAAAAATCCGGATTTTTTCAAGTGGCTATAACCGGTTTTAACTAGGTGGCTATAACCGGTATGGCTTTTAAAGGCAACGATAAAAATTTTGCTACAAAATATGAAATGGTTGGCTTTGTTGGGACGTATAGACGAGGGAGAAGATCCTTTCACAGGGGTAATGCCATCAGAGGGCCATATGTAAATATCAGAAATATTACCAGATGGCGTCAACAGTCGGAATTGTAGAAATTACAAATTATCCAAAAACCGTAATTTTTTTCATATTTATTTTTTATGCCGAATTTTCTATTTATGATTTGATATTTTATATATAGCTTTTGAATAAAACATCACTTATCAACGATTTATTATCTTGATTACTACCAAGGAACCATAACAAGTTAATTATTTCCTTTCAATTATACAATGCGGAAGATTTTTAATTGTAGCGCGTCAAAGATGACCGTGATAGGACTATGTCAGCGACCGATGGAGGCTGAGTTTTCAGGGGTCACGTGCTGGAAGTGGGTAAACGCTTCGTTACAAAACCGTCCGTCAGAAAGCTCTCAGAATTTGAATCTAGGGTACGGGGTTCTATATTATCTGTGGTTAGGAATAAGAACATTTTTTATCCTCGACGCCGAAATTCACCGTTTGGCCTAATACGTGTTACTCTCGTTGACGCATACCATCGTGGAGTGTTTGCTTTTTTACAAATACCATATAAAGTGTAACTTGCACGTCCAGGCTCTATATATTTATATGTATTATCGGAGGCTCAATTGACGTATCTAGCTTGATAGCTATCGCGTCAGTACAAAAAGCACCAACTTAAAAAATATTTCGCGTCTACTAATTGGACAAATCAATATTGAAATAACGAGCTACGAAGAGTTTGAAAACTTGCGGTTGGATGAACTTGGATCAAAGTGAAGTAAGGGATTTCTAAAGGGTTACCAACTCTTTTAAGAATTTACATCGTTACCTCAAGTACTTAATAATGACTATCGAGTTTAATCTTCTCCTAATGGAACGCATTAATAGAAACACAGATTGGTTTCCTGTCTTTTGGGTGAGTTCGGAGATTTCATTCCGTTAATTTGGTTTCTCAAATGGTCATTATCAAGATCTTTAACTTTCTCCCCGAATTAGACTTAAGCACCAGGTTACCACACCCTTTTGCAACTCGAATATAATAGTTTTCTAGCGGAATCAAGAGGAATAGCATTTTAAAAGATTGTGCCCCTTAAACTGTGGTTTTGGTTGAAACTCGGGGCTTAGGTAGACCTTATGCTAGTATGAAAATTCCCAAAGGGAAAAATTGCAATGGGCTTTAGTTTTCCCATGGCAACCGAAAATGTTTTGTTAAAATTTAACCAAAATTATCAATTTTACTCAAAATCCTTGATCAATTTTACACAAAATAGGTCAAATTCATCTTTTTGGGTAAGTTTTGAAAATTAAATTTTTTTAAGTAAGTAAGTAAGTAAGTACCCTGTGAAACCGAGAAAATCCCATGCTTTTTTAAATGGAAATTTTTTTGTTTTGAGAGATCAAAAACATTTCCGGTTGCCATGGGAAAACTAAAGCCCATTGCAACTTTTCCCTTTGGCAAATTTCATACAACCATAAGGTCTACCTATCCCCCGAGTTTTAACAAATTCGGTGATAACCACCTCGGGTAGTCTCCTTTTTAGTTTGCGGGGGTGTTCAAACTTTCAATTTCCTCGGGCGGGTTATTTGGCGTAAGATCTTGTTTGAAGTTTGTTGAAACCTTACAAACAACCTTCCATTGCAATAGTTTCGAAATCCCCGATTTGCTAATGTATTTTAAATATAATGCACACTAATTTAACAATGTTATGCATTATATATACATGTATAGCCTCAAAAGCGCCTTCCTGGAAGCCGGTGTAGTATTCTTGATGATCAGGTTCGAAACATTTAATTTCTACACCTGGGGCAGTATTATGTAACTCCGAAATGGCTGTATAGAGCTCGTCGTCCGAGAATTGAGCATTGCAGCGAGTGGGTAGGTTATGTTGAGGGACATAGATCCAGTAAGTCGTGAACATCCGCACTAGACGCTCCACTACTTTATTCTGGTCTGTCACCATGTCATCGCTTTTTTAGGGTTATTAGCTCGCGCGGGAGAATACCCGTTTTGAACCACGGGCCTAAGACCAGAACTGAGTCAGTGGCGTGTGCGCATGGAGCCTATCGCGATAACTCCACCAGCTGTTCCTTTTTGTGTCCCTTATAAGCCTCGTTGGAGCGTTTTGCGGTTAGATGGAAATTAATCGAATTATGATGTCTATAGTCCGGTATTAAACGCTCCAACCGAAAATAATTACAAAAAGGGAAGGGGAAAGGGAGGTTGTGGAATCTCAGACGGAAAAACAGAATGAACTTAATTCAAATTATCTTTATTAACTCTTTAATAAAACATACACTCTTAAAACAATGCAAGGAGGAGGGCGGTGGACCTAAACCAAACGAAACGAGGGGACCGAACAAAATCTTCAAAAGGGAACTTACTCTCTTTCGTTCGCTTCCCGGCTTTAATGACTGATATCTCGCGAAAAATGAAACTTTACCTCAGGTTAGGGGTCTCGATTACATTGTTTAGTAGGTTTTAAAGATGGTGGTCTTTACTTAACTCGCTACCTTGACTCAGTGAATTCTTAGAAGGAATCTTAGGAGAATCTACTACTTATCAATTGTCCTTAATACTGGCATCTTCGCTTCTTCTTTGGAGTGGAGGGATTTCTTCTTTTCCGATACTAACGAGGGGGGGGGGAGCACAAAGAGTCACGACACTTCGTCCAAACGCACGCGGGAAGGGTTGCATGTTCCCCGAACGCCAAAGGATGAATCCATAGCATCTTGACTCGAAGCTGCTATGGAGGGCGGGGGTCCTTTTCTCTGGAGCCTGACGACTCTACTGTAGCCTCTTCGGTTTACGTGGTTCCGGTTTACGGGATTTCCGGGTTACGCAACGCAAGTAGACTCCCAGCAGACTTCGTCGGGATAATTCTTTCGGACCTGAACGGGACTCTCGGACTCTGGATAGAATTTACGTCTCTCACTTTCTCTGGATTTGGATTAGCCTTCTCCCTGGACTCATTGACTATCGTAGCGGGATACGTTAGGGGACTCGGTGGACTTCCTCATGGATTGATATAAGAAGGTGAGAGGACCTCATCATTTCATTTTAGACTTCATTAAAGTTTCTAAGTTTGGTTAAAGTTTATAGTTTCTAAGTTTGGTTAAAGTTTATAGTTTCTAAGTTTGGTTAAAGTTTAAAGTTTCTAAGTTTGGTTAAAGTTTAAAGTTTCTAAGTTTGGTTAGAGTTTAAAGTTTCTAAGTTTGGTTAAAGTTTCTAAGTTTGGTTAAATTTTAAAGTTTCTAAGTTTGGTTAAATTTTAAAGTTTCTAAGTTTGGTTAAATTTTAAAGTTTCTAAGTTTGGTTAAAGTTTAAAGTTTCTAAGTTTGGTTAAAGATTAAAGTTTCTAAGTTTGGTTAAAATTTTAAGTTTCTAAGTTTGGTTAAAGTTTAAAGTTTCTAAGTTTGGTTAAAGTTTAAAGTTTCTAAGTTTGGTTAAAGATTAAAGTTTCTAAGTTTGGTTAAAGTTTAAAGTTTCTAAGTTTGGTTAAAGTTTAAAGTTTCTAAGTTTGGTTAGAGTTTAAAGTTTCTAAGTTTGGTTAAAGTTTCTAAGTTTGGTTAAATTTTAAAGTTTCTAAGTTTGGTTAAAGATTAAAGTTTCTAAGTTTGGTTAAAGATTAAAGTTTCTAAGTTTGGTTAAATTTTAAAGTTTCTAAGTTTGGTTAAATTTTAAAGTTTCTAAGTTTGGTTAAAGTTTAAAGTTTCTAAGTTTGGTTAAAGATTAAAGTTTCTAAGTTTGGTTAAATTTTAAAGTTTCTAAGTTTGGTTAAAGTTTAAAGTTTCTAAGTTTGGTTAAAGTTTAAAGTTTCTAAGTTTGGTTAAAGTTTAAAGTTTCTAAGTTTGGTTAAAGTTTAAAGTTTCTAAGTTTGGTTAGAGTTTAAAGTTTCTAAGTTTGGTTAGAGTTTAAAGTTTCTAAGTTTGGTTAGAGTTTAAAGTTTCTAAGTTTGGTTAGAGTTTAAAGTTACTAAGTTTGTTTAAAGTTTCTAAGTTTGGTTAAAGATTAAAGTTTCTAAGTTTGGTTAAAGTTTAAAGTTTCTAAGTTTGGTTAGAGTTTAAAGTTTCTAAGTTTGGTTAGAGTTTAAAGTTTCTAAGTTTGGTTAGAGTTTAAAGTTACTAAGTTTGTTTAAAGTTTCTAAGTTTGGTTAAAGTTTAAAGTTTCTAAGTTTGGTTAAAGTTTAAAGTTTCTAAGTTTGGTTAAAGTTTAAAGTTTCTAAGTTTGGTTAAAGTTTAAAGTTTCTAAGTTTGGTTAGAGTTTAAAGTTTCTAAGTTTGGTTAAAGTTTCTAAGTTTGGTTAAATTTTAAAGTTTCTAAGTTTGGTTAAATTTTAAAGTTTCTAAGTTTGGTTAAATTTTAAAGTTTCTAAGTTTGGTTAAAGTTTAAAGTTTCTAAGTTTGGTTAAAGATTAAAGTTTCTAAGTTTGGTTAAATTTTAAAGTTTCTAAGTTTGGTTAAATTTTAAAGTTTCTAAGTTTGGTTAAAGTTTAAAGTTTCTAAGTTTGGTTAAAGTTTAAAGTTTCTAAGTTTGGTTAGAGTTTAAAGTTTCTAAGTTTGGTTAAATTTTAAAGTTTCTAAGTTTGGTTAAAGTTTAAAGTTTCTAAGTTTGGTTAAAGATTAAAGTTTCTAAGTTTGGTTAGAGTTTAAAGTTACTAAGTTTGTTTAAAGTTTCTAAGTTTGGTTAAAGTTTAAAGTTTCTAAGTTTGGTTAAAGTTTAAAGTTTCTAAGTTTGGTTAAAGATTAAAGTTTCTAAGTTTGGTTAAATTTTAAAGTTTCTAAGTTTGGTTAAAGTTTAAAGTTTCTAAGTTTGGTTAAAGTTTAAAGTTTCTAAGTTTGGTTAAAGTTTAAAGTTTCTAAGTTTGGTTAGAGTTTAAAGTTTCTAAGTTTGGTTAGAGTTTAAAGTTTCTAAGTTTGGTTAGAGTTTAAAGTTTCTAAGTTTGGTTAGAGTTTAAAGTTACTAAGTTTGTTTAAAGTTTCTAAGTTTGGTTAAAGATTAAAGTTTCTAAGTTTGGTTAAAGTTTAAAGTTTCTAAGTTTGGTTAGAGTTTAAAGTTTCTAAGTTTGGTTAGAGTTTAAAGTTTCTAAGTTTGGTTAGAGTTTAAAGTTTCTAAGTTTGGTTAGAGTTTAAAGTTACTAAGTTTGTTTAAAGTTTCTAAGTTTGGTTAAAGATTAAAGTTTCTAAGTTTGGTTAAATTTTAAAGTTTCTAAGTTTGGTTAAATTTTAAAGTTTCTAAGTTTGGTTAAATTTTAAAGTTTCTAAGTTTGGTTAAAGTTTAAAGTTTCTAAGTTTGGTTAAAGATTAAAGTTTCTAAGTTTGGTTAGAGTTTAAAGTTACTAAGTTTGTTTAAAGTTTCTAAGTTTGGTTAAAGTTTAAAGTTTCTAAGTTTGGTTAAAGTTTAAAGTTTCTAAGTTTGGTTAAAGATTAAAGTTTCTAAGTTTGGTTAAATTTTAAAGTTTCTAAGTTTGGTTAAAGTTTAAAGTTTCTAAGTTTGGTTAAAGTTTAAAGTTTCTAAGTTTGGTTAAAGTTTAAAGTTTCTAAGTTTGGTTAGAGTTTAAAGTTTCTAAGTTTGGTTAGAGTTTAAAGTTTCTAAGTTTGGTTAGAGTTTAAAGTTACTAAGTTTGTTTAAAGTTTCTAAGTTTGGTTAAAGATTAAAGTTTCTAAGTTTGGTTAAAGTTTAAAGTTTCTAAGTTTGGTTAGAGTTTAAAGTTTCTAAGTTTGGTTAGAGTTTAAAGTTTCTAAGTTTGGTTAGAGTTTAAAGTTACTAAGTTTGTTTAAAGTTTCTAAGTTTGGTTAAAGATTAAAGTTTCTAAGTTTGGTTAAAGATTAAAGTTTCTAAGTTTGGTTAAATTTTAAAGTTTCTAAGTTTGGTTAAATTTTAAAGTTTCTAAGTTTGGTTAAAGTTTAAAGTTTCTAAGTTTCGTTAAAGTTTAAAGTTTCTAAGTTTGGTTAAAGTTTAAAGTTTCTAAGTTTGGTTAAATTTTAAAGTTTCTAAGTTTGGTTAAATTTTAAAGTTTCTAAGTTTGGTTAAAGTTTAAAGTTTCTAAGTTTCGTTAAAGTTTAAAGTTTCTAAGTTTGGTTAGAGTTTAAAGTTTCTAAGTTTGGTTAGAGTTTAAAGTTTCTAAGTTTGGTTAAAGTTTAAAGTTTCTAAGTTGGGTTAAAGTTTAAAGTTTAAAGCAAAACTCATGCTATAGAGAAACACCATTTGCGGTACTGAATCTTTCGTGAAACCAATGACATAGGTATTCAGGCGCCCGCAAAGACGTCCGACAAACTTGAATGCCACCTGTTGGCTTTGACCTCCCCCTTAGTCAGGTCTGAAGGGACATTAATGATTCGGCCCAGAGTAATTTCCTTGCTTTTCAAATTTCCCGCTATGAAAAACGTAAAATCTCCAAAAGACGTCGGTGCATGGGAATACTAGCAAATCGCCTTGGGGCACAGGTTTCAAATTCCACCCCTAACCGAATAAGCGAAATCAGGAATTCATACCTCGAACTTGGAATGGTTATCTCGGCCGATTTCCGTCTCTATCTAGGGGGACCGTTTTTTACACACAATCCTAAGGATTTGTGTGTATTAATCTCACGTACAGAGTAGTCGTTGCCGCCGATGCCGTCGATGGCGCCGTGTCGCGCATACCTCTTCAACGGTTATAACTAGAAGAGTCAATGATATCTCGTTCGAATGTACATACATTACCATTGATAGCCTTTCATAAAGTTTTCAAATCGGAGCCCAAGAAGTTGGGCATTGCCCGATTTACCGTTTTCGGTAGTTTGGCTTTGTGTGGTTGATATTTTGTTAAAAATTAAGTCCAGTAACGTTAAAAAAAATATTATTGGATAGGTTAGTATTCAGTGGAATTACAACTTCGGTTATATCAGTAAATATTAAATTTAAGTATAGTTTTCGGGGTTATTTACGGGACCCCAATGTCCATGCTTTTATATTTCCGCCTGAAAGTCGACATAATGTACCTTAATTTAAGTCCGATTTTCATGAAAGTTATATTTTTGAATACCTCTGGTTTCCATATAACCTAGAATTGCAATTACGTAGCTTAAGTTTAATTCTAAGTTAGGTTTTTTGGACAGCGTATACGTACCCCCCTCAACTTCCAACATTGAAAATACGCGTGTTTATAGAGACTATACGCGAATTTATCTCTGGCATTTTTCAAGGCCGTTCTAATATGGCCCAAAGTAACAAATAAGTGTGACACTTATCGGAGTAATACGCGATGCTTACAACGTATGACCTGAAGTAACAAATAAGAGTGACACTTACCGGAGGCCGTTCTAATATGACGAAAAGTAACAAATAAGTGTGACACTTATCGGAGCAGTACGTGATGCTTGCAGCGTTAGACCACAAGTAACAAATAAGTGTGATCTATGTAAAAATAAGAGTGACACTGATCGAAGGAATCTTCGATGCTTTCAAAGTATGACTAAAAGTAACAAATAAGTGTAAATACAATTATGTGTGGCCGTGGATATATATTGGTTGTGATAGCGGCGTTGCAGGTTGCTGTGAATAGCTCAAACAAACTTAACACATTAGAAGGATTGTGTGTATTCTGACCGTCGTACGTCTTGTTTTCATCATTTTGACGTCAGAGCATACGTGTTTTCTCTTACGATTTTCATTGGCTTAAAAATTTCCTACCAAAAATATCCTAAACCCCCCCCCTCCCAGTTACCTAGTATAGTCGTCTGCTAGATAATCTGAACAAACCTAACCCTAAATAGCCGGGGAGTCGAACAAAAAAAGACGGTAGGTTGCGCGAGGTAAAAACTCCTAAAGAGGGGAGACGCGTTCGAGTTGGCGATTTTTTTCTCAGGAACGTAACCAAAAACGGTCCCCAAGATCTTACCATAGGGAATACGGCCGGATAACCATTCCAAGTTCGAGGTATGAATTCCTGGTGAAATGTATGTTCGTGGAGTTTCTTCGTTCCAAGGTCAAGAAACTTTGTCTCCGATTGAGTGGGCTGCATTCGAAGGGGTTTGAGTGAATTTGAAACCTCTTTACCTTGCCCCGGGGTGTGGGTGGAGGCGCTTTACGGGCCGTTCCAGACCGTCTATTCTAACGAAACCGGTGGCTTCCGAAAAGGTAGCCATTGCGAAATAACGCGTAAAATACCGGCTTTAGAACGAAAAGCACAGGACGGAGATAAAGGCGAGAAACACTGTAAGGAAAAGGGAAACTGGGAAAGAAAACAACAATGAGGGAGAGAACCTGAGGTAGAAAAGAAAAAGCCGAAGCGAAACTCAAAAAACACGTCCTTCCACCATCCACAGAACACTAGGAATGTGTGTTCCAATGAAATTCTAAAAGATACTTGTTTTTTAAAGTGCAATAGATGGCGACAGCGTTTCAAGATAAGAAATTTTCCTTTTTTTTAAAGACGACATTGTGGTGTCGGCTAGATGCCTTAAACACCATAAAACTAACACAAACAAACCAAACAAACAAGTTAAAAGATTAGTAAAAACAACAACAGTAAAAGTTTTAAAATCGCGGCAAAGTAGACAAAAAAGCGGAAAGGCTCCTGACGTACGCAAAAAACGTACGCCCTGCCGGGAAAACGCCAAACCCAAATAACGAGGACAGAGCTGGCGACATACCTAAATCACGCAAGGCAGCACGAAAAGTGGTGCGAGCCAGTGAAGTACCAGAACAAGGCAGCACATAGTGCGCAAAGTCACCAGGAACGGAACAAAGCGAACATTGGGGGGGGGGGGAGGCCAAAGTCCAAAACGACACAAAAGCGCCGGGACTGGAAAACGACCAACCCTGGCTAAGGAGAGGCGACGTTCCGCCGGGTGGCCCGACTGGCAAGCCCACATCAAAGGACGAAGCGGACGATCTTGTAAACTATACAAAAAGCGCCCTGGCACTGAGCGACCCCAAACAAGGCTCCATTCAGCCAACAACGCACTCAAACACTGCCGCCGAATATACGTGACGTCAGGGGGCGTGACAAAGAAGGGCGCCAAGGCATCCAACAAAGCAGCCCGAGCTTCGACGTCAATAAGAAATTTACGAATTTAAGTTCGAGTTTGAAATTTTAATATTAATTTTATTCTTGTGAAATATTAGTATTTTTAGCGGAAAATATTTGACGCTTTTAAGGCTGGTGTTCACTAGGGCCGAAAAATATTTGGTCTATCGGCCCTATTTTTGCGTCGAAATTCGGAAATTGCCCTAGTGAAAACTAATCTTATGGCCTAACAGTTTTTGGCTTCAACCCTTAGCGTCACGGCGATTTTTACCTCTCCGAGGGGACAAAGTCCCCTAGGAGGGGTTATACAACGACCGTGTCTGTCTGTGGGTCTGTGGGTGGGTCTGTGGGTGTGTCTGTCTGTCAGGACTGCGAACGCGTTCGCATTTTCGGTGCAAAGTGTAATCACTGCGTACGCAGTTTCTCAAAGGGTTGGCAAAACCACCGTGTGACGGTGAGCGTTAACGGATGCATTTGCGGTTTGGTTTGGATGGTGTTTTTTCGCTCACCGTCGTGACGGTTTGGTGTATTACTTTTTTGTAATGTTTATGCGTAGGTTGTGAGTGTTGAATTTGTTGTGTTTGTGTTCTGATGGTTGTGCATGTTGAGATTGTTGTGTTTATATGGGCGTTTTCTCTCCAACTTCTGCTTAATGACTTTGGGACGGACCGAGTGCTGAGTGTAATGCTACCTCTCAACGTTCAATGGCAGGGTTTCCACCAGTTGTACACGGTATTCGTCTTAGTATCAATTTGCGATCGCATCGGGCGGGATTTGAACCCGAGACCTCCTGATTGACAGGCGGACGTTCTACCACAGAACCACCGACACTTGTTACGCCTTATTGAAAATTAGACCTTCAGCTTTATCGGAAGCGTATTTAATAGAGTACGAAATTTTGGTTTAATTGAAATAGAATTGAAATTGAAATTATTGCATCGAAGAAATTCTAATTTAGCGTTTCTCTATTGATTAAAAACAAATGCGCCACCCAGGTTTCGAACCCAGACCATTCGGCTTGGCAGTCGAGCGCTCTACCACAGAACCACCGATAGCTGCTTAGATTCACTGAAATTAAGACAGGCATCGTAAGCATAATAGGTAATAAAGTCTTTTTTTATTAATGAATTTATGAAGGCCTAATCTGGTATTTTTTAAAGGTTAAATCTTGTTTTAGCGCAGTCAGCCGAGATTAGAGGGTTAAAGGGTAGACCCTGTGGGTGGTCCACTTTCTTAACGACCTATATATAGTTCTGTTAATTCAAAGGAGATAATTTAACGTTAATTGCTTTAAAAGCTGGCGGTTAGTCAAGTGGCTCTCTGTGCTTTGTTGATGGTAAGGTTTTTGCTTCTTGTAAATACATTTGGTGTGGATATTTGGATATCGACGATTTCTAACGCAGTCAATGATTTCTTGGGTGTGCGAGTCATTATATGATATTGGAAATTGGACGGCATTGGTCTTTTTCATGTGGTATGCGTCACAACGTCAACAGGAAGTGAACGAGTCGTCCACTACCAGATATCTACGGTATCTTCATCAAGGGCGAGTGTTGAAATAAAATGAGCGTTAAAGATGCGGCAAGTATTTCGTAAGCGAGTAATTCCAAAAAGCCTCTGTAGATATTTCATTAAAATTTGCTTCGTATTATATTTAACTGATAAACTTGTTCTGTAAAAGGGTTTAATTCAATTGTGCATTGTTATAGTACGTCTAACTTACTGTTGTAACTACTTAACTTATGATATTCTGAATAAATTAAAATTGGTCGTTTCGTCTCAATTATTTTAATTATAATTAAAATTTTATACCGGGCGGGATAGAAATGGGTTAATATTTTTAACAAATAACTCTAAATTGCGGAGATATATCTTTAAGGGTTATCTCGAGAAATTAATACCACTAGGGACAATTCTTCCGAGGAGAGGTATATTTTGGCTTGCCAACTTGTTTAAAGGTTAAATCTTGTTTTAGCGCAGTCAGCCGAGATTAGAGGGTTAAAGGGTAGACCCTGTGGGTGGTCCACTTTCTTAACGACCTATATATAGTTCTGTTAATTCAAAGGAGATAATTTAACGTTAATTGCTTTAAGAGCTGGCGGTTAGTCAAGTGGCTCTCTGTGCTTTGTTGATGGTAAGGTTTTTGCTTCTTGTAAATACATTTGGTGTGGATATTTGGATATCTACGATTTCTAACGCAGTCAATGATTTCTTGGGTGTGCGAGTCATTATATGATATTGGAAATTGGACGGCATTGGTCTTTTTCATGTGGTATGCGTCACAACGTCAACAGGAAGTGAACGAGTCGTCCACTACCAGATATCTACGGTATCTTCATCAAGGGCGAGTGTTGAAATAAAATGAGCGTTAAAGATGCGGCAAGTATTTCGTAAGCGAGTAATTCCAAAAAGCCTCTGTAGATATTTATTTCATTAAAATTTGCTTCGTATTATATTTAACTGATAAACTTGTTCTGTAAAAGGGTTTAATTCAATTGTGCATTGTTATAGTACGTCTAACTCACTGTTGTAACTACTTAACTTATGATATTCTGAATAAATTAAAATTGGTCGTTTCGTCTCAATTATTTTAATTATAATAAAAATTTTATACCGGGCGGGATAGAAATGGGTTAATATGTTTAACAAATAACTCTAAATTGCGGAGATATATCTTTAAGGGTTATCTCGAGAAATTAATACCACTAGGGACAATTCTTCCGAGGAGAGGTATATTTTGGCTTGCCAACTTGTTCCCTAGTGAAAACCATACCATAGGCCGAATACATTTTTTTCCATAATGAAAACCAGCCGTAACGTCTAAAAGGTTTTGGCGTCGACGCTTCTAGTGAAAAAAAAAACCCCTTAATAGTTACAGCTTTTTAGTAAAAATCCTTTAAAATAGGCGCAACTAGATATAAGCGTTATTATTCTTACCTCTCCGAGGGGACAAAGTCCCCTAGGAGGGGTTATACAAACACCGTGTCTGTCTGTCTGTGTGTGTGTCTGCCGTGCGAACGCGTTCGCATTTTCCGTGCAAAGGTTAATCAATGTACGCAATGTCTCGAATTCTCTGCGTTCGCAGTTTTTCTTAGTGTTGGTAAAACCACCGTGTGACGGTGAGCGTTAACGGATTATTTTGTGGTTTGGTTTGGATGGAGTTTTTTCGCTCACCGTCGTGACGATTTGGTGTATTATGTTTTTGTAATGTTTATGCGTAGGTTGTGAGTGTTGAGTTCGTGTTATGACGGTTGTGAGTGTTGAGTTTGTTGTGTTTGTGTTTTGATGGTTGTGCATGTTGAGTTCGTGTTATGTCGGTTGTGGGTGTAGAGATTGTGGTGTGTTTGTGTTATGATGGTTGTGTATGTTGAGTCTTTTGTGTTTGTATGGGCGTTTTATCTCCAACTTCTTCTTAATGACTTTGGGACGGACCGAGTGCTGAGTGTAATGCTACCTCTCAACGTCCAATGGCAGGGTTTCCACCAGTTGTACACGGTATTCGTCTTAGTATCAATTTGCGATTTCTTAGCGCCGGCCGGGAATCAAACCCGGGTCTGCCTTGTGCAAGAGATTTACTCTAACCACTCAGCCACCAACGCTTGTTAAGTTACGGTGTTTTTCTAAAAAACAGCTTTGGCGAATGTCATTTACAAAGTTATAACGTTAGGTACTATAATTTATTCTACATCATTCTAAATATTTATAAATTATATTAATCTTATATTTATTGAAATATTTATAAATTATATTAATCTTATATTTAATGAAATATTTATAAATTATATTATTCTTATATTTAATTAAATATTAATAAATTATATTAATATTATATTTAATTAAATACTTATAAATTATATCAATATTATATTTATAAATTATATTAATATTATATTTAATTAAATATCTGAGTATTTTATTTTATTTGATCGTGTTCAGGAATTGAACTCGGGTCGCATCGTTACAATGCAGATAGTTTACCGCCGAGCCATTGACTTCCTTTAGGAATATAAAAAGTAAAGAAACCATTATGATAAGGCGGGTTTTTTACCTTTTAATAACGCTTAGAAAAAGGATAATTATTCAAAACTCCCGCGGAAACTATATAAAAGTAATAATATAGCGCCACCGTGTGGAGAACTATCAATCAAACCGGGTAAAAAATATAATCTCTTCAATTTTTCGAACTTTAGTCAAATCTTGACGGGGCTAAAAAACATCAAATAAACGTATATAAAGCCGTTGCCGTTAATATGGAAGATTAGTCTTTCTTAGTTCTTGGCGGTCAGACGAAATACTACAGGACGGGGTCCTGGTGTCGGTCAAAAGTTATGAGGTAACTTTGCGGTTGTAATTAGTATGGTCGGTCTTCGGTCAAGGAAAGAGTTAAATTGTGTTTCGCGTTTGGAACGTAAGCGAATGGTCTTAAGTGTATGAACAGTGCGTGTTTAAGACTGAAAGTGTTAAAGTAATTGTGAACTAACTCAAGTCAGCTGTAAGATAAAATTGATTGTTTTTTTTTAATTGGAATAACCTAATTATACCCTTGAAATTATCAACTCAACCTGTGAGGCTAATTAAGTAGATTGGAAGATATTAGTAGCGAACAGCTCTCAGCTGTTAATTAAGACAAGAGTTTATAGTAAGGTAGTTTGAATTTAGTTAAAATTACTCAGTATAATTTATGATATTTACGTAAGTGTAAGTGTGTTTTGGTTTATTTTTCAATCACGATGAACTAAGACAAATCTAGTCTTGGACACTTGAGTACCAGTTCTGCACAATTACGTAGGAGGGATATATATTGTTGGGTTATTGATGAAAGTTAAATCTAGAACGTTACATAGACTGTTCTGAATAAAAATAAACATTTATAATTTTGCATAATTCTTGTTGCCATTTTATTTCTAATCACTCGCCCACAACATTAAAGTTCTGGCAATCCCGAATCAACTAAATTTGCGATATAACGGCGACGGGAAATTATTCTCGTAAATTTATCGCGCGGCCTTAGGGAATATTCTTTTAACAAAATTTCGATAAAGTATCGTTTAATTAAAATCGGCCCAATTCCGTTAAAGTCATAAACCAAAAAGCGAACGGTCGTTATAATACCCTCTGTAGCTATTTCTTTCATTAAAATTTGCTTTGTATTATATTCAACTGACAAACTTGTACTGTAAAAGGGTTTAATTCAATTGTGCATTGTTATAGTACGTCTAACTCACTGTTGTAACTACTTAACTTAAGATATTCTGAATAAATTAAACTTGGTCGTTTCGTCTCAATTATTCTAATTATAATTAAATTTTATACCGGGCGGGATAGAACTGGGATAACATTTTTAACAGAACTCTAAATAACGGAGATATATCTTTAAGGGTTATCTCGAGAAATTAATACCACTAGGGACAATTCTTCCGAGGAGAGGTATATTTTGGCTTGCCAACTTGTTTATTTCTCACATAATAACTTCGACCAAGTTTAACGCCAATATTCCGATAAAATAAAAATTTAGCGCCAACTTTTGTTCGATAATTTTTTCTCTGATAACGAGAGTTTACTGGCCTTTGTTACCATAATTTAATTGTTAACGCTGATGGGAAGAAATATCAATCGGAACACGCAGGGGTGCAGATACAGAGCTATTGGGCTCGCAATTTTAAGAGCACTGATAGGGTCGTCATTTTTAGAAGGAGGCGCAAGGTTGTAAGCAGGCCCGGATTAAGACCTTGTGGGGCCCTAGGCCCAAGCTAATTTTGATGCCCCTTTCCTTGGCGAGCGACCGAGCCAGGCGCTCCCGCCATTTGTAATTGACATATGGATGGAAAATACAATTTAAATGTATACTTTTAGTGACGGTAATTAATGATATTGCTTTACATAGTATTAAAAAATGTGACGCATATACTAAAATTAGTCCGGAATAATTTTTTTTCTGAAAAGTAAATTTAAATTTATTTTTTTCGAAACTTCTTAGTGCCCCTTGTAGGGTTGGTTCCCCTTGAAGACTTGGTGCCCTAGGCTCAGGCCTTGTCGGTCTATTGGTTAATCCGGCCCTGGTTGTAAGTGACGAAGGAGGGGTACCCAAAGCAGATTGGTGAACTCGGTGTTCTCGGTTTTTTAATTAAATCAATCGAAAATTTATCATAGTGGGTTCCTGCTCCCGGGGTACACTCAGGGTGCTCTAGAGTAGAAAATGGTCAACAAAATGCTGATGGGTCCTTGTGCCGGGATGCTCTGACAACTGTCTAGGAGTAGCAAATAGTAAACCAAATACTGATCGGTCCTGGTCCCGGGGTGCTCTGAAAACGCTCTAGAGCAGCAAATGGAAACGTATCTAATCATAAATATAATCTCCCATTAAATCATAAACAGTAGATATCTCAAACGAGCAATTGCTTTTCTTACACCGCGCTCTCATTTTGAAAATGGAGAGAACAAACGTAATACTCCAAGCTCTTCGAAAGACCTTGATATGCTGGATGGAGGCATGGACTAATTAACACAGGGACAACATGTTATTCCTATACGGAGCTCCGAAAGACCCTTGTTAAATGCTCTTCCTCTTTTTATCCCCCTGACAGAATTTTACTCGGGTCAAACCGTCACAAAAAGGAAACGGCTACCGCCATCTAGTAGTTTTCAATATCCCTACAGAATTTTGAAAATTTTGAAAAAAGTAGCAGACGGTTCTATCTCAGTTTTTACAACGGTCTTTTTTTGCCGCAATAATGTTTTATGATCGTTTTTTAGCATTAGATTATATTTTTATTGGGAAAAATGAAAAACTGTATATAGATCGTGTAAAAGTTATTAAAGATACAGCAGTAAACAGCATATGAGTGGAGTTTTTTATACCATTCTCCAAACCCAAATCATCATCATCGTCTACAAAATAAAATCCATATTCTGAAATTGATAGCGATAAAAAGGCTGTTTATAGAGTAGTGTCAGTGCTACATCACGCAACGTCACCCATGCTTTTTCCTATAGAGAAGAAAAAGGCGCCTAAAATGGCGGCCATGGCCAAAGCTACGAGGTGATACTACTCTATTAAGCCTTGGTAAACACTTACCAAAAACAAAATCGTCATACAATTCTTTTTTTCCCTTTTTTTAACTGGAGAAATGAACATCGCTTCATAAGTTTATGAAGAAAAATTCAATTTCTATTTAGTTCAAATTAAGAAGGACAATTCTAGATAATTCAAATCCGAAAAACGAAACTGTACGCGCCACAACGTGGTAGCCATATGCCACCCCCCTTTTCTCATCCCCGTTTGACCCTAGTTTTCCGTTAGTTCTTAACTATACCGCCAGAGCGCACATTTAACAATCGCCCGAAGCAAATATTCGGGAACGGGGTGTCCCTGTGTTAATTAGTCCATGATGGAGGGGATAGGTAGGTGGGCCATGTTTGAAACTTTCTCCAGAAACCCTTACGCTTCGGCACGAAAGTAGGCTTAGAAGCTTTCATCCCCTTAGGGATATCTATACTGTCCATGATTAAATTTTGATAATAATTATGTTTTGTAGAAATCAATAACCAATTTGCCTTTCAGGCCCGTTAGCCCGATCAGCTTACTACCTAAGCTGCTCTCTTCATTGATCATTGGAAACCCCGAGCCGGGAACCCCGCGGGGAAACCCCCAGTTTTCCTAATAGTAGAGCGCCATCTGGTCCCAGTCGTAAGAACACTTTTTTTTACAAGATAACGCCTATATACTTAGCTCGTGCAATTTTAATTATTGGTGAATTTAACTATTTAATTAATATTAGTCAAATAACCTGAACTAATGCGTCACGAACAAATTTTCATAACAAAGACAGATGGCGTTACTGCTTACATTTGAATGGCGATTTTCTGTCTGGTAGAGATATTACTTGTTGCTTGTCTAAACGAAGATTGACTAGTACGTTCTCAGTATCCTCAATTCGTTCTTAGCGATAAAAAATGTGCGATGAAATTATTAATGGACTTGTAAATTTTTGATTAAGAGGAAAACGATTTTTAAACACCCGATTTTTTTTTAAATTTTCGAGAAAAATTTTTTCCTCTCCCTCCTCTCATTGCGCTCCTCGGAACTATCAAATAATGTACATGTAGCTACAGATGTCGACCGTACACGCAAAAAATAGGAAAAAACTTATCTTTTTTATGGCGTGTGCCGGAGACCGTTAAAATTCTATTCATCGCCGCCTGTTCTCTGCATCCATTGACAAAACCAACTAAACGCCATTTTCAAGATATTTGAAATTTTAAGGCTTAGGAACTTTTAAACTAGAGTTGTAAGTAATTACCGAGGCCGTAATTTCCGGAAAATTTTCCATATTTTTCCGAAAAAAATAAAAAATGTTTTCATTTTATGATTAGCTTTATTTAAAGCTAATTTAAATTTCGCGGCATTTTCGCCTCATTTGGTCGAATCCAAAAGTAAAACTAAACCTCTAGACTAGTATAGAATAAAAACACTTAAAAAGTAATATATGTTTCAATTTTTAATTTTTCCAATTTAAGAATCGGAACCTTTTCTGGAAACCTTTTCCGGAAAATTAACAACTCTACTTTAAACCATTTCTCAGTTAGGAAAATATATTTTTTAATTATATTTAATTGAGCTGTTGATTCCTGTAGTAATAATAATTTTTTGTTTATTCACTTTAGTAAGATTAATATTGATTTTTAGGCTTAGGTAAAAGTAATATAAAAATCCCACATATGTTTTTTTACCGGGAAAATATTTATTTGTATTTCCAATGCTAAAATAAAATTATTTTTCTTTTATTAAATATTTTAATTTAAAATATTTTTTTTAATAAAATTCGAAAGGATTTTGATCGGGGGATATATAAAAACAATAACTGTGAGGCGTTTTAAATCTGCTCGGTTGACAATGAATTCAGATTAGTTTCGGGCTTTCTGCTTTGCATTTTGATCCATATCAGCTGATCTGATAAAATCTGGGAGTAAACGTGAATAATCTGATATTTGATTAGAAGCACAATATTTATCAAAAAAAAAAAAACTAAATAATTCAACAATTTTAGAAAATTTTCAATATATTAGCCAAATAAACACACAAACTCGAATATCTAAAATTTTAGAATTTGGCTTTTACGAGGTTTTCCCACTGTACTATCCCTCGTTAATTTAATTTATATTGTCTTTACCCTCGTACATTTAATATCCCACCCTCCCCCATAACCGATTTCCAATAATTACCGAAACGTGCGAATATTAAATAAAGAAAAATCGATGTAGGTTTCCTGGTTTCATTAAAGCGCGGACGATCAAATTTCCCTCGCTGTAAAACGATGAAAACTTTCGCTATAATTGTAATTAAAGTTTATCTTCAAATTTGGTATTGCGTTTATTTTTAAGCTCTTCACTGGGAGCTAGTTCAAACCCTCGTAATGATTCTATTTGATATATTTACCAAGAAGGTATTTAGGTAACTAAGAACGTATGATTCTATCGGTGTACTACCCAGAGACTTGATGAAAAATTGATAAATTCAGCCTTAATTTAATTGACACAATCTAAATTAAGAGTTAAATAGAACTTATTTATTTTCCGAATGAAGTCTTTGTTCTAGATTTGTTGCCAGTCGTTTGTTTCTAAGAGTAGGTTGGATTACATTAGGTTGTAATACCCAGTAGCGGCGCCAGGATTTTTGGGGAGGTAGGCCAACCATCTGGAGGCCCCACCAAAATTATGGAGGCCCCCCCCACCACAATTTTTTCAAATCCGTCCACGTGGATTATTTAATTTTTTTGAAGCAAGTGTGGAAATTTTTGGGTAAAATGGGTACGAGACGAAAAAATTAGGGTTAATTATGAATTTACACATTACTAAAAACTGAGTGTGTGTTAATCCACTTTTGTGTACCGATAACATTTAACAAATGAGTGGGTATTTACTTATTTCTACGACTGAATTCCAGTCTATCAGTTTACATTCATTCCTTCGGTACTTCGCATGTACATCCCTTACATCAGAACTTACAACTTTACGAAAATGAATGTACGTAGGTACACTAAGTAAAGCAAGTTTAAGAACCATTAATTTGTAAAGATAAAATTAAAGATACAATTTCGATATAGTAGCGCTCGCGAAAAATTTAAACTAAAAAATAAACTACTGTCAAAGAAAAGTTTCTCGTACCTTTGAAAGGAATAAAAACAGCAGGGTCGTTAAGCGAATCACTCGCGTTAAATATTGAAAAATTAATAAATAAATAAATTATTTCGCAAACAAATACAGCATTTTTTATATTAAAAAATTTGGAGGCCCATTTATTAAATTTTGGAGGCCCCTTAAGACGACCTTTGGAGGCCCCTACCAAAATTTCAAGTAGGCCCAGGCCTACCGCGGACTATTGCTGGCGCCGCTACTGGTAATACCGTAATAATTTCGTAATTTCTTTGTAATCTCTGTACTCATTAACCGCTTTAAGTTAATCGGTGCAAATATTACCTTGTAACTTATTTTCTTTAGACATTTTTCACTGATTTTGGTGTAAAAATCGATGATATTTACCATTTTATTTTTCATCGAGATTTGAATCTAGCGTAATCCGTTTAAATCTTATAACGCATAGCAACGACTTCGTTAATTAAATGGTAACGAACCCTTTTTTCGCTAGGTTTCATATTTTACGGATGAGAACGCAAACACCGAAAAAAATAAGAGGGTATTCTTCAAAGATTTTGGGCCGAAAGTGATAGATGATTCATTTTGCCAAAACATTTTATCGCTCTCATTTTTTATTTTTTTATTTTTGCTTTTCTGTAATCAATAACGGTGTAATAAATTATCAACTCGTTAGACTTAACGAACGCTCAAGTTTAGCTCGGTTTAATATCAAAATCATATTTTTTACTAAACCCTTTTATAGAAAATATGGGTCAAATATGAAGGTTCCCAACTTTGGAAACTACACGCTGTCTTTTCGTTTCTAGCCCGGGTGTCATGGCATCGTAGATATACGTCGTAGATAGACCCCACAGATTACGAGGAAAAAGAGCACACGATCCGGTTTTGGAAAATAACCACTTGACAACCATAGTCATCTTATTGTCGAGCGAGACTTAAACTCTTTACCAATGAAAAACGGCCACATCCACGAGCAAGCTACGAATAATGTTATTTGCTGGAATTCTGCCGGATCAGATTGATTTTTCAAAATACATCATACAGTGTTCGTTTATAACTGATATTTCTCTATTTGTCTATGTGGGAGAGCTTAATAATAATAATAATTATTTATTTATTCTTGAGAAAAAATAGGAATCAAACCATTTTTTGTACAGGGCTAAGTCAGATATGACTTTTTGCCCGGTTATAATTGTTTGCGTTTCCTAGGTTACATAATTATAGTTTAAATTAGAAAACAAAAAAAAAATTAAAGTGACAATAAGAAAAAAAAAACAAAAAACAATAAAAAAAAAGAGAACAGTGTAGTAAACAATGAAAAAAACAATAAATAAAGAAAACTGTGTAAACACTAAAAGTAAAGGGATTAGGGTCTTATGGATGCCCTATATATTATAAAATCCCTCGCTAGTTTTTTAAATTGAGTCATGGTTTTTAGGTCTTTTATCATACATTGATTAAAAAGTTTTACTCCATTATAAAATATGGATTTGATTTTTTGACGGTTCTTACTTTTGGTACTACTAGGAAATTGTGTCTACGGGTATAAGTTATTATATTATTATTTAGAGTAAAGTTATTGCATATGTATGTGGTTACTGATCTAAAAATATAATTTAGGCAGGCAAATTCATAAATCTGGTAAATGTTAAATAGTTGCAGCGAAATAAAAAGGGGCTTAGTATGGGCCAGGAACTCTGCACGGGCTATTGAGCGAATGATTCTTTTTTGTAATAACAGTATACGTTTTAAGTTTTAGCCTAAGACGGGACCGACTGAAAAATCCTATCTTAAGTATTTTAGTTTTGTTTAAGAAAGACACTTTTTTCTTAAAGGAGAATACTTTATTCATGTCCTAGCTCGGACGAAGTTGCTACGTTCTCTACCCTCTGTTACAAAGATATTTCCTTAAGAAACCTCGGTTTGAGGAGGGACAGACGCCCTACCTGCGCTTGTTTTCGTTCCGAAGTTTTCGTTAGCACAATAGCGCACGTAGGCCCGATGCTCTCTTCATTGATACAATCCCCGGCAAAACTTTTCCCAGCCGCATTGGGTTTTTACATTATTTCCGCTGCTTTTTATATGCAGGGATTATTTCATGAAAACGAGCATCGGGACCAACGTGCTTTTACAAAATAATACATAAAATAATAATTTTAACCCCTTCACCCCCTTAACCTAACCCCTTATTCCAGAATTTTCAACAATAACTATTATAGATACAAATATTTAAAAATAAGTATCCCTAGCTAATTAATTTTCACATTTTCACTGTTAGGTGGAGTAATAAATGAGGTAATTGTTGGGCCGTGACGCGGTGTAAACTTTCTCGGTTTGTTGTCCATTGAACACGAACCTGCGAACGTACTTGCTCCACAAGTGTCTCCACCCCTCAACACAGATTTGGCTTTTCTCCACAAGTGTCTCCACCTCTCAACACAGCTTTGGATTTGCTCCACAAGTGTCTCCACGCCTCAACACAGCTTTGGATTTGCTCCACAAGTGTCTCTACTCCTCAACACAGATTTGGATTTGCTCCACAAGTGTCTCCACCCCTCAACACTGATTTGGATTTTCTCAACAAGTGTCTCCTCAACACAGCTTTGGATTTGCTCCACAAGTGTCTCCACCCCTCAACACAGATTTGGATTTGCTCCACAAGTGTCTCCTCAACACAGCTTTGGATTTGCTCCACAAGTGTCTCCACCCCTCAACACAGATTTGGATTTGCTCCACAAGTGTCTCTTCAACACAGCTTTGGATTTGCTCCACAAGTGTCTCTTCAACACAGCTTTGGATTTGCTCCACAAGTGTCTCCACCACTCAACACAGATTTGGATTTGCTCCACAAGTGTCTCTACTCCTCAACACAGATTTGGATTTGCTCCACAAGTGTCTTCACCCCTCAACACAGCTTTGGATTTTCTCAACAAGTGTCTCCACCCCTCAACACAGCTTTGGATTTGCTCCACAAGTGTCTCCACCCCTCAACACAGATTTAGATTTGCTCCACAAGTGTCTCTACTCCTCAACACAGATTTGGATTTGCTCCACAAGTGTCTCCACCCCTCAACACAGATTTGGATTTGCTCCACAAGTGTCTCCACCCCTCAACACATATTTGGATTTGCTCAAAAAGTGTCTCCACCCCTCAACACCGCTTTGGATTTGCTCAACAAGTGTCTCCACCTCTCAACACAGATTTGGCTTTTATCCACAAGTGTCCCCACCCCTACCCAGAGATTTGGATTTTCTCCACAAGTGTCTCCACCCCTCAACACAGATTTGGATTTGCTCCACAATTGTCTCCACCCCTCCACACAGATTTGGATTTGCTCAACAAGTGTCTCCACCCCTCAACACAGATTTGAATTTGCTCAAAAAGTGTCTCCACCCCTCAACACAGCTTTGGATTTGCTCAACAAGTGTCTCCACCCCTCAACACAGATTTGGATTTGCTCCACAATTGTCTCCACCCCTCCACACAGATTTGGATTTGCTCAACAAGTGTCTCCACCCCTCAACACAGATTTGGATTTGCTCCACAAGTGTCTCTACTCCTCAACACAGATTTGGATTTGCTCCACAAGTGTCTCCACCCCTCAACACAGCTTTGGATTTTCTCAACAAGTGTCTCCACCCCTCAACACAGCTTTGGATTTGCTCCACAAGTGTCTCCACCCCTCAACACAGATTTAGATTTGCTCCACAAGTGTCTCTACTCCTCAACACAGATTTGGATTTGCTCCACAAGCGTCTCCACCCCTCAACACAGATTTGGATTTGCTCCACAAGTGTCTCCACCCCTCAACACATATTTGGATTTGCTCAAAAAGTGTCTCCACCCCTCAACACAGCTTTGGATTTGCTCAACAAGTGTCTCCACCTCTCAACACAGATTTGGCTTTTATCCACAAGTGTCCCCACCCCTACCCAGAGATTTGGATTTTCTCCACAAGTGTCTCCACCCCTCAACACAGATTTGGATTTGCTCAACAAGTGTCTCCACCCCTCAACACAGATTTGAATTTGCTCAAAAAGTGTCTCCACCCCTCAACACAGCTTTGGATTTGCTCAACAAGTGTCTCCACCCCTCAACACAGATTTGGATTTGCTCCACAATTGTCTCCACCCCTCCACACAGATTTGGATTTGCTCAACAAGTGTCTCCACCCCTCAACACAGATTTGGATTTGCTCAAAAAGTGTCTCCACCCCTCCACACAGATTTGGATTTGCTCAACAAGTGTCTCCACCCCTCAACACAGATTTGGATTTTCTCCACAAGTGTCTCCACCCCTCCACACAGATTTGGCTTTTATCCACAATTGTCTCCACCCCTACCAAGAGATTTGGATTTTCTCCACAAGTGTCTCCACCCCTCAACACAGCTTTGAATTTGCTCCACAAGTGTCTCCACTCCTCAACACAGATTCGGCTTTTCTCCACAAGTGTCTCCACCCCTCAACACAGCTTTCGATTTGCTCCAAAAGTGTCTCCACCCCGCAACACAGCTTTGGACTTGCTCCACAAATGTCTCCACCCCTCCACACAGATTGGGAATTGCTCAACACGTGTGGAGAAAGGCTCCACGCTCCACGTAGCTTTGACTTCAGTCCACAAGTGTTTCTACCCCTCAACATAACTTCAGCTTTTCTCCACAAGTGAGGAGAAAGACTGCGCTTCACCTGCTTTGGTTTTGCTCTGCACTTGTGGAGGCCTTCTACTGTGCCTTTTGCGACCGGCACGATGACCCTACAAGTGAAATAACATATATTTCTGATTATATGCATAATGTTTTACCGAAAATGTATTGTATTTATTACAATTTATTTATTCATTTTATTTATTTCATTTTATTTATTGCATTTTATTTATTGCTTTTTATTTATTGCATTTTATTTATTGCATTTTATTTATTGCATTTTATTTATTGCTTTTTATTTATTGCATTTTATTTATTGCATTTTATATATTGCATTTTATTTATTGCATTTTATTCATTGCATTTTATTTATTGCATTTTATTTATTTCATTTTATTTATTGCATTTTATTTATTGCATTTTATTTATTGCATTTTATTTATTATATTGTACCAAAACTATATTTATTTACACTTAGGGATAAGGACTATGTTTAGACAATTTTTAGCGTCGCGTCCAATCCCCTTCATATTCTAACAGTAAGCTCGTTTGGGCCTAAGGTGGTGCCTTCGGTATTAGCCTAGCTGATTATTATTGTTATTATTATTATCCCCTAAAATAAAATAAAATATCTCATTGGTTCCATAAAGCTGACTTCTTCCGAGGCGATTGAAGCGCCCCCCAGTGACGATTTTCTTCCCCCACTCTTGCCTGGTGGAAAATTGGAGCACGATGCCTGTGGATCGTGTCAACATAATCTTTCTCTTCCTTTAATACAAATAAATCAATTCCTTGTTCTACATAGGAAAGTTCTCATATAAATAGTATGTAACATTGTTAAATTAGTTTGCATTATATTTAAATACCGGCTGTAGAATAAAGAGAAGTACTTTCGAAGGACTGATACAATGGCTTTGCTACATTAGCAAATCGGGGATTTCGAAACTATTCCAATGGAAGGTATTTGTTAAGGTTTCAACAAACTTCGAACAAGATCTTAGGCCAAATAACCCGCCCGAGGAAATTGAATGTTTGAACAGTCCCGCAAACTAAAAAGGAGACTACCCGAGGTGGTTATCACCGAATTTGTTGAAACTCGGGTATAATGTACACCTCCATGTAACTTGAAAAACCCGTAAGGGAAAAGTTGCGACGGACTTTCGTTTTGCCATGGCAACCGAAAACGTTTTTGACAACATGATTATTTCCATTGAAAATAACATGGGAATCTGAAGGATTTTAAGGGTCCCCCAATTGACCAAATTGCATTTAAACGTGATTAAATTTAATTTGTAAAATCAATTTAAATGTATTTTTATCGGTTTTAAAAAATTTCAAAATTTTTAATTTTTTAAAAGGCTTCCCAGGGGGAACCCTTAAAATCCTTCAGATTCCCATGTTATTTTCAATGGAAAAATCCCAAATCATGTTGTCAAAAACGTTTTCGGTTGCCATGGCAAAACGAAAGCCCGTCGCAACAATTCAATTCAACCACAGTTTAAGTGTCATGATCTTTTAAAATGCTATTCCTCTTGATTCCGCTTGAAAACTATAATATTCGAGTTGCAAAAGGGTTTGGTAACCTGGTGCTTAAGTCTAATTCGGGGAGAAAGTTAAAGATCTTGATAATGACCATTTGAGAAACCAAATTAACGGAATGAAATCTCCGAACTCACCCAAAAGACAGGAAACCAATCTGTGTTTCTATTAATGCGTTCCATTAGGAGAAGATTAAACTCGATAGTCATTATTAAGTACTTGAGGTAACGATGTAAATTCTTAAAAGAGTTGGTAACCCTTTAGAAATCCCTTACTTCACTTTGATCCAAGTTCATCCAACCGCAAGTTTTCAAACTCTTCGTAGCTCGTTATTTCAATATTGATTTGTCCAATTAGTAGACGCGAAATATTTTTTAAGTTGGTGCTTTTTGTACTGACGCGATAGCTATCAAGCTAGATACGTCAATTGAGCCTCTGATAATACATATAAATATATAGAGCCTGGACGTGCAAGTTACTCTTTATATGGTATTTGTAAAAAAGCAAACACTCCACGATGGTATGCGTCAACGGGAGTAACACGTATTAGGCCAAACGGTGATTTTCGGCGTCGATGATAAAAAATGTTCTTATTCCTAACCACAGATAATATAGAACCCCGTACCCTAGATTCGAATTCTGAGAGCTTTCTGACGGACGGTTTTGTAACGAAGCGTTTACCCACTTCCAGCATGCGACCTCCGAAAACTCAGCCTCCATCGGTCGATGTATTGTCCTATCACGGCCAGCTTTAATGACGCGCTTTTGCGTGAACAGAGCGTCATCAAAGTGGGCCGTGGTCTTATCTATAGTTGGTTAACATGGTAGCTACGTAGTTGAATTTTTCAGAGTTCTGACAGTTAGTGGGTAAACGCTATTATTACGCAGTTATTTCTAAACTAAGGTAAGAGGTTTATATTATCTTTGGCCTAACCTAAATTGTTATTGCGTCGAGCGCACTTGCATTTGGCTTGGCTTGAGTATGGATTGTAGTTGTTTTCTTTTGGCTAGCCAGGCAAATCTGGTAACCGACCAACCGGAAATATTTTATTAAGCTATCCCATTTTCGCCATTTAGGGGGAAAGTAAAATGAGAGGGCATTTATTGAAGAGCCTGTTTATACACCTTTCTTAGTATTATCGTTTTTGGGGAAATTCTTTAACATACTTTTGAAAAACATAATACATATTACGTAATTGCATATAGATAGGCACAGCTCTATTAAATATTTAAATAGATTACTTCGTATAAAACAATTTTATTTTAATATTAAGCTTCTTCATCGTTTGGCTAAAATCAAAGTGTCGTATGTTTTCACATCAGCTAAAATAGAAAAGCACCCTAATTAGAGGTCGGTAATGGTTAACTTTTATTCAATAGATAAAGCTCACAAAACTATTCGTAAAACGTTTTGATCAAGTAATTTATATTACTGTATTATCCGATTAACGTTTTGATAAATTTGTAAAATTAATCGTAAAAACGACGTTTTTTCGATAAAAAGCTCAAATTTTACGAATAATACAAGTTTTTTAATCATTTTCCGAAATATCAACCGGTAAATTTCTTTGTTTACATTTTTTCTCCGAAAAAATCAATTTAAACATGGATAATGATTAACCGTCTCCGACCTCTAACCCTGATGTTGCGTAGCGCCATATACAGTAAAAAATCTTCCGCATTGGATTATTGAAAGGAAATAATTAACTTGTTATGGTTTCTTGGTAGTAATCAAGATAATAAATCGTTGATAAGTGATGTTTTATTCAAAAAAATATACAAAATCTGAAATCATAAAAAAAAATTCGATTTAAAAAAAAATATTAAAAATAAAAAGTGTTTGCGATTTTGGGATAATTTATAATTTCTACATTTCCGACTGTTGACGCCATCTGTTAATATTTCTGATATTTACATATGGCCCTCTGATGGCATTACCCCTGTGAAAGGATCTTCTCGCTCGTCTATACGTCCCAACAAAGCCAACCATTTCATATTTTGTAGGAAAATTCTTTATCGTTGCAATTTAAAAAAAAGCCCCCTATTAAAGATGACGTATTGGAAATTGCGGGCTGTGGTATTTCATTTTGGACCATTAACGCCTCTCCCCCTCCCCTTGCCATATTTTAAAAATCAAAGGCTGCTTTATTTGGAGGTTTGCTCGTTTATGACTTTCAATTTAGCACCCCTCGTAAAATAATACGGCCACTCGTATCCTATATATTATTGTATAAATGACGAAGGCTTTATACATTGACACCTTCAAGGGTCCCTTCTACACTCAGAAGGAGGGGGGGGGTGAGAATCATTGCTGAGAAAACAGCCATCTGGGGTGTATGGGGTAAAAAAAATAAGGTTAGAGGGAACTGGTAATTTGTTACTTTACTATCTTTTTTCTCGCCTCTATTCTTACATTTTTTGCGAAGGCAAGATTTAGGCTGATGGGTTCGCTTTTATTTCGCTTTGTTGAGCATCCTCGCTTAGATGATTTTCCTTCGCTTTTTTCCCTCTTGTTGAAAGGTTTAATCCCCTATTAATCAGCTTTAAAGTCGAGGTTCCATATATCAAAAATTAAATTGGGCCCCCACGTATCAGTATTTTAAATAGTTTTTCTTAGAAAAATAAATTGCGAGCCTACTAGGTTTATAATAGTATACTTTGCATAAACGGTCTTTTATTATATTAATAAAAAATAGTGCCCGTTATTAAGTTGTAGCCAATTTTTAATTCCTTCTCAATTCTTCTACAATTTAGCTCGTGAAACCCTTCTTCACGGCCTTCATGATCTTATAACAAACCTCCTAACATTCATTTCACGACAATGACTAGAGAAATAACTTCACGAAAACGTAATAACAATTACGACTCGAATTTATTATTTATAGGCTCTCAAGGGAATAATCAGCACAGGCCTAAGTCATCAAGCGACTTTTGAAGCTTTTAATTCAGGTGGCAGGGTTACAATGCGTAGGAGGGTGGTGGCAAGCTCTCAGGCCACGCGAGCCAACAGCTCCCTACACTATCTATTACCGCTAACCTCAATAAGTTTTTATGGAAGGGGAAACCGAAGAACTCGGGGGAAAACCCCTTAAACTAGTGGGGATAGAATTGGCAAACTCAACGCCGAAGGAGTTGTTCCGAGTTTTTACCCAGTGCTGGGATCGAACGTGGCTCCTCTTGCTGCGAGGCGAAAGTGCTAACCACTCCGCCACCCCACCTCAATTTATTATTGTAATACATTGTCGGCTTTTACTTTCGTCAAAAAAATTAGTTATACCTAGGAGCAAAAAACACAGCACCCCACGCAAGAATAACGCAACCCGTCAAAAGTTGTGCATTTTCTTGCGTACAGTTTGCATTGGTTAGACGCCTTAGAAAATTCGGAAATTGTCTTCCACCTTTCCATAAAACGTTCAGCGTAATGAAATTTGTACACAACACTGCGTTAGCGTGTTTAAAGGCTAGCTACGTGCTAATTGTGTTTGTGGCTCCTAGCTATACTAAACATAGTAAACAGTATAAATATTATGAATAAAAATTTCTATAGAAAAATTATAATTAATAGATTCTTATAACTATGTAAACAACTAAGAAATGACTATAGAATAATCCAAGTTTTTCTAAGGGCTATTTCTGTAATTATCAAATGACATACCTATTATTTTAAAGCTCGCGTCGTTGACCTTTCCTCCACCCTCCACTCGTGTTGGGGGGCAGATCAATTTGTTACAGGGTGACCTAATAATCATGATTAAAAATGTCATCATGATTTAACCATTTTAAATCTTTGTACAGCCCAAGCTACATATTTAATTTTAAACTAATCTAATCATGACTTAATCGTACGAGGGTGTCCTAATAACATTGAAGTGATCTGCCCCTCGGGGAAAACCAGACTCAACGTGTCAGCATAAATAAATTTATTCTTGAACAAATAGTTTCAATTAAACGAACGAAAGAAGAAGGAAATTAGTGGGGGGCTCTAATGGCCCATCACCCCCCCCCCCGTCCTCGGAAACCCGAGGATAACACTCTAAAGAAGTAGCGGGTAATCAGAGTTGGCCATTACATTAGCAAAAGGTCAGCCGCGCGTTTCTAGCCGCAAATGGCACTGGGAGAAAAACGACCCAAGATTTGCGATTTCTCCGACACCGAAGCACTTTCACCAATTTAGCAACACCGCGCCAGTTGTCCCACCTCGCTTCCTTTGTCTATCGCGTATCGATTTGTCGCGCCAGACCGTAAGTAACATTACAGTAAATAAGTATGACGCTTCTTATTCGTCCCAACGTTAATATTTTGAAGACAGACCGAATAAAAATTAGTCGTAATGTTTGTCATCGTCGTAGGTATGGTTAGTGCTTCTAACGGCCAATTTATCAGTTTATTTGGATTTCCCATCAAGGTAATCAGTTAGTCAGACCACTGAAATCAGGTTATTTTTTTATATTCCTCTCACCCAGTAATAATAATAATCAGTTAGGCTAATACCCAAGGCGCTCACCAGATTCAGTTAACTCCCCTCTACCCGGAACCGATTTACGCGAGGAAGAACCCGGGACTCTAGCTTATAGCTTCGGTGGAACTCTGTTGTACCAAAGAATATAAAGCCCCAGGAATGGAAGGATAGATATTATTGGCCGCGTGTTTTGGCCGAGCCAGAGACTTCCGGCAAAGCAAATCAGAGTAACCGGAAACGAGAGGCGCAAAAGTTCCACTAGACGGAGCTACACCTTCCATTCCCGGGGCTTTATATTCTTTGATTGTACCGCAAGATGCGAGTAAGGGAATATTCGACGACTGAGTTTCGGAGACTAAATTTTAAATTTTTATCTGTGTTCTTAGTTAAAGATTATATCAAAAGAGTCTATGGTATCCAGGTGACAACAGAGTCATTATTATCTTAGGTAGCTTGACGGTGTTGCTAAGAAACTCGAGGAAGGGCTTAAAGCCAGGCTCAAGCCAACGAGCCCCGGAAATTTGTAACCTCTGAAAGACCGGGAAAAGAGCGAATTTCCACCCCCTATAATCCTGTACTCGATTTTCTGCCGACTGACAACTTGATGGGCAGCTCTGACAACTTTATTGACCACGGTAAAATTGTGGATATTGTACCTTACCTATTTTATTGATGCTCATTATGTATATGACAGTCTGAGCCGTCGGTCAAGCTGTCCACGCTGTCCCTTCTCAAGAAATTGACAAGTTTAGGTATGTGGGGGTCAAAATTCGCGCACGAGTAAATGAAATCTCTGTTATCGGCCTTTAAGAAATGTTTCTATTTCCGAATCCTCCTTTTTCACCATTTCTCTCATCATTAATCGAAATCATTAAATGTCATACTTTTTACTATTAAGTTACTTATGACGAAACTCAAAAGTGGGTGAAGAAGGAGGTTAGGGAGGTGGTACGCGCGACGGGTGGGTGATGATAGAAGGCATGACGAAACGCGGAAATCAGATGTCGCGTCGATAACTTCGTTGCTACAAATGGTATATACTTTTCAAGAAATGGCCCACGCTTAAGGTTATAAAGCTCAATAAAGGGTCACGTTGATAATCCCATCTATATCACTTCTCTGGCTTTTTTTAAACTAGTACGCAACTCCGAAACCACTTATTTTCTCGGCCGATTTTTATGATTTTGACTCACTACGGAGTAGCGTAGGGATTTGTTTCCCCGAATTCCAAATACGATTTGCAATTTGAAAACTGCAACTCTGACTCGAAATACTTGAGGTCCAGTTTTGAAAGTTTGAGATACTTGAACCGAATACCGATTCTAAAACCCTAATATTTAACTATAGAATCGAATAGATTTTATCACGAATTTGGTTGAGAATAGAAAATGGTAAAGGTTTGAATTTTCCTATTTAACGCGGATTTAGCTGCAAAAGGTGAAACTATAAAGTCCAGGGGGCTGAAAAGATGGTAGTAACGTGACTTTGTGGAGAACTGCAGCGCCATCTATCCTAAGAAATACGAACTATTATTCATTTTATTTTGCTAATGGTGGTTTAAATTTTGATCGATTCGTCTAAATTATCTATTTATTATTATTATTATTTGAAACATTTTGTAATAGAAAAGTGTAAGTTAATTAGCTGTCTGCAATATCTGGAAGGAATATTTTTTTTTCTTTAACGTCGCACTGCGGCCACTGCCAACTATTTACACGAGTTACCGAACCGAAGTTGGCTATGAAAAGGTAGTCACGTGATTTTGTTTTCCCATTTTAACAAGCTGGTTAAGTCCAATTACTTTATAGTATCTCCTATTTAAAACCATACTTCTTGAGGTGGCGTAATGGTTAGTACTTTCGTTTCGCAGCAAGGGGAGCCGGGTTAGATCCCAGCTAGTGGCACTGTGTGAAAACTTGGAACCACTCCTTCCGCGTTGAGTTTGCAAGTTATCTCCCCACTGGTTAAAGGAAGTTTCCACAGAGTTCTTTGGTTTCTCTTTCCCATAAATAAGACTTGTAGAGTTTAACGGTAATAGTTAGTTTAGGGTGCTGTTGGCGCGCGTGGCATGAAGAGCTTGCCACCACCCTCCTACGCATTGTAACCCAGTCACTTTAAAAGGGCTTTAAAAGTCGCTTGATGACTCAGGCCTAAGGTGGTGCCTTGGGTATTAGCCTAGCTGATTATTATATTCTCAATTTATTTTAGGTTCTTGAAATTAATCCTTAATGATTGTGGAATTAACTTTGCAGTGCAGGGCCGCGGGCAATTGAGGGGGAGGGGAGCTACACTGAAAAAAACATCGAAACAAAACGTAGAACAGTTTGAATAAATCAGCCCGTAAGGGGAGATTAGCAAGTCCTCAAATTACTAAACGAAAGGAGAATGTCCTCAGCGTTGTCGACTAGTCCGGGTTGCCACAAAATTTTTAGTTTAAAATTCCCTGACTATTCCCTGTTTTCCCTGACCATTTTAAGATATTTTCCCTGACTTTTTAATGCCAAACTTTTTATTTTATATTTCACTTTTATCAGAAGTTAATAAATTTAAATGGACTTATATTTCAGTAAAATGGTTATTGCAATGTTGAAAAACTTTGAAGAAAATAAATGATAATCATAGAATTTGTCATAGATCTAGAGCGAAATTACCTT
Source organism: Leiobunum rupestre (assembly GCF_980474605.1). Lineage (NCBI taxonomy): Eukaryota > Metazoa > Arthropoda > Arachnida > Opiliones > Sclerosomatidae > Leiobunum > Leiobunum rupestre. Next base: position 68,537,231 of record NC_143387.1, read on the forward strand.
TCAAAAATGTCAAGATGAAATCTAATTCCCTGACCGTTTACAAATTCTTATAATTCCCTGACCTTTCGCTGACTCTTTAGGCCCATTCTTAAATTCACTGACTTTTCCTTGATTTCCCTGTTTTCCCTGACATGTGGCAACCCTGCTAGTGTCCAATCGATGCCTTAGTCGTAAGACGAGAGAAAAGATTGTGAAATATTCGTGATGTAAACCGAGGAGTCAGATGTTGAATCTCAGTGATTCACTAGTTTTGAGATTTTAGAATACGATGCTCATTTTGATTGCATGTTTTACGCTATTGATTACCGTTGCAATTTCGTGATTTTAGATATGATTTTAATTTCCACGATTTTCTTCTGCCTGTCAGCAAGGAAATTTTCTGACCCTCGGCTCTGCAGGTGAATTTTTTTGAAGAAGGTCGAGCGGCCTGCCTGCTCCGCGAGCGGCTCAGTTTCTGCCTCCTGTTTTCAACCCACTGTTTTTCAACGGAGGATGCTCCCTCGCCTATTCTTTCGATCTGTCGCTCTTCCCCGCAAAATTGAGCGACCACCTTAGCCTTAGAGTCATATCTAAATAACCACAGTATAGATTTTACATTTACTAACTGATGTCACTAGTCACAACTGACAAAACGTTTCCTACCTTCGCTTTCGCTACGAGGTTACAATAGTCAGTATTATTACAAGCCTTTCTAAGTTTCTATAGAATTTCAAAAGGCTTTTCTCAACCTGTACCATATATTTTACCATTAGTTTATGATAAGGTATCATAAATTTATGATTTTACGGAAAACCTTTCTAATATTTTCGGTACAAGTAAAACTGCACTGAAATATTATTGAGCAGTAATATAACTTCATAGCTTCGGCCATAGTCGCCTTTTAGGAGTATACCTGTATGCGAAAAAGTGTGAGTGACGTTGTGTCAGTAACGCTCGGTAACGCTCAGCAGGCAATTCGGTGCATATTTGATATAATCACTTTACGACTTCTTACGTTTCCGGCTCATCAAAATATACCCGATTTCTTCAAAATGTGAAATCTAGAGTGTCAGCTACAAATGATTTCAAATACAAGAACTGATTTTCAAACGTTTTACGGAGAAAAACCAAGAGGGAATACTGCTTCTGTGTCCTCCTTTATTCACTGTAACAGCTGTCGCCGGATTGTCTGTAGTTGTACACCACATTTTTATCCATCTAAAAACACCGAATTTATTGACCCCACATGGATACCGCCTGACCTCTTTCTCTCGAAATACTAAAAATGGTCAGATAAGTCCGGTTTGATTTCAAAGAACTCGCTTGTAGAAGTTGTAGTTAACCCCCCAAAAGATATGCAGCGGCACTTTGGAGCAGAACTAAATTGAAAATTAAATTAAATTTTAATTCAAATAATTATCTATTGAATATTTTATTTTTCTCAGATATATTCTGTATTGGGATAGTATTTCCACCACTTTTTTGCTATTTTTTCCTCTACTGAAATACTTTGGGATATTTCAATCAATGATTTTATTTTAAAACCAGATGTCACGGACATTTAAGTACACACAATACCCCGATGTTATAGCTATATTTTATATATTAAATTGAAATTTGAACAAATTTCCAATCATCTTGTACATTTACCTAAAAAACCTAAGAGGAATTTTATCGATACAGAATTTTTCGAGTTACCTGGTTTTGGAAATAAGGTAGCTAAACGCGAACACTTTAATTTAAATTAATTTTTAGGCAAACCTAATTTTTCGAGTTAACTGGTTTTGGAAATAAGGTAGCGAAACGCGAAAGAGTTAGAGAGCGCCTGTATTAATTGGCACGAAATTCAAATGTGACAATAGTCATATGACTTAAAATTAAAATTTATAAATGCAACCGAAAGTAGTTCAGAAATGATCAGTACTAACTAACAATTTAATATTCAACCAAGTCGCTCATAATTTAAAAAAATATGTGGACTTAAAGTCGAAAATCGCCAAATTCACTAGAATGGAAAAACGATTAACTTCTTGGGCTCAGATTTAAAAAAATTATATTGGGATACCGTCGAACTAGATATCGTTGAAATCTGTAACCCTAACACGGCGGCATCGGCTACACTGTGCGTGAAACCAATACACACAAATCCCTTGGATTGTGTGTAAAAATCATCTGATTTAAAAATTTATTTAAATCCGCCAACCCTAATTTGAAGTCATAATTTCATCGTCAACAATTGCAATTAATTATCCACTTACGTGAGAGAAAATTAAAATGATAAATGATAATCATTATTAATATAATTAATATTGTTATTATTAATTAATTAACTAATATTTTATCGAAAATGAGAGACTAAGAAAAAGTTCGTGGTCGCTCGGAAAGAACCTTTTCAAAAAAAGGTAATACCCTAAAAGCTTTTAACAATACCGACAAACGTAACCTCGTAGCGAAAGGGAAGGCAGGAAGCGTTTCGTCAGTTGTGACTAGTGACACGAGTAAGTAAATGTTATTTGGTCATGCCTCTAAGGCTAAGGCGGTCGCATTAAAATAGTCAATTGGCGCTTAAATAAATGCCGCTCTCTTTTTCTTTACTGCCCCTACGCGCATGCGCGAGTCGCTGAATAAAATAGTCACTTGTTTATGTTAGTTTTATTTGTAAGGCTAAAGCTTGCGTGCATTTTTTCTTTGAGGAGGCGCGTGGGAAATTGGACGAGCCCTTCTACATTGAAATATTAAGCACCACGTGCTCGAAAATATAACGTTTTTACAAGTATGTCCTGGCTCTCTGTATTACTACTTCTAGGCAAATCGCTGAACAGGTTTTATTTAAGCGTCTATTGTCCGGCGAAGAGCAAAGCAGGCAGGCCTTCCCCAAAATCATGTTTCGCGGGAAGCGAAAATGCAAGGAAAAACATCAAGGGTAAGAAAATTTCAAGGGTGACCGGCCTTTAGCCCCAAAACTTAAACATTTTAGTGGTGGGTTCGTTAAACTTTGTAATTTAGACAACTCGCGAGTGTTTCCAAAATCTGAAGTCTAAATACTGTTATTAAAGAAAATTTGGTAATGGCTTTTGTGGCGGAAAGAAATGGGGGATATCTCTCATAGCGTAAAAGTAAACTTTGAAAGCAGCTTTTGAACAGTAATATCGACCAATCCCAAAAATTACAAGTCGATCGGTGGTTCGATTCGTTTTCGAGTCATTCGATTCGACGGAAAATACCTACATTCTTCGAGTATTTCGAATTGTTTTATATTCGATTTGGGTTTCTTTTTACATTTGATTCGATATCCGATTTCATATATGAAGTTCTCAGATCGGTGGAGACTTGTTTTTAACGTTACTAGCGCCAATCATCCCTATAGCTTCTGTTAAACCTAGTGGCAGAAATATGTCAAATTCGTTGATCCACCAGAAACATAGAATGTCATACTCAGTGGCGGCCGAATAGGGGTTAAAGTGGTACATTATATCCTCCTAGAGGGGGTACAATGTTGTACCCCCAAATTACTTTTCCAAGTATTTCATAAATCATATTTTGGTGTATAATTTTCCAAAACAGTCAGAAATAATATTTTATATTTTACATAATATGATAATATATTTATATAATTATATAAATTAAGAAAGTTATTTATTTAAATACTGAATTAGACTTCTTATTGGTTAAACACTGCTCTATACGACTATAATAAAAGGTGGGTAAAAATATCGACGCACCCTGAGAAATTTTAATTTATATGGAGACGAATTTCCTGTCTCGTGTAGTTTCGTGTTTTCGGTTTAAAATCGTCTGCGTTTCAGACGACGTGTCACGAAATAGCAGTTTCTTATTGGTCTTTCATAGAAATGGAATTTTGCTGGTTGGCATTTTTAGCCACCTTTTAATATAGACGTATTGCCGTGAAAATCACTAGCAAATATGCCGTACAAATTAAGAAAAACCTGAGGGGCAGGTCACTTCCATTTTGGGTGCGTCTTAATCATAGTAAAATGATTAAATCAGGGTAATCGTGATTAAATCAGGGTATTCAAGATTAAAAAAATCTAATCAAGATTAGAAAATCTAATCAAGATTAGAAAATCTAATCACGATTTAAATGAGATTAATCATTCTAAACATTATCTAATCTTTTTAATCGGGATTTAATCATTTAAACGAAATTTAATCATTCTAATCATGATCTAATCTTTTTAATCAGGATTTAATCATTTTAATTAGATTAAATCATTTTAATCACGATTTAATCAATATAATCGGTCGAATAGAGAATTTATCATTAAAATCAAAACTAAAGTACGATTTAATCATACTAATCACGATATAATTTTTTTAATCAGGATTTAATCATTTTAAACAGATTTCATCATTTTAATCAGATTTAATCATTTAATCAGGATTAAATCAGATTTAAACATTATAATCATGACTAAACGTGATTTAATCAAATTAATCGTGATTAAATTGAATTTAATCAAATTAATCGTGATTAAATTGAATTTAATCAAAATAATCACGATTAAATCAGATTTAATCTTTTGAGGGGTGCGTCGTTAATCAAGGAAGTGACCTGTCCCTCGGAAAAACCATCAAAAAACCGAAATTATGTTCGTTTTTGGCGTAGACACGAGCTAATGATGGCTGATTTTCAAAACTTGAATTGGACTGGCTAGGCTCAGAAGTAAATTACAATTCAATAAATAACCTTTCTCTTTTTAGCATATCCCTTTTACGTATTAGGTAACCCGGCCACCTGAATTAATGGCTTTAAAAGTCGCTTGATGACTTAGGCCTAAGGTGGTGCCTCGGGTGATTAGCCTAGCTAGCTGAAAAAAACCTGGAAAAAGCCTTTTCATGTGGTCGGTTAGCAGACTGACTGTCTAGCCAAAGACGCCAACTCGAGTCAAACCAATTCACCGAGGTTTGACATTCGCTTTATAAAAGCATTTTTTCCATCGAGGCTGCTTTTCATTTTTCAAAAATGACGCGACCGAATATTACTTCTGAATGGAAAATTCCCACAATTTCTTATTTCAAATCGATCGGAGCTATTAGCGATAAAAGTGTATTCTGACCAATATCGCTGATTTTCAAGCCCTATGGCTAGGCCTTCTGTCCCAACATGTCACAGTCAATCGCGACCAAATGCGTCGGCGAAGCGATGACCGAGAGTGAAGCGACGACAAATGAAATGGATTCCGCAAGAATAAAAAGGTTTTCGCTTTTCAGTCCTGGCCTAAATCAAGTTCTACTAAAGGCTAGTTTATCTATCGTTGGCAGAATGACAAACAGATTACTTTGATGGAGATAAATACTAGTCAAAAGACGTTTTTCTCTGCAATTAGAAAATAAGTGCTTTCAAAAACGAAATTTACGCCCTGATTTTGTAAATTTCCTATATTTCGCCGAACTAAGCGTCAGTTTCATTATGTTAGAAGAAACCACCTATGGACTATGAGAAGGAGGATAAAATACGCGAAAAAGTAGATTAGTCCATAATTAAAAGGGATAATATAGCTAAATCCTAAACAAATTTGAAGAAATTAACAAACTTACTAATAACTCGTACCAATAGGTCTTCGAGCAAAAAACGCGAAACTCGGATCAAATAGATCTTCGAGTAATAAACTAAATTAAAATTAAATAAAATAGCCAGAAATTCCAACGGTAGACCGGTTTCGTTCTATTTGGAACTCATCAGTACCGTGCGGGAAATCTGGCTGGCGACTGTCAAATCTAAAGGAGAAAGTAAGCCTTAACATTAAAAATTTCAAAACGCGTTGCATATAGCAACGGAAAACCGAAAAGGGGGGAGTGTGGTGGAGAATAGAATATACTATAAGTTAAGTTAGAAGAAACCACCTATGGACTATGAGAAGGAGGATAAAATACGCGAAAAAGTAGATTAGTCCATAATTAAAAGGGATAATATAGCTAAATCCTATATGCAACGCGTTTTGAAATTTTTAATGTTTAGGCTTACTTTCTCCTTTAGATTTGACAGTCGCCAGCCAGATTTCCCGCACGGTACTGATGAGTTCCAAATAGAACGAAACCGGTCTACCGTTGGAATTTCTGGCTATTTTATTTTATTTTAATTTAGTTTATTACTCGAAGATCTATTTGATCCGAGTTTCGCGTTTTTTGCTCGAAGACCTATTGGTACGAGTTATTAGTAAGTTTGTTAATTTCTTCAAATTTGTTTAGGATTTAGCTATATTATCCCTTTTAATTATGGACTAATCTACTTTTTCGTCAGTTTCATTATGAAATTTTCAATAGGCCTTAAGCAAAAGTGAGTTACTATTACTAGGGAATTAGGTCGTTAATGTGAGGTTACATACTGTGCAAAGTTATTTTTCGGCGTAGTGTGAACTATACGTAATCAGAAAAGAACGTTTTATAGTTATAATCATAAGCCTATCAACCCTAAGTTTGAAAAGCGCATAGCGCCCTTTGTACCACCACTGGACCGTGGACGGGCGAAAAAGAAGAAATCAGGCGATAGTATCGGCACCTGGTAGAGATAAATTGAAGCTTCTTCCTTCCCCCTTTCTCTCTCTACGCACCTCTCTCTTACCAAAGCAGCTGGCATCATGCATTGCGGGACGCGTTACGTTTCTCTTTTCCCCCACCGGGTGGATTAGCGCTGTACTTTCGACAGTTGTTAGCTACTGCCTTTCGATTCAAACTTAGGGTTAATAGGCTTATGTTATAATTAAACCAAACAATTGTTACGTAGCTAGTTGCTTGAAACACGCATAGCGACGATAATAGTCTGATTTATTAAGAGCTTACGTTTTACCCTTAGAAATACGAGTTAAGAAACGAACTAACATTAATTAATGTTAAAATACAACTTCAGAATTTTTATTAGTTTCGAATTATATTTTCTATTCTGCGCTTGTAAACGTTTTCCTCATTCGATAACCAGGTGTTACGACGCGTAGGAGGGCGGTGGCAAGCGCCTCCATGCCACGCGAGAAAACAGCTCCCTACACTCACTATTAATTAATTCCTGGTATTTCTAAAAAATCCCCAAAATAACACTGAAATTAAATTATTCCTTTCCTCGCTAACGCGGGGATGCTTGGGGATAGGAACGTGACACCCGTGGCGGAAGTGTGACAACTATCCGTTGCGGGATTGGTCGTCGTTCTCACACGGCCATACACATCATCCGCCTCCCAGACGTTACGGATTACAGGACTACGCCACTAGTTCCAGCTCTAGTAGTTTCTAGTGTTTAAGACAATGGCGATTCTAGTTTAATATCTGGATGATACGATAGATGTCGCTTTCGGCAATACGTCCAACTTATTGTATTAAATCCTATTAATTAAGATTTCTAAAGCTCATCAATGGGGACTTAATGATTGAAGTATACTTGCAACGGATTTTGAAGTTATACTCAGCCCTAATCGCTCGTTTTTAACACATTCGGCGTCTCATGACGGAGGCTTAGAGCCAAGATATTATAAAGCTCGTACCGTAGATTCGAAATAACTGCCTCGAGCGTAGTCAGTGTGTCAGAATTTATAGCCCGGTGTACCTAGTAACAGAGACCATACCACCGGAGGTCTATCATCATAGTGCCCTACGCCAGCGTCCCCCTAGCCCGGACAGGTGACAAATCCAGCATGGGTAGTAGTACTCTACTACTGATGATCGCACCTTCGACGCTAGCCACTCAACCCAGGCTACCCAGCCGAAGATGCAGCAACGGGACGACCAATCCCCACTTCGCACACAGCAGTGGGATTAAGCGTGGGTACTGTAGCAATTCCAGCCGACAACCCACCTACGTAGGTAGAGAGCCATACCCTTTGGAGAGAGCTCCGAAAGGGGAAAGACGGGCACACAGCGGTCCACATAACCCGGCACAGCTGGCACCGGAGATCCCGGGGTGCTCCCAAAGGTTGGGAAACAGGACCACCGTGCCCTCATACGGAGGCCACCACCCCACAGCAGGCTACCCAATCCGCCGAGGCGGCCAGTTTGCACGGACCCTTTCCGTTAGCCTGAGCCGAAGCCCAGTTTTCAGCCCAAACCTGACCGAAGTCGGAGGTGGAGATAGGATCAATTGATCAGAGATAACATCTCCCAGTGCGCCACCGCCCTTATGGGTTACAAGAGCCGGACCCTGACTCCCAAGTAAAGCCACCAGTTATTGCACACACTGATTAATTTATAGCCTCGCGCGTGGTCAATAGCTTATACTCACTTCCTGCCAGAACTCTGAAAAAATCAACTCCATAGTTACCATGCTAACCAACTATAGATAAGACCAAGGCCGACTTTGATTACGAGCTGTTGCGTGAATAGCGCGTCATCAAAGCTGGCCGTGATAGGACAATACAGCGACCTATGGAGGACGATTTTTCGGAGGTCACGTGCCGGAAGTGGATAAACGCTTTGTCATAAAACCGTTAATCAGAAAGCTCTTAGAATTGGAATATAGGGTATGGGGTTCTATATTATCTTTGGTTAGGCATAAGACAATTTTTATCCTCAACGCCAAAATTCACCGTTAGGCCTAAAACGAGTTTTTCCCGTTGACGCATACCATCGTGGAGTGTTTGCTCTTTTATAAAAGTTCCGTCAATCAGAAAGCTCTCAGAATTCGAATTTAGGGTACGCAGTTCTATATTATCTTTGTTTAGACTCATGTTTATTTCGTAATTTGAAATAAGCATTTTTGATTGAACAAAAATAAGTTAAAATATGAAAAAGTACACTACTACATTATGTTTCTCAACACAAATGTAGCTTGCAGTACATGAAGTATTTTTTTTCGTGGGTGAAACTGAGAAATCGCCGCCCGGGTGATAAATTCAAATATTAAGCGCTGCAGCTGCGACAGGGGGCGATATTTTACGGGGTATTTTTAGTGTAATACGGAAAAGCATTCAAGGGCTTTCTTTGGAGACGCTTTTGGCTTTAAAATTGATGTCAATCACCAATCATCTGACCTACCTACTAAGTCCGAAAGCCAAACAAAGAAATAAAGGTTTAAGGGTTTATAGATCTTACAAGCTACGTGCATTCTCTACTATTTTAATTTTTAGCACATAAATTATGATAATTCATATTTATTAAGGTTTCGGAGTTCATCTCAATTTTTATTTTTTGATAGTAGGAGTCATAATAGTAATTAATAAAAATAATAATAATGAGCTGAGCTAATATCCAAGGAGCCACGCAGGCCTAAGTCAACCAGTGACTTGTGACCGGGGGCCAGGTAAAATCGCTCGAGCCAACAGCTCCCTACACTTACTATTAATGCTAACTTCAGCAAGAGCTCGGTGGACAACCCTCTAATAGAAAACACATACAAAACACATTGGTTTTTAACACGGTTACATAACTTTTTATTTTTTGAAAATTTTATATATTTACATATACGATAAACATATTTTGAAATTTGGTTAAAAATTTATAATGTTTGATTTTTTTTGGAAAGATAATATTTAATATATACATGAAAATATTGTGATTTTTTACCTTATATCGGGTTGATAGACATATAACAATCATAGTTTCGTATATAATTATTTAGTAATAACACCGTTATTTGACTTTCTGGTTTGTATAACTTTATATACAAGTATACGTATATACTTTTAGTTTATCCAAAATAGGATCCCGGCCATTAAAATAATCGATTAAAAAAATAAATCTTAAATGAATCACGCGTGTGTTTGTTTTCAGTGTACGTTAGCGCCGGAGTTTTACATTTCTTCGCGGTAATTTCATCGTAGTTATTAATTCTCCGTAATAGAAGGGTTCTGTATGAAGTCATTACTGTTGGTGAAGTCCTTATCGATTCGCTTTAAAATTAAGCGCAATCTTTATCGGAAATGTCCGATGAAAATGACATTTTATTTTATTTGAGCTTATTTTACGTTATCGATGTTCTCGAACGTAAAAATTAGTTTGAAAACCCGCTATCACTATTAAAGAGGTTAAAGGCCTAGGTTTTCTTCTTCCTGTTTTCCTTTAAGTTCACTTCCCGCCGCGCAAATATCCTGGTGGTAGGCCAACTGCGCAACACGTTGGCCTACCACCAGGATATTTGCGCGGCGGGAAGTAAACTTAAAGGAAAACAGGAAGAAGAAAACCTAGGCCTTTAAGCAGAGCGCTCTAGAAGTTTGAACGACCACGTCGAGAGTCACGTGATCATTCTCCAAGGTTTTCTTTTCGCGTTTATGCTTGTGAACCTTTTATAACTTAAAGACGAAGCCATATTTCTGTCGAGCTAATGTCACACGTAGTATTATATCTATTAAATAAAATAATTAAATCGAGAGTTAATTATGGCAGCTAGGAGCATTGAGTTGGGAATATTAATCTAGAGGTCCAATCAAAACGTCGGATTTCAGTATTTCGCGAAACAAGTTATTAAAAATAAGAATACTGTCGTCTGCTCCCAAATGACGAGAAAACGTTATCATTCTACCCGTGGCGCCGTCTATCTCTCAATGGTTCGTTCAAATAAGACGCGTTTTCCGGCAAAAAGATTTTTTTTCAAAAATAATGGATGGCGCCACGGGTCATATGATAACCTTTTCTCGTCATTTTAGAGGGGACGCCACATTCGTAATTTTCAAAAACTTGTTTCGCGAGGAGCAGATTTGATTGGATCTCTAGATTAATATTCCCAACTCAATGGCTAGGAGCGACAAACGCAGCACCCCACACAAAAGTCGTGCATTTTCTTCGGTACATTTTTCATTGGTTAGACGAAATTGTCTTTCCCCTTTCCGTAAAACGTTCAGCGTCCAATGAAATTTGTACACAACACTGCCTTAGCGTGTTTAAAGGCTAGCTGCGTTCTCCTTGTGTTTGTTGCTCCTAGATGGCAGGTTGTTCCTTTTCTAGCAATGTTCGTTTAAGCAATCGTAAATATTGGTTTAAATTGAAATACTCCTAAGCCTTGTACAACGAAATTGAACTACGGAGATGCATTTAAAGTAAAGCAGGGTACACGAAAGAAATGTTTGTCTTCAGACAATGCTCACAGCCATACATACGCCCCGTTTTAATATTGGTTAAACACTTTTTTTATTTTCGTCATGTACCCGGGTTTAGCAAATATTTATAAAATGTGCTAAAATTCTATTGTAACCGTAAATGTTTGTTTTGGCAGTCAAAGTGAAAGCACGCTTAACTGACTTTAAAGAAATTAATTTCACGAACGTGTAGATACTCCCGACGTTGTCGTTCAAACGTCTAGGGCGTCCTTCTTAACCTCTCTATTATAAAAGAGAAACGCCAAGCTTTAACCAGTAACATGAGCTTATAGACGATGAAAACCATATTTGACGGTGAAAACGCCGTAAAAAAAGTTTCAGTGGTTATTTTGTAATTAAGTTTTGTTTTTGTTTTTTCACTTCTGGGCGACAACAGATCCATCTTCTGAAACTTCAACGAACAACGACTAAAGCGTTCTTTGAATTCCGTCTATAGCCACAGTGACGCGTCAATATTAACCTGTATGTAAGTTAGTTTTCACGTTCTCCGCCATGTGGCTCTACGGGTAGGGTATTCGTTTAAAAATAAAATGTCGATGATTTTATAGCGGTTCAGATTGAAACCGAAGCGAAATTAACTACTATGGGGCGTTTAAACGTATTTGATAGTTATTTGTAGTTTTTTAATAGAGTAATACCAGTCCGTCGCCATTTTAGGATGACGTTGCGTGGCGCCGTACTGATACTACTCTAATAAAAACAGATATACTGATAATTGGAAAAGCTTGGCGCTTCCCAAAATGGGCCAATAGGGTATCATCTTGGCAGGGAAATTGCCATCATTTTAGGTCCAGTAAAAGGGCACGCGATATGATAGACAACGCATTGTCTATTTCACACTGCTGTTCAAGATGGCGACTCTTTCAAAATGGCGGTAATTAAACGACTAAACAACACATTTGGATAGTCCCTTAAAAGCAGTCATCCTCGGTTAAAACTGTAGGCGTGTAAAACAGAATCATCATTATAATTAGAAGTGTATTACATATTTTATTATTTTATGTATTTATTATTATATAATTATGTTATTTACTATATTTCTTAGCGGATAAATATTCCACTCTATAGTGCTAATGTTTTTCGCTTGAAAAATGTCCCTTCGCAGGCTTTCGCTGATTTTTCCAAAAGTAAAATAAACATTATTCATAATTTATAAATACTCAGTCGTCAGTTTGATTTCTACATTTGGAACCGTTAGTCATAATTCAGCTATGATACGGTGTACACGTCAGACATTAGGAACTTACTCTAGAGTACTCTAATTAACATAAATTTAATGGTAATTAATTGACAATTGATTACATAACTCTCGATAAAGGAATTAATGGTATTCGATGAACAATACAAAATCTCGGAAATCAACCAATTAGATAAATAATATTTTATCGTTTTACGAATTGAATATATGTTGATTTTATAGAAAGATACCTATCGGCGAAATCCGCGTGCAATTCGGATAAATAGAAGAAGATACGCGAGTGGTTTTACGGCAACCTAATCCACCATTTTGAAATGTCCGCCATCTTGAATAATCAGGAGACATGCCATCACGAGGTTCCTATCATATCTAGTGTCTTTATTTACCGAAAATTTAAGTGACAATTTGCTCGGCGTTTGGTTCTCAAACTTTCACTTGGCTCTCGGACAGTTAAGATGGAATATGGCTCTTGAGGCCCATGTCCGCCCATATTTTTAAAATAACACATAATTACTAGAGCCATAGTGTCGAGAGGGTATAGTGAAGCGGGTGTAGTCAGTCTTCGAATGATTATATCTCTATATCTTGGTGTTAAATGCGTTCTTTTATTGGTGGACCGTCATTATGACCAATCACGAATCGTGGACCGCCGTTGCTTACGAATGTCATCACAAATAACTCGGTTGTATCAGCGAAACACGCTTGAAATCCTTTCACTTCGCCGGGCTAACCACGATGGTGTCGAATTTTTCCGTCGCGCCGTCACCAGTTGGTAATTGTTGGTCGGCGTTGAGTAATTGATTCTTGCTGTTGCCGTTCGTCTCGCTGCTGGTGGTGTTCTTAGTGAACAGCACCACCGATTCAGTCTTTTCGGTCTTGTCGCGAGCGTTCCCCGCGCACGAGTTTTCTTTGTGGCTGCTTCTGGTCACAGACGAACCGCCTCCTTCCGGCGAACAGCAGCAGCAAGTGGAGAAGATCTCTCGGAACTCTTTCTTGAAGTTGTCGTTGAGCCATCCGTACAGGAGCGGGTTGGAACAAGCGGAGCTCATCCCGATCATGTGGCAGCAAGCGAACAGAATCCGGAATTCCGAATTGTCGAATGGGAAGTAGAATTCGGCCAAGATGTTGAGGATATTCAAAGGCAGCCAACTGACCACGAAGATCAGAGCGATGGCGATCAGTAGACTGTTGGTCTTGCGCATGCGTCGTTTGTCTCGTTCTTGTTTGGCCTGCAATTTCGTTCCCTGTTTTAAAATAAATGTTTTTAAGAAAAGTGACATAGCGTAACGTATCCGTGTTTTTCCCATTCCCTGAATATTTTTAAACTGTAGATAAACACCGCTCTGCTAACATAGAACCGTACATTTTATCTGAACCGGAGATTCATATTTTCAATTATGAAGTAAGAACGTTTCTCACTAGATCATTCCGAGTGATCTTCTCGATAAATATTAAAACCACCAACTGAATTCTGACATTGGAAATATGCGATCTTTCAATATTTCAAGTTATTTCTGATCAATTTAGATTGTTAAATCATTAAATTAAAAGATATATCATAAACTTCCGCCCGTAAACCTCTCGTGGTAGCTGTAATAGTAGATGGGGCAAGACAACGAGGGGTAGCAACATAGAAAGTTGGGGACAAGAGCAAGGGAGTTAAACAGATAGAACGACGGGGTAAGACAGCGGGGGTAATTAGACGTAACGTTGGGGCCAGACAACGGGGTTTAATCAAATGGAACCGGGGGCAGGACAACGGGGCTATTCAAATAGAACGTTGGGGCATGGCAATGTGGGTTACCAGATAGAACGTTCGGGCATGACAATGTGGGTTAAGAGATAGAACGTTGGGGCATGGCAATGTGGGTTACCAGCTAGAACGTTGGGGCAAGACAACGGGGGGGGGGGGGTTCAGTGGCGGCTTATCCAATAGGCGCGCCTAGGGCCTCGTACAATATTAACTATATGAAAAGCACTTTTGCTTAAAAGTGCTTTGTGAGAACATTGCGCCAACGGCCTTAATGGAATAAAATCCACCACTAGAAGGGAAGGTAGGGTAGCAGCGGTTACGAGAGTGAAAGAACAGATAATTTGTACGTCCACCTTTAAAACTTTCAGAATAGCCGGGACTGCTACGCTATTCGTACGACGAAATTCATTTTCGTTCTTGTTGTAATCGGGTGAAGGTTTTCTATCACCTTACTGCCCTAGAACGATTTTTTGTAGGTTGGCTGGAAATGATTACCGAAAACGACAACGACAGCTCGACAAGGACAAAGAAGAGTTGGGCCCCAGCAGATGGAACTTCGCTATATATCTGCCTGTCAAAATATGACAAATCGAGGCTTTTGTAACGCTTTTGTGTCCTCGATCACCGTGTTTCTGCTTTTAAGTACGTCACACCCTTCGCAACGTCTTAACGCGTATCCCGGGGAAAGGAGGGATAAGTACGTACGCGTCCCGGAGTTTCGTCGGTAGTCGTTCATTTGAGCGGCTTCCAACGGGGCCAATGATCTCGCGCGCTATTCATACTTCTCGCGCTTTGCTCTGGCTGCTTCTTCCTCGCATCTTTTCATCAAATTCTTGTTAAGAATATTTATCCGCCCAGTATTAAAATTAATTCATTCCTTCGAAATCCCGTTGGACTTAAAATATCCGGGAAACTTTCAGACAAAAGTTGATTTGCAAATTATAATTAAACGCTCCTAATTCCAAACTATTCTCGAAGGGAATGGGGATATTTGCATAGAAAGACACGTTTGCCACGAGTAGCGATGATATATACGAAACTCGTATGTATACTAATATATAAATGAACTCCATTAACTTTTGTAATTCTGTCTATGCCAGTACGGGATTTACTGAAAGTGTGGCCCTAGGCAGATTTTGGTGGGGGCCTATGTAAGGAAATCATTAGTGGAAGGGGGCCTTCTGTTGGTGGGGCCCATAGGCCAGTGCCAAGAAGACCTAGTCCTTAATCCGGCGCTGGTCTATGCTATTGCGTCACACGATAATAATTTTTTGTCCTTGAGGCAAAAACTAAAACTAGATTTATTCGAAAAGGTTGAAATGTTTGCAATGCGTAACATGAATAACTCAAACAATTATACGCATCTAAAATATTTGGTTTTGTACTTCGTAAAAATATATTTTGATAATTTAATAATGAGCTTTGTCATCGATTGGCCAAGATCAAAGTGTAGTATCTTTACACTTAAAGGCCGAGAACAGAGATTCCATTTTCTTGCGCGCGAATTTTGACGCCCACATATCTGAACTTCTTGACCGACGGCTCAGACTGTTTTTGAATTGTACAATATCCAGAATTGTCCAAGCGGTCACTCAAGCTTTCAGAGCTGCGAATCAATTTGTCATAGATGTCAGTTAAGCTGTCACTCGTCAAAACATCGAGTACAGGATTAGAGGGGTAGAAATTCGTCCGGTTCTCGGTCTTTAAACCAAATCGATGACTACGTACATTTTTTTAAATTAATTATAACAATTTAATCGTTTGTCTAAGATCAAAGTGTAGTATCTTTTGGCATAGATAATTATTCGATCGATCTATGCGACAGTTGCGTGTCTGGTATCGTACATTGAATGACATATTAGTTTTTTTTAACTCCATTTTAATTGCGGCCTCCTACGTACAGTGTGCTACAGTGCCCATAAATAAACTTTCAATCTAGTTTTTAATTCCGCGAGATTAAACGGCCAATAGCTTCGAAAGCGAGTGGAGACGAACCCTAATGGCATTTTAAAGCATTAGCTATTTTGTAATCTGATTAATTATCATACCAAAGCGAACTTTTACGATCTTAAAATTCGGCTGATCTTATCAGGTTTCGATTAACGATTGAAGTCAGAATTTAAATTGATAATTTAATTATAGTGGAGGCCTTCAATTACTAAAGGCTTAGGCTTAGTACCTCTTTTGCCCCGCGTGCCATTGCTTAAGACTTAATCGTCGTCTCCTATTTTAGTCTAATTGTTTAATTCCGTCTTTCAAGGCTGGTTTTAACGAAGGGCAGATCACTTTGTTACAAGGTGTCCTAATAATCATGAATAAAAAGTTAGTCATGAAAAGCTACAGATTTAATTTTAATCTAATCTTATCATGATTTAATCATACGAGGGGTGTCCTAATAATCATTGGAGTGAGCTGCCCCTCGGGTTTTCATTACCGGAAAAAATCCGAGATGGAAAGCGTCAATTAAAAACGAGTGTTTCCACTAGCGTGCTTAACGGGGCTTAACTGCGCGTCACTCCACTTTGGAACGTGGAAACATGTTGACTCGCGTAAAGAAAAATGCCTTATGCCGCGCGATAGTTGAAACCAAGAATAAGAGCTGGTTTTGCGTCGACGCAAAAATTCATCGTTAAGTCTAAAGCTTAGTTTCCACTAGAGCGCGTCGTAATTCATTTTATCTACGTGCATCAACACGTTTGTACGTCCCAAAGTTGAGCGACGTGACTAGAGCATAGCGCCGATTTGATTTGGGTCGGCGCACAGTAGGGCAAACTGAGCCCAAACCTGGTCAAAATTAATATCTCAAAAACCGTTTCCTGTACTAATTTCAAATTTTTGTGACACTTAACACGTGTTGTGGGACAATTAAAAATGATAACATCGATAACCTGGAACCATGTCTTCAAGGTCATTGAAAAATCATCTCGAGAACCGTTAGATTTAGAAACTTCGTTCCAATTAGAAAGTTGTTCCTCATCATATTTAATGTCTGAATAACTTTAGCCCGAATTCATTTGATCAATTGAAAGCCGGAAAACAAGTTGGTCATCAAGTAAACAATGCTAAACTGTTTACAATAGAAATTTAATAAATCTAAAAATTACATAAAAGAAATTCTCCCATTGACTGAGCATAGTTTTAAGTTGAATCGACGAACTGTAAAGAAAATAAATTTTCGATTACTTGGCTTTCGTTTTTACAAATTAAATCATATCAAAGCCCATTTTGCATAGAACACTTTTTTAAATATCCATTATGGTTCTCGACATAAATTTGAATAAATAGAATATCCGTGAACAGAACATATGTTTCTGTAGCCAGTTTAGCATTATTTACTTGATGATCAACTGGTTTTAAGTGTTACATTTTTCGGCTTTCAATTGATCAAATGAATTCAGGCTAACATTATTCGGACATTAAATATGATGAGGAACAACTTTCTAATTGGAACGAAGTTTGTAAATCTAACGGTTCTCGAGATACTTTTACAATGACCTTGAAGAAACGGTTTAAGGTCATCGATGTTATCATTTTTAATTGTTCCCCAACACGTGTTAAGTGCCACAAAAATTTGAAATTAGTACAGGAAACGGTTTTGATGTTATCGCCATCGATCGTTTTTAAATTGGACACCCTTTTTAATTTCATTTAGGTATCTATTGAAAATCTGTACAAAAAATAGAAAATAGGCAATATCGGCAAAATTTTTAATTTATATTGTGATAAATAATGAACATTCGTTAACTTAAATCAAAAATTATAACTTAATCTACCTAAATTCATAACTTAAAGTCACATTAATTCTAAAAGGAATATAATAGTTAAAGACCTCTAACTCTAAAATATCGATATCTACTTGGTATTGATATTTCCAAAACCAAGACTGCAAACACCGGTAAATTGTGCGGTGGTTTATAAACAAATATTATAAATTAAAATAAAATTCATACGCGTGATTTATTTTTTGACTTTTGGCCAGGTTTGGGCTCAGTTTGCCCCACTGTCCGGCGGCGGCGTTTCGCGAAAATCACCCGGTGGCGGCGCTGCACCCCAATTTTTCAAAAATCCTCGGCGGCGTTGAATTTTTTCGGTAACGGATGCTTGAAAATTTAATATAATATTAATATCATTCTTAATTTTAATATAATGTAATATTAATACCATTCTTAATTTTAATATAATGTAATATTAATACCATTCTTAATTTTAATATAATGTAATATTAATACCATTCTTAATTTTAATATAATGTAATATTAATACCATTCTTAATTTTAATATAATGTAATATTAATACCATTCTTAATTTTAATATAATGTAATATTAATACCATTCTTAATTTTAATATAATGTAATATTAATACCATTCTTAATTTTAAAATAAAATTAATATCATTCTTAATTTTAAAATAATATTAATATCATTTTTAATTTTAATATAATATTAAAATCATTCTTAACTTTAATATAATATTAATATCATTCTTAATTTTAATATAATATTAATATCATTCTTAATTTTAATATAATATTAATATCATTCTTAATTTTAATATAATATTAATACCATTCTTAATTTTAATATAATATTAATATCATTCTTAATTTTAATATAATATTAATATCATTCTTAATTTTAATATAATATAATATTAATATAATTCTTAATTTTAATATAATATAATATTAATATAATTCTTAATTTTAATTTAATATTAATATAATTCTTAATTTTTATTTAATATTAATATAATTCTTAATTTTTATTTAATATTAATATAATTCTTAATTTTAATTTAATACTTGAGCTCTAAATTTTAATTTAATATTACTTGAGCTCTTAATTTTAGTTTAATATTACTTGAGCTGTTAATTTTAATTTAATATTATTTGATCTCTAAATTTTAATTTAATATTAAAATAATGAAGTGTAGCATCTAGCCTAACTCCTCTTTGTACTCTCTCTCGCTTTGCCCTTGGAACCAGTTTGCAGATATCCAAGAACCTCCATACCTGTCGCAATTCAATTTTCCCTTTATCTAAAAACTTCAATTCCAGGAAATTTAAAAACAAATAGATCGTTCCTATTTGTGGTATAATTTCGAAAATAACCTATTACCTTGGTGACGACCCTGTATCTGAGCTTTTTGGAGATGCGAGCGTAGGCCACGCTGACGATGACGATGGGCAGGACGTATTGGAACAGCATGGTGAAGATCGAGTAGAAACCGCCTCCGTGTTGGATGGGCCATTTTTCGCAACAGAAATCCACTTTCTCGATGGGGATCATGAATTCCGTCATGTTGACGGTGTGAGAGTCCACCGTTTTGAACCAGAACATGGGGAAAGCCAACAGCAGGGCGAACACCCAGATGCAGCTTAGGGTCAGGATGGCGTTCAGGGGCTTGCAGTTCTCCTGGGTGGGGTAGATGATGACCTGCGCCCCGGAAATTGGTTTTAGGTATTATTAGGATTTAATTGGTGAGAAGTGGTTTGACGAGCGACGTCATTACTTTGTATCTGTCGAGAGCGATGGAGGTGATGCTGATGGTGGAGACGAAGATGGAAGTGGCCTGCAGCCCGGCGACCAGTTTGCAAGTCAGGAGCCCCAGCGGCCAGAACTTGAGAACGATCTCCACCAGCGAGAAGGGCATCGTGAACAGACACAGTATCAGATCAGAGATGGCCAGGTTTATTATGAAGACGTTCCTATTCGTAAAGATTGTCATACAAATTTGGTAATAAGTAAAGAATTGTATAATAATTATCTGTTTTGGAAAGCGGGTATGCCTAAGCCACGTGACGGAAAGGGGAGGAGCTACCAGGAATTAGACCCAAATATTTCCAACGATTCTTTGGATCTTTAACTTGCCCAACATGATCTGTACAGTTTGTGGTTGAAGTTATTAGTGCACGGCGAAACTCGTTTAAATTTCTTTTAGTCTTACCAAGAATGTACTTAGGGATAATGATTTCTGGATTTTGGTTATTATAACTGGTACGCGAGGGTAATTAGTGCCTATGTTGGTAAAAATGTACTAGAGATTCAAGATACTAGCTGCAAATTTCAACTATCTAGGCATTGCTCCGTCATAGCAAACGAAATTAGCTAAACATTGTCTTTTTTGAAATACCTGGCAGTCCTCATTTGGGGTTTCCTGGCCACGGCCAGACAGACGAGTCCGTTTCCGGTGGCCCCCGTCAGAATGAGCAGGACGTAGGCGACCAACAAGCTGATCAGGGCCGTGTCGTCGATGGTCCTGTTGTTCATAAAAGCCTGCACTTTGGCCATGATTATCGTGAGGTTATCCTCGCGAGTTAATTGAGACATGTTGCGCGGTTTGACCTTGAGTTCCAGCTGAGTGTCGTTCATGATGGCCGACAAAAGTTCGTCCTCTTTGGCCACTGACATCTGGAGGCAAAAAGCAAAGTTAAACTTCGTTTAACTTTATTTATTCTTTGACATGAAAAATTGCTTTGAAGGGAGGTGGAATCGAGTGTTATGTAAATTTGCTTCTGTAGAACGGTGATGTTTACCGTTTCTAGAGGCGTTCTACTGAAAGTTTCCGAGTAGCATAGGAAACCGGAAACTTAAAGGGTAATTCCATATGAATTTAACCTGACGAAACTTTGCTGCATTTTTACTTTGAATTAATTTTTCTAGGCATTTAATATCCTAAGAAACTAATATTCCCAAAGCTTCGGACTCTTAAATTATTTTAAAAGTTATTTTTTATTTTTGGTCAATTTTAAATTTTAAATTTTAAATTAAGATTTTTTGAAATAATTTTTTAAATAATAAACCTAAAAAACATAATTAACATAATAGACCTAGACGTGGAGCGGAATCCGAACCTGGAGATCAAATTTGGGTAACTTAAATACAAAATGAAAAAATTTCGTATTTGGGGGAATTAGGTTACGAATAGTTAAAATTTTCAACTTGTACTCCAATTACAAAGATTCAGAAAGTTTAATATCTATGATATGACCAGATATTTATTTTAAATAAGACATTTAATAAAATATACAAACCAATTTGTTTGAAAAATTTAAAGAAAATAATAATAATTTTTTTTCACGTTGATGATATTTAATAATATAGTAAACAATAATATCATAATATTTATATAATATAATGTGAAAATGATAAAATGTGACAATTATTATTATTTAAAAATTATTATCATTAATGACAATAGTGCGTTCAAGGGTTGTGGGGTCCCGCGAATTGGCCAGAAATCTCACTTAAAATTAAAATTTCTTAATGCAACCGAAAACATAGTTCAGAAATTATCAGTACTGTCTAAAAAAATATTCAACCAAGTGGCTCTTAATTTAAAAAAGTGTGTAGATTTTAACGCGAAAAGAGCGAAAAACCACTAAAATTGTAAAATGACTAATTTCTTCGGGTCCGATTTAAAAAAAATTAAATGTGCTACCGAGGGCACGATAAATTCTTTCGATTGACATATCACCGACCCTTCTAGACTTAAGTGTTGAAGAGTTATGTAAGATTCGTCGACGGCGGCCGTGGTGGCAGCGGCTACAAAATAATCAATAATAATCAGCTAGGCTAATACCCAAGGCACCACCTTAGGCCCAAGCCATCAAGCGACATATAATGCCTTTAAACAGGTGGCCGGGTTACAATGTGTATATAGGAGGGTGGTGGAAAGCCCTTCATGCCACGCGAGTCAACAGCTCCCTACACTCACTATTACCGTTCACCTCGACAAGTTTTTAAGAAAAGAGGAAACCGAAGAACTCGGGGGAAAACCCCTTTAACCAGTGGGAAGAGAACTTGCAAACTCAACGCGGAAGAAATAGTTCCGAGTTTACACCTAGTGCCACAAGTTGGGCGAAAGCGCTAACCACTCCGCCACCCCACATCGTGGTCTTAGTACACACAAATTCCTTAGGGATTTTGCTTAACAACAATCCAAAACTAGCCGAAAAATCTCAAAAGTTCGACAATATCATTTTTCTATGATATTTAATATAAATATTCGAAATCATCTATGGAATGACCATGACGGTCTATGTCAAAATGATAAACTTCGCGACGTTTCCTGGATAGTCGCGTAGGTTTTTAACGGTCTTCTCTGTATAGCTATATTTGAGTAATTACTTAGTACATTTTTTCCGCCTACTTGTAACAATAGTCAACAAACTGATGAGCTCGTCTAATGGCTTAGGCGCACTCAACCTTTGACGCAACTTGCCCGGAAATTTGAGTAGATAAATAAATAAACAGGACGTTGCGTCAAACGAGGGTTAATCTATCGCTGTTATCGCGGATACGTCACCTATCGTCGAAATCGTACTATCCGCTGTCCTGTTGACCATGTCCGAATAATAATTAGTTTCTCAGCGAAATAAATTTAATTATCTCGATTACATAGCGGGACGGAGGATTGGCGTAGAGGAGGACGTTGTATCCGTATATTTTGGTCAGGATTAAACTCTTTCTCTAGCTCGCATTCCGTTCGTAATTTCGAAATGAAATTTTCAAATTAATGCACGGTGTAAATTCAAATCATTCGCTTGATTTAACACGGCGAAAATATTTCGAGGGAAAATTCCTAAATCTAGTGATAATCCTATAGGCCTAATATTCGGACGAAGATGTCCATGAATCTCGATTAAGAGCTATCTGTAAAATATGAGCTAATATAAATGCTGGATTTTTTGTTGTTATCTCTAAAATATGAGTGAATATAAATGCTGGATTTTTGGTTGTTATTTCTAAAATATGAGTGAATATAACTATTGGATTTTGGGTTGTTAGTTCTAAAATAAGAGTGAATATGAGCGTTGAGTTTTTGGTTATTATCTCTAAAATATGAGCTAATATAAGCGTTGGATTTTGGGTTGTTATTTTTAAAATATGACCGAATATGAGCGTTGGGTTTTTGGTTGTTATCTCTAAAATATGAGTGAATATAAATGCTGGATTTTTGGTTGTTATTTCTAAAATATGAGTGAATATAACTATTGGATTTTGGGTTGTTAGTTATAAAATAAGAGTGAATATGGGCGTTGAGTTTTTGGTTATTATCTCTAAAATATGAACTAATATAACTGTTGGATTTTTGGTTATCTCTAAAGTATGAGTGAATATAACTGTTGGAGTTTCGGTTGTTATCTCTAAAATATGAGTGAATATAAATGCTGGATTTTTGGTTGTTATTTCTAAAATATGAGTGAATATAACTATTGGATTTTGGGTTGTTAGTTCTAAAATAAGAGTGAATATGAGCGTTGAGTTTTTGGTTATTATCTCTAAAATATGAGCTAATATAAGCGTTGGATTTTGGGTTGTTATTTTTAAAATATGACCGAATATGAGCGTTGGGTTTTTGGTTGTTATCTCTAAAATATGAGTGAATATAAATGCTGGATTTTTGGTTGTTATTTCTAAAATATGAGTGAATATAACTATTGGATTTTGGGTTGTTAGTTATAAAATAAGAGTGAATATGGGCGTTGAGTTTTTGGTTATTATCTCTAAAATATGAACTAATATAACTGTTGGATTTTTGGTTATCTCTAAAATATGAGTGAATATAAATGCTGGATTTTTGGTTGTTATTTCTAAAATATGAGTGAATATAACTATTGGATTTTGGGTTGTTAGTTCTAAAATAAGAGTGAATATGAGCGTTGAGTTTTTGGTTATTATCTCTAAAATATGAGCTAATATAACTGTTGGATTTTTGGTTATCTCTAAAGTATGAGTGAATATAACTGTTGGAGTTTCGGTGGTTATCTCTAAAATATGAGTGAATATAAATGCTGGATTTTTGGGTTGTTATTTCTAAAATATGAGTGAATATAACTATTGGATTTTGGGTTGTTAGTTCTAAAATAAGAGTTAATATGAGCGTCGAGTTTTTGGTTATTATCTCTAAAATATGAGCTAATATAAGCGTTGGATTTTGGGTTGTTATTTTTAAAATATGACCGAATATGAGCGTTGGGTTTTTGGTTATTATCTCTAAAATATGAGCTAATATAACTGTTGGATTTTTGGTTATCTCTAAAGTATGAGTGAATATAACTGTTGGAGTTTCGGTGGTTATCTCTAAAATATGAGTGAATATAAATGCTGGATTTTTGGGTTGTTATTTCTAAAATATGAGTGAATATAACTATTGGATTTTGGGTTGTTAGTTCTAAAATAAGAGTGAATATGAGCGTTGAGTTTTTGGTTATTATCTCTAAAATATGAGCTAATATAAGCGTTGGATTTTGGGTTGTTATTTTTAAAATATGACCGAATATGAGCGTTGGGTTTTTGGTTGTTATCTCTAAAATATGAGTGAATATAAATGCTGGATTTTTGGTTGTTATCTCTAAAATATGAGTGAATATAAATGCTCGATTTTTGGTTGTTATTTCTAAAATATGAGTGAATATAAATGCTGGATTTTTGGTTGTTATCTCTAAAATATGAGTGAATATAAATGCTCGATTTTTGGTTGTTATTTCTAAAATATGAGTGAATATAACTATTGGATTTTGGGTTGTTAGTTATAAAATAAGAGTGAATATGAGCGTTGAGTTTTTGGTTATTATCTCTAAAATATGAACTAATATAACTGTTGGATTTTTGGTTATCTCTAAAGTATGAGTGAATATAACTGTTGGAGTTTCGGTTGTTATCTCTAAAATATGAGTGAATATAAATGCTGGATTTTTGGTTGTTATTTCTAAAATATGAGTGAATATAACTATTGGATTTTCGGTTGTTAGTTCTAAAATAAGAGTGAATATGAGCGTTGAGTTTTTGGTTATTATCTCTAAAATATGAGCTAATATAAGCGTTGGATTTTGGGTTGTTATTTTTAAAATATGACCGAATATGAGCGTTGGGATTTTGGTTGTTATCTCTAAAATATGAGTGAATATAAATGCTGGATTTTTGGTTGTTATTTCTAAAATATGAGTGAATATAACTATGGGATTTTGGGTTGTTAGTTCTAAAATAAGAGTGAATATGAGCGTTGAGTTTTTGGTTATTATCTCTAAAATATGAGCTAATATAACTGTTGGATTTTTGGTTATCTCTAAAGTATGAGTTTCGGTTGTTATTTCTAAAACATGAGCGAAAATTAACGTTGGATTTTAGATCAATTCAGTTAATTTAATTCAGCGAAAATATTTCCCGGGAATTATAATAAACTGTTCTATTAATAATCTTTAAAAATATTCCGTCGAAAATGCTCATGAATCTCGATTATATGTTATGTCTAAAATATGAGCGTTCGGTTTTTTGTATTTCGATAAATTAATTCGGTTGATTTAATAAAAGGTAGATATTTCGCGCGAATTTTCCTAAATCGTTTTCGTATTTATAATCGTAAAATATTTGGACGAAAATGCCATTGAATCTCGATTAAGTGTCATCTCTAAAATCCGAACGAATTTGAACTTTGGACTTTTGGTTTTTAGATCAATTCCGTAGAGTTAATAAAGCGAAAATATTTGGCGGGAATTTTCTTCTACTCTTAAAATATTAGGACGAAAAACCCATGAATCACGATAAAATGTTGTTAGGTTTTTGGTTTTTAGACAAACCATTCGTTTGATTTATTAAGGGGAATTTTCCTAAATCTTCGGACAAAAGATATATATTATATTCTTCGTATAAAACGTAGATTAAAATAGTGTTCTATATCAACTTTAAACCCCATTTTTTTAACATAACTCATTTTAAAAATAGATGGTATTGTCTTTAAAATATCACCGTAGGTTTTTGGCTTTTAGGTCTCTTTGTAGGATACATTTTGAAACATAAAACTCGGAATTTTAAAATAGATACTTAAATGGAAAGAAATGGCGGTACTTGAGACTTTTGGGGGGGGCTATCTTGCCAGAATAAATCGCGCACGTATATTTAAGCTCCCCGAAGATTTGCTGGCATTTGGGTCTTATTTTTTGTCTGGGAATAAACTTTGGGGTCCCAGTAGACAATACGTCATATTTTCGTTGGTTTTGTTCGATAAAAACCGCTTTGAAAGCGAAGATACTTTATTTGAGAAAAACGACCTACCAACTTTCAGTTTTTCAGCGAATGAGGGAAGCCTGTTCAGGTCATTTTGTTGTTAGTTTTGCAACGCTGTAAATTACCAGTAATTTTATTTAATATCTTCGCGGAGATGAAGGAAATTTTCTCGCCCATCACATTTTTTTGACAATTTTTTATTTTTACCAAAATGGGCTTACGTGTTATATCAAAAGTAATTCGTGTTTTTTTATTTATCTCAAGGGTGGTTGTTTTTTACCATTATTTCATTCCCTTCCTCGAGTTTTTTTTATATTTTTTTGCCGTAATCTCTTTAGGGACCGTGCGTTTAGAAAGTCGCGCGTGCTTTGGGAAAATTTATATTTGGTGGGGGTCGTTTATTAATTTCATAACGCGAAAAATTTCAGCGCCTCTAATAGCGCCATGGTGTCTTAAGCCACGTTCACACGCAGTGGCGTCGCCAGACCCTTTGGGGGGGGGGGGGCATGGCCCCTCCAAATTCAAAATTGGCCCTCCCAAAATGTTTGCAAAGGCCGTGTGCCGTAGCTCCTCCAAGTGCAAAAGAATGTATAGACTACTAAGATAATACTTTCGTATCGATCTACCAGCACATCTTCAGTGGCGTACCTAGAGCCTTTGGTGCTCGGGGCGGATAACGAATTTGACGCACCTCCGAATTTCCAAAAGAGCAATTGTTTAATAGTTAAAGCAGTAAAAACTATGATACTATTTTAAACTATTTACTGGCTAACTTGCGCCATAGTACTTTTTTTGATACACACAAATCGGTGTCGACCCAAAGCCTTAGACACCAGCACACAATAACTGATTAATCAGGGTGAGATAAGTGTAACGGCCACGCCAACGGGGGGATACGTGGGGAGAGGGGTGGGGACACCCGTGGCGGAAGTATTCCGAGTTGCGCATAGTACTCAATTAAATGCATCCTATCTAAGTTCTACTAGAAATAATCATAAAGATTATTTTTTATTTTTTTACTAGAAATAGTTGGTCCAGATTGCCCCCCCCCCCAAAATCAAATCCCTGGTGACGCCACTATTCACACGTACCCTCGGAAACTTTTTCCTCGTTTCGATCTCGCTGCGATTCTTAGCGTTTGGAAATCTTTTTGTGCACACATTTGATTTCCAGTGATTTTTGAAGAAAATTGTGCACGCGTAGTATAGAAAGATAATTAGAAGTTCGTCTGCTCACGCATTTGAGTGACAATTCAAAACATTCTAATTAAAAATGAATGTACCCAGAAGAATTTGGTTGGATTTTTAAACAAATAGACAAAAGGTCGCGAGACATTTTTTTCTAAAAAGGGCATAAAAATTTTATTAGGCGTAAAAAAAAATCACGATTGACGATTTTAGTAAAAAAAAAGGCTCATGGTTCGCCAAAACCAACTCGATGACGTCACGAATCGCTGCCAAAATGGTCAACGAAGCGGTTCAGCCAAAGCGATCTGAAACGCTGGGACGCGCAACGGTCACTGTTCACACGACGGGATACAAACGTTGCGATAGCAATCGCAACGTTGTAGAGGGTATGTGTGAACGCGGCTTTATACAGAGTGTTAACTTAAAAACGATACAGGGCCAATAACTCAAAATTTGTATTAGCTAGGAACTTAAAATTTTCAAATTTTGATACACTAGCATGAGTATTATTCGATTTAATAGCCCATCAACCTGGTCTCTGGTGCATTCTTTTCATCACGACCTTCATCTTTTTGTCAAAATTCTTTCGACTTGTTATTGGCCAAATAAGAAGTATCAAAGTTATTTACACTTAAAATAAATTTTAAATGACCTTGAAGACATGGTTCAAAGTCATGGAAATTTTAGTTGTCAAGTGACCCCCTGCTCATTCTGTGTGTCCCGGAAGTTTCGAATTCCTAGCTTAAATACATTTGGAGTTATTGGCCTCGTATTGTTTTTTAGGTAACTCCCTGTATTGGAAACATTTTCACCCAAAATATTAAACACGTGTGCGGGATAAACGCACCACGTTAGGCCTAACAGTGGGCTTTAGTCCCATTTGACGAAATCCCATTCGACCGAAGGCGGTTTTTGAGGTGTCCCATTCGATCGAATTCCGCCGAAACGTGCGGTTTTTATGTGTCCCATTCCGCGAGAATCCTTTGAAATCTCAAAATGAAGTAGCACTCTCCCTACTAGTTGCAGTTGCTATGAATTTAGCTATGCCATTTTAATATCTTTGTACTATGCATTTATTTGAAAATAAAATGGAATGAGCATGAATTATATTTTTATCTTCACCTAGTCAGGAAAGGTAACTGAACCAAAACTGAAATAGTAAACTTAACCAACTCTAACCTAACCTAACCTAAACATGGATCTTCGATAGTACATACCTTATAAATAAAATACCAAATCACCCCGCCAATTGGGCTCTATTTTAAAATTCTTTCGGTCGAATGGGATTTCGGTCGAATGGGAATAAACGTAACAGTGGTGTAGTCAAAAATTCGCCAAGGGGGTAAGAATAGGTAGTGCAATTAAAGCCACGTCCGACGGGGGGGGGGAGTCTGTTTGGACACCTCCCTTTTCTACGCCACTAAGGCCTAATATCTTTAGCTCGTCCAGTAACGATTTTACCCACGCAGCTTTGTAATGGATAAAAACGTTTCTCGGTTATTTCGGTAGGAGTGCTGGTGGACGTTACAATTTGGAGTACTGAGTTTTTGCTTATGATTCGGGTCCATTAATTTATTTGCCCAAGGTACAACAAAATAAAGAGTACAAATTGAGAAGACCGCTAGCACGTCTTAACTACTTATCCCTCAAATCGTTTTAGAAGTTTTAATGGAAACTTCAGTTGTTTCGACCGCATTAACGAAAGCCCAAGTATGATCGCTTCCATAACCGCTCCATGGATACAAATAAAGCCCAATTATTTTCCTTGGATAATACGATTTATAAAAAAATATAAGCCAATCGCTGTCTTCCGAAAACAGAAGCTTTAGTTCGGAAATAGAAGCTCTAAAGAAGATATTTCTCTTTCTCTGGAAACAAAATCTCTAATAGAAGAAAAACATTAATAGGCTTTCGTCTTCAATAAAAACGATTCAGAAACTCACTAGCAAACTACACTTCCGATTCTTTCCGATTGGCCTTAAAAGGCTGACAGAAATAATGGCAAGTTTTCAGCTTGGGCAAAAATGCCACGAAGGCGAGCGTTGATTCAAAAACAAATCCTCGTTAGGGCTAACACAATTTCTTTTTGCGTCAACGCTCTCCGAATATAACCTCTTGAAATTCTCGTCAGGTAATATCTAGAATTATGCCGGCTTAAGTCGGTTTCATTCTAAGTTTTGACCAACGAAATTGTAGAGAAACGTAGCGGGAATAGCGCTGAATTTAAATAAACGGTGCAATTGAAGTCAAAACACTTGAAGACTAATTTAAAATTCTACAAAGTTTACACTGCAAATCTTTATGACGCCTACAGCACGTTTAAAAAACACCTAAAGAGCGTAACAAAATTAGAGCACCTGACACATGTTAAACACTTGCATATATGGACTTTTAGTGTTCATCAGATGCAATTATGTGTACGGTAGATGTCCTCCTGATGTGCTCTAAAAGCATTTTAGGTGCTCTGCCGGTGTCATATTGTAACATCTATAGAACGAGACCGTAACAAAATTAGAGCACCTGACACGTGTTGAACACATGAGCATATGCACTTTTAGTGATCAGCAGATGCAATTATGTGTAACATATACGGGATTTACGAGAGCATTTCTGTGGGCGCCGTCATAAGATGTCGGCACGCCTTTTTCATTGGCTGACATTCCTTGTCGGTGCATCGAAGCCGGTAGCTTCCACAGCACTAGCCTCCAAAAAGGGGGCGGTTACCTCGTAAATCGCGTATATATACTCTAGATGCACTCGAAGTGCAATTTACTTGCTTCTGCAGATGTTCTATTGTAACATCTATGGAACGAGATCGTAACAAAATTAGAGCATCTGTTACGCCTAAATAACATCTGGCATCGACCGAAAAAATTGAAGACACATCAAATGAACATATAGAAAACAAATTTCACTATAAAATAAAATAAAATTACGTAATAAAAAGACTGGATACTTCATGAAGTATCCAGTCTTTTTATTACGTAATTTTATTTTATTTTAAATTCTAAAGCCATGGCAGGTAAAACCTTTCAAATTTTAAATTAAATTTCACTATAGTCGTCCAGATATTTAACGACAAAACAGGGCTCACAGATAGTAGTAAACAAAAATACACAGAGAAAAGGGTTCTATTAAAATTACAGAAAGTTTCTGGAAGCACTTCATGCCAGAATATTTCTGTAAATTTTACCATTTATTTCGGTTTTTTTTAGGATAATAGTAAAAGGGTTGTATTTTTTACAGTAAAAACTAATAGTACTTTTCACAGAACATGTGTAGTAAATTTTACAAACGTTTTGTTTTTTCTGCAGAGCAACATCTGTTAAAATTACCAATGCAAAGTTGTAAATTTTACAACACCTTAGTTCATTTAACAGATTTGCTTTTGTAAAAATTACAGATAAAAGATGTAAATATTTCCACACCTTTGTCTATCTAAAAAATTAACTTATGTAAAAATTACAGAAAAAGTTGGTAAATATTACAACACCTTTGTTTGTCCAAAAGCTTTGCTTCTGTAAAATTTACAGAAAAGGTGTAAAGGTTGCAGAAATTCAAACATAGAAGTTTTTTTATCGTAAACATTGAATCTGTGTTAATTACAGTAAGCAAGTTGTTAATTGTACAATATATAAATATATAAAAGTAAATTATTGAATGAACTAATTTATTTCAAAGACGTGATACAGCTATATAGAATTAAAACAGCTTAAGTTAAAAATTTACTAAAAATAGATTCACAATTTTTACAGTGGCTAAATTACAATCACATTTACTTTTTTTTAATTTCACAAAAATTAACTTTTCTGGCTATTTAAAATTAAGTAGTTCATATAACATTACATAAATTCTACCAGACTAACATTTTTCAATCTCGATTATAATAAATACTGCCAAAATGTTTTATAATTGAAACTCTTCAATGTCTTCTTTGAGTGTACTGCAGCTAAACAATAAAATAATTTTAATAAATGAACCTTAAGCACTAGGGTTTAAGGCGGGTTTTTTGTCTTCCAACAGTTATGATTAAATGCAATTGCACAAAATAGAGAAAAGATAATAATAACTGCTAAAATTTCAAAATAAAAAAATCAAATTTTTTTTTTAAATGGTGCCTTACACAATAGGTGATCACAGACTAATAAAGAACTATATTTAAAGGCAATTTCCCTTAAATTGCAGGCTATAAACACTGAAGCTTATGGTTGCGTTGGTTAAAAAAAAGTGGTTAAATATGTTTTGGGTTCAATAATTGCGATTCAGGGTTAAAATTTGCATCTATAAAGGTTATCACATAGAAGAAAGCTTCAATGAAAATTTTCCATCTCCTACCATAAACAATGAGTGAACACATAATAACAATGCCTATTTTCAACTACATTTAAAGGCAACTTCCCTTACATTTAATTCTGGAAACACTGAATCTGCGTTCAACACAAAACTTTAATGCAAATTTTTCACCAAAAATATGTTACTGCTTTAATTTTAACCTACACAGCTAGTCAGACTTGGGTAAGGTTGTTTTTAATGAGGGTTCAATTACAATTGGCAAAAAAAAAAGCTTGAGCTTGGTTGAGATTTTAATACTCTGCACCCTATATCACTTATTTAAAAGCTCAAGAATTGTTTTTTCAAATGTGATTGAACCCTCACTAAACACAACCTTCCCCAAGTCTGAATTGCTGTGTAGGTTAAAATGATGAAATTGTTTTTGAGTTCAATAATTCTGCTTCAGTGTGATAAATTTGCATAAATTAACGTTAATGCGTAGAAAAATCTTCAGTGTTTTCAGAATTAAACTTAATGGAAATTGCCTTTTAAGTATAGTTAAAAATAGTCATTAACAGTCGGTGTTCACTTATTGATTCTGCTAGAAAAGTAAAAATATTGATGTAGACAACTTTTTAATATTTGAATTTGATATTTTGGTATCAAAGTACCTATATCACTTATCTAAAAGCTCAAGCTATTTTCCCCCATTCTATTTAAACCATTACTTAAAACAACCTTCCCCAAGTCTGACAGACTGTGTAAGTTAAAAATGAAGTGGCTAAATATTTTTGGCTTCAATAGTTGTATTTCTTGGTAAAAATTTTCATTTATTAAAAGGTATCGTGTTGAACGGAGCTTCAGTGTTTTGAGAATTAAACCTAATGTAAATTAGCTTTAAATATATTTAAAAATAATCATTATCGGTCTGTGTTAACTTATTGATAATGGTAGGAGATGGGAAATTTTCATTTATGTAGTTTTTTTAAATTTGAGTTTGAAATTTTAATATCCTGCACCCTATACCATTTATTTAAAGCTCAAGCAATTTTTTTCAAATGTGATTGAACCCTCACTAAAAACAACCTTCCCCAAGTCTGACAGGCTGTGTAGGTTAAAAATAAAGTGGCTAAATATTTTTGGCTTCAATAGTTGTATTTCTTGGTAAAAATTTGCATTTATTAAAAGGTATCGTGTTGAACGGAGCTTCAGTGTTTTGAGAATCAAATGTAAGTGAAGTTGACTTTAAATATAGTTGAACATAGGAATTGTTAGACTGTGTTCACCAATTGGTTATGGTAAAAAAATGGAAAATTTTCATTTAGACCACTTTTTCAAATTTGAGTTTTAAATAAATGATAATATATTGTGCAGAATATCAAAATTTAAAACTCAAATTTAAAAAAAATTGCCTAAATGAAAATTTTATATATCCTACCATAATCTATTGGTGAACACAGATTAACAATGCCTATTTTAAACTATATTTAAAGGCAACTTCGCTTACATTTAATTCTGAAAACACAGAAGCTCCATTCAACACGATAACTTTAATAAATGCAAATGTTTCACACAGAAATACAACTATTGAACCCAAAAAAATTTCACCACTTTATTTTTAACCTACAAAGCGTTTCAGACTTCAGGTGCAGGGTATTAAAATTTGAAATTCAAATTTGAAAAAATTACCTAAATGAAAATTGTCCATCCTCTACCATAATCAACGAGTGAAAACAATGCCTATTTTGCTATTTTCAACTATATTTAAAAGCAACTTGAAAACACTGTACCTCTGTTCAACGTGATTACTTTAATTCATGCCAATTTCCCACAGAAATAAAACTATTTAATCCAAAATTATTTAACCACCCTTATTATTGCTCTAAGTATAATTAGTCAGTATTGGGTAAGTGAGGGTGAAAATACTATTACAGGTGTCATTTTTTTAAACTTGTATTTAGTTAAGCCTAGGCCATTTGTGTATATGAAAAATACAATACATATATTTACTCATCTTTAATGACTTCATTATTTACTTAAGTATTACTTAATTATTATGAAATTCTACTTACTTATTTGTTGTGATGATAATTTTATCTGCATGGAAATTTCTGGCAAAGTCTGATATTACCACGACTTTTTTTTTTTTTTTTTTGACATCCACACATCGGTGTCGACCCAAGGCCTTAGACACCAGCACACAATAACTGATTAATCAGGGCGAGATATGTGTAACGGCCACGCCAACGGGGGGATACGTGGGGACAGGGGTGGGGAAACCCGTGGCGGAAGTATTCCGACCACCCGTTGGGGGATTGGTGGTCGTCCTCACACGGCCATCTACAAACTCTGCCTCCCGGACGCCTGGGATTACAGGAGTGAGCCACTACTCCCGGCTTATTACCACGACCTAACCGTTACTTTTTGAAAACCGCTGTCAGCTATCTCAACAAGAGGGCAAGACATAGGTTATTTGGTATTAATATGTAACACAGGCGCTCCTTAAACGACCCTTTAGATGCAACATAGATGTTCCATGTTCAACAGATGTCCTAAGGACATAAAGAGTACGGATTAGACCACTTAGAGTACACGTTGAACATCTGTATTGCATTTGTAAATAAGTAAATAGCATCTAAGTCATACGTAAGGAACATCTGTAAGACATATGTAGGCATTTTATATGTTCAACCGGTGTTTTTAGGCGCTCTTCAGATGTCATAAAGATTTGCAGTGTATTTGAAGATAGAATCGCGAGTTACATATTTGCAAGTAAAGAGAAGGCTGTTTTAAATCATTAAAATTTTCGCTATTTTTACGGTAGAAAACTGGGATAAAAATAATTTACAAAACATACTTAATAGACATTAAAGTCTGAAATAAGAGAAAACTGCCCGAGTAGATATTTTGTCACAGGCCGTGGCTTAAGACTAGTGATTATAGAGTCCGGTTGACTTCATTTGAACCAGAAATATTTTGTTGTACGAAGGGGTGGGGGAACCAATCTTAATTCTAATGATGCTTCCCGTTATTTTATTACTGTGTAGAGAAATGACTTCAGGGGTTTTTCAAGAGTTCTACCATAAGTAACAAAATAACTAAAAGTAAGACTATTACAAAAAATTATCACAGAACTGATTTTATTGGCCAATCAATTTTCAGTTCAGTATAGAGCGCCTAAGATGAGGTGGCGAAATCGTAAGCCTCGCTGGAAAATGAATCGGGTTCGATCCCATCTGGTGGCAGTGGCTGAAAACTCGGAACCACTCTTTCCACGTTGACTTTGTAAGATATATCGCTGCTGATTAGAGGCCGTTTCACCAAGCTCTTCGGTTTCCCTTTACCTTAAAAACTTTCTGAATTTAAGTGTAGGGAATTGTTGGCTGGAAGGGCTTGAAATCCGCCTCCTACGCGTCGTAATCGGGCCACCGGTAATTGGCTTCACATTATTATTACTATTATATGACCAAGGCGAAATATACTACTACCAAAAGTGACATAATACCAAAAGTGTGTCAATCGGACCTATTTCTTAATGAATGTTACGAGCGAAATACAAGTTGGGAGGGGAGAAGTGAAAGTACGCCTTGGGGAGGGAAGGAAGTTAAAACCAACAAATAACGCCTGGTTGTGAGGAACGGAGGAACTAACAAGGAGAGTACCCGAGGTGTTTATTGCCGATTTTGTTCAAAGTCGGCCGTAATGTAGACCTATTTGAAATATGAAATTTCCTAAAAGGAGACGTTGCACTACCCATTCAATTTGCCATGCCAACCGAAAATGTTTTTGATCACTTAAAACAATAAAATCTCCATTTAAAAAAGCATGGGAAAATTTTGAAAATTTTTGAAAATCACGAAATGTGTAATTTGGATCACATTTAGGTAAATTTCATCAAGTTTGGGTAAATTGAAACATTTTTAGGGTAAATTTGTAACAAATTTTGGTTAAAATAAGGAAAATATCTTATTTTGGTGGTAAGTGGTCAAAAACATTTTCGGTTGCCATGGAAAATCGAATGGGTAGTGCAACGTCTCCTTTTGGGAAATTTCATATCTCATATAGGTCTACATTACGGCCGACTTTGAACTAAATCGGCAATAAACACCTCGGGTACTCTCCTTGTAAGTAGCACTGGTCAAAGTTAGTGTATTTTTTGATTTTTCTGTGGAGATGCTATCGCCATCTACCTACGATATAATACTATAGACTCAAAAAAGAACCAGAAAGGGCGACATTAATAGTCTTTTATGTGGTCGATCTCGAGTCGAGCATTCATTAAACCTTTAGCATACGAAAGTACGGGGATTGTCACACTTTTGGTAATTATGTCACTTTTGCTACTACCCAGTACAATAAGATACTACTCATTTCGGTTGCAGGTTCCAAATCGGAGCTCGTCGATAGGATCAGTATCGAAAAAACATTCAGTAAGAAAACGATAGAAAGTGTAATACTTATGGTTACTACGTTACTTATGGTTCTATGATGATTTCTCTCTAATGGAGAGAGGCGACACCGTTTGGGGACATTTTGAAATTAATATTTATCTCAAGGAACAAAAAAAGGGAATTTAATATTTTCCTTTTTGTTTCTGGCGATATATCAAAGCGTGTAACGCTTACCGCGAATAGCATTAGGAGGACGTCAATTTCACGTTTTTTTCTCTTTAGCGAATCAATTTTGGGAGGATGGAACTTTGATAAAAAAAAGGACGAGACGTTCCGCTTCTTAAAACCGAAGTTTAAAGGAAAAGCTTTTAAAAGTTTCGTTTAAAAAGTCGACGCGGTTCACGGTGAGAGAATAAAAGCAGTTATACCTTATATAGATAGATAAGCTTCTTTATCCCTTTGATTTTCAAGTAAACCAAATATGTTCTAAAGATTTCCTTAAAACCCCCAGAGAAAGCCTTGAGTGCTTCAACTTAAATAGTAAATATTATCGGTTGAATTTGTCGACGTTTTTCTTTATCAATAGTATCGTGTTTTGTATATTAGGATGAAACTGCCACTTTTCCTGAGGGGTTTCCATTGAGTGGTGTTTGAAAAATGCTTCGAGTTAAGAAATTCGAGTATAAAGACAGGATTTTTATTTTATTTTCGACGATGCACTTTGAGACATTAAATATCTTTACCGATGATCTTAGTCTAACAGTTAAGATTATGAGATTATTAATAAATAAACAGTTAGGCACCATCTTAGGCCCAAGTCATCCAGCAACTTTTACTTCCTTTAAGCAGGTGGCCGCGTTACAACGCGTAGGAGGGTGGTGGCAAGCCCTTCATGCCACGCGAGCCAACAAATCCCTACACTAACTATAACCGTTCACCTGTACAAGTTTTTATGGTAAGGGGAAACCGAAGAACTCGGCGAAAAACACCCGTAACTTGTGCGGAGAGAGCTTGCAGAAGGACAAGTTTCGAATTTTCATCCATTGCCACAAGCTAGGATCGAACACGGCAACTCTCGCTGCGATAACCACTCCGCCACCCCACCTTAATTAACCATCTAGGTCTTTCGGATTCAAAGAAGCTTTTAACAGGCGTGATGTTTACTGTATTGTTCCTCCGCGTACTAAAATATAAACATTACACTCCCTGTACGAATAATTACTTATTTATAAAGCATAATTATAGTAATATCAAGCCTTTATTTATTTATACTTAGGGATAATGAGTATGTTAAAACGATCCGCGAATTGAATTCACACCACACGGCACGAGAAGGGGGGAGGGAAAACGTCACCGGCACGAGAAGGGGGGGGAGGGAAAACGTCACCGGCACGAGAAGGGGGGAGGGAAAACGTCACCGGCACGAGAAGGGGGAGGGAAAACGTCACCGGCACGAGAAGGGGGGGAGGGAAAACGTCACCGGCACGAGAAGGGGGGGAGGGAAAACGTCACCGGCACGAGAAGGGGGAGGGAAAACGTCACCGGCACGAGAAGGGGGGAGGGAAAACGTCACCGGCACGAGAAGGGGGGAGGGAAAACGTCACCGGCACGAGAAGGGGGGAGGGAAAACGTCACTAGCACGAGAAGGGGGAGGGAAAACGTCACCGGCACGAGAAGGGGGGGAGGGAAAACGTCACCGGCACGAGAAGGGGGGAGGGAAAACGTCACCGGCACGAGAAGGGGGGGAGGGAAAACGTCACCGGCACGAGAAGGGGGGGGAGGGAAAACGTCACCGGCACGAAAAGGGGGGAGGGAAAACGTCACCGGCCCGAGAAGGGGGGAAACGTCACCGGCGTGTGCTTCAATCGCGACGTCAGTTAATGAAAATCGATGAAATACGGATCTGATTTGATTTAATTTAGGGGCGAAGGGGTTTACTGCTCGATCGTGAGTGAGATTAGAAGCCAAGCTAACGAGTTGACGCAGCCGTAATAGTAGTTTCACATCGGCCAAATGTATGGGCACCCAAGTGCCCCAATGGGCATCGCTATCGAGAGAAAATTTTATAGCTCATGAATCGACGTATCATTTAGATATAAGGTGTATCAGTGGTTTCCCAAACGGGTATCGCGCCTCTGAAAGTTTTCCATGCCCCATTAATGGACGTATCGTTCATATTTGTCACCTCAGTCATCATTGAGAAATCAATGGCATAAAGTTACGGGCCCCTGAGGGCCCAAATGGGTATCGTGATAGAACCGTTTTTAAATTTTAATGATCATTACCCATACTGAAATGTTTTACATACCTGGTTGGAAATCAAGTAGCGAAACGTGAACGCGTTAATTGACATTATATTTTACTCAAACCGATTTTTTTGAGATACCAGGTTTTAGAAATAAGGTAGCAACGGCGAACTATACCTACAGCCAAAAGTGACATAATTACCAAAAGTGTGTCAATCGGACCTATTTCTTAATGAATGTTACGAGCGAAATACAAGTTGGGAGGGGAGAAGGGAAAGTATGCCTTGGGGAGGGAAATAAGCTAAAACCCACAAATAACGCCTCGTAGTGAGGAACGGAGGAACTAAGTAGCACTGGTCAAAGTTAGTGTATTTTTTGATTTTTCGTCGTTCTGTGGAGATGCTATCGCCATCTACCTACGATATAATAAAATAGACTAAAAAAAGATCCAGAAAGGTGACAATAAATAGTCTTTTATGTGGTCGATCTCGAGTCGAGCATTCATTAAACCTTTAGCATACGAAAGTACGGGGATTGTCACACTTTTGGTAATTATGTCACTTTTGCTACAGCCTAGCGCCGCTGATATTTTCTCTGGCGCCGAACCGCCGCCGCCGCCCAGTCATTTACTTTTCAGCGCACCGCCGCCGAATTGTTTTGAGATTTTCGTTGTAACTTTTTTTTTTTAAACAATATTTTGTAATTTTTTTTTCAAAATTTTCAAAATAAACAGGAGGGGGGGGGGGGCGTTTGCCTGTCACGCCGCCGCAGGGTGATTTTCGCGAAACGCCGACGCCTACTCAAATCAAATCGGTGCTATGCTCTACCTATACCACTGAAACTAACTAGCGAGCCATCGCCAGCGCCTACGAACCGGGAAAGAGGTGCAGTCATTTATAAAGACGTACTCATGTTTATTTATGTCCAGCTATGATATATTGAAAATTAATTCCCAAAACATTGTACGACCGAAATATCGGCCTACTTCCAGGGCTAGTAGGCCACACTTTGAAGCTCTCTGGCGCTCTTTTAACTCACCGTAGGAAAATGGAGAAAAAACAGGTATACTTGCCAACTTACCCCCTACAACTCCTTCAAATTTTTGCATAACCTTTTGAAACACCCTGTATATATCGATGTATAAAATAATAAATTCTTGGTAATATCAAAAGTAGCATAAGACCCAAAAGTGTGTCAGAACGGTATAGTAGTTAATGAGAGTTGGTCGCAAGGTAAAAAAGGGAAACGAAGGGGGGTCGGAAAATACGTCATGAAAATCGAGGTACTCCAGCGCCGCCGAGTGAGGCGTTTTAGAACGTATGTCTACGGGCGAGTAAATCGAAGAGAGATAATCACGCCAGACTAAAGACTAAATATAAAGTTGCTAGTACTATTCCAACTAGTAGGTTATGTAGTCTATAGTGTGACTAGGTCTCACTAGAAATTTTAATAGGCGCGAAGGTACAGCTGAAACACTTTTGGGTCTTATGCTACTTTTGGTAATATTAACGATTTAATTAATTAGTAATAGTTTTAGGAAAAACGACAGGAAGCGGTGTCGGTATAAGTTTCAAACGAATTAGAGGAAAATGAATATTATCTCTAAGCGTTTTATTACTTCTAGTAAAACTTTCCTATATAAATGACTTGGAGCAGTCGGTCATAGATCTTTTTTTATAAAGGACACTACCGTTAATTATCCGCAATGGAGGCTGTCCTAGCTGTCCTCTCTTATCAGCGAGGATACCATTATTCGGGACTGTTTATATATTTAAAATTTAAATTTTCCTATTTTTGTTGCTTCGCGCTTCTCTGATTGATGGGGTTTACGGGGCCCCAAACCTGATGTAAACGATTGTATGTAGATTCTCAGCAGCTCGGTCACTTTCTAAGGTGATGAACGAGATCTTCTATGGCACCGTTTGAATTTGTAAAACATCCATTTTCTTCGTAGTACTTCGGGAAAAAACTTGAGACAAAAAAATACGGGTATTACAAAGATTTGGGACTACGGTAAAGCTATTTATCTTATAAATCTGCTCAATTTTAATGGTGGACGTAATGGTATATGTTTCACAGCTGATTCGCAAAGATACTACACTTTAACTTAGGCAAACGACTTATTTCAAATTCATATAAAATATTTTCTACAAAGTAATCAATTTTGTTGATATGAAATGATACTACATTTTGATCGTAGCCACGCAACGAAGAAGCTTAATCTGATTGAATTTCCAAAATATATTTGGTACGAAGTCATACATTTTGTTGAAATTTAAAGATACTGCACTTTGATCTCAGACAAACGATTAAGTAACTTAATTTGAAATATTAAATACACATTTTTTTATAAATAATCATCTATTTTTTTCAAAATCAAAAATATATTTATAGATGCTATCTACACATAAATGTTTTATTTGCTTTATTTTAGTAACAAAATATTTTCTTGTTAAAGGGAGTATAACCCCTCTTGTTTGGTAGGGTGCGCTTAGACTACACCGACTAGCTTCCACAAGCCTTCCTAGCGGGGGGCAAGCAAGTAGTTGGAAGGCTTGTAGAAGCTAGTCGGTGTAGTTTAAGCGCACCCTACCAAACAAGAGGGGTTACACTCTTTCTTAGTCAAATAAAGAAAAACATATTTGTAATTAGTTTTTTCAAAAAGTTAATTGTAGAATTTCGCCAAAACAAATACACCGCTAATAATGAAAATTTCAAACTCTTTTTTGGAGAAATCAAACTTTAGTTAACACGGAAGCCCGAGAAATTTCGAATCTACTCCACGCTCGCCTGGAAAATTAACAACCCAACTTTAAGCCATTGGATAACGACTTAGGAAAAATGAGGAGTACGTGATGACTGATTTTCATTCGTTTTGCACGTGAACTGCATTTATTTTTTTTGAATTGTCTTCTTTTCTTCAGTGGTTTTCCCAACACATACAATTACGTATTCCACAACTGGCATATACTGTCAAGAATGTATTAACAGGAATAAGTTCGCCTTATGATTCCTGGAAGAAAAACCACGCCCTTCCGCTTTCCCCTTTTAACCGGTAAGGGGGGAAGACAGCTCTGTTTCTTCATGTAGGCCAGTGTTTCCTAAACTGTGTAAGGCGGACCCTACCGTTCCTCCTCGTGGTTCCAGGGGAACTATTTGGGGGAAAAATATAAAGCTAATAACCCATAGGGCTCAAATTTGTAGCACGTAAAACGTATGCTGTTTATAAAAAAATGTCATAAATAAACCCGCAAGTTGCGCTAATAAAAAATTAAATTCGATTTTTTTTTATTTTTCAGGAATCATGAAAACAGAGGTCATAGTGGCTCCTTCGTATAAATTCTTGATATTACTGAGCTAGTGGTATTCAAAAAGGCAAATTTTGTTTGTTAGATTACATATCCGTTAAGGAGTTGCCCAACGCGTGTACGGTATTTCTTATTGTCGTTACGGAGTTGTAATTCGCTCTAGCCGCGCTGAAAAGAAACTTTTAAAAAGACACAGACGCGGTTTTTCGCTGGTTTTTTCTTGGTGCTGTCTTTGGATTTTGCATTTCTTCCGATTCTCCACTAATGTATCCAGGCATTCCTAAAAATGGCCTTTTTTTCGTCCTTTAAGTTTTAACCCCATTAATGTCAAAAATTCAAAAGCTATTTCGCTATTGGTTGAAAATTTGCTTCGTTATCTCTAATTTTATGTTTTTTTCCCCGCTAAGTACGATTATATTTTAATTTTTGGATCCAGTTCTGTCATCGTCTATTGTTAAAGTTTTCTTTCGACAAGAATTAGCAAAGTGGAGGCTCTATTGTAGTGACAATAGATCCGATTGAATCAGGCAGGTTTCCAAAGTTTGTGGCCGTGGACTTAATAGTTGCGTATATTTGCAATGATCGTGCTGCATTGCTTAAAAGTCCTATTCAAGTACATGTACTAGTCGCTCGTTTAGTCTTGGAGGAGAGAAGGGGTTCCTGGAGGGGAAAATGTGAAAACCATAGCTCGGGACGTTTTTTTTGGTCGGACTCTCGTTAAATGCGGCCACCATTGAGGGGAATTTGGAGCTATATTATTATTTTTTTTTGCAAATTGCAAACATAATGATGTTTTTTTTTTAAGTTGATGCAGTAATGGAGTTTCGGTTAAAACTAGAAATCCATTTTTGGGTGAGTTCTAACTTAGCATTTCTCTTTCCGGGTTTAGGTACTGGATAAAAAGTTAAATTCTTGTGAAATCTTGAATCACTTCTACAATCTATATAACAACACTACTTTCCCATAATAATGAATTAATTGTAAAAGTATTAATATTTAAACTAACGCGTAAAAGACCGTTGGGCATTCCTAAGCCTTGTGTGATCTAAAAACGTCTTCCAAATGTGCAGACGACTAATTCGAATTTATTATTAAATTTATCCACCGCTAGATGCTACTAAAGTCCTAGGTCCGACCAAAAATTACCGCCCCCTGCCTTCCCCCTGTCCCGCGCTCGGGTACCTATCGCCTATGCTCTTGGTTTTATATTTTCCCCTCCAGGAACCCCTTCTCTCCGCCAAGGTATAATCTTAGTCGAAACCCCCCGTTTTGCGGCTTAAACGCCGCCGAGGCGTTTTCGAAACCTTTTCGGCGGCGTAGACGTCATCTTTTGAGGACTAAACAAAGACTAAAGAAAAATCATGGGACTGGTAACTGTAGTATTAATTTAGTCCTGGCTTTACCGAGTTGCCAGATTTCGTGGTTTTCTCCCCCCGCCATTTCATGTTTGTTTTTGAAATGGCTCGGTATTATCTCAAACGAGTTTAATTAGGATAAGCTGATAACATTATCGATCGAACTTCTACAACTTTAAAATGAATAAACCTAAAGGTAGACCGTGAAAGTTAGATAAAACGCCAAAATGGACGTCAAAAAACTGCTATTATGACGAATGCCGATCTTACAACAGAAGAGGATTAGTTGCGATATATACCTTGATCATGACTATTGTTTTGTTCAAAAAGATATAGTTTTTTATCCCTTCTCGAAACTGTGCTTTGTTTATAGAAAGGGTGAACAACTGCCACCGTTTTAGTTGAACTACACTATGCTTTTCTATAGAGTAGTAGCACTCCGTAGCTTTGGCCATGGCCGCCATTGTGGGCGCCAATTTTTTATGAATAGGAAAAAGCATGGGTGACGTCGTGTGACGTAGCACTGCCATTACTCTATTTCATCGTCTATAAATAAAGCGCCAGGTACTTCGTTTTCATTTAGCTCCCCAACAGCGAAAGGCAGCGTAGACGCCATGTTTGTTGTTTACTAACTGGAAAATGCGCCGCAGTAAGAAAATGATTTGCCGCAAGAGGGCACAATTTTGATAGCCGTCGCTTTTTCGCCAACAAGGCTGCCAGTGAAGTTAGAGCGTCCTCAAAAGATGGCCACCACTCAACTTGACTTAAAGCCAAAGTCGGGTCAGCCGCAAGCTATCGACTAAGACTATTAGTTAGTGTAGGGAGCTGTTGGCTCGATCTCGTGGCATGCAGGGCTTGCCACCACCCTCCTACGTATTGTAAACCGGCCACCTGAATTAATGGCTTCAAAAGTCGCATGATGACTTAGGCCTAAGGTGGTGCCTTGGGTATTAGCCTAGCTGATTATTATTATTATTATGAAACACGTGCACCGTCTGATGACCGAGGCTTAGCATCATATTTTCGATTGGACAAAAATAAGTTAAAATATAACAAGTATACACACCTAAATAATGTTTATCAACAAAGATTTTAAAAGATTAAGTATTTTTTAACGAGTTACAAGTAATTTTCTTTGCCGGTTAAACTGAGAAATCAGTGAAAATCACCGTCGTGATAAATCAACATATGTCGTGCTGTGTCTACGATAGGGGGCGTTGCTTTGCGGGATATTTTTAGCTTAGTACGGAAAAGCATTCAAGGGGTTTCTTTGGAGCCGAACTAACGCTTTAAAAACTAATATGCAGTTAATTAAAATGTATAGAAAGCAAATAATTATAGATTTTCCGATTAAATTGGAGAGAGAAACAGCATAATAACCAAAGATTTCAGGTCTACTAGTAGTCGAATAGGTCATAAATGGCTTACACGGAAACACACACTTAGATATCATATTACGGGCCCTGATGAATATTAGCTGCCATTGTTATTTATAATTTCCCCCTTTTTGATCTTAAGAGAATTCGTGAGAAGATATTACGTCACTTCCTGTGAGAAGGACCGTCCAAATTTTGAGAAGTGAGAATTATCGCTATCTTAGAACTTTGACGCGCCCCTGTCTACGAGCGCGCGCTACAGTCGCCAGAGAATTATAGGTTTTTCTAGCGCGCGTGCAAGTCACTCGTGCGAAGAATTTACTAATAAAGCCGTGTCTTGTGACGTAAGAGCATCATTTTAACAAGTTGGACAAGCCCACTTTTTATTTTATAAAATCAACTATTAGCACTGGCGTTTGAAAAAAAAAAATTGGTAAATTAAGAAGCTTCTCCTTTTCCGTACCTAGCGACATCTGGCCTATGATATTGTTGGATTTTTCCAACACTATTGACGAAGCATTTAACTAAATATGCCGGTCGGTCGGTTACCAGTTACAACCTGGCTAGCCAAAGAATCAACTGTAGAGCTTGGCGTTTGGATAAAAATTAACCACTTATTTTATTTTTATCCATAACCTACAATTATCCGAAAAT
This sequence comes from Leiobunum rupestre, assembly GCF_980474605.1. Taxonomy (NCBI): domain Eukaryota; kingdom Metazoa; phylum Arthropoda; class Arachnida; order Opiliones; family Sclerosomatidae; genus Leiobunum; species Leiobunum rupestre. The sequence continues at coordinate 68,581,997 of NC_143387.1, forward strand.
ATAAATAATTTTTGGCATGTTAAATAATAATCATCATAATAATAATCATCTAGGCTAATACCCAAAGCACCACCCTAGGCCTAAGTCATCGAGTGACTTTTAAAGCCTTTAAACAGGTGGCCGGGTTACAATGCGTAAATCGTTGTTTATCCATGGATAATATCCATAAATAAACAGTTAACCAAAATATTAAGATTAATCGAAATTTTGTCAGTAAATTTATCTGTTACGCAGAGCTCTAATCAACTGTCAGTCTTTCAGCCAAGCTAGCTCAACTAGGCCCGAAATTAACTTAATAAACACCATTTTCTTGAATTTTTAAAAAGGCGTAACGATCTCCGTCAGGCCTGACACAAACATTTTAGCATTTGTGCTCTTTGGGATTAGGAAGTAACAATTATTTCTGACTCCGCTAAAATCCCAAACGGCAAGGACCACATAAAGTCTAGCTTGTGTGTCCAGGCTCAGTGAATTAATATAGAGGAGCTAAGCTACTAACAAGAAACCACATAGGCCTAAGTCATCTAGCGACTTGTAATGGTGGCAAGGTTATTGACGCGTTTATTACGGAAAAATTACATATTAGATTTCTCATCTATATATAATACCATAAGTAACAAATCAAAAAATAAATATGACACCGAACGATTTCGGTTAATGATAGTCGGTAGCAGAGTTATTGCGTAATAGAACGTTTCGGAAGAGGAAACATGTTGCAATCGTTTCGTTGGCAAGATTACTGCGAGGCTAGATTGATATCTATGAAAACCAGTGAAAACGAGTTTAAGTATCAATTAAAACAAACTAAATTAAGAAACGAATGAGATGTTAATATTAGTAAATTTAGAGATTAGTAAATTAGAACAACCTTAAAAGATTAAACCAAAATTATTATTATTAACTAGAGTTTAAATCATTATGAAAATTATTAAATAATGATTACATGAATTAAATCATGATTTATTGGATTATATCACTAAATGATTAAATCAAGGATTAAAAGATTAAATCTAGATTGAAATGATTAAATTAAGGATTAAAAGATTAAATCTAGATTGAAATGGTTAAATTAAGGATTAAAAGATTAAATCTAGATTGATATGATTAAATGAAGGATTAAAAGATTAAATCTATATTGAAATGATTACATTAGGGATTAAAATATTAAATCTAGATTGAAATGATTAAATTTAGGATTAAAAGAATAAATCTAAATTGAAATGATTAAATCGAGATTGATATGATTGAATTAAGGATTACAAGATTAAATCTAGATTGATTTTATTAAATCTAGATTGAAATGATTAAATCTAGATTGAAATGATTAAATCTAGATTGAAATGATTAAATCTAGATTGAAATGATTAAATCTAGATTGAAATGATTAAATCTAGATTGAAATGATTAAATCTAGATTGAAATGATTAAATCTAGATTGAAATGATTAAATGTAGATGGAAATTATAAAATCTAGATAGAAATTTTCATCATTTAATCATAATTATTGGGACACTATAACGTAGTAAAATGCTTCGCGTGGCCGAAACAAACTACCATTTAAAAATTAGCGTCATACTTACGTTACTTATGATAATACAAAGGATAAAAAGGATAATTAAACGATCGAGAAGACGGAGGACTGAATCTTTAGATCGCCGCGTTTTGCGGTTTAAAAGACGAGAGCGTGGTTGTCGGGTTCTTCTTATTATATTTTCTTCAAAACTTGGAAGATGAAACAGGGTCGGTGTCACGCGCTGCGAAACCGATACTTAATCATCTTTACGATCCCGCGGATTTGGGCATTATTTCTAGTCCATTTTGCAGCAAAGTACTCTAGAGTACCTCCAGCGCCGTTCCGGTGCGGAAGTCGAGTGGAGAGTGGAACTAATCATCCATCCTCGACGAGCGAAAGAAAAACAAGGAGGGGATCTTGGATGGCAGGAAGCTTTATCGATGAACGCGGTGCTGCCAGACGATTATAGTCAGTTTTACCTCGAATAGACATTGCTTCGTACTAAAATGTGGAGTTATCGTGACTTTATAAGCCCATTAACAGCAACATTGTAGTCATGGATGTGAAAGTTTTTTTTTTGTATACAGGGTGTTTCATAAGGTTATGCAAAAATTTGAAGGAGTTGTTGGGGGTGAGTTGATAAATATGCCTGTTTTTCCCCCATTTTCCTACGATGAGTGAAAAGAGCGCCAGAGAGCTTCAAAGCTACTAGCCCTTGGAAGTAGGCTGCAACAATCTCACAACCAAGCAGCAGGGACTTTTACTACTATTTAAGTTTCCTTTTTTACGCTGGTTACCTCGATTTGTTTACACAGTCCTTCTTTACCTATCACACGAACCCAAACCTTAATTTTCGCAATCCCCTGCTACTTAGTTTTGCGCTTGTTACAGCCTATTTTCAGGGGCAAGCAGGCCACACTTTGAAGCTCTTTGGCGCTCTTATAACTTATCGTAGGGAAATCAAGCCTACTTTACAATTCACCTCCTACAGACCCATAAAATTATGCATAACCTTTTGAAACATCCTGTATAGCTAAGGAAACCCACGTGAAAATATTATATTTGAAAATATTGAAATATTGTTAATGTTATATATTAACACAATTGATAAATCGTTATTACACTGTTTACAATAGCTTGTTTAAAAATGTAACGACAAAATGAGTGGGTTTTCTCCATGGTGCCTATATATTTAAAACCTTCGTACTCGAAAGCAGGAATCCATACCTCTACTCGGAATGCTTATCGCGGCAGATTTTCGTCTCGATGTGGCTGACGGTTTTTTTGACGTCACTATGTTAACTTAACAAACAACAACGTGGGAGGGGAGTGCGCGCAGAGGGGATTTTTTCATTCGTGGGCGGGGCCAAAGCCGTCAGAGTGATCTTATCATACGCGATACGGTAGGATATGCATTCCAAGTAGAGGTATGGATTCCTATCAAAAGCTAACATTTGTGGGATAACTGTATGAGATGAGTAGTTATTTTTTCAAAATTACCACCTAGAATCAGTTTAGGGTGATGGAGATTAGCGGACCTAGTCTGAAACTCTTTTAACTGCCATAAAACACGGAGTAAATGAGGCTTAGTAGGTGTCTATCACTGGCTTTTCGTTAAAAATATATGGTCCAGGACCAAATAGGTCATATTGTGATATTTCAAAAGTATTACTACAGGAAATGTAATTTTTACAGTTTCGCATTGCTATTACCAGAAGGTTATAATATCCACCAAAAATTGCCGCATCTACTACTCCGCCTAACGGTGTAAACTTAAAATATGTAAAATTTTAATTTCCTTCCAATTGGCTAAAAGGGTTTCCCCTCGAGTTCTTCGGTTTCCACTTCCATAAAAACTTGTAGAGGTTAACGGTAATAGTGAGTGTAGGGAACTGTTGGCTCGCGTGACATGAAGGGCTTGCCACCACCCTTCTACGCGTTGTAACCAAGTCACTTAAATTAAAGGCATTAAAAGTCGCTTGAGGACCTGAGCCTAAGGTGGTAAATTGACTATTAGCCTAGATGATTATTATTACTATTATTAAGTTAGCAGTTTCAAACAACTAACATTAGCGCGTTACTTCTCTCGTAAGAAACTTCTGATAAAACATCTTAAACGTTCGGAGACTCGCATTTTCAGGCTCTGTGTTAGCTAGGGATGTTTTAATCCCTAATGACCAACTTTCTTCTCGGGATGATAAATGAAATTAAGGCCCATCCCACGTGGCCCCTTTTTCAACCCCCCCCCCCCCGCTTTCATTATTTTCTTTGGGGGGTGAGGCTCGGCCTAACAGTAGTTTCAACTTTATTTCAGCTAAGCCTTTGATATCCCAGTGCAAGAACGGTTTTAAGCCTTTGCTGTTTTCTTTTCTTTTTTCTCGGCTGTTTCCAATTGACGTAGGATTATTTTCTAATGGAGACGGATAAAGCCCCCGGGTACAGCAGCGCCATCTATCCCGAAGGGATTTTATTTATTCATGTGTTCCGCGCACTTTCCTCTTCAAAGAGTAGGGACTGATGCTGTATTAATAGTTGCTTCCAAAGCGCCGGTAGTGTGAAGTTTACGCCTGACGAAATTGAATTTGATTGTTAAGTAACGGCACATTTTTACCGAATTAAAACCAAATCGAACATTTTCTACGTTTACTTTTAAAAGCGTAATGAGTCCCCAATCTTAGGTAGCTTAGTTTTAACTGGACGTATTATTCGGCCGCTATTTTCCGTTTTTCGCGGCGAAAAACTTGTTTTCGGTTCCTTTAGATTTCTAGCCAGCGGAGATTTGCAATTTAGCTTGTCTTTCGGGTTCCGGCAAGGTACACCTACGGTATCAAATATAATTCGTGAAACATGTCAAGCTATCTGGGATGTAGTGTCACCTCTATATGTGAAAATTCCAAAACCCAATGACGAGTGGCGCATTGTCAGCGATGGTTTTGACCAAATGTGGAATATTCCAAATTGTTTTGGGGGTATAAGATGGAAAACATGTCGTGATTGACTGCCCACCTAGAAGGGGATCTCAATAAATATAAATATTTGCCGAAGCGGAAATGGCACAGGAAGTGACGTCAAAATATGTAGCGTTCTTATTGGCTACTAAGATGGAAAACATGTCGTGATTGACTGCCCACCTAGAAGGGGATCTCAATAAATATAAATATTTGCCGAAGCGGAAATGGCACAGGAAGTGACGTCAAAATATGTAGCGTTCTTATTGGCTACTAGAATTATAAGGACCGTTACGGAGCGAAAAAAATAGAACAAGGTTGTCGTCCGCCGAAAACCCGTTTTCGGACGTTTTTCGGGAATTTCACGTCCAGTGAAAACCTAGCTTTATCTTAAAAAGCTTCTGTTTGGCGTGTAAAAATTTGGCGTGAGCTAGAAATAGTTCAAAATACACGCTAGCGCTACTAGCTTTTCAGTGTTCATCCACGCTTGTATTTTGCGCTACTTTCGTGAGCTTGCGAAACTAGATCGGGGCTCGCTTATAGCAAAGGATGATAAAATTAGCGAATATGTAGATTAGTTCATTATTTAAGGGATAAAAAAGCTACACCCTAAACATATTTGAAGAAATTTAAAAACTTACTAATAGCTCGTACCGATAGGTCTTCGAGCAAACAAAAAGACGCGAAACACGGACCAAATAGATCTTCGATGGAAAAATTAAATTAAATTAAGTAAAATAGCCAGAAATTCCAACGCTAGACCGGTGTCGTCCTATTTGGGATTCGTTAGTACCGTGCGGGAAATCTGGCTCGCGATTATAACACCGAATAGAGAAACTAAGCCTAAATATTAAAAATTTCAAAACGAGTTGCTTAGCAACGGAAAGCCGAATAGGGGGAGAGTGGTGGAGATTTGTAGGTACGAAATGTAACGTTAAAAGGAACCACCTATGATAGCGTCGATCAAATCCTACGAGTTATTTTCACGCGCAAGCGAAAGTTTCAAGCATGACGTCTGCCCATGTGACTACATTCAGCCAATGGGAAACTGGTTGTAATTTGTAATTTGTTGCGCATCACGAGGTCGGCGTGTTACCGAACTAGGTTTATTTGTAATATTCACTAGTATTACCAGTAGCCCACAATGTAATCCACTGTGAAATTGACAAAGAAACCAATAAAAGAAAATGAAAAACAGGACAATAGAAAAACCAGAAAAAATAAATCAAAGGGATTTATACGAGAGCTGCCAATTATTTGGAATCGTCAAGTTTAAGAGTATCGTGACCTTATTTGTTTAATTATTTTTCTAAATATAATACAAATTTTATTTGGTGTATGTGGCAGCGTGGCCTGCACACCATCATCAGCAATGTATGTAATGACATCATCAGGTGTTGCCTTTACATCGATTCTAAATTTAGAAGTTCGCTTATATCATTTATTCTTTTTACGTCAATTTACGTATCAATAGACCAATTTTCAGAAGTATCCAAGAAATTAAGTCTATTAAATCCATTTTCTGGTAAGTTTATTTTACGAGCGAACATTTTCCATTTTTTCTGCGATGGCGGCTTACGTTCGACGAAGTTTATGGAAAGCTTTGGTGCTTTAGGCATTCCAAGTGTATGAGTATATTAATTCCTGTTTTGAATAATTACATTACCGTTCCATTTTCGTAGGTTTTTTGGCTTCTGTGTATATATTTTTAATACACGTAAAATCGATGGTTATTAGAGCTTAGTGATTGAATGGTTCGTTAAAAATAAGTGAGTCTAGGAGGTGCTGTTTGCGCATCCCGTTTCTTCATATTTTCCAATAATTCGGTTTTTATGTACTTGGTGAGATGCGCCGCTCTTAATTGAGTTTCTGAACCCATAGAAAATTCAATTTACGTCTCGTCTACTGAATTTTTTTTTCTTCTTACTTTAGCCTACGAAACAATTTCAAAGTTTTCGCGCAGAAAATAGAGATAAGGAATGGAAACTATACGGACTAAGCCAGCGCGAAAAAAACGCGTGGGGGAATAGTGTAGGAATTAGGACGTAGCTACACTGCTCAGACTGTTCATATGCGATTTCTATAGTGAACTAACCTCTCTCGATTTGAGCTGTTTACATGTTTAGAAGTATTGAAACTGTAATAAATAACCTAAAATTAAAATCTATTAAGTCATATAATGATCGAAAACGATGGTTAAAATGTGACCTCAAACGCCTATTTTATATAATTTTTTTTTAAAGAATTCTGGCTCTCAATTGAAAATTGAGCCAATTTTTAGTTATTAATTATTAGACGGGGTAAGTCACCCCGCGAAAACGTGAACGGTTTAACTAGAATGAGGTTAAATTTTACACAATAGACTCAGCTACAAGTATTTCGTTCACGTTTTCGCTGGCTGACTTAACTTGTGTAATAACTTAAAGGGAATTGAAATATGGAGCGACCAAATACCTGAGGTTCTATTCCCTTTAAAATAAGCTCAGGGATAACTTTCAATTTAGACCTTTAATTATTTTTTAAAATATTTAATCACATTTAAATATTTTTTATCTATTCAACAAAAAAAAACGAGCTCCATCCATTTTTATTACACCACGTTCATTAAAAATAATTTGAAAATTGTCAAAAAATATGATTTTGAGTTGTTTCATCAAGTTTAAGATTTATTAAAATAGGTTAAATCAAATCATTGCTTTATAATAATTTGAGATTACGTATCATTGCTTTAGTCCCAAAAAGAAGTTATTTACCAAAAAAAACCAAACGCCAGGAAAACTGATGAAAAAGTTTAACAATGTTAGTAGCTTCAAACCTGGTGGTAGACGGAACGGCTCGTGAAAGCTTGAGTTTCCATTCCTTATCTTTGACTTCCCTCTTCTGGCTTTCTAATAACCTGGGATAAAATAAGTCTTTCGGAGAAACCTTACGAATTTTTAGTAAACATTATCACCACCAGAGGGGCGAAAGAGCTTTCTCGGCATCGCCCGCTGTTTATTATTTATCACAAACTGAATTTTCTCAGAAGGCCGTATTCCCGGAGGCGAATACGAACCTGCATTAACTTTTAATTCATTCATATTTCCGCCACAAAGTAATTAAACTTAAAAATAACAATTGCTTAGAAGAGTTTAAAGGGTAATATTTACTAAAACTGTATCTAATCATACCAAATAATGCATTATAAAACAAAGTATCATATCAGAGTAAGTTGTCTGAATTTGTAACTAAATCCTTTTCACACGCTTCTATTATTGCAGTGTCGTTCTATAAATGACTCTCCGTAAAGGCTTAAGACGCTGAAGATAAGACTTCACTTACGCAAACAATAATTATAAGCTTATGGTTTTAGTTTCTTCAAAGCGCTTATGCACGACTAAATTTAATGTCTTTAACTCTTTTCTAAGAAATGACGTTGATACTTGGACCTAATTTTTGAGCAAGAGGGCCTTGAAGAGAGGGCCTTGAAGAGAGGGCAAAATCCCCAGGGAAGGCGTCCCAGAAGCATTCTTTTTAGGGGCCCATCACCTTGCCCGGGTAAAATCCGGTATAAGGGTCCGGTGTTATGTCATTTGGCCAGGGCCACGAAATGTCTCTACAAGGTTTTACCACCTTAATATAGGACAGTACATATTTTCCAACATTTAGCCCATGGCTGTTCTCAATTAATTCAAAACCAAACACGAGCGACCGATATAAACACTTTAGATATACTGTTTACGCTAATATTCACTTGATCCCCACTAGACGTAACTACCTCCTTATAATATATATTTAGAACCAGGTGTAAATAAGAGAGAAGTGCCCTTCCCCTGTACTGCCAATTTAACTCGTTCGAGATGTTAACTTTCGCGGGTTAGCGTTGTTTGTTTTACAAAATAAAATTGGAAAAAATACACAGTACGGGCTTAAAAATATTTTTTAAAGATAAGTAGATATCCCTACGCGAGATAATTCTAACACGCAAATCATCAGGGAGAGTAATGCGCTAATAGAGTATTTTCCGCCGTATGTCGTTGCATTCTTCCGCTGTTTGGTTGGAAGTTCGAGCCCATTTAAGCCCGTATCGACCTGAGAAAGCGCGTTTCACATTTAATGCCCAATAGGTGGGTTTACCGATGTATAACTGGGTAGTAAGTCACAGGGTCAGGGCGATGTTAGGATTTTGTTTTTAATTTCAGAAGTTCTTGAGATGGCACCACTAGTACGTTTTAGCTACAACTTAGCAACTATTGGCGCCATCTCTCGATTGAAAGAAGCTAAAAAATCCGAGTTTTTTGCTTACCCATGTAAAGCAAACTCGGCGTCAAACGAACTGTAAACCAACCTATAAATGGTTACTTCTCTGGAAAGAGATATATTATATACTTTTGGTCTAATTGTTCGTCGTTGAATATGGTTAGATTTAGTCTGGATAAGTGTAACGAACCGTAGAAGCATTTGAATTGAAAACTAATTGAATTTGTTGATGAATACTGGAGGCCTGATCTGAAGAGATAGCATAAAGGAGGACGTCTCCGCAACACACGAGAGTGATGTTGCAAAGTGTAATTACGACGAAAGGAATTTCTCCGGGAGAACGTGTTCCATCGTTTCCAAACGGAGTCTCTTCTCAAGGATGAGAGCGGCGAATAAATCTTCTCAATCAGGAGGAGCGGGATCAACCCCCTTTTTAAAAGAACTCATTTGGATTTCTCTTTGGATTAATTAGTAAATTTATCTTCGTTTTCTCCGTAGTCTATCCGACTGCTATGCCTTATAATTAAAATTACAATCACCATTCGTTCTTCGCTTGGTTCTTAATTAACGAATTTTAATTCTAACTTTCGTTTGATTTCGAAACATTAATTAGACGTTAATTTATATTCGAAATTTAAGCTTGCCGGTTTTTGGTTTCGTAATTTTTATATTTTATTCATTCCTAATACCTTTAATTAGACTCTTTCCACCGTAATTAACGTTGGCGCACCGAATTTTTACGGTTCATTTAGTTCCTAGTTAATCATTTAGATTAAAAATAATTATATTGCGCTTTAGCTATTTTACTTTGTCCTCTTTGAAGTTAACATCGGACGAAACGTCACTAATTAAGTTTCTAAAGACTAAAATTTTTCTTTAATAAAATAATTAGGAAAGTATATAATATGTATCATCCGCTATAGACCTATTCGTGAAATGGAATTAAAACTTTAAGCCATTAAAGGTTCAATTTTAATGCTTTTAGTTATTCCAGATGGCGCCAATTTAAAACTTTTGGTGGGAAGGGAATACGCGCAGATCTATTACAAAAAGAAACCAACTTCTAAAAATATTTCAAGCGAAGTTTTATGTAAAATCTATAAACAAAAGTTCAACTTAGAAAAAAATTCACCATATAGAAAAATAGGAAAAAAATCTATATTTTTCTTGAGTTTAGATGCTTAAGTTTCAGACGGCTGGCGCCATCTCTGAAAGGATATTCTCATTATACAAATGTGTATCGGTATATTGAAATTTTAACTACATACAAATTTAAACGCCAAGTATTCCCGATCGAGTTTTTTCTTAATATGCATAGAACTCTTTAACTTTAAATCTAAAGTTTTGACAAATGACTTTTAATGTTTTTAATTTAATTTAATGGTTTTGTCAGGGTTATTTAACTATTAGGAGGTTGGATTACGACGCTATAGCCGTAACAGAAATACGTGTCCTTCAAGAAGGGGGATTTTTTATATTGACTTTTTAAAATGATTGTATACCATTGGATCGAATGTACCATTGAACCGAATTCCAATCGACCGAAAACCGCGTTTTGCGCGGTTTTCATTAAATATCATGTTAGAGATACATTTTTATCTAAATATATAAAAGATACAATACATACAACTACTATACATTCGGTCAAATGGGAAATCGGTCAAAGGGGAATTCGATCGTATGGGAAAACTCATACAAGCGAATTCCCATACGACCGAATTCCCATTCGGCCGAATAATACGATTTTGACGGATTTTAACCTAACCTTACCTAAGCTTCACCAGAACTAAAACCTATACTATAGCCCATACTATGTCTTTAGTATCGGTTTGACTTATAAAACGTGCAATGTATTCTAAGTATTGGTGCCTGACGGCGCCGCACACTCGCTTCACTCGAGCGCTGGGGGCGCGCGGCGCCACCCCAACCCCATTCTCGCTATCACGATGGGTCGTCTACAACGCGACCTAGAGGACAGTACCTAGAAAAATGCACCTAGTATTGTCCAATCCGATATTAATCCAACCTAACCTAACCTACCAAATCAGATATTACTTAATTCGGTTGAATGGGACCCCGCCATCTTGGTGCTATTTTTATAAATATATTGGCTATATATTGATTTGGTCAAATGGGAATTCGGTTGTATAACCGTTAAAATCACCCTCTATTGCATATAAGTAGACGGCGGTGAAAAAATAAGAAAACAATGGTAGCGCCAAGTAATTAATAAAATATTCTAATAAAATTTATTTATTTTATAACTTATATTTTAAGTGAATTAAATATATATTTCAAATTATGAATAGGTTACCTAGACGGCCATCTGGTTCAAGCTTGCTTAATCAAACCTCCTTAAGTTCAATAACCCTGGTTATATTTTAAATTATTTTATTGAACCTCGGTATTTCCTTCTCATTTAAATCGAAATGAAGCCAGGACAAATTTTCGAGGATGACAACAGGGAGCTTTTCTTTGAAACTCCATTGTCCGGACTTGGACAAAAGACGACAAAAATCGCTATGTTATTTTTCATATTGACCCACAACTTGTTGAAATAGCGGTCTGAATAATATATCGAAAATCGAAATCCACAAAAGCTCGTTAAACAAAAAATTTTCGTTGCATGTAGAAATTAAAAAGACAAAAATTTAATGGAGTTTAAAAGGCCAAAAGAATTCTAGCAGCTTTAGAATTAGAGAATATGAAAGGTTTGATGTAGAATCCGAATATTTCCAGACTTAGCAAAAGTAATAACATTTTTAGCGCTTCATTCCTTTTCCCATCTCTACCAAGACATTCCATCTCAATATTTACATTTGCTCCCTGCCGTATTTATGGTATTTAAGATTCATTTTCCCTCGGCGAAAGAAATAAGTTGCCAAAAGCCATAGTGTAGTCCGGCGCTTAAGTCGCTATCTACATATTTGAAACCAAACATTTTTCGAGGAAAGCCCAGTAATATTCTAATATTAAGTTAATATTAGTATAATTCCTACTATTAATTTAATATTAGTATAATTCCTACTGTTAATTTAATATTAGTATAATTCCTACTATTAATTTAATATTAGTATAATTCCTACTATTAATTTAATATTAGTATAATTCCTACTATTAATTTAATATTAGTATAATTCCTACTATTAATTTAATATTAGTATAATTCCTACTATTATTTTAATATTACTTTCATTCCTAATTTTAATTTACTATTAATTTAATTATTAATTATAATTTACTATTAATTTAATTCCTAATTTTAATTTACTATTAATTTAATTCCTTATTTTAATTTATTATTAATTTAATTCCTAATTTTAATTTACTATTAATTTAATTTTTTTTATTTACTATTAATTTAATTCCTTATTTCAATTTACTATTAATTTAATTCCTTATTTCAATTTACTATTAATTTAATTCCTAATTTCAATTTACTATTAATTTAATTCCTAATTTCAATTTACTATTAATTTAATTCCTAATTTCAATTTACTATTAATTTAATTCCTAATTTCAATTTACTATTAATTTAATTCTTGATAATGGTTTAAAATTAGCAAAAAATTTCTTGCGCGTATAATATAATAAAAATTAGATTGTACCCGAATTACAACATTACAGAGTTTATATACATTTAATATAAGATATTACTTAAATAAAGTAAGGGGGTGGGAGGGGTTTAAAAATCTATTTTTCCCCAATAGCTCTTTCTATAAAACAATATACACGCCTAGGAGCAACAAACAAGGAGAACGCAACCCGTCAAAAGTCGTGGATTTTCTTGTGTACGTTTTTCATTGGCTAGACGCTTTAGCGCCTGCTGCCGTCGGAAGGGGAAAATTCGGAAATTGTCTTCCCCCCCACCCGTAAAACGTTCAGCGTAAAGGCTCGTGACGCTCGTCCAATGAAATTCGTACACAACCCTTCGTTAGCGTGTTTAAAGGCTAGCTGCGTTCTCCTTGTGTTTGTTGCTCCTAGATACACGCATACATGGATAAAAAGTGTTATTTTTTGGAGCGCGCGCTTCCTAATATTTCCGTGTAGAGGGTCTCGTGCGTTTTCGCGCGAGCTCAACAAAAACCAAAATATGCGCGCGCTCTCTAACTTTACTGCACGATGAATCGGACGTAATCACGGGACCTCTCGTATTTCCTATAAAGAGCTATTATTGACATAGTCTATTCCCGGACCTAAATTTACATTTATGGATTTATTTTCATTTCGGCTTTTTTTTAATAAAATAGGATTCCGATATATTAAGTTGGTTAAGTTGTTCCTACCATTCTTTAAGTTTAAATAATTTATTTTTTAATTTTTTCTAAGGGTTTATATGCGATGTTCCATTTTAGTTTATTCTTTAAGATTTGTCCTATTCTGGTTGTCATAATGGGGTAGTATGGTAAAGGAATAATTTTTCTATCTTAGGTTATGGGTTCTAAAGTTGTGAGATGTGATAATTCTTGTATCGTTTAAATTTTCAGAAAGATTTGTCGACCACGGTGGGGGAAAAACCTCTATATTTTGCCTCTAGACATAGAAACTGTTGTTGGAATTATTGCAGCGCGTTTAGTCCGTGTTGCCAGTTGAGAAAAATATCGTCCACGTGACGAACCTATAATTTGGGCGTAATTTTCGAGCTCCCTAGAGCTTTGGTTTCAAAGTAGTCTGAAAACATTAGAGCCAATAGAAGACTTAAAGGGGAACCCATTGGTAAGCCGTCTGTTTGTTCATAAAATTCATCATTTTATTTAATTCTTAATTTATCAATAATTTAATTTTTAATTTATTAATGATTTAATTTTTTATTTAACAATAATTTAATTATTAATTTATTATCAATTTAGTTCTTAATTTATTTTAATTTATTTAATTATTAATTTAGTTCTTAATTTATTTTAATTTATTTAATTATTAATTTAGTTATTAATTTATTTTAATTTATTTAATTATTAATTTAGTTCTTAATTTATTTTAATTTATTTAATTATTAATTCATTGATTAATTTATTATTAATTTAGTTCTTAATTTATTATTAATTTAGTTCTTAATTTATTTTAATTTATTTAATTATTAATTTATTTATTTATTAATATATTTATTTATTAATCTATTTATTTATTTATTAATTAGTTAATTTATTTATTAATTAGTTAATTAATTTATTATCCATTTAATTTAATTATTAATTAATTAATTAATTTAATTATTAATTAATTAAAAATTAATTAATTAATTAATTAATTTATTTATTTATTTATTTATTTTTCATTTATTTAATTTAATTATTAATTAATTAATTTATTAATTTATTTAATTAGTAATAAAATATTAACTTAATTCTAAAATCTTGCCTCACTAGATGGAGGGTTCCATACTCGTGGATGAAGCGAAAAACCCGAGGGGCAGCTCACTCCAATGATTGAATCATGATTAGATTAGATTAAAATTAAATCTGTAGCTCTGGCTGTACAAAGATTAAAAATGATTAAATAATGATTAAATTTTGGTTCATGATTATTAGGACACACTGTAACAAAGTGATCTGCCCCTCGGAAAAGCCCTCTACATATGATCTCTCTATACCCTGGGAGTCACCTTACAGATAATCAAGAGCCGCTCTTACTTTGGCAATGCGGTCAACCAAAACGAAATTTCAGTTATTTGTCTCTTGGTTGGAGTATCATTACGAGCTCCATCAATGGCGTGCCGGGCTTAAAATGAAAAAATTGAAATCCCACATTTTCCCCGAATCCTTGAGCAATCAACGAAGATTCCTTTGCCTGCTTTATATTTCGCAAGAAATGTTTATATATTTGGCCATAGTGGCTTTTATAGTTACCCCCTCGTTTAATTTCACTTTTACTTTTACTATTATACTATCAAGAACGTATTTATTTATACCTAGGGAGAATGTCTATGTCGAGACGGTTTTTAGCCTTTCTCTCAATCCACCCGTTGGTCCCCCCAGTACGCTCCTCCGCTTAAAATAAAACGAATAGTCCCGGTATTTCATTGGCTGCTTAAAATTTACGTCACCTAACGCGATGGAAATCAAACGCCGCTGACTTTTTGTCTTCCCCCCCGCTCGAGACGGGGGAAAGGCGTTCAACGTGCCCGGCGATTGTCGCAACATAATCATTCTGCCTAATAATAAATAAATGCATTCTTGATACTATTATAAAAATTCTCTAGATAATTTTTGGGAATTTTCCCTTGGTCCTTTAATATAAAATAACAAGATAGTATTTATATTACTAATATCCGATATTAGTAATATAGATAGTAATATTTGATAGAAGTCTGGAAGGTAGACCAGCACGATATTAAATATCGTGCTGGTCTACCTTCCAGACTTCTATCAAATGGAAACACACCATTTTTTTTTTCTTTTTAGAAAACGCGTATAAAAAACTTAATTTAACTGGTGTTGTAAATTGGAAAATTTTTCATTCCAAAATTAGTCTAATATATTGTTTGAAAATTTAAATAAAGCGGTATTTTCGCCTCATTTTTTCGAGTCTGAAAGTAAAACTAAACATAGACTAGTTTAAACTGATTAACAATGTAACACTATTAATATTTTGTAGTATGTTTACTGATATTAGACATTTTATATCGATAAAAAGTTAAAATCATTAAAAACCCTTAAAAAGTAATATGTTTCAATTTTTAATTTATCCGATTTGCGGAAAATTTTCCGGAAACTTTTCTGGAAATTTTTCCGCATTTTATTTTTCCGAAGGATTATTTTAAAGGAAGACCTAGACAGATGACGTTTTAATTTGAATTACGAATAATAATCTGCTAGGCTAATACCCAAGGCACCACCTTATGTTGATCTAGGTTGTAGATTTTGCTTCTGTAACCGGTTCGACTTCTAGGTTCTCAATAACTTAGCTATATTTTTGGTGATAATATTGATGAAAGAATTTTTCTCTATAAAGTTTTTTGAACCCGAGTTTTGTACTAAAATTTCATTCCCTTTTCCACCACCGCGTAAATGTCCAGCTTGTTTTTAAGTTAATTAATGTCTAGCTATTTAAAAATATTCAATGAAATTTTTATTTCCGTTAGCAAATTAAATTATTTCTAATTCTGTGAAAGGAACAATTTAGCATTTGAAGAAAATTCGTAATTTCTGTTTTAAACGGTTTCTACCACTAGATGGAGTAAGGATTGCATCAACATTGCGCTGTATTGAGTGAGTACCAGAGGCGAGTAAGAGCCTGCGCGCTTTGAAACATCGTCTATTAATTAATTCATATCCCGGCCGAAAAATTAGGTATTAAATAAAAAAAACTGTTACGTGTTGAAATTGTAATATTTAAAGTGTTGGTTGCACGAAAAATCGATAGTAATAAAAACGAATGAATGCGGGCTTGTTTTGAAGCCCAGAACGTTCTCATTCCAAAAATGTCATTGTCGAAACAAATTTCCAAGCCTAAGTGTATTAACTTTGAGTCCGATACTGACCTTTTTCGCTCCCCAAAATCCTGAAATTTTCGGCGAATTTTCTCCTCCGTAGCACGAGCAATTTGGGGCAAATCAAAGCTGTAGTTTTATTCCTAAAATAGAAGGAACTGAAGTGGGGGGATTCTCTTTACTTGTAGAAGTTTTCAAAACAGAGGTTTTTAATCATAATATTAGGCTTATTATCGAAATAAATTTTTTTTTACGCGCGCGCTACGTGGCGCGCGGGTCCCGACGTTTTAAGAAGAATTTACAAGGAGCCTTCGGTTTCATATCGTTTTTCTACTACGTAGGCTTGTGTATGCCTATTTCAATTACTACTGCGTAGGACTTTTTCCTGGGTGTTAAATCAACCCGCTTTTAATCCCAGATGTAAAGAAATGTATTACAGACAATTGGCCAATGATACGCTTCGCATTTTCTGACGTCATGGGTGCCGAGAAGTCTGGAAATTCGCCGAAAAACTCGACTTCCACCATTTCGACTACTTTTTATAATAATTCAAAGACCACTTAACTGATTTTGATGAAATTTTCTGTACTTGCTATAAAATGTTTGCTCTTTCTAATGAACCATTAATTAGCCATAGCTAAAATTTCGTGCAACCAACACTTTAATATAAAACATTATCCAAAAGGCTCAATTAATATCGAGAAAGATAGCTAACGTGTCACTTAAAACGCCAATTTTTAAATAATTTTTATGAATATATTAAAGTTCTAAATTGGGAATTTGTTTTGTATAGATTTTAGACTATATTACGATTGATTACCGCTGCCTGAAAAACAATAATTATTTGAGATTACCGCAGCCTGAAAAACAATAATTATTTGAGATTACCGCAGCATGAAAAACAAGGAATATTTTAGATTACCGCAGCCTGAAAAACAGTGAATATTTGAGATTAACGCAGCCTGAAAAACAGGGAATATTTGAGATTCCCGGAGACCGAAAAACAATGAATATTTGAGTTTCCTGCAAATCGAAAAGGAGGACGCATTAGATTTCCCGAGGACCAAAAACCGAAAAATGAATCAATTTTGAAATTGCCGCAGACCGAAAAAAGGAATTTCAAAGTTGTCGTAGTAGAATTGATTCCGCCATTGAGCAAGTATTAACTCTAACGAAGAATGTGTGTATTTCGAAGTGGCTCCGATATTCCTGCATTCTCCGAGCTCAGACGGAGAGCCAGACGAGATGTTAGAGGGAAAATACTATTTGCGCTAATTAAAGACCCCATTCTTTTGGACGCAATTTCACAAAAGATGATTAGAAGTATTTGTCCCTTCAAAGAAACGAAACGGATAGATAGCGACGCCTTTTTTCAAAAGTCATCGTCTTTAGAAACTCGAGATATTTACTCTTCCTTCAGTTTCATTTTTCATTTAGTGCACTTGAATTTCCTCTTTGAATATCGACAAATAAAATCCTCAAATCAAACCTAATTCCGTGGAGTATTTCTTAAGAGCAGAATTAGAACTGAACTTTACTTTATTGTACTGTATTGATGATTAAAAAAATCTTTATTTTCGGGAAATATACACATTCATAAATTGCTTACAAGGAAACAAACATTTAGGAGCTCTGAGTGATTTCGATTGTAACGCTTTTATTTATATTAGATGGCGCAAATTTAAACCTCTATTTCGGGTAATAAATACTAACTGTAAAAACAAACGTAATAATAATTAAAAAAGTTAAACTTAATAAAAAATTTAACGCTTTCATTTATACTAAATGCCGCGAAAAACACGAAACAAATATTATATTTAAAACAAGACGTACGACGGTCAGAATACACACAATCCTTCTAATGTGTTAAGTTTGTTTGAGCTATTCACAGCAACCTGCAACGCCGGTATCACAACCAATATATATCCACGGTCACACATAATTGTATTTACACTTATTTGTTATACTTCTGATCACACTTATTGGTTACTACAAGTCAGCCGTTGAGTATCACACTTTTTTTTTCTGGTTATACGACCAAGACTAGTTCGATCAGTTTCATACTTATTTGTTACTTCTGATCACACTTATTTGTTATGTTGAGTTTCGCACTTATTACTTCTGGTCATGCGCCCAAGACTAGGTTGATCAGTGTCATACTTAATTGTTACTTCTGGTCATACGTTGAAAGCGCGGCCCACTCTGAACGGCCTTGAAAAACGTTAGAGGGCAACGGGCGCGTAGACCTCTATAAACACGCGAATTTGCAATGTTGGAAATTGCGGGGGTCCGTATACGCTGCCCAAAAAACCTTACTTAGAATTAAAATTAAGGAACATATTTGCAACTCTAGGTTATATGTAAGCCACAGCTATTCAAAAATATAACTTTCGTGAAAATCGGACTTAAATTAAGGAACTGTGTGTAGATTTTTAGGCGAAAATATAAAACCACGAAAATTGGGGTCCCGTAAATTACGCTGAAAACTATACTTAAATTTAAATATTTACTGATATAACCGAAGTTGTAGGTCCGCTGAATCCTAACCTATCCAATAATATTTTTTTAACGTTACCGGACTTAAATTTAAATAAAATATCTACCACATAAAGGAAAACCACCGAAAATAGTAAATTGGGCAAATGTCCAACTTCTAGGGCTCCGATTTGAAAACTTTATGAAAGGCTATCAATGGCGAGGTATGTCCATTCGAACGAGATATCATTGACTCTTCTAGCCCTAACCGTTGAAGAGATATGCGCGACACGGCGGCATCGGCATCGGCAACGGCTACACTGTACGTGAAACTAATACACACAAATCCTTAGGATTGTGTGTAAAAATTACCTTTTTTACTGTTTTAGAAAATTTAAAAAGTTTTGCGGTTTGGACTGTTGGCGCCATCTCGTGAGACTTCGCGTGTTTAAATATCTATCTACAGAATTTTCTGTTGGCATTAAATCTTGAAAGGTACTTTTATACGTACTATCATACGTCTAAAAAATAATTCCATAACATTGAAATTAACTATTTATCATCTTTACCGATAACTATTCGCTCTCACTCGTCTGAAGTTACCATTGACAGTGACTCGCTAGGAGGCAGTCAGTAAAATATTTTCCAAGAAGACTTACTTATGAGAAAATATCATATATTTGTGGTATTATTATTCTGACTGTTCCAGCGAAAATATTTTGCATACGATGTAGAATCTTGAGACATAAATGTATCCTTCTTTCGCAACTGTCATCACGGCTGGCCAACTTGGGCTCATTTATCTTGATATTCGGGAAAGGGGCAAAGCGTATTTTTCACGCGCAGTTTATTCTGCGGTACCCTTTTAAGCTTGAATTGCCCTCCAAACAAGTGAAAAATTGCGGAAAAGACATTTTCCAATAAGTCTGACTCTTTGTTCCTAATCTTTCTGGAAAACAATACACCCTAGAAGATATGTTGCATAGATTGTTATTCGTCTAATATTTAAGAATTTTTGCAAGTCAAATATCACAATTTTTTGGAGAAAATAAAATTTCTGTCGACTTCGAAACGACATTTAATTTGAGTTTGAAGGTTTTGACTAAAAAAAGTTTGAAAAATTCTTTTAGTCTTATAAGAAAATATATTTTTTCCTTTTATCTTACCGCCAGAACTTTAAAAACATTTAACATCTTTTATTTTATGGCAATAACCAAAGAAAATGGTTGGTCGGTAATACTTATATTTTCACAAGTTAAGTATTCGCGAGGGGTAGGTCACTCCGCGAACTCGGTGTACACTGTCGTACCTCTGACTGTGCTAATAAGAGTTCGTGAACTCTTAAAAATCCGTACCTTTAACAGTACTAAGTACTCGAACTCGGTGTACAAGTCATCCGAGAGTGTCTTATAGGGTTGTTAATTTTCCGGAAAAATAAAATGATGAAAAATTTCCAGAAAATTTTCCGGAAAATTTTCCGAATTGCGGAAAATTTTCCGCAAATCGGAAAAATAAAAAATTTAAACATAAATTACTTTTCAAGGGTTTTTAATGTTTTAAACTTTTTATCGATTTAAAATGACTAATATCAGTAAACATACTTCAAAACATTAATAGTGTTACATTTCAACCAGTTTAAACTAGTCTATAGGTTTAGTTTTACTTTTAGATTAGAAAAAATGAGGTGAAAATGCCGCTTTATTTAAATTTGCAAACAATATATTAGACAAATCATGGAATGAAAACGTTTTTAATATTTTTCGGAAAAATACGGAAAATTTTCCGGAAAAAAGGCCTCGGTAATTTTCCGCGGAAAATTTTCCGACTTACAACACTATTAAATACCTTTATAATGTAGAAATTACCAAGTTCAATCAAAACGAGGCGAGTCTCTCAAATTTAAAATCCTCAGCAAAATCCTATGGGAATTCTACGAGCTAAAATATAAAGAATCGTCGGCATTTTTCAAATGTTTTATCCCCTACTGCTCGCGTATGAATCGAGGGCTATCCAATCATTCTAATGTTAGAAATTGTGTACATTTGATTTCAGATTTCAAGTGATTTCAATATTTAATTGATTAAAGTTATTAAAACTACTAAATTTACGTGATTTCAAGTGATTTCACTGCTGATTTGTACACCTGAAGTCCCTCGGTATGAATATATCGAGAGGACTATATTTTCTGGCCACATACCGCCTTAACAAATCTGTATCCCTCCGAATACCTCTAGTTCGAAAACGAGGCGTTTCACGATTTTGGGCGAGTTAGATGCTTCTCTTATTATAGGCTTCTGTTAATAAGTATTATTAATCCCTACTTACTGTTATTTTTACATTGTATACTGCGAAGTAATAGACTCTTAGTATTTTTTTGAGCAGTGATGCAGTGTATAAATCCGTGATTGGGCCGGAAATTCGCGATCAGCGGAATCAACATCAGGGCCGCCGAAAGAGGGCCCGGGCTCAGGTAAAATATAAATTGCTGTTACTACTGGCTATAGCTATACGTTTTCGGAGATAAACCCGGGATAAGTATACATCGTTTGTTCAAACACGGGCCCCAAGGCTGCACGGGCCCCAAGTCTGCACGGGCCCAAGTTTAAATTTCGATGAAATTGAACTGCTTATCGCTCACACGTTGTAAATACGTCAAAATGCCTTTTTCGAAGCACTATGTTTTAGCCTCTTTACGGTCTTTCTAAATGGGCTGCGAGGTTAGAGCTACCAGGAAAATGCCAGCTTAGACACCCACATCCACTCCAAGAGGGGGAATTTTCAACTTCCGCTTTTGCTTCCTGTGGTTGAGCTTTTCTCATTAGCGTAGGCGTTGCGGAGTTGCGTGTGCTACAGCCCATTAAACTGCAATAACTGGTTGGTGCTTAAATCCCTTCTCCAACGTTGTATACTGGTATGGTCCTGTTAAAGGGAATATACCATCTCTCCAACGTCGTATACTGATATGGAATATACCATCCAACGCGTTTTTTAAATAAGACCCCAACAATTTTAGGGATTACCCCCGTAACAAACCACTAAGCAGCGCCGAAAATGTCAAAAGCCATAGGAGGCAGCGGACAATATTGGAAACTTTGGGACCACGACAGAAATTCTTCCTTTTTGATTATGCCTATGAATGTATTCATTTCTGTCCCGAATATAAAACTATATCATTAGCAGTGACACCATCTAGGGCTTGGATTGGCGGTGCATTTTTGCTTTTTATTTAGCCACTAAGCCTAGACCAAGAAATTTATTGCTAGGCTCGTTTAAATCTAAAAATGAACTAAACTCCCAAAAGCTTCCGACCAAAACCATTATTGGGTGACGGCGTGTGACCAACGATGCATCTCGAGCAAATTCCTTAATGAGGTTTGATATTCATGAAAAAAATTACTTATAAGCCTAATTTTAGATTATTCGGTAGATTTAGACTCAATTAAGAAATTCGCTAGGAAGTACTAAGAACAACTAATTACGATTAATTTAATCTCATCCGCTAACCGACCGACCGACTGGAAAGATTTGGCCAGTGATAAGGGGGTTAGCTTAAAGAGAGCTTGAAGCGCATATACCTTCCATAAGTTTGTCGAAATAATTGAAATAGCTCTGAAGTGGAGTGACGTAGAATTGAATTAATGGCTTTAAAAAGTCGCTTGTAGACTTGGGCCTAAGATGGCGCCTTGTGTATTAGCCTGGCTGATTATTATTATTATTATTAATATTATTATTGACATCGTACCCAAGAAAATCCACCCCTATGGCGAGAAAATAGCGTAACTTAAAAACTAAATTTTACTATCTTTGGCCCGATTCGTCGCAACTATGTAGACCATGTCCACTGTAGTCTTCCCCCTTAAACCTAATGACTTAATCCACAAAAACACGTGGTCATTGCTTGAAATTGCCCTGAGTAAACCTGTAACACGCGGAAAATAGGAAATACTGACACACTTATGTGAAAAGTAATAATAATCTTATGCTAATGTGTTTTCTCATTTGCGTGGCTAGTTTCGCCACGTAGTCAATGACCTTACAACGGGTCTCACTTATGGAAATAGCCCCTTCGAAAAAACCCTCGAAGTCGATTCGCGGGCCACCCAAAAAACAGAAGGGGGAAGACGTTAGAGTTCATTATATACAAGACCCTTAGTAGCTTGACCCTGTATAGTTTCAATTACATTTCATATACGCGTCTGACGAACGGCGGTCCCTTCCGCTAAGGCGTCGTAGCTTGGGAGATGAAGTTGTTCAGTCGGCCGACATAAGCGAGTCGCTGGCGCGCGGTAAATGTCCCATAGACGGGGCTAACGGCTTATGTTGTCACACTTCGGTTGCCATTAGTAACGGAATAAAGAAGCGGCGGCGACCTCTCCCGGCGAAACTGAGAAGTAGAGACTCCTAATTGGCCCTTGTATTCGACATTAGCGAGAGAGATCCCGCATCCAAATCGGGCGGACGGCATTCTGCAGCTCGCCTGTGACCGTATATAATCCTCTTTCTAATGTCAGCTGCTTCCGTATTATTAGCCTTTAGGCCTCCCACTTTTCTTACGGTACCTTAAAAAAGAATGAAATCCTCCTTTATTGGACAGTTGGGGATTTGAAACCGCACCAATTATTCGAGATTTAATGGTTTCGTCATTGTTCTCGATGGGATTTCGCCTACCGGGAATGGATGGCCTCTCGAATTACGATTGCGCTCCATCGCGGTGCTATCAGAAGTCTATATTCTCTCTATTAAGAGATAAGTATACATCTAGGCCATTTATCTAGGCCGGCGAACGGAAATAGTGTTTTCAACCGATTCTCAGATAACAGTTACGATAACTGAACCGAGTTAATAATTACGATGGATCGGATATCAGATTTTCCGCATTTACGCTTAGATATTACCGAGTTAGTTGATACAGGTCAAAATGCAAACCAGATACTTTTAAACCCGAAACTAATACGAAACCATCTTAGAGGACTTAATAATAATAATAATAATAGTAGTAATCAGCTACATGCAGGCTAATAACCAAGGCACCATCTAAGGCCTAAGTCAGCGAGCGACTTTTAAAGCCATTAATTCAGGTGGCCGGGTTACAACGCGTAGGAGGGTGGTGGCAAGCCTTTCATGCCACCCGAGCCAGTAGCGGCGCTAAGGTTTTTTCACAGGTGGGCTAATTATTTGGTGGCCCCTAAGAATTTTGTGACCCTTAGCGGGAACCTTGGATTGACCATATTTCGCAAAAGTGGTAAAATCGAAAAAACCCAACATTTTCCAGGAAGCGAGAAGAGCATGGTCGTTTTATTGTTGCGGCTCTCGTCGCGTTTTCTGGACCCCCTACTGACCTTGTATCCGACCTGGAGGGGACACGTGAATGCCTGGGATATTTCCCTAAATTACCATAAGCCCCTTTCTATTCAACTTTCTCTCAATTTTTTTTTAGTAAACAAATTGATTTTGAAAGATTTTTTCCAGAAAAACGTTTTTTGGCAATAAAACAAATTTCTAGAGATAATGAAAATTCATAAATTAAAATATGTGGCCTCTTAATTATGAATATGTGGCCCTTTTAATATAAATATGTGGCACCTATCAGAAATGCAGGGGGGCTTAAGCCCACTTCAGCCCACCCTTAGCGCCGCTACTGACCCGAGCCAACAGCTATCCCTACACTAAACCCAATTAAATTATTTCCAAAATTTTCATTTCCGTTTATTTTGATTTGCTTTGCGGAAGATTATATAAACTAACAGAAAACTCATAATTAACCATGGCTCAAAGTTTTAACATTTATAGTTTAACAGAAAACGGATAACTGTTCAGCTAACTGAATCTTACGATATCAATTATATCAGATCGGTTAAGATCGGTTAATTGAGGTAATTAATAAGATATTGAAGAGTTGGCATTTGGGAGCCATTTATATTCAAGGATGTGTACACCGCATCATCACGTCGGGACATTTACAGAATGTTTTATTAAACTCACTTATTCATATATAAATATCAGATTATTTTCCTCTGTAAAAAGGTCATGTATTTGGCTAGGCATTGTTTTTTTGTGTGTGTTTTTTTTTAAATCAGCGGGAGCCATAGAAATAGAAATTAGACTAGAAGCACAATTGGATTGGGCGGGGACGTACCAGCTAGAAGGCTGCCATTAGAGTGGAATCGCGATAGTCGCGCCATCTCATAGAAACAATTTAAACTAAATGAGTAAATATGGTCACGTGGAATAACATAAAACAGATCGTAGGCAACGTATTAAAAACTTTTTTTTATTTATCTGACATTATATTAAGTTATTTAAACAGCTTTAGGAAAATCATAAAAATCTCAAGAAGATACCATATCTACCGTGTCGCCCTTAAAGTCACACGTTAACTTTGCGCAATCATTGTAAGTCTGAAATACCACAAATCATCACAGTTCAACTAAATTTTAATTATTTGTTTAAAAATGCCTACATGAGATTCCAAAATCTTGGTTTCAGTGTCTTTTAAACTATCATCAGTATTAGTCAAGTCAAATTAAGTGATTTCCGGTAGTTCACGTTTTTCCGTAAGTTTTCTGAAATAACCTCTGATAAATAGGGAAAAAAAATAACAATTACTAAAATCAATAAATTGGCATACTCTAGAAGATGTAAATATGCTTTGTTCTGGAATGGATATTTTGGGAGCCCTTTCAAATTATGGTTTTAATAAAGAAAATATTCATATTTCAGTTAGTTTTTTATTTCAGAATGTATAGGGTAATTTTTACTTGTGTAGGTACAGCATTTGCTTTCAAATGGTGCCTTCCATTTTGAAAGTAAATTTCATCCGGCAGTAAATGTTTACTACACACAAAGTCATATGAAGTAATTGAAGATGGAGTTCAATTTTCGCGATTTACCGCTAAAACCCATTTTCCTAGTAATTCAGCATTTCTCGGAGGAAATCTTAGTGTAAAAAAATTCTCTTATTCCGAGATTATTATAAAATATTTACTATAATATTACATACTTATGAAATGATAATTTTATTTCTTTCCCAGATCTCTCTTTACAATGTGAAAAAGCGCAGTTTTTAACCATTTTTGCGGATAAGCTTTTAGACGCAAAAATTTAAACATGAAAAGACCACCGCTGCGCACGACGTGATGCGCAGTGGATCGCATTTTTTCCCTCTTCAAAATTCGCGTCGTAGCCATGGCGACAGTGTTTAATGCGTTTGTCAGATGGCGCGTACATCGCGATTCCACCCTAATGTCAGCCTTCTAGCTCGCCTGTTTCCCTTGGGATTGGCGGAAAGGGCAGTGCTTCTAGTCTAATTTCTATTTCTATGGCGGGAGCTTGCGAAGATTCCCGTTACACACCAGTAACATTAACCGTATTGGAACTTTGGAAGAAATATTATCTCGTAAAAGATAATATAGATACTTTTGGTGGCATTTATTTTCCAAATGGGGAACAGATGGATTTTTATTTCGTTTTATTTTCGAGCGATTGGAAATACTAGAAAACAAAGAATGCAATATTTCGATCAACTTCGAAATAAACGAAACTAATAGATAAATATTAATAAATTTCTCCAATTTCAGGTAATCTGGGAAGAAAAGAATTCCTCGGGGATTCAAAAACCATTTTATTCTCGTTACGTTTCGATCTCCCAATTTTAATACTTTTCATCACCGAATTTCGAAAACTAATTTTTAACTTTGAATTTCAATTTTGTAGTTCAGAATGAACCAAAAAAAATGGGAAACCGTATAAACAAATGACGGATTTTATTTAGTGATTGAAGTTCGTTCTTTTTCATCGCGGATAATTCCCAAGAGTACCGTCGAAATTGGACGAAATGTTGATCAACCCACGCTAGGAAATCCTACCGGGAAATAGCTTAAATGGGCATCTAGGTAAAATCTGAAAGCTTAGCAAATAATTTCCCATTTAGCCTTCGAAATCGTAAAACTTGTAACGTCGAAGTATCAATATTTGATCGGAAACTTTAGCTCATCAATTTGCTCCGACGAAAACTTCGCCATAGGTTTAATGTTGAGTGGATTTATTTCGGATGAAGCAAATGCTCGATGCCTAAATAATCTTGCTTTTGAAATAACGCCATTTATTTCAACTGCCAATTAGCAAAAATTAGTAAATGCATTTTAAAAAAAATGTTAAGTGAGAAGTTAATTAAAGGCTTAGGTATCATTTTACATTTCCAGTAAAAAATTTCAAACATTTTTTTCACGAAATAAAAATATATGAAAGGACATCGCACTTCTTCTATGGGATTTGACTTTCGACAGATTTTTTTCAAATTGAAACATGTTGTTAAGCTTGATCAAAGGAGCAAAATTGTCCATTGCCATTTTTCCCTAGCTCCTATAGTTTGTCCTGTATCAGCGGTCAAAATTGGACAAACTTAGTATGGTCTATTTGTTAAAAGAAGTTCCGGGCCATCGGTTAGGGCTCTACGTTCGCGCGTCACTAGTCCGGGCTCACTATCAATAGAGTTTTCTTGCCAAGATTTTTACACCTCTACTTCATTATTATTTCTTTTCTCGCAACTTATTATTATATGAATTTTCCTACGGCGAATTATTTGATATTCAATATTTTATGAGCAATAATAAAATAAAACATAACATAAAAGAAATACTTAAGAAATCAGAATATATATGATTAATCGTTTCGTTGAATCCTACATCCAACACTCGCTGATAGGTAAGAAACAGTCACTCCACAACAGATCAAACACTTAATTTTCGATTTTAGTCACATAGTCAGTTATAGTCACGGTCACACGACAGTTAAAACTCTATATTTAACTATTTATTTACTGAGTTCGTTCATCGTGCGATCAGATCGAAACCAAATCCGACGCTCTGTTTTGGGAAGCACCACGAATCTTGCCAAGAAAACTCTTTTGATAGTGAGCCCGGACTAGCGACGGGCGAACGTAGAGGGCTAACCTATGGGCCGTGACTTCTTTTAACAAATAGACTATGCTAAGTTTTGTCCACTTTTGACCGCTGATAGGAGCTAGGGAAAAATGGCAATGGACAATTTTGCTCCTTTGATCAAGCTTAACAACATGTTTCAATTTGAAAAAAAATCGGTCGAAAGCCAAATCCCATAGAAGAAGTGCGATGTCCTTTGGAAAATAAACTTATTTCTTGAAAAAGGCATGTAGGTTTTAAATTCCATGGTATGGTTTCAGCGTAGGAGGATGTTCTTTGGTTGGTTCTTTGTATTGGTTTTACCATGGAGAAAGCTAAGTAATTATTAACTTAATTGGTTTCCTCCAGAGAAAATATAATTTTGTTTTACGTTTTTGAAATAGAAAAACCAATTAAATATCCGGTTTCACTATAAGACTATTGAATTTATCGTTTCGACAAAACAATATGGGTTCAAAGGTAACTGGTTTTACCAAGAAAAGCTAAACCAAATTTCTGAAGCGCGTTAATTAGCTAATTAACATACATACAATTATTTTAATAGTCCAATTTCGTTCTTTAATCAGATATTACTTAGAAAATATTTACAAGTACTACTTGAATTATTCTGAGTAATGAATTAACTACTAAAAACTAAATATGAAATAAATATATAAAATAAATAAATAATAATTTTCACTTTTAGCGTTTACAAAGTTATGCAATGGGACGGTCCAGTTGGTTATCAGCGGTATATAGTGTATATCTTATCAAAAACGTTTCTGTATAGACCACAAAAACTGAAAGACATAACGGCTGAAAAATCACCGTTTGGATGATTCCGCCTAACGATGTGAAATTGTAAATGTTGTAATTATTTACTTATTTAGAGACTTTATTTCCCCGAAGTAAAATTCCTTGGAAGACACTTACTTACTCTTCCAACCCCCGCAATATTTATTCGTCCAAAACGTATTTTGAACCCGCCAAGTTGTGTATTTCAGTGCGGGGAGAGTTGTCGGCTCAGAGACTATTTGAGTTATGGTTCATTTTGGGGGTCATTTATTTGCTAGATGATAATCCTCGCTTCCGATTCGCGTAGAAATGATGTAGTGATAGCCTTCGTTCGGGGCAAAAACTACTAAACGCCATTTTTCAAAATTTTCGAGTTGGTTGCGAATTTAAGGTTAAGGACTAATTTCACACCTCTTATAAGAATATAAACCAAATAATAGCATTTATCAATTAGATATTTGTATAATAAGAGTTGGAATTTACACTTATTTCTTAATAAAAAACATCAAAACCCAGTACGCGTATAATGAAATAAAATTCACAAGGCAAAACCGACTAACTGCGTGACATACATCGTTTTACCATGGGAATTGTTTTACCAAGGGTGCATAAAACTCACATGGTAAAACCACCTAAGCGTGTAACATACAAGGTTTTACCAATGGTGTAAAAAATTCACATGGTAAAATCGACTAATCAAACATGATTTACCAAGCTTGTAAAACATTCGCGTGGTTAAACCGACTAAATGTGTAACATACACGGTTTTACTAAGGGTGTAAAAATTCGCATGGTTATATCGACTAAAAGTGTAACATACATGGTTTTACTATGGTAATATTATAATTTTTTATGTCAAAACTGTGTATTTCCCACTTAGTTTAATTTAGCAGGATAATTTTATTTTGTTTTTATTTTGGCAAAACAATGTATGTTCAACGTAATTGTTTCACCATGAGAGTATTCAAGTTTGTCTTGTTGCCAAATTTGGTTTCACTATAGAGACATTGAATTTTTGATTGTAAATAATGTTTGTCCGATTAGTTGGGCATATTTTTCGGAATATCGATTTTTGGTTTTAAATATTGTTAATCCGATTAATTTGAAATATTTTTGGGAACATTGAATATTTTGGTTCGATAAAACAACATAATTAATTCCCGCGTAATTAGTTTTACCAATGAAATATTTTATTTTATTTCTATCTCCGATGGTAAGACCAATTTTCGATTGGCGTTAATTACCTAATAATCCGATCCTACGGGCTGTCATGGAGATTAGCTCTCGACGGCCTCCAACGAGTCGCCATCCGAAGATCAATCGCTGAACTATTAATTAGAAATGAAGTGGGTCAAGAAATTACAGTAGGTTGAATATCTAATAAATATTGATCAACCTAGGGTGGGATTGGCTTATTAAAATAGAACATAGTGTAATACCACTATCTCGTTTCTTTTATTAAATACTACTCGGAAAATTTCCCAATTTCATCGTAATAAACAATTAATTAAACCCAAATATCGCGTATTTGAACTTTGGTCGCTTACAAGGTTTCGCCACGAAACGGACGGACGAGCCTCCGTTCTGTTGACTTTATCATTCAATCCATTAAGTTCGCAGTCGGGTGTCTCCATCTCCGCTGGCCGCTAACAAACGCTCACCATTCCATCTCTATCCGTCTATAATATCTCTCTCGGGATGGTCCGCTCCGGCGAAAGGCCAACTAGCCATAGTCTTCTCCCATCGGACGCTCGCGTCATATTTACAAGCGTCGGATTCAAGTAGAGGTAGAATGATGTATGATAGGAAATAGTGGTAGCAGATAGAGCCACTTTGTTGAGCAAGATATATTTATTATCTATCAACCTATATTTATCTGAAACCGATATCGAACCAATATTTGATCTGTTAATTACCAAATTTCCAAATGAAAACCAAACTATTTGTAGCTCCGCGCCCGTCCGTAAAAGGAATTAAATCTAAAAATTATTTATATTTGCACATAAAAATTATTTAAAACTAGCAGACCACAATTAAGTACTTTATAAGAAAAAGCGCGTGAATTTCCTTTTAAAGTAATGATATTTCTCAATAAAATGGAGTTTCAATTATCTTTCTCTATTTTGTACAATAAAATACTTTAAATGAAATATAAAATGATAATTAGTTTTTAACAGGGAAGATACATTATCTCAGTATATTTCTATTTGTACATATTTTAGACACTAGGGGGCTCTGTGCTGAACGAAACCTGGATTGCGTAATAACTGTGAAAATAAGTTTGATGATAATCTAGGCTATACTTATAGTTATTATATTATTTATTACAACCTTAATTTAAGTCTTCGAGAGTAATGAAATAATTGACCGTCATCCATACCGAGCAGTGGCAGAGGTTTACATAAAATATGGGTAAATCGTCTGCTGGACCACTACGCGTATATAGCCCGAAATTTATAAGTCGTCCGTTATTTAACCCCCATTTAGTTTCAACTTATTACAACAGATGTCACTTTCTTTTGAACCCTCGAAACCTATACAAACTCCATATAAACTTGTGGAGGTTAATGGTAATAGTTAGTGTAGGGAGCTGTTGGCTCGCGTGGCGTGAAGGGCTTGCCACCACCCTCCTACGCATTGTAACCCGGCCACTTGTTTTAATGACTTTAAATGTCGCTTGATGACTTGGTCCTAAGGTGATACATTGGGTATTAGCTTAGCTGATTATTATTATTATTATATCGTAGAAATACAGCGTTCCGCTTATGACGTTATGCCGTAGGAATAAGGCGACAAAGACAACTTGTCTTTTCCCCGAGAAATACCGCGATTTTCCAGCCAGATGAACATTTAGGTTTTGTTATCGCATCCCTGCCAGCGTCAGTCAGTCCGTCATCCGGGGCCCCGCCTCGCTTCTGTCATCCTTCTTCAATTTTATTTTGTCCACATCGTCAATATTAGAGATTAATTTCTCGCACTGCGGCCAGCCAGAAGATAGAGAAGCTCTCTATTTTGATTATAGTACTCCCCGTGGGTGTGTCATCCACTACCATCCTCTCTCTCTCTCGATGCTGTTTGTATCTTCCTCTTCCAACTGCACTAGCTTTCAACCCTCTCTATGGGTGGCCTGTTATTAGCAATAGACTTTTTTCTTCTCTTTTGGTCGCTGACCGCTCACGCCTCAGTTTGACCAGTGTCCGATCGAGGTCGTGCTATCCGAGACTATCGATTGAAAAACGATACGCTGATAACAGGGATAAAAAAGAGAATGCGAAAGGCACTTTCATCTCCCGAGAGAGACAGAGAGAGAGAGAGAGAGAGAGAGAGAGAGAGAGAGAGAGAGAGAGATAAGACAAGTCTGTTGGCTTTTTTAACGTCACTTTGCTAAAATGATGCTGAGAAATATCTCCGCAGACTTTCTCCTCAGCTCTGTCGGGGTATATTTCACGCTTTCTCCGAAAAAAACCACCAAACGAACACCCTAGTTGTACCTCTGTCAATCTCTTCCAGCCGATTCCCAGATATAGTTGTTGCGTTATCTCAACCGAGTTAATAGTTACGATAGATTAGGTGTAAGATTTTCCGCATTTACGCTCAGATATTAGCTGATCTGTCGATGTGGCCCAAAAATCCAACCAGACAGTTTAAACTCGAAACAAATGCGAACCATCGCGAACAGGCAGAACGGATTTCTCGTGTCTCACAGTTCACGATTTTATACATCCCTCTGTTAAATTTATTTAGAAATTGTTATCAATGTTTGTTTTTATTTCTTTTCCACATTATTATAAATATATACTAAACGTAGAAGTAAAATGACTGAATCAAAATCAGATCGACCCATTTTCAAACCATCTGCTGATAACAGGTATCTGGTTTACGGTATGCGTATAATAGTTAAAATTCATAATTCTTTTAACGGAATTTATAATCAGTTTCTTACGAGGCAATGCTTTTAAAAAAGTCACTTTAGACTAAAATAAAAACCTTTATTTAAATGTTTAATATTGTATACTAATATTGTCCATAAATCTGTAGAGAGTAGCTATTTAGTTAACTGATGTTTTAACTTAAATGTCAGGTCAATTAAGAAATTCGGATAATGCGAACAGATTTGATCTGATCAGATAAGATAAAGACGATATGAACGTGTTATGTTATCTGTACAAAACAAGAGTATGATAATCAAATACAGACATATCTGTATCTCCCATTAGCACTAGTAATTCGATCCACGAAAGGTTCCTAGCGAATCCACTCCAATAACATTACCTTTCATACCAAGAACGTATTTAGGTTCCTGAGAACCTAGAGTCTACCTGTCAAGCAGCTGACATGATCTACTACCTAAACTTTATTTTCAATCGGAAACTCTCTTCGTGGATATGTAGCTTCGTTATTCATCCAAGGTGCCATCTAGTATCGGTCGTAACAACATTTGCATTTATCGTTCGGAAATACGCGTATAATTAGTAACGGAAAGTTTTATTTAATTATCAAATTAGTTGGTGCAACTACAATTAAAGTTTTATTTAACAATTTAACTTTCTTTTAGTACCATGGTTAAATTTAATGTTAAAACTCATTAATAAAAGATTGGCTACTTCGTGGCTTACGTAAATTTATTATTATTTATTTATTTTAATTAATTCATCATAAACAGTAAAATAGATGTTAAATTCTTAATTATTTTTAAATATTTTAAACACTTTCTGGACTGATGGCATTACTGTTTCAATTTGAATGAAGATTTTAATTTCACCGTAATTCTTCAAGCTTCTATAAACGGATGGAACGTACGTTCTCCGTAGCCTATACAACTTCTTGGTAAGGCCTTCCAAAATTACTTGAACTACTATAATACGTCGATTTCTATTAACAAATTTTTCGCAATAATATTTTCATTTCTGTTTAATAGAAGTATTTGAGAAAGGTGTTTAGGGTCTTTAAGCAAGGCTTCTCTAAAATTTGTGTTCTCTCCATTCATGAGAGTGGGCTTTATTGAAAACGACAGGGTTGTAGCGAAGACTATTATATTTGGGGGAGGGGGAGGTAAAACTGGTCGCCAACTGGAGCCTAGGGGCTAATGGCGGTAGCTTTCCAAGTTCAAAACTCAAGAAAGGCCAAGTCAGCTCCAAAGTTGAAAGTCTTTGAAATTTCGATTTCGCCAACTCAACTAAAGTTAAAACTTTCCCTAGAGTTAGAAAATTCTAACTCTAGGGAAAGTTTGGTGGAAAAAGCGCATCTCGGTCCTCCCTCCCCCTCCCACAGTTACGACCATGGAAAACTAAAATGATTGGTTCGTTTTCGGTATATTCTTTGATTAAAAGATTTTCGCATCCGTGTTGGCCTACTCGCGCCTGTAGAAGTGCTCCACACGCGGCGCTCTGGTGTTCAGAGAGAAGCTAATTTACGGGGTTTTGGCTACCAACGCCATCTATACGGAGCGTTGGCAGAAATGTTAATTAATTAGAAAAAAATCAAATGACCCAAAATTGTGCAATATATTTACTGACAGAAGTATATTTCCCTTAGAGCATATTATATTCATAATATAAACTTCAAATATTGTGAGATAGCAGTTGCGTTATCAGTACCGAGTTAATAATCGCGATAGATCAGATATCCGATAATACGAATTTACACTCAGATTTGATCAGATCAGTTGATATGGGTCCAAATGCAAACCACTTAGTTTAAACCCGAAATTAACCAGAATTATTTTTAAACTGACACACATATGGTGAACAGATTTCAAATGCTTCACAGTTATTGATTTTACCAGAAATACCATGAACCGAAATTATCAGCGTCCTATTCCTCTAACACGGGATGCAAGTTCCCCGTTTTCCCCCACCTTAGTGGCCGCGTGTCATCTTCCCCTCCTCGAAAAGAGAACCTGCCCACCTCCGCGGCGAACGTTTGAATACGCTACCTGGCGACGGCCGAGCGAAACTTTCTCGATAAAAAAAATAAATAATATATGCTGCTGGGGAAAAATAGACCCAAGTTTTACCCAACCTGGACTTTTCCTTTAAATATGTTACACAATTCATTTTGTTTTCAGCCATTGTTGGTTTGGCGGGAAAACCATGCTCATTTTTAACCACGCTTACGAATATTTCATTTTGTCCAGATGGTTACTCCTTTTGTGCGAAATATATCATTTACTTCTGATCTTGATATTCGAAGATAAGAAGTTCTCAAACTTTCTTTCCTTTCGTGTCATGTAGTCGATTCTTCGTGAGACGCTATCACTGGGCTAGCACCGTGCAAGTACATTATCCGCTGGGCGGCAGTAATATTCGACTCACTCTTGGAATTTTTTATTGTTGAACATATTTTATATATTTTCCCATCATCTCGCGGTTAATGGTCAGTTTGTTCCGGAGGAATTCGATAACCATGACGGACGGCTAACGTTTCGGCTCGCTGCTTGACCGCTTGACCATTTCAAGACTACGTCTCGCGTATTTTTCATGTTTTGTTTGGTCAGCTAATACTATACTTCTGGTGAACTATGTTCCTGCTCATATAAACTAAAATGGTATGTATCGATTTAAAACGCAAAAACGTCTTTTGGAACATTTTCGGGATTTTTGAAGATCCGTTGTTTCGGACACGGCCAACTTTCATCACGCGCTGTTCGCGCTACAGCGGCCAACACATTCGTCGAAATTCCGCGAGCAAGGATTTTCCCCCTATAAACTGTACTATAACGTGTAGGAGTTCAGCGCCACGCTCGGTTGTTATATTGACTTCAATGTAAAAACTATTCTAAAAATAATAATCCGCTAGGGACGCTCACGTCATACACATCTTTTGCTCATAGGTTAACACAGAAACGTCAACGAATGAGATGGCCGCTGTGGCGCGAGAGATCAAAGTTGGCCGTGTTTGGGATTAGCGCGTCCAACCGATTCTCGGATAACATTTGCGTTACACGAACCGGGTAAGTAATTTATATACATCAAATATCTAATTATCCACATTAGGGTTTAAATATAATCAGATCAGTTAACTCGGGTCAAAGTGCAAACCCGATAATTTTAATTAAATTCGAAAATAATCCGAATTCATTGTAAGCCGACATAAATAATTTCAGCAGATTTCAGATGTCTCACGTGTTTTTCATATTCCTTGATTAAATATTTTACGAAATTTTAATGACAGTTTATTTTGATTGGGTTTCCTCAAGATTATAAGTATACTAAAGGTAGAAGTCACGTAACTGTACAGGTAACTGAATCTGATAAGATGAATTATAGGAGATCTTTTCAGATCGGTTACTCGGGAGAATGAATCAAATACGATTTGAGATCATATTGCTTGGTGAGGTGAATATAGAAGATTAACCCGAGGGGCAGCTCACTCCAATGATTATTAGGACACCCTCGTATGATTAAATCATGATTAGATTAGATTAAAATTAAATCTGTAGCTTTGGTTGTACAAAGATTAAATATGATTAAATCATGATTAAATTTTTAATTATGATTATTAGGACATCCTGTAACAAAGTGATCTGCCCCTCGGATTAACCTGATCTGACTAACTGATTATCTTCGGATATCTGATAAATCTAACGTGAATAACCTGATCAGTTGGCCGTTCGAAGCAAAAACTCGTCGAGTTTAACGGTAATAGTGAGTGTAGGGAGCTGTTGGCTCGCGTGGCATGAAAGGGCGTGCCACCACCCTCCTACGCGTTGTAACCCGGCCACTAGTAAGTATAAATAATAATATATAATAAGTAAATATATGAAGGCTTTGACAAAGTTGGCTCTGTAAGAGAAGGTGGTACTGCCCACATATTATCAGGACCTGTGAATATATTTTTGCTAGTAATTATAGGGCTTTCAATATTAAAATAGCCTTTATTTTTATTTCACATTTCCCTTATTAAACATATTTAAAAAAAACTAAACATGTTTGCAGTAAGTGGAAAGCCACGGTGGAGGGATACATTGCGCAATGCCTCGTATTTAATTAGGAGTGTCGCGAGAAGCTGAACCGAAAGAAACTTCTGTACTGGTTTGGAACTTCCGAAAATGGAATCAGTTTTACTTTCCTTTTTTCCCAAGTTTAGAAACGACTTTTCTGTTCTTTTTCTATTCTATATAAATCAAAAAATGAAAAGCGTAGGCTGCGAAAGTATTGATTGAAAACAGGAATTTCGTTCGTATAGAAAACTTTTTTCACCGAAATGAAATTGCGAAGAAAACTCTAGAAAAGGAGTTCTTCTATCGAAGAAAATATAGACGAGGAATCGAAACTGTAGCTTCTAGGAAGCGTTAAAACTATCTCTACCTTTGAAAGCTATCCGCCTGTTCCATGACAAAACGTAGTAAACGTTATTTTATTTTAAATTAGATATATTTAAGTTTTTTATACAGGGTGGAAGCCGCAGCCGTGGTCCAGCCTTGGTACTTCTCCTAGTACACCAGAGTGCTGCGGGTGGAACACTTCTACAGGCGCTGGTAGGCCAAAAATAGACCAATGGGAGAATTGGAAGCCTCAGCCGTGGTCCAGCCTCGGTACTTTTCCTAGTCTAAAAATAGACCCTTGGGATAATTAGAAGCGCATCTTCCAAATGCTTTTTCGGGCGATTGGATAAAGATGCGCTTCTAATTATCCCATTGGTCCATTTTGGTATTACCAGCGCCTGTAGAAGTGTTCGATCCGCAGCACTCTGGTGTACTAGGAGAAGTACCGAGGCTGGACCACAGGCTGAGGCTTCCACCCTGTATATATTTCTTAGGGTAATGTAGGTGATAGCCAGAATTTATTAATACTTAGAAGTATGACTATGTTGATATGACGAGCGGGTATCATGGACTCACTTCCCCTTTGAAGATTTGGGGGGAAGTTACACAGGTGTCAAAAGACGTCAGTTTTAGGGAACCAATGAAATACCGTACGGTGTTGATTTACTGGTAACTCAAAATTTCAAAATTTGGCGTTTACTAGGTTTTTCCACAAAACAGCCTTACTTTCGTGATAATCTTCCAGTTAATAATATTTCCTAACATTACTGGAAGCTAGGAGCAACAAACACAGCACCCCACACAAGGAGTACGCACCCCGTCAAAAGTCGTGGATTTTCTTGCGTACATTTTTCATTGGTTAGACACCCTTAGCAAGGGGAAAATACCGAAATTGGCTTCCCCCTTTCCGTAAAACGTTCAGCGTAAAGGCTCGTTCAATGTAATTTGTACACAACACTGCGTTAGCGTGTTTAAAGGCTAGCTGCGTTCTCCTGGTGTTTGTTGCTCCTAACCCTAACATACTCACAGATGAAATTTGCAGGTTTGATGAAACATTGACTTTCCTATTGCCTTTGTTTGTCTTTCCCGCCATTTATAGACTTCGTATTTTGGTTTTCGGTGGTCTAAGTGGAAACACAAACTTTTGATTCGCGGAGAAAGGCATTACGTGATTTGTTTCGGCTAGTCTCGGGAGTACTTGTAAAAATAATCATTCGCGCTTTTCGGAGCGGAGAAGTGGCCGAATTTCAGAGATGTTTTATTGATGACCTTCACCTCGCTTTACATAATAAATGCTGGAATCTGCTTAAATTCTAAGCCTTTGTTATAAATATCAAATGTACGTTATAAAATATGCCAAATTTCCATATTTAATGGACTCGCTCATTTATTATAGCAATGTATCTAAAATTGGAAAGTTCGATTAACAGGCCCCATTATAGAACCGGACGACGAATTGGGCCCCGTTGCCCCAAGGGCCCTCTCCGCAACTTAGAACTTTTGGACGATTTTAATTTTTTATCAATTTTGCAATTTGAAGCAGTTTGCGTAGTTTCGCCAGTTACAAAATTTCGAGCGAGTTTGGCGATTTCCGAAGTTTGTTCCTGTGTGCTGAGTTTTAACCTTTGGACTTTTTGGGTAGTTTTTGAGGCTTAGGCATTTTGGTGGCTTACACCTTTGGGTTGCGTTTTGACTTTTTATTAGTGGTTTTTGATTTTTTTGACAGTTTTTGACTTTGGACGTTTTAGCGGGTTTTCACTTTTGGACGTTTTTTACTTTTGGGTTGTTTTGACTTACGGAGGTAAATTTTGGGCGGTGACATTCACACACCAACAAACATTGGTTAATATATTGCGAGTAATATTTAATAAAAGAAAAAAGATGGCGCTATTAAAAACTTTGTATCTTTATTGGGTAATTAACGTCAAATGAAATCTGTACGGTGTGAAAATACCATTTTTTGGGGATCGAATCGAATATCAAATATTATTTTTAAGCACATCAAATACCAATTCTAATATTTATAACGGAAAATAATTTAGTCGAAATACTATTTTGAATATCAAATAATTCGACGTATTTGGTTTTCAAATAACCAAAAAGTTTGCATATTTGTCAAAACAAAATAAAAAAGTTATTGAAATCACTGTTCGCAAATAGCAAAATACTAAACCAAATATATAACTTTATTTTATTTTAGATTATAAATTTAAACTATAATACTAGACTTTTTAAAGAAAAATATTTATTAATTATGATTTAAGTTATCAACTTATCATACAAATTTTAATTGGGTACGTAAAAATAATAATAATTATTATTATTAGTTTTAGCTAGGCTAATACCCTAGGCACCACGAATATTCGATTTGGTATTCGATCGAATTATTTGGTCTGACGAAATATTTTGCACAAATATTTATGGAAAAAACCAAGAAAATGGAAATTATATTGTTTTGTCAACTCAACAAAATGAATATTCCTAAGGGGGAACCAAATAAAAGACGATTTTTTTCAATTGTTTTTTAAGAGGAAAAACTCAATATTTTCACATTTAATATTATCATGATAAAACCAACGAAGTTAGAAATACATTGTTTCAGCTAAGCAAAAACCATTATAACCGTGGTAAAACCAACTAATTTTGAAATCTTGTTTTGGCAAAACAAAACAATCAATAATTGCAAAACCAACTAAATGAGAAATACATATTCCCGTAGTAAACTCATATATGTTATAATGTAATAGGTTTTAGCATGTAAATTTGATACGCCAAAGGTAAATTCCTAAATATTTTACCATGGTTAGAGAATAAAAAATTTAAATTCCAAATTCTATCATCATTTTCTTTTATTTAAGATACGTAAAATTAATAATGATAATAATAATAATAATAATAATAATAATAATAATAATAATAATAGTAATA
The DNA here is from genome assembly GCF_980474605.1 of Leiobunum rupestre. Lineage (NCBI taxonomy): Eukaryota > Metazoa > Arthropoda > Arachnida > Opiliones > Sclerosomatidae > Leiobunum > Leiobunum rupestre. The sequence continues at coordinate 68,621,508 of NC_143387.1, forward strand.
ATAATAATAATAATAATAATGAGCTAGACTAATACTCAAGGCACCACCTAAGGCCTAAATCATCTAGCGTCTTTTAATGCCTTGAAATCAGGTGATCATGTTACAACGCGTAGGAGGGTGGTGGCAAGGCCTTCGTGCCACTCGAGCTAACTCACTATTACCGTTAACCCCCGCAAGTTTTACTGCATACAAAGAATTTTTCAAAAATGGCGTTTACTAGTTTTTGCTTCCCAAATATCTCAGTTTGTAACAGTCGAATGTTTCAGCTGGAAACGCTAAAACCCGAAAGGTGGTCCGCAATATATACACCATATCTAGTTGGCAAGTATTCAAACCGGTGACGCTATGCCGGTTTTTCTACGCGCAAGGCCTATTTGTAATCGCTACTAGTTTCCATCCATAACTTATTTCTAACAGCATTAGGGCAGTTTGAAAATCTATTCCAGATGTCGCTATGGACGTTTTTAAGTTTCCTTCGAGCAGGGCTCGGGTCCTAGAAAAATTTAAAGTCTGGGGCCTAAGAGAGCCGTTACTAACGGAGATAGCTATACTTTTTCGGAGATAAATCCGTGAAAGTGTAACTCGTTTATTTAACCCGGGTCACCCGGCTGCATTTGACCCGGTTATTTGTACCACCCCCCGGCTGCATGGGCCCCGGTTATCAGTACCGGCTCCCCCCTCTTTTCTCGGGCCTGCCTTTGAGAGATAATTTATTTAATGTCTAAAAAAATTCGCCCCATCTTTGGCTGCCCTCTAACTATCTTCTTTCTGAGTAACTTTTATTTGTCGAAGATAGAGGGTCAATCAGGCGGCCAATTTACCACGAGGGCGACACCCGAGAAAGCTCCGATAATGTATTTCTCAAAAAGAGGGGAGAAAAAAGTGCCCCTTTTATCCGGTCAATCTTGCCTTTAGTCCATCTTCAGTTCGATATATCGAACATTTTTTTCCAGCTTGAAAGTGGGAGGGTTCCCTCTCAGCGTGACGCGTCGATGAGGATGAGATGGTTCGGAAACGTTATTCTTTCAAGAGGTTTTTCGGATTAATCATTTGTTTGGGAAATCATAATCGAGAGGTTAAACCAAGCTTTCTAGAAGTTTGAACTTCAAAGCTGGGAGCGTATAGACAAGCGCGAAAAACTTTTTATTTATTTATTAGCGATTGTGACGTGCGTGACAACTCAGTCCTATCGTCCATCTGATTAATCAGGATTGAGAGACGTGTTACGGCCGAACCAAAGGGGTGATACTTGGAGTTAGGGACGGGACACCCGTCTCGAAAGTATGACAGTTGACCACTCTTTGGGGAATTGGTGGTCGCCCTCACATGGTCATCCATATTACCTGGCTCCCGGACATTCGGGATTACAGGACTACGCCATTAGTCCCAGCAGCGCAAAAAACTATGCTTTTAACACATTTTAGTCATTTTCCATAAACCAGGGAACACGATGGAAAGGAAAACGTGTTTGAATAAAACTACTGCCATAACGTGCTAAGCACGAGAGACAAACAGTATAACGAAACTTGAGGTGAAGTCACCTTTCCCCGGGACAAGTGCAAGTAGGCTTTGACAGTTCCAACCAATCGAACCTAATGCGTTAGACTGTCTCACTGTTGACAGTGACATCTATCGAGTCATCGAGATACTTCAACATTTCCATCTCTTAAGGAATATCTGTATCTTCTTCTCATACTTTGGTTTTATACAGATAACATAGCATGGAAAACACTTTCGTTCCCCCTTTATTTTATCTAGTGTTGTAAGTCGGAAAATTTTCCGTATTTTTCCGAAAAAAATTAAAAAATGTTTTCATTCCATGATTAGTCTAATATATTGTTTGCAAATTTAAATAAAGCTTCATTTTCACCTCATTTTTTCGAATCTAAAAGTAAAACTAAACTTCTAGACTAGCTTTAAATTGATTAACAATGTAACACTATTAATGTTTTGTAGTATGTTTACTGTTATTAGACATTTTATATCGATAATAAGCTTAAAAAAATTAAAAACCCTTAAAAAGTAATTTTTGTTAAAATTTGTATTTTTCCGATTTGCGGAAATTTTTCTGGAAATTTTTCCGCATTATATTTTTCCGGAAAATTAACAACACTAATTTTATCTGATCAGATCAAATCTGTTAGCCTTATCCGAATTTTTTAACTGACCTGCTTTTTAAATTAAAGTGAAAATTTCGATAATCAATCAGATTTTAAAAATGTTTTTATTTTATTTTAGACTAAAGCGAAACAAAATTGTCCTGATAAGTAGGGGCCCAAAAATTAGTATCGCGGGTGGGCCCCGGAAATCATAGCTACACCACTGATGTCATCATACCAAATAAACGTTCATTTTCATATTGCTACTAATTACCCTACAAGGGTAGTTTTCAAATAATGCAATGAATACAGTTTCAAACTATAATAAAAAAAATCAATGGATTTACAAAGATATTTTTATCTCGAAGGATGAAATGGTACACTTAAGGTAAAATTAAACTGCGCCAATGCGAATATAAAACCTCTCGTCAGCAATTTCTGTTCATCGGAAAGCTTTAAAAGAAAAGCGAAATTTTATATTCCTTTTTCAAATTCTCCCCCCCCCCCTTTCCCATTTTTTCGCCCTCGGCATTGGCCTATTTGTCTCGAAACTTTGATAACTTCTTCTGTATTGAAATTGAGCCTATTGTATTTCGGAGGCGGCCTCAAAAGATTGATATTGGGAAGATTAAAGATTTTTTACCCCAGGGGATCCACGCTGAAAGGAAAATTGTTTTCTTCCCAAGAGAATGTGATGGTAAACAACTGAAGAATTATTTCACTGAGTAACCAGGAAACTATATATATATATATATACACTTGGAATTTCTAAGGATCCATTGGCACCGTGCTACGAAAGCGGCTCGAAAATGGGCGGGGCTTAGCCTACGTCGACTGGAAGACCTCATTGGTGTGGCTGCCGTCGCTAAGAAGACGCCTAGAGGGAAGAAAATGCAGGACACTAGCGCCAAAAATAGACTTACCAGAAAATGAATTTAAAAAACACTAAAGATCTTGGGGATTTTGTGACGTTTTTCGGGAAACTGGTCTAGTTCCGCGTAAAATCGCGAATTTAATAGTTAAAAAGTAGCAAAGGTGGTAAGTGAGAAGGAAGGGGAGAGATGGTGAAGGCGAATTTCAATGTATTTCCCCTTTTCACGAAGTGGCTCTTCGCCTCATATGGCTACCATGGTTACCGACTGAATCTTGTACAATAACGCGCATCGTTGTGCGCAACTACGACACAGTCAAGAGAGAGCTTTCTCTGTTCGTTTGCTTTTTTTGGCAAAGGCTTACCAAAGTTCGGTAGAATCGGTAATAAATTTAATATAGAACTAAAAGTAAGTTATAATTTTATATGGTATAAATTGAATTTCTTTACTAGTATATCTAGTGTTGCTATTGCAATTTTTATAGCAGCACTTTGTGTGGTAAACCATTTTAATTAAAAAACCTATAGGCACGTGGCAGAACTACAGCTGTCTCTTTCACCTTGGATTAACAATAGTTGTGCCTACCTGGATATATCACTTGGAAAAAACTGACAAGTAAATGACTTTTGCGACAGCAGCGGCGCTTTCGCGAAGTTAACGGAAAATTTCCGAAACTCCCGTAACACGAAGCCTTTTACAAGGCAGAACCCGTAACAAACACTTAGGAAATGCACGCGGAACGCTAGAGTGATATATCCAGGTAGGCACTACTATTGGTAATCCAAGCTTTCACTGTGGGAAAGTTTCAAATTCTCACTTATACGACGTTAGTGCACGAGCTTCTCTCTACCGTCGAGTTTACATCGCCCCCTTTCTAAATATCTCTCCCCTTCCTTCTTTCTCTATGGTGAGACAAGGCTTAGTGGCGATCAGGAGCCAAGTCTAGTATAGTTTTCTGGAGTAAGTTATACGTAACTAATTTATTAAGAAATTCATACGCTAAAAACTTTGTTTCGCGTCGAAATGTGGGCGCTATCATGGCTGTTTGTTAGGAAACGGTATATTTGTGTCGCCCCTGGTTACAGCTAGGAGCAACAAACACAGCACACCACACAAGGAGAACTCAACTCGTTAGAAATCGTGCATTTTCTTGCGTTCAGTTTTCATTGGTTAGACGCTTTAGCGCCTGCTGCCGTCGGAAGGGGAAAATTTGGAAATTGTCTTCCCTAACCCCACCCGTAAAATGTTCAGCCTAAAGGCTTGTCCAATGAAATTTGTACACAACACTGCGTTAGCATGTTTAAAAGCTGGCTGCGTTCTCCTTGTGTTTGTTGCTCCTAGTCGCTTGATGACTTAGGCCTATGGTGGGGCCTAGCTGATTATTATAATTATTATTATAGGTTATACATAAAGAATCATCTTCTTTCATTTGGTGTCATATCTAAATGTTCAGCTAGGAAATAGATTTGGTTTTCTTATAGTTCTAAGTGAATAGGGTATTCTTCAAAATAAAGCAAATTAATTAGATACTGCACTTTATACAACTGCTTGCTTAAAACTTTATCTAACAAATGAAAAACGATTGTAGACCATTGGACCGAAATCCCATTCGTCCGAATGTACCATTCAACCGAATTCCAATCGACCGCGGTTTTCATTCAATATACCGTTAGTGATACATATTTATATATCGTAGGTTACGTGACGATTGTATATCTAATTTGGACTAAACTATGTCTTAAATATTTATTATTTCGTACCGACGTGTATTTTTAGACCTTTTTCCCTTGAAATTTGATATTTTCCGGGTTTAATTTTGGAAAATAACCTTGATAAGACCCGACGTGAAATAGTTGCCTCCCATATCTAACCTAACCCAACCTAACCTAACCTAACCTAACCTAACCTAACCCAACCCAACCCAACCTGAATTAACCTAACCTAACCTAACCCAACCCAACCTAACCTAACCTAACCCAACCTGAACTAACCTACCCGAAGTGAAAACGAACCAGATTTAAATTTCGCATTCAACTGAATCTCGCCATGTTGGGCTATAAACGAAAATACTTTTCGGTTCAATGGGATTTGGTCAAACGGGATTCGGTCCAATAGTATACAACCATGAATAACGTGTTGGACTCCTACCTACATATTAAAAATTTTACTAAACTTTCGCCCTTTCATACTCGAGTCTAGGCCTCGGATAATTTTCCCAAAATTCCCACCTACACTTTAAAATTATCCCTTTTATAATACAATGTACGTCATCATACCACGTAAATTTTAAAGACCTTATTTCTATCAAAGATAATATAGACCTGGTACCGTATGTTAGAAATCATTGCCTCAAGCGTAATCAGTACCGTTTACCCACTTCCTGTCGGAACTCCGAAAACATTGGCTCTATAGTTACCATGGTAACCAAGTATAGATAGCGTCTTACACCTAGGAGCAACAAATATAATGAGAACGCAACTAGCTTTTAACGCGGTGTTGTCACTGTTGGGTACAAATTTTATTGGACGAGCCTTAACGCTGAACGTTTTTCGGAAAGGGGGAAGACAATTTCCGAATTTTCTCTTTTCGACGGCAGGTGCTAAAGCGTCTAACCAATGAAAACTGTACGCAAGAAAATGCACGACTTGTGACGGGTTGCGTTCTACTTGTGTGTATGTTGCTCCTAGTTTACAGCAACCAATGTAGACCGATTTTACGGAGGTCACGTGCCAGAAGTGGGTAAGCGCTTCTATACAAAACCGTCAATCTGAAAGCTCTCTGAAATCGATTATTTGATATAATCAATAAAAAAATTAAGATAAACCTGGTCTAACCATAGACTAAGAAAAGGTTTCCCCTGGACACTCGACGTATTCTCTTGTTAACTCCCCCCCCCCCGAAAATTATTATCTCCGGTAGGGGCGCTGCTAGTTCATTTTGGTGAGACTCCTCCCACCCTAAGCCCGCGTGATTCGATGTTATTATTGAATGAATAATTACAAGTGCGACAAAAAAAATACGCGATAATATCGAGATTCACGAGTTTTTAAAAAATCCTTCCATTTGACTTTTTTTATTTTCACGCGAATAATTTATTTTTTTTCTTTTAAAGAGACACACCGGCGTTTGAATTTCACCAGTTTCTCGCGCTTGTTTCCAGAATATGATTGGTCGTATCTGCTATCACGTGGTAAATCTGGGCCAAATTGTTACAAACGCCGTTATGGCCCTTTAAAGCAAGTCTCGGCTCTTTCAGAAAAAGATAAATCACGATCCTTGCATGTGCTTCCATCTATTGGTATATATAGAAACTAATTAAAAGCTGCTTTAGCGCAAGACTAAATGAGGGACCCGATTTCAAGAACCATTGTGACTTGGCTAACTTGTTTAAGTTTATATTCGGTGACATCTATTGAGCGGCATTCGAAACGAGTCGGAGCCGAGACTTGCTTTATGCTCAGCCTAAAGCTAAATAGTCTTCAGGAGCGGCAACTCCAGAAGTCCCGCGCACCTGCGAGTATTCGGCTATTTTTGTAATGGCCGCCAGAGGCGCCAGTGTAGCGCCTCACTAAATTCCTAACGTTTTTCAAAATTTACCTCCCTACCGTAGAAGGAGGAGAGGAGGCTACGCCGAGTGGCCCGGGGGAAACTTTTTCTTAGTCTATGGTCTGAATAACTGAAGAGCATCAGATATCTGAGAATTTTAATCTGAATAATTTGATCTGTTCACCGTTGGAAGCACCGGTCTATTCGAAACCAATTAAAAAAAATAATACCGTTAACAATAGTCCCCGCCAACTTGCCAAAATTAGAAACCTTATTGACACGAGGCTCACCGACATTTTGGGATATTAAAAATTTCACTTTGAAGTTTCTTCGTAAGCTAGGTTTCTCTAAGGCGCGAAAGTAATTTTGAAACTTCAAGAAATGTATAAAGGTATTAGAAAAAAAATTGAACAATTGAGCTGAATTTTTCTTGGCAATTTCTTTTAGGACCTCCAAACCATACGATCGAACAATTTTTATTTTTTCCGATTGCTTTCCCTTTGTTTATTGTTATTGTTTTTGCGGTTTTGTTGTGAAAATTGTATCTTTCTAGATTGGAATTTTTTGGGTTTTCCTTATTGTTACATTTTTCGAAATTGTTTTGATCTTTCGCCACGCGCTTTATAGGTTACTCCAGCCCAACCCCCTTTGATTTGGTAGGAAGCCCCACCCCATAGGCGGTGCACTTTTTCGGCATCTCTTTGAGCGAAAACAAATACACTAGGCCGGGAGCGCAATGTGGGAGAAATACCGAATTTTCTTTTAATAATTTAGTCCTTGGAAACATTCACACGCCTCAGCGCGTCTGTTTGCGCGTGAGGTTCCCGATTTGTATAGAGGAAATGTTTCCAAGATCGCCCTAACGTCTTTTTTCCAGAATTCCTCCTACTCCGTCTTATTTTTGGACACAACCTGAGATATCACTTTTCTCGATACTTTCTCATCTGTCTCGCGGTTTTAACCGTTTAAGGAAAATCAATTTATCGGCTCGGCGTAAAATTTGGTAATATAATCTTCAATAAATTCGATAGGAGCCAACGCGGCGTCGCCTGATTGAGCGGATGCCATAAGTCACTTTTTCACTACTCTTCACAGTGACGCCAAAAATATTGAATGAGCGCCACACGGTAGGGACTTCGTGAACTATATTTCCAGGGATTAAATCCGATGAAATCGCTTGCAGCCCAGGCTTAGAGAAATTTCAAAAAGAAAACTAACAAAAAATATTGTTGAATAGGACTGTAAATTTACTATTACTAGGATATAACTGAATCTACATCGTATATTGATCTATCCAATTTGAATGGTGAACGACGAGGCATATATTTCACAGCTGATAAAGATACTACACTTTGATCTTACTCAAACGACGATGAAGCTTATAAATCTCAATTAAAAAAATATTTATTTTGTAGGAAGTCATCAATGTTGTTAATGCGAAACGATACTACACTTTGATCTTAGAATATTAAGCTTCTTCGTCGTTTGTTTATTTCAAATAATATTTTGTATGAAGAGAAAAATTTTAACACGAAAATATACTACACTTTGATCTTAGCCAAACAATGAATAAGCTTATTTTAAAATTTCAAAAATATTTTTTATACGACGTCATTTTTTTACATAAGGCAAAATAATGTCCTTTTACAGCTTATGTTAAAAGGCTCTACACTTTGATCTTAGCCAAAGTAAGAAAAAGCTTATAATTAAATTTAAAGACAAAATTGTTTTATACGACGTTTTCTATTTAATTTGTAAAAATCAAAATATTTTATTGACGCATTCACGTAAGGGTTTTATTTAAATTTTTCAAAACGTATGATAGGAATTGACACCTAATTCAATACGGCAAAGAAAGGTATATTACTTGGGGAATTGGAAAAATTTGCCACCTTTTCGGAGAAATGTAGCATTAGATATCGCTTCGGAACCAACCACGCGGGGCTCGTTAGAGATCACGAGTTCCCTTTACGAGTTCGCGACGTTGCGGATATAATGCATTTTTCGTTTGCTTCTCGGAGTGTAAAATTTCGATTATTCGCAGTTCCCGAAAATCGCGACGGGCTTACCCATAGGCGTAGCTAGGGGGGGGGGGGGCAGGGTGGGCCGGGCCCACCCTAAAAAGCTGTGGGCCCACCCTAGAAAAATACCCTTCCTCATTCTGTTTGTCTCTGGGAAAGTACAAAGGTTAGAGGTGATAGGTTTAATTTTCACTTTCATTTCGAAAATTCTAGAACGTGCGATTTCGATAGGCTAATCCGACCCGGGCGAATCTTATCTTTTAAGATCTAAAACAAAGTCCTGGATGACCAAGTCTGACGGCTACTACTACTTCCATACTTGATACCTACAAAGTTGCGCATGCGCTGATAGTCAGTGACCACCTTGCCGTGGCCGGCCGATTCATGGCTGGGGCCATGGCCCCCCCCTAGGAAAAATCCCTAGCTACGCCAATGGGCTTACCGCAAAAATGTCACTCCTTTATCGGCTATATTGGTGTCCTCCGAAGTCGTATTCAGTCAGTAAAGCAATTTAAATTCCCGTTGCATCTGTTCGATAAGAGTGTTTATCGGATTTGTTTCGCCGTTACAGTTCTTCGTTGCTTCGAAAGTTTTATCTTTGATGATAAACTAATTTATTTCCAATAGGGACAAAAATTCCGTTGGAGGATTGCTACATAAGTATCGAATCTCTATCCAAATAATTGCGAGAATATATTTAGGATAACGTATAATATGAAACCGCATTTGTAACTATTCCCATAAGCGTAAAATGGAGGGGTGTGGGTTTCTCTGGTCACCTAAATACATTATTGACGCTAGCGTCCCTTTTTTGCGGAGTCACTGGTACCCTAATTACGAGCCGCTGAGAAATTATTCAATTATTTCCGCTTCGGTGTTTCCGGCGAATGTAATTTTGATTTCCAATAAGTCGAGTGGGAGCTTTGAAAAATATTTCCGCTACAACGAGTAAATTTAGCAAATTATCCTCGTCCTTACAAAGTACGTTATTTGATTAGGAATTTCTCCGTGGAAAAGGTCACGCCCAATGTCAAACTGTTCTTCATAATCATATTGAATCTCGATAGATGGCGCGAACTCGTTGATAACACTTCTCAATTGAACGATTTCACCTTCGCGTGAGCTACTCCTCTTAGAAGCGCGAAGCGCGCTAATATTAACACAGCTCTCTCTTAACCCGCCTCTAAATTAAAGTTCATACGATAAGCCCTTCAATCTCTCAAAGTTCATTGAATCTTTCGCCATCTGGAATTTGCATCTAGAGCCGACAAAACTCAAGTCGGTTTCCATGACGACCTGCTAGAAATAAGCCCCTAATAACACGTTTGACTGAACGTAACATAATTTAATTTAGCTTAACGATAACCTTACCCTAAACCTAAAACTTACCATAAAGTTTTCCCTTAGCCTTAAAACTTAACCTAACATAAATTTTAGCCTTAGTCTTAGCCTAACATCAGCTTTAGCCTTTATCTAAACCTAACGTAAAATTTCTTTAAATCTCAACTTTAACATAACAAACGAAACACTGCGAAAATCTACGCCTAGAAATAATTTCTCTAATTTCATAGACCAACGAAAATAAAATGAAATAACTATATATATTACTATATTTATTACATTTATTTTAAATTATAATAATACCCAAGGCACCACCTTAGGCCTGAGTCATCATTAATTCAGGTGGCCGGGTTACAATGCGTAGGAAGGTGGTGGCAAGCCCTTATATGTTTCAATAGACAATCTGATAAAGCGATATAATTTCTTTAGACCTAAAATGCATGATGCGTATTAAAGTTTGGCGAGTTATTCGTGGTTATTTAGTCGCGTTTAATTGAATTGTAATTTCCGCCAAATTTTGGGAGCGTTTTATCAGTTTTCATTATCTAAGGCAAAACGCTTTCAATATCTCCACTCTTTAATATCGTATTTCCCCCCCAGGCCAACGTATCTCTTGATTCGCTTCGTCCAAAATAATCGGTACAAATTTAGAGTAAATATTTTATTTTTTTAGAAAAATTGATTGGCTAAGATCAAAGTGTAGTACCTGTTTAGCTAAAACCGTGAAAACAAGTTGGCAAACCAAAATATACCTCTCCTCGGAAGAGTTTTTAATTTTCAGTGAAGCGCAACTGTATCCGTGGTTCTGCGGTAGAACGCTCACCTGTCGTGCAAGTGGGCTCGGGTTCGAATCCCGGCCAATTAAAGAATTATACTACACCCAATGACAAAAAGAGGGCGCTTTTGGAAAAACCTTTTCCCTGATTCTAAGAAACTGGGTACGCAGTGATTACCCTTTGCCCCGAAAATGCGAACGCGTTCGCAGGCCTGACAGACAGACAGACCCACCCACAGACAGACAGACAGACACGGTGGTTGTATAACCCCTCCTAGGATACAAAGTCCCCTCGGAGAGGTAAAAATGTCAAGCGTAAAGTGGAATTTTATAAATGAACTGATCAAGATCAGAGCGCCATCTATATTTAGCGAAGAACCCTAATAATTATTATTTTTTTTATAAATTCACCAATATCTTCCAGGTTTTTTTAAAAAAGCGTTTCGGAAGAAAAAGGATACGGGGGCGTACTGACGGGCGTGCCGAGGTGGTCAAATTCTTGGAAGTTTTGTTTTTCCAACTTTATCCTAGTTTCTCCGAGTCACTTGGCAAAATGTTTCTTCGAATGTTTTATAAAAAATGATCGACAAAAACTTCATTTACCAATTGAGCCTCAAAAATTCGCTGAGGTTATAATAATCGGTATAATATATAATATTTACATTATATGGAGTAATGCGGGTAGAAATATTTCAGCTGCTGAAACATAATATTAATCAGCTATGTGACTTCTAACGTCCTTAATTCAGGTGGCCGGGTTACAATGCGTAGGAGGGTGGGGTCATAACACGCGAGCCAACAGCTCACTATTTCAGTTAACCTCGACCAGTCTTTATAGAAGGAAAAACCGAAGAGTGCGGGAAAAAACCCTTAATTCAGTGAGAATAGAACTTGCAAACTCAAAGTTGAAGGAGTTTTCACCCAGTGCCACAAGCTAGGATCAAACCCGGCTCCTTATGCTGTGAGGTGAAAGTGCTTACCACTCCACCACCCCAGGGTACGCGTCTTCCCAGGCTCCCGCAGATTTATCAAAATGCTTTTTGGAAGAAACCTAGTGCGCGGCGAAATTCATCATAAAACGAGTTTCTAAGACATTTACAAGGGGAAAATGATTTATTAATTAGTACATTAATATATTAGTAATTTTAACATTTTACATGGTTAGGAAAAGTTAATTTTGAGCCGCGGTCTGGCGGGAAATAAGCCCCCAACCGGAATCCGAGTCGAGCCTGCAAAGATTCACGTTTCATTTTTACAACCTAGACAGAAACTCTTCTCGCGCGAGAGGCATACAACGCGCTCCCGGTGTTACCAAATTCTCTAATTCGGTCAAAGGCTCTTAATGACGTGAAAGAGAGATCCATCCCATATTGAGATTGAGGTGAATAACCCGAATGTTGTTCGTTATGAACCGTGTGTTGTACATCGCGATTCAAACGTATCTTTATAAATTAACGGATGTTATCAACGTCTTTCCGATGTACAGGTTAAAGCCAGGCGCCCATCGACACTCCGTAACGTATTCGCGCCGCAATCCTCGAGTCCTTATCGCCGTTACGATGCGAAGGCCGTTAGAAGGCCGGACGGAAACGTTACGCGGATACGATAAGCGCTTAGTTGCCAGTTCGGCGTCACTTCCGGCGCTTCCGCAATAATCATTACTTGAACGCGCTGCTGGTGGTTGTAACAACGGCGGAACTGTAAATTTTACGACTCAATAACGAAAGCGCGCGTATTACATTATTTGGCAGGTCGTATAGTCTGCGCGACAAGCGAGAGAGCTGAGAAGAAACTATAGAGGAGTACGATTAATGTCAGCCCGTATACGCGTTGTCTCGCTACGACTCGTCTCGATATGACGCCGTAATCGAGTTTAGCGCATTTTATAGAAGCTGCATGCAAAACGAATTAGCCAGCCTTTCCCTTATGAAATAAGCTTACGACGTCAACGAAGCGGGTTTTATAAGAAGTATAAATTTTGGCCATTTGCTTCAACTCCCACGGCCCATTTTGGTAAAAATAACGTTTATGACGGCGGCCCTGAGAAGCGGAGAGTGACCTACCAACAGCGACATCTACGTACGGGCGCGAGGGAAGGCGGCCGTCTTTTCCTATTGTTTCTCGGCATCTATTCCTAATAGCTCCCTTTTGTACGTTAACGTTTAGGTCCGCGAAAAAAGGGGAACAGGTTGACGGAAGGTCGAGTATAGACCGGCGCTAAAGTCGCCTTCTAGATTCGTGACAACGAATAATAGTTTAATATTCATTTAATTTAATATTGTGCTAAATATTTATTTAATTAATTTAATTTCATAAATTAATTTAATTTAATTTCATAATTTAATTTAATTTAATTTCATAAATTAATTTAATTTAATTTCATAATTTAATTTAATTTAATTTCATAAATTAATTTAATTTAATTTCATAAATTAATTTAATTTAATTTCATAAATTAATTTAATTTAATTTTATAAATTAATTTAATTTAATTTCATAAATTAATTTAATTTAATTTCATAAATTAATTTAATTTAATTTAGTTTCATAAATTAATTTCATTTAATTTAATTTCATAAATTAATTTCATTTCATTTCATTTCATAAATTAATTTATTTTAATTTAGTTTCATAAATTAATTTCATTTAATTTAATTTCATAAATTAATTTCATTTAATTTAATTTCATAAATTAATTTCATTTCATTTCATTTCATAAATTAATTTCATTTCATTTCATTTCATTTCATAAATTAATTTAATTTAATTTAATTTAATTTAATTTAATTTAATTTAATTTAATTTCATTTCATTTCATTTCATTTCATTCAATTTCATTCAATTTCCTTTAATTTCATTTCATTTCATTTCATTTCATTTCATTTCATTTCATTTTCATTTCATTTCATTCCATTTAATTTCATATTAATTTAATTTAATTTAATTTCATTTTATTTCATTTCATTCAATTTCATTCAATTTCCTTTAATTTCATTTCATTTCATTTCATTTCATTTCATTTCATTTCAATTTAATTTCATTTCATTTTCATTTCATTTCATTCCATTTAATTTCATTTTCATTTCATTTCATTCCATTTAATTTCATATTAATTTAATTTATTAATAATTTAATTTATTAATAATTTAATTTATTAATAATTTAATTTATTAATAATTTAATTTATTAATAATTTAATTTATTATTAATTTCGTTTATTATTAATTTCGTTTATTATTAATTTCGTTTTTTAATAATTTCGTTTTTTTATTAATTTCTTTAATTATGAATTTCGTTTATTATTAATTTTATTTATTATTAATTTCATTTATTACTTTAATTTTTAATATTAAATTAATTCTTAATTCTTTAAATTACGCTTTTAAGTTGAGCCTCCAGCCCCACTAGAAATAAAGGGCTCCATATGTCTAGAACTGACAGCTAAGAAGCCCTCTATATACTCTCGCTCTATAACCTGGGCACCAGGTGGCCGATATCCGCGGGGTGCTCTACTTTTGAAAGTTTTTGGAATTGGTCCCTGTATCAGAGAATAATTTCGGCGCAGCTTATGATGGCGCCGGCCTGAAAACGAGACGCGAGAGGAGGACTTAGAAGGGAGATACAAGAAAGGATATTGTTTCTTCTTGAGTAAACTTTACTCTCCTCTTATACGACTCCCGGGCCTGTATACCCTCACTGGGACACGCGTTCCCCTCAGTCACCCCAAGTTGCTTTTCAAAAATACCACACTCGGGGATTGTTCACGCTCCTGTCTGCCTTTCTTGCGGGGAGCTCTGTATATTAGGCACTAACGTATCTCTTTCGAACGAGCTATTTTGAAAAAATATTTTTCGTTTCTGTAAAAACCTTAGGCTAGCGTCTGTTCGGTTGCAAAGATTTCGCCAAGGAAACAAAGGTATTTTTTCCCCGATAAACCGTTTTAGAGGTACTACGCGGCTCGTTTGCACTAGGGCAAAAACGCCACGCAAAAACTTACAGTTTAGCCTATTATATTATTTTTCATATCGTGTAGATTTTGAATAGTGAAACCCATCCACGACCGTCAAACCAAAAGGCCTAAAACAAAATTTTTACATCTTGTAGTTTTTGCCATAGTGAAACTCATCCACGTCCGTCGAAGTAAAATCTCCGTTGGGCTTAGTACAAAATTTTTGCGTCATGACGTTTTAGCACTAGTGAAAACCAACCACGAGCGTCAACACAAAAAATCTCCGTTAACCTGTTTTTCCACTAGCACGCATTCAAATTTGGGATGTACAATCGTTTTGACGTGCGTAAAGAAAAACGCATTATGACGAGTGCTATTGGAAACCAAGGCTTATTTTAAAAATTTTGCGTCGTGGCGTTTTTTCTCTAGTGAAAACCGTCCACAAGCGTCACAGAATCACCGTTAGGCCTACTACAATATTTTTGCGTGGGCACTCACGCCGTTTTGCCCCAGTGAAAACAAGCCCTTAGGGAGAACTGGGATCCAACGTGTTTTTATCTTTTCTCGAAAGGCAACGTCCGTTTTTTTTTTTATTTATTTCATCCTGTATCTCTGTTCGTGGAAGCTAGGAGCAACAAACACAGCACCCCACACAAGGAGAACGCAGCTAACCTTTAAACACGCTAACGCGGTGTTGTGTACTAATTTCATTGGACGAGCCTTTACCCTGAACGTTTTACGAGACAATTTTCGAATTTTCCTTTTCCGATGACAACCAATGGAAACTATATACGAGAAAATGCATGACTTTTGACGAGTTGCGTTCTCCTTGTGTGGGGTTTTGTATAAGAAATATTTATTTTTTTATTTAGGTGACCCACCTTCGCTATAACGGGGAAAATAATTATTCGTCGTTTCTTTGCAGTGTTTCTTTCAGAATACGTCAAGACTATTAACCAAACCTTCTACACCTAACTTTTTACAGAGTAGCCAAGGATTATCGAAAATTCCTTACTATGGCTTAAAATAACGGTAAATGTTTAAATCGTAATATATACCGATTGAGTTGGGAATACAGTACTTTTAGAGCCCCAATTTTTATCCGCTGTGGCTGGGGTCTCGAGGAACACTTTCTTGAAATCATGTACGAACCGAAACAGTTATCATTAGTTACCAAGTTTTTCGATTTTTTTTCCAAACAAACCGGATTTTTTGGATTAATTTAGATTCGTGTATTTCTGCAGGTCATTTTTATTTCTAATAAAATATTCAAACGTGAATGATTTGATAAATGGTAGGACCATTTTTACGCGTTCTTGAGTTGGTTGATATTTATATGGGATATTTCTCCTTAATGACGATTTCCTTTTACGCTCTCCGAGTGCTTTCGGATCATCATTCTTTACTATCAAAGAGCACTATACGACCGGCAAAAAAACACGCGACTATCCCAAACGTGTATTGAAATTTATTGAAATTAATTCTATTATTAATTATCTCTTTGGAAAGTAATTAGAAACTTAAGATAGCAATGTTATATTCATTTGTAAATACACGCTGTTGAGAATCGTAAATTAACGTCTTTACGCATTTGGCGTCCTCTTGTATAACCATAAGACTATAGCTATGTTTGACATAAGTGTGTTTCCTCCCTTTACAGAGAGTCGTTCTTAGAATGACCATACATTTTGTTAGACTTCAGACTAACTTGTAAGTCATTAGGCTTAATGTGCGCTTTTTACCTCGTCGTCGTAGCAAAGATAATATAGACTTCGTACCCTAATCAATAAATACCTATAGAGGGCCAGCACCTTGAAACCCTGCGACGTCACCAATGTTAAACGTCTATTGAGAAAAAACGCGAGTTTTCATGACAACCACTACGGAAGCTACGGCTGTGACGTCACTAACTTTTAAAAACGCATCAACTGCTAGCACTCTATAGTCAATAGCGTTTTCACACTTCCTGTCGGATCTCCGAACAAAATAGCTTCATAGTTACCATGGTAACCAACTATAGATAGCATTATATACAGCAACCGATCGAAGGAAATTTTTCATATGCCGGAAGTGGGTAAGGTTTCGCTAAGGCTTTCCAACCTAAACCGGTTTTATTTTGTCTAATAACGCCAAAGGCGACAAAAGACCCAAAAGTGTGCTAAAAAATTTACTGAGAGATAGTCTCAAAATAGACTACATAACCTACTAGTTGGAATAGTACTAGCAACGATATATTTAATCTACGAGCTATTAGTAAGTTTTAAAATTTCTTCAAATATGTTTAGGATTAAGCTTTATTATCCCTTTTCATAATGGAATAATCTACTTATTCGCTAATTTTATCATCCTTTACAATGCAGTCCATAGGTGGTTCCTTTTAACTTAACATTGCGTATATACTAATCACCACCACTCTCCCCCTATTCGGCTTTCCGTTGCAACTCGTTTTGAAATTTTTAATATTTAGGCTTAGTTAATAAGCTAGGCTAATACCCAACACACCACCTTAGGCCCAAGTCATCTAGCGACTTATAATGCCTTAAAACAGGTGGCCGGGTTACAATGCGTAGGAGGGTGGTGGCAAGTCCTTCATGCCACGCGAGCCAACAGCTCCCTACACTAACTATTACCGTTAACCTCTACAAGTTTTTATGGGAAGGCGAAACCGAAGAACTCGGGGGAAAACCCCTTTAATCAGTGGGGAGATAACTTGCAAACTCAACGCAGAAGGAGTAGTTCCGAGTTTTCACCCAGTGCCACAAGCTGGGACCGAACCCGGCTCCTCTTGCTGCGAGGCGAAAGCGCTAAGGCAGATTTCCCGCACGGTACTGACGAGTCCCAAATAGGACGAAACCGGTCTACCGTTGGAATTTCTGGCCGTTTAATTTAATTTAATTTAATTTTTCACTCGAAGATCTATTTGGTCCGAGTTTCGCGTCTTTTTGTCTGCTCGAAGACCTATCGGTACGAGTTATTAGTAAGTTTTTAAATTTCTTCAAATTTGTTTAGCTTTACTATCCCTTTTCATAATGGACTAATCTATTTATTCGCTAATTTTATCATCCTTTATTTAGTCTAAGGTCTGGCTTGATTTTCTCCCTTCGATTTACTGGCACGTAGACATACGTTCTTATACGCCTCACTAGGCGGCGCTGAAGTGGAGAAAATTTCTAATTTTGATGACGTCTTTTTATCCCCCTCTCCCACTCCCTCTTTTTAATTCGCGACAGCGCACAGTGTTTCGAAATCGCCTTTTTAGTGACAAAATTAAAAATCAACTTAATATAATAAATGTATATATACTTTAAATTGTTGTTTTAAGTTGTATCCGAAAATATAAATTATATTTCGCTACCTGCCACCAGAGGGCCAAACGTTCCCTACATGGAATTCCATAGAATTTCTTTTTGCAAAGCGTGAATAGAATTATGTTATACATAAATTTAAAATTTGGTAATATTCGGTTGAACAGATCTTCTGTAAAATGCAATCAAAGGGCCAATTTTGACCAAAAGTTGCAAGTTGTTGCAAAATATTTCATCACTGTCTTGTAGAACCGTTCCCGTAGGATAACTTACAAAAAACCCGAGCACCAATCACCTCCAAGTTTTTAAGATATATCAAGTTTTATCACGTTTAAAAATATTTCTTGAAATAGCTAATTCATGGTGTCTCTGTACATCTTGTTTGCTTTTTCGTTACTATAAAACCTACTAAGGAGGAGAAATTCCTAGCTTATTCTAATATTAGTAGGATTTTGTCGTGCCTGGCTTCAAATAGGTTTTAACTAGCTAGGGGTTTCTCCTTCGTAGTAGGTTTTATAGTAACGAAAAGGCAAACAAGATGTACAGAGACAACATGAATTAGCTATTTCAAGAAATGTTTTTAAACGAGATAAAACTTGATATATCATAAAAACTTGGAGGTGATTGGTGCTCGGGTTTTTTGTAAGTTATCCTACTATACGGTAACGGTTCTACAAGACAGTTATGAAATATTTTGCAACAACTTGCAACTTTTGGATAAAAAGCCTTTAGAAAAAGCCGTATTTTGGTCAAAATTGGCCCTTTGATTGCATTTTACAGAAGATCTGTTCAACCGAATATTACCAAATTTTAAATTTATGTATAACATAATTCTATACACGCTTTGCAAAAAGAAATTCTATGGAATTCCATGTAGGGAACGTTTGGCCCTCTGGTGGCAGGTAGCGAAATATAATTTATATTTTCGGATACAACTTAAAACAACAATTTAAAATATATATACATTTATTATATTGAAATGATTTTTAATTTTGTCACTAAAAAGTCGATTTCGAAACACTGTGCAGCAGCGACAAGCTCTCATTAAACATTATACCGTACTGATCTACACTTTTGGGTCTTACGTGTATGTTGCTTTTGATCACTACAATAGGGATAATGATGGAAATTGTTTTTTTATAATCTGAAATCTGAACTCTGGGTCGTTGGCGACCTCCCGTTTCATTCATATGGAAATTTTGTCTTATCGAATGAAATTTCTGAAAAAACTTGGAATTGGTTTCATTTCGATAATAATTTAAAAATGCACGATAAGACCGATGGAGGTCGGCGTCGAAATTAGAATTCCCAATTGAAGCTTTACAACTTTAGCGTAGGTTTCCGGTTTGAAATTCACTAGAAATTGTCATATTTTTTCAGCAGTTTAAAAATGGATTTCTATTTACTTAAAATGGTCGTCATTTTTTAGGCTCCTTTTTCATTATCGAAATGTTTTCCTCTATGAAATACACGTTTTGGGAAGCCCTTTTGGCAAAAAGCCCGCGCAAACTTTGTCACTTTTCATCCGAAATATATTTGGAAAGCGATTGAAAAATGGTTTTTCTCAGATATATATATATATATATATATATATATATATATCATTTTGTCGAAATCCCGTGTTTATATTCGGATTTTTCTAAAAATAGGAAATTGAACATATTTTCGCCTTTATTGATATATAGTTGTATATAAGTTACGGCAGGAAATTATATTTGTGTATACGTGTAATATCAAGGCTCCATTGGCACCGTGCCGCGAATGCACCGGTTAAACCAGCGGGGCTCGAATACTTTTAAGCCCACTTTAACCAATTAACCTAGCTTTGCGTAAATTATTGTATTTAGGTGATTAAAAAAATTATATTTGTCGGAAGATAATGATATTAAAGGTAACACTCGGTAGGATAATTAATATTAGGGATTTTCAGTATTAATCAATTAATTAATTATCTTATCACATACTATGCCCTGAAATATGTGAACTTCTATTCGAGCCAAGGCTTAATTCTAAGTCGACTTCCAGCTTAGCGTACCTAGTACGGCACGGGTGAAAATCTAAAAGGAAAACCACGCCTTTTTCTATGGGAATCATCGGAGTCAGCCCTAGTCTTCCTTAGACATTCCAAGTATATAAATATATAATTTCCTAATACATATTGGCCATTCAATCGCGGTGAATGATGAATCTATGGACTATTCGCGTTTTTATCACTCTTTGCAAGGCAGTCCATTGGTGGTTCCTCTTAACTTCACATTTCGTATTTATAATTCTCCACCACTTTCCCCATTTCGGCTTTCCGTTGCTACGCAATGCGTTTTGAAATTTTTAGTGTTTAGGCTTAGTTTCTCTTTTCGGTGTTATAGTCGCGAGCCAGATTTACCGCACGGTACTGATGGGTCCCAAATAGGACGAAACCGGTCTATCGTTGGAATTTCTGGCTATTTTATTTTTTAAAGTTTTTAAATTTCTTAAAATTTGTTTAGGGTTTAGCTTTTAAATCCCTTTTCATTATGGACTATTCTACTTATTCGCGTTTTTTATCACTGATTTAAAGCGAATGATGGTTCCAAAGAAAATCAATTTGATATTTTACCGTATTACACCAAAAAACTCATTAAGTATCGTCCCCTACATAAAATATTTTAATTTTATCACCCTATAGAAGTTCCGGCGATTTCTCAATTTATCCGGTAAGGAAAATTTTAATAAAATATGTAAATATTTGATCAAACTATATTTTTGTTCGCACTCCGGTACGATCACAGGATCTCTTTTCGTGTAGGCCGCGAATACATACTATAGTATAGTAGCGGGTACATATTCTCAGTTTAACCTTAATACATTCATGATAAGAGCCATACCAGCCGGCCCAATGAATATCGTAGGATTCAACCAAATCGTACTATAAATCCCGAAGCTAACGGTGAAATTAAATTACGCGGAAAATTGAATTTATTAAATTCGAAATCTGTTTACACGCCCTCGGAACGAAGCGAATAAATATCATTTTCCATTAGCGAATAAATAATAAGAAATTCTAAATTAAAGCGCGAAATATTCGTAATTTGCCTCACACGCCAGAAAGATAGATTGTCCCTCTTGGGAAAAGGTAGGCGTTTGACTTGACGCTGATAAATAAGTGTACCTACCCGGGGGATTAGGTCAGCTAATATCGGACGTTTCGTCAAATACCACTACGCATATATCACCGGGAATATATTCAGTCTGACAGAGAATACGCAGCCCCGATTCTAACCTCTATTTTTATGATTCCAGGAAGATATGATTCGCCTACACGACCAGAGATTGAGGCATTACAGAAGCGTCTACCCCAGACCAGTGAAAAGATTACAGGGGGGGAGTGGTTTCCCTTCCGGGGATCACTAGACGAGCAGGATGCTGAACAACGTAATCTCCGTTCAGCTGAATACATTCTTGAGATCGTATAGAAACGGGTGCGCTTGAAATCCAGTGTATTATATAAGCGGATTTTGTAAGGCGGTTATGTCGAAGTCGCGGGATTCAATATAGATGTAATGTCCTGGTCGGATTGACCATTAGTGAGGTCGGTGACGGGATCTCATCCGAAACAGTCCTTCGGGTGATCGTATTACCGAGTTGATGGAGTCCCGGCCAAAAGTCCCAAAACCTCTTAATCTTACAACCTGTTTGCGCCTCCTATTCCCCAGGAGCTCCACGCGTTCAAATATTTGAACGCCAGTTTTGGAAGTACGTCAATAAGGAGGTCGCGAGATATTCGGTCAGATGGCGACCACGAGGCAAAGGAAGGGTGTTAAGGTATGACGTCACGAGAAAGATTCTGTATACTTTCTCAATTCCGCGATATTTTCAAAATCTAATTTGTATCGAGAAAGAAAAATCCCTAGAAATGGTAAATGCGGGTTTGGAAATGATAATATTTGATGGCACTAGAAAAGTCTTGGAAACAGGCTGATCGAGTTACAATCGCTAATGAAAATCAGGTGTCCTTTGTAAATGTACTATTAATATCATTTACTGTAGCTTTTGACCTTATTTTTGTTAAATGGGAAATACTATAGCAAAGGTTAAAGTTCACTTAGTATTATATAGTTTGTATCTTTATTACACTCTATAACTTTTCAGTGGCCTTGTTATTTTTGATAAATTATCGAAACTCTGGCTTAATATTATGTAAATTTCTTCGCTTCATTATAGTTTATTAAACATTTGTGATGTCTGTTAGCAACTGAAGTAGGTGTTGTAATATTGCTTTAAATCTTCATATTATCAATAAAAGTAAAGGTAAAATTTCGTCCGTTTACCGGAAGTAATTTTTTCGGTTATTTCCGGTTTAAGCAAACCGCGGAATGATCTTAAATCCCTCCGAAATAAATTGGAATTTTCGAGTCGCTCGACTAACGATAATTTATAGTCTACGTTCGCGGTTTGCCAATTTCTTCGATCGAAGCTTTCAGACGCGCTCGGTGGTTTGCGGCTCTTTCGAGCGATTTAGTCGGGAGATATTCGACCGGAAATTGAGGCTCCGAATAAACAGATTGAGTCGCTGGTTACGAAGAGGATTTCGGTCAAAACCTCTCTTGGAAAGTTAAAACTCTTAAGACGTTCGAGATACGGCTTGAATAAACAATTATTCACCCTAGTAGGAACCCCGTCGCTGCTGGCTTCACCCTGGACACCGAAGCGCCGCTATTGGGACACTTCTACCGGATGAAATAGGTCAAACTAATGCACAGCGAAACCGTTGACGCGTTCTTTCTATAAGGGTGGGGGGGACCCTGTGAATGTGATGATTTATGTCATCTTTGGATCGTTTGCTTTTTGGAATAATGCGAGAGCATTTTTTTATTAAAATTTTAGTTATTGTGTTAATAAATCTTAAATTTGGCAAAACAACTCAGAACTCCACATTTTCACGCTTTTTAAATCCACTTTAGTTTTTGAAGAATGGCGTAAGATGAATGGACGGGGTTGGCTTTATTTTGTTAAAATCTGCTCAGAGCATATTTCCAATTTAGTTATTTTATATATTTTTTTTAAAAAAATATATAAAATTGGCGTTTTAACACTTAAAGGAAAAGTTCAGGTTGGGTAAGATTTGGATTTATTTGAAAGATAAATAAACTAAAAAATATCAGTCGTAAAATTTTATCTTTTTTTAATGACGATAAATTAATTTTTAAACGAGCGAAATTTACCCGCCAAGCAATCTGCCATTTTGTTTCGCGGTGACGTTTTAGGACTTTAATCACGCGCTGTTCGCCCTATAACAGCGCTCTGTTCCCTGCGCGCGCTTGCTCCGCGTGCGGTCTGTGGAGGGAAGGCGAAAGATAATGGCAGCTCGCTTGGCGGGTAGATTTCAGTCGTTTAAAAATTAATTTCTCGTCATTAAAAAAAGATACAATTTTACGACTGATATTTTTGAGTATAC
The DNA here is from genome assembly GCF_980474605.1 of Leiobunum rupestre. Lineage (NCBI taxonomy): Eukaryota > Metazoa > Arthropoda > Arachnida > Opiliones > Sclerosomatidae > Leiobunum > Leiobunum rupestre. The sequence goes on from NC_143387.1 coordinate 68,644,850, forward strand.
TTAAACATGATCGTTCAAATAGACCCAAGTTTTACCCAACCTGGACTTTTCCTTTAAGGCTGTGGTCTCGATACTTATTGCGTCTAATGGGTTCTGTTTTTATATTATTTTTAACAGTTTCGGTTTTAGATACTATTTATGTTCTGGTAAATTCAGCATGATGCAGAGGGAGTTCTTACCCCATCTGGTGTCAAAAATCATTACTACCTTCACCTAAAATATTTCACAATGTACCAAAATATTTTAGGGAAAAATAAATATAACAAAACCAACTTTTACGCGTTTGCATAGTTTATTTTTCTAATTAAGAAAATGGAACTTTCGTGTAGCCTTAAACTTCGAAGATTCTTGTTAGCTGTAGCGCGACCGAAGCGACCCAAGAGCCAACCGAGTGTTTATGTATTTTTAATAGCTAAGCTAGTACTTATTTGTGAGCTAGCACTCAAATAATAATCGCTCATTTCATAAAAGGGAGCTTTCTCGAAGCGTTAAAAATGACTCCTTGGGTGTCCATTTGCAGCAAATTAGTATAAAACATATGCTAAATAGGAGGGGGAGCTATAAAGCGATTAACGTCTACTTGTACGCCGTCGTAAATAAAGCCGACATCCTTTTCACGAAAAGTTGTTTGATAAATGTCACGTTAGCGAACAGATCGTAAGGACGCTTTACGACTCCGCCAGTCCCGGCCACTGGAGGTTTCGAATTAGAAGTCAACATACTATAGGCTTCTCCGAAATGTCGAGAATATTAGTGAATATTATAGCCGTCGACCTAACCTAAGTTTTCTCAGCTTGGCTAAGTACAGACCAGCGCTTAAGTCGCCATCTACATTATTGAAATCGAAACACTCTGTAATAATATTTTAATGGTAATTTAACTCTTAACTTAAATTTAAACCTATGTTGACCAACCGCACTAAAAAGCGAGCTCCATATTCATAAAAGAGACAGCATTCAAGCTCAGTAATAATATTTTAAATTATATTATATTATGTAAAACTAAACTATTGAACTAAATTATTTTTTTCCCTAGATATTTTACTTGTAAAATCTCCGAATTTTTAAAAATAGCAGAATAACTATCAAAACCCTATATACTACACTTTATCGATGTTAAACTATATTATTCAACTATATTATTTGTTTTTGTACAATTGTGCATTTTATTCAACTGTGTGTACAAACTTGTAGGTTCATTATATGTAACTGTTGTTATGCACATTAAACGATACATTTCATTTCATTTCAAGACCTATATATACTGTCCCTCTATACACTGGGACCCAATTTGCCACTCTACCTTTGGTAATGGCGTCAACCAAAACAAAGTTCGTCCCTTTGCCAGAGTATAAATGTGGCGCCATCTATGATGTAAGAATGTATGTCGGTTCGCCTTTCAAAGCCGTACTACGCTCCAGAAACTTAACCTTCTCAAAATTAATGAGGTGTTTGTTAATTAAGGTACTAATAACAACGCCTTTTCCGACATTTTCGCCAACTTTTGTTCGTTCGCGGTCGTCACGCGACGATAAAATGGGCTTAGAATTCAAATCCAGCGTATTAATTAACGCCGCGTTGAAATTTCGCCTGCCTGATCGAATATTAAACAGAGCTTATTTCCTATAAATAGCTTTCACGTGACGTCATTCAATTCTACGGTGAAAGGCTGGATTCCTTCCTATTTGGTCCATCACAAACTGCACCTAGATTCGTTTCATTGAAAATTAAAGGGTCACGGAAAAACGTGAGAAGTGTAATCAGCTAGGCTAATACCCAAGGCACCACCTTAAGCAAGCGACTTTTAAAGCCATTAATTCAGGTGGCCGGATTACAATGCGTAGGAGGGTGGTGGCAAGCCCTTCATGCCACGCGAGCCATCAGCTTCCTACACTAACTATTATATAACCTCAACAAGTTTATATGGAAGGAGAAACCAAAGATCTCGGGGGAAAACCCCTTAAACCAGTGGGGAGAGAACTTGCCAACTCAACGCGGAAGAAGTATTTCCGAGTTTTCATACAGTGCCACAAGCTGGGATCAAATTCGGCTCCTTTTACTGCGAGGCGAAAGTGCTAACCACTCCACCACCCCAGGTGATATATTTAATTTAAGGCAATAAAAATACCTTCTCAACTCATTGCGGCAATCCTAATAAACTGTAATTTTTAATTTTTAAATAAGTGGGGTGGCCGACTGGTTAGCACTGAGTGAAAACTCGAATAAACTCCCGCGTTGAGTTTGCATGCTGTCTCCCCACTGGTTTAAACAGTTTTTCCCCCTAGAGTTCGTTGGGTTCCCCTTTCCATAAAAACTTGTTGAGGTAATAGTGAGTGTAGTGAACTGTTGACATGAAGGGCTGGCCACCTGAGTTAAAGGCAATAAAAGTCATTAGATGACTTGGGCCTTAGGTATTAGCCTAGCTGATTATTATTATTATTTTTGATTATTATCTGTGGGATAGAGTAAATATTCAACTTAAAATATCGATGGATTTTGGAATATACTCCCGTCTTGTTGGCTACCTTATATACACAATGTTAAGTTAAAAGGAACCACCTATGGACTGCATTGTAAAGAATAATAAAATTAGCTAATTTTATTTACCTTATATACATATTAGAAATGAAAGTAATTGCTAAACAACCAGAAAGTACCATGTAGTACTGAGGTATAATATTTCTAAAATCACAAATTAAATAACTACTACAGTCACCCTCACAATAGTGAACAATAAGGCTCGCGATGGCTGCAACCACGAGTTCGCTGACCTCGATTGCAGATAACCCTACGATGTACCTTGACCTCTAAAAAATCCACCATTGTATCCGAAGTTCATCCGTGTCAAGTGTTACATCGAGTGTGGGGGGAGGGTGGAATTAATAACACCTATTGTACAATGAATTTTTGGCAGCAGTTTGAAGTTCTTTAGATCCGGGACATTTTAAAACCAAAACCCATTACGATTCCGATAGAATATTCCAACATTTTCCAATATTTTCTACAAGAATAAACAAGTTTAAATTTTCCTTAAATGCGCCTTAATTTTACAAGGCAAAGGCCCATTTCCGTATGTACCTATATTTATCCTTTTTTACACGCACACTGCTAGAAAAAAATCACTTGCCATAGCTCTCTCTCTCTCTCTCGATTTGTTGAGCTAGGAAAATTATATTATTTAGAATTGGTTTTATTGAAGACTATAAATATTATAGTGAAATGTGACAAGCTCGACAGAAATATTGCGTAGTCTTCAACTTAAAATATTCGACTGAGAAGTAGAAACGCGAAAAAGAAAACCGTGATGACGTGACGTTCGTCGTTGTCGTTAAGCTTCTCAGATGGCTCTGATCCAAATCAAGTTTATAACAATACATAAAAAGGCAAAATTACAGTTCATTTACATTCGTAAAACATTTTTTTCTGATAAAAGCATAATAATAATATATTATAATTAATTAATAATAAATAATATTTAATTTTATTTAATTCTTAATTCGAATTTAATTCTTAATTCGAATTTAATTCTTAATTCGAATTTAATTCTTAATTTGAATTTAATTCTTAATTCAAATTTGATTCTTAATTCGAATTTGATTCTTAATTCGAATTTGATTCTTAACTCGAATTTAATTCTTAATTCGAATTTGATTCTTAACTCGAATTTAATTCTTGATTCGAATTTAATTCTTAACTCGAAACTCGAATTTAATTCTTAACTCGAATTTAATTCTTAATTTCATTCTTAATTTTAATTTCATTCTTAATTTCATTCTTAATTTTAATTTAATTCTTAATTTTTTTCTTAATTTTATTTTAATTATTTATTTCCTTCTTAGTTTTAATTGAATATTTATTTCATTCTTAATTTAATTCTTAATTTTAATTTAATTCTTAATTTTAATTTAATTCTTAATTTTAATTTAATTCTTAATTTTAATTTAATTCTTAATTTTAATTTAATTATTAATTTTAATTTAATTCTTAATTTTAATTTAATTCTTAATTTTAATTTAATTCTTAATTTTAATTTAATTCTTAATTTTAATTTAATTCTTAATTTTAATTTAATTCTTAATTTTAATTTAATTCTTAATTTTAATTTAATTCTTAATTTTAATTTAATTCTTAATTTTAATTTAATTCTTAATTTTAATTTAATTTTTAATTTTAATTTAATTCTTAATTTTAATTTAATTATTAGTTTTAATTTAATTTTTAATTTTAATTTAATTCTTAATTTTAATTTAATTATTAATTTTAATTTAATTCTTAATTTTAATTTAATTCTTAATTTTAATTTAATTCTTAATTTTAATTTAATTCTTAATTTAATTCTTAATTTCACTCTTCATTTTAATTGAATATTAACTTCACTCTTCATTTTAATTGAATATTAACTTCACTCTTCATTTTAATTGAATATTAATTTCACCCTTCATTTTCATGGAATATTAATTTCACCCTTCATTTTCATTGAATATGAATTTCACTCTTAATTTTAATTGCATATTAATTGCATGCTTAATTTTAATTGAATATGAATTTCACTCTTAATTTTAATTGCATATTAATTGCATGCTTAATTTTAATTGAATATTAATTTCACTCTTCATTTTAATTATATTAACCCTTATTCCTAGAACAGACAGCGACGAAGCCCTCTATGTACCCTCTCAATACCGTCGTAGCCAGCTTGCAGATATACCTTTGCTAATTTATAAAATGTTGTTCCTTTTTCAGCGTGTCATTCCGGCACCATCTATATTAATTGATTAATAAAAATCGAGTACAATTAGTGGGAAATAGGGGCTTTATTGAAATTTCTTAATAAAAAATAATTTGTCACTTAAGTAAATGAAATAGCGACTGATGCTAGTACGGATTGTGTGACAAATTGATGATAGTGTGACAAATTGATGATAGTGTGACAGTCGGAACCCGGCTGCCTAATTAAATATTTGTTACGTTGCCACGGTCTTTCTCGGCGAAGAGGTATTGTCAATTATTTTCGTAGTGTCATATATCGATCAGCGTGGTCGATGCCTTTTCGTTAAATACGGTGGACTCTGTTTGTTGTTTCCCATCGCGGAGGGGGGGGGGGACCCCGCGTCTTTTTAATTAGGGCCTAATTAGTTTGTTTCCCCAAGTAATAGGAGGGACTCGATCAAACTTAGCGCGTCGGCCTCGCTTAATTAACATTTCTTTCCGATCTGGCGCCCCTTTTAATCCATAAATATCCGCCCCTCGCGGCCTTCTTATTAAAGATATTAGTTTCAATCAACTGAGAGGTCGCTTCATTACTCAAATATCGTTTGTCAGGAACCGGACACCCGATATTTAATGAACTATCAATGAAGGCTAATTTTTTAAGGTAAAAATAGATGACCCCTCAGTCTCCCATTGACCGCGATGTGTTGAGTGGCGACAGTGACCAATAGAACAGAAGGGTCAAGCTTTTTCAAATGTCGACTAATTTTAGTTTATGAAGGCCATAATTATCATAAAGAACACTTACATTAAATTACCAACTACGTTTAAGTGCTGCAAAATAGTTATTTCCGTTTCGATGTCAATGTAAATCGCGGTAAAATCCGCTCCATTTTATAAAAGCAGCCTACCCCCAGTCCACTTGTTTTAACTGCCATGCCAACCTTTAATTTTTGCATTGAAACCAATTTTCGGAAAAAATTTAAATTCAATAATTAATTAGTAAACACGTAATAAATTGAACTCCTTACCGGGGCTAAAGAAAGTGAATTCACTTAAAACTGTGCTGTAGTATGGACAGCATAGTGCTTACAGCCGATTATCGGTTATATTATTATGTATCAGATATCAGATTATCTGTATTTACGTTCCGATACTATCAGATCAGTTGATATTGGTCAAAATCCTAACCATATAAAAGATTAAACTGATCTGACAAACAAATTATCTTCAGATATCTGGAAATTAATGACGTGAATCACTAGAACATCAACGAAACTATTTTAAGTAATATAGATTATTAATAGTCTCGGCTTTATCAAACAATAAATGGTAAAACTCGACAAAAGGCCCACATTTACTACATCTGCCACCAGGAATCCATACTTCTACTTGGAATGCTTAGCACGGCAGATTTTCGTTTCAATGTGGTTGACGGTTTTTTTGACGTCACTATGTTAACTTAACAAACAACTACGTGAGAGTGGGGCGCACGGAGAGGGATTTTTTTCTCTCGTAGGCGGGGCCAAAGCCGTCAGAGTGATCTTACCATACGCGATACGGCGAGATAAGCATTCCAAGTAGAGGTATGGATTCCTGCTGCCATCTATTGGTAGGAATTCGTAATAAAATACAGAATTGCCAAAATAACCAAGCCGTCAGAAAAAGTGGTTGACTTTGAAGCAAAGAAATATAGTTCTAAGCGATAGCTTTCAAGAATTGTTACGATGTCTATTATTTATAAACCAAATCTTGGCTTTATCAAAAATAAAAACAGTGAAGAAACGGAAAAATTGACAAAATGCTTCTGTAAGGTGCTGCTAGGTATAAGCACCTTCCCGCAACTCTCAGCGAAAAACGACTTGTCTGGACTACGTCTGCCATCTATTGGTGGCAATGCGCCTCTAAAATAAAGAATATACAAAGGGTCAGAAAACATGACATTTCCAAGTGGCAATCAGCAACGAGAGTATCAGCTTTTAGTAGATATTGCAGCTTGCGCTGGAGCAACGTGATGGGGTTGACACTTGCTTTCATATTTTGATAACGTTCTGTCTCCCGAAATAGAAACAGCACTTAAGACGATTGAATTAGCTCGCGAAATAGGCGATATATCGATTATACACAGTAGCATTATAATGGAAAGAAGCGAATATACAACTAATATTATTTTACTTCTTTTGAAAAGTTTCCGTTCCAGAGAGCCGTAGATAAAGTCGGCGGGGGTGTGCATTCAAAGAACTTCTCTCGGGAATATTTATGCTTTTTTTACGCTTTGATATAAAATAGGAGTGAGATCTGGGGTCATTGTATACGCTTACTTTTCTATAGCTAACACCCCAGATCGAATTGTTGTTTCTTACTATACTAAGTCGCAATCTTAGAAAGGGCCATTTTTTAAAAGACAGCGTATACTTCGAATTTCGAATATGCACTCTAAGAAATAATAACTATCTGAACTATAATATCCCTTTAAAATTTATAGTTATATGAACCTTTATCCGTAAAATAAATGGTCTGTTCTAGAAACATTACGTTTGGTTTACCACTTTCTTGAACACTATATTTACATAAAAGCGCGTAATAAGTGGAAAATATATAACTTTACGTCTAATATCTAAACTCCCACTCCTGTTATAATAATTATTATAAAGATTATTTTATGCGTAAGAATTAGCCCTAATGCAATATCATTTGGTATGTTTTTAGTTTGCCTCAATTAGAATAGGTTTTTCGGTTATAGACATAGACACGCCATTCCAGTCATGTAGATGGTTTCAACTTTGAACTAATAATATTATTGGGTATAATTTTGTTTGATTAGGTGTTCTCACCCCAATAATTTAATGGGTTTTCCCTCGCGTTTTTCGGGTTCCCCTTCCATAACAACGTGTTGAAGTTAACGGTAATAGTTAGTGTAGGGAGCTGTTGGCTCGCGTGGCATGAAGGGCTTGCCACCACCCTCCTACGCATTGTAACCGGCCACCTGATTTATGAGGCATTAAAATTCGCAAGATGACTTGGGCATAAGGTTGTGCCTAGCTAATTATTGTTATTAAATCGCTTCAGAAATTTCAACTTTAAAAGTTGATTACGTTTGTATTTTGTGAGATAATGTAAAACTAACGGCAAAATAACTGTAAAATTGGATCAACATTTTGTAGTAAATAACCAGTTTTTTAAATTTACGCTTGTTGCATATTTGCTTTAATACAGCAGTTTAGTTTTAACTAAAGAAAGTAAGTCTTAGTCGATAATTCAAAATAACGGTAAAAAATGCCACAGATCAATTTAGTAAAATATTTTCGGCGGCGTAATCGTCGGCCATTTTCGGTATGGAGATACAGGCCGGAAGGCAGGCAAGGCTGCCAGATTTCGATAGACCGAAAACGGCCAACTCTCTCAAATGTTTTCGTTTTCCAAACGAAAATTTTGCGGCGTAGCTATCGACTAAGACTATTCTTAAACATATAATTCCCAGGTATTAGGTCAGGGAAATCAGTAAAATTCCAAGGTATTTTATAGAAGTGAAGAGAAGCACATTGTGAAAAACTAAATGAAAAGAGCATTAAAACGGTTTTAAATAAATAAATTGTGAATTTTAAAACCGTTTTAATGCTCTTTTCACCCCGGCATTTTAAATTTATTCTTGTTGCACATTTCGCTTTAATGCAACAGATAATTTCAATGAATAATAATACAATAATAATCACTATAAAATTATAATATATCTTGTTCACTTAAACAATAGAGTCAACAGCGCATTAAATTTAAAAGCGATTTCTCGATTATAATTTCCAAGTTGGCAACCGAGTATATTTGTCCGGATCAATAGGAATCATTAAATCGATGTAAACATTGGGAGCCTTTCAACGAGACATGTGTTTACTTTTATATTTTATTCAATATAGCGACTTTCTATAACATATCAACATTGTATATCCACACTTAAGTGCATAAAATCATATCAGAGGTATATAAATTATCTTTTAGGATAAAATTATCAAGGTTAAGCAATTTATAGCTTTAACGCGTCATTTTGACAATTACACTAAAACCATTTCAATTTTAGTAAACGCCATTTGGATCATTTTCCTAGACATTAGGGTTTACCAAGGAAATCAATAAAATTCCTAGACATTAGGTTTTACCAGGGAAATCAATAAAATTCCTAGATATTAGGTTTTACCAGGGAAATCAGTAAAATTCACAGGTATTAGGTGTTACCAGTGCTATCAGTATAATTCCCAGGAATTGGGTGTTATCTGGTTTAAATCAAATTTCTTTGGATTTTTACTTAAATAAGATACAATTTGCAATGACCTTCTGGTAAAGGGGGCTCGATTGTTACATCATAAGATATAGGTTACGTTTTTTTAATTATAGGTTTAAAAATTAGAAAATTACCATGGATCAAAAAATTAACATTTACAATATAGGTTACGTAATTCTGACAAGTACTTCAAACGGCCAAACTGATTAGGTTATTCAGATATCTGAGGGTAATCAGTTAGTCAGATAAGTTTAATGTTTTGTATTCCCCCAGCAATTTTATTTTATTATCTCAAGTAACCGATCTGATTTGATCTGCTATAATTAATCTCATCAGATTCTACTTTTAGTAGATATAATCTTCTGGAAAGCAAATAAAGAAAACAGAACGGTATTTAGTCCGAGGATATGTAAAACAAATAACTCAGAGGCATCTGAAATCTGTTCACCTTCTATCTATCTAGTTAGGATTAATTCAGATTAAATTTGTGCTTACATTATATGGTTTGCATTTTGAACCATATCAACTGATCTGATAACATTGAGCGTTAATGCGCGTAATCTGATTTCTGATTTACCGTAATTATTAACTCGGTTTAACCAACGCAAATGCTATCCGATAATCGGTGGAAGCATTAATTCTGATAATATATATTTCGGAGTATAGACTCTTAACCGCGCCTCCCCAACCGGCCGCCATTACCTTACAGTCTACGGGGAGGGTGATGAAAAAACCGGTTTTGGGGGGATGAAATTTCTGCGGTAGAGCGCTTGCTCGTCGGTTGCCTGTACGATAATGGCGGCACCCAGTAAACGTTTCTAAAAAGAGTGTATATCTTTGAAGAAATAGAAAATGACATTGGAAGTTCGTCTTTTCTTAAGTTTAGGGACTTTCGTGTTTATCAAATTTGACCTACAAAATCTACGGTCTTTATTAAAAGGTTATTTTGAGAGAGAAGTGTAGACGTTCGCGGAGATGCGCTTGGAAAACTGGGTCGTTAAATATCTCAATAGGAGTCTTCACTTTTAATTAAATCAGCTTCTGGTATCGTAAGGAATACTAAAATATTTCAGCAGTGTCGTTATTCCTTCGGAACGTTGTCTTCATTAAAGAGCTCAGAAGAGTGTAAGATATAAAATAAAATACCTCACCGAGAGAATAGGGATTTAAATTTCCGCAATATAATTTCGTTTCCACTTTTCAGCTTGTTAAGTACTCGCCGAAGAAAACCATTCTTTTATCTCTCTCCTGTAACTTTTAAATTAATTATTTCCATGGATATTTGAAAAAAGTCATTAATGAAATCCTTTAAAGCCCTTTTAAATGTTTCAAGTTTAAAGTTGAATAGCCAAGACCCTAATTAATATCGAAAAAAAGACCTATTCATACGAGACAACATTTTTACAAAACATTGTTGGCCAACCTTATTCGCAAACAAAGTTGCTCCGTGTGAATGAATAAATATGTCCCACAAAGTGTTGACAAGGTTTGGAAGAACGGTCAGTTTATTTTACCGAGACTTAACTCCAAATATTTAAATCTAACTATTTCCGAACGTATTATTTTGGTTACACCACCCTCCTACGCATTGTAACCCGGCCACCTGAATTAAAGGCTTTAAAAGTCGCTTGATGACTTAGGCCTAAGGTGGTGCCTTGGGCAGGGCCGTCTTTAACCTATTGGAGGCCCTGGGCACATTAGGATAATGGGGCCCCTATGACAGAGCACTCTTTTGTTAGAATAGACAAAGAAAGTAGATAAGCAAAGTTCTAGATTTATTTTTATTTCTTTCCCGTCACATTAAATGAATAGATAATATAATATAACCACAAAAGTAACTAGAGGGCCCCTATCGATCGCGGAGCCCTGGGCACGTGCCCAGAGTGCCCAGTGGGAAAGAGGGGCCTGGCCTTGGGTATTTGCCAAGCTGGTTTTACGCTGCTAGATAAGTAATAAGTTATCTCGATTTGTTGAGTTCAAAAATTAAAATTATCAGTATATTAATTTAAACACTATAAATCTATTACAACGTGTCACGTATAGAGGTCGGTGGAACAAATAAATTAACCGCAAAAATTTCAATTAATCATTAAAATTAGTATTATTTGTTTTATACGAATAAATTATACGATTAAACAACGATTTAACATGCAAAATTAATCATTTTTTTCGAATATTTCTGAATAATTCTCGGTTTTGGTAAAATATAAACAATCGTATAATTTCTTATTCAAACGCCGACCTCTAGTCACGTATTAAGCTCGACAGAAATATGGAGTCGTCTTGAAGTTAAATATTCGACTCCGAAGTACAAACGGGAAAAGTTAAACGTCCAAAATGTTCACGGGACTCCCGACGTTGTTATTCAAACTTCTAGGGTGCTCTGTTTAACCTCTCTAATTACTACCTATATTGGTGTAATTTTATTTATTTTGTAACGTGTTTTACCAACAAGAGGGCGCTTTGGTCTCTCAGGTTTAAAAAGAAGTTAAACTTTAAAAATTCATTAGAAAATAAACCGCTTAATATTTTTTCACGCAAAATTTCGCCATAAAATAAAGTTGTTTTTTAAGCTAAAGCTTAGTATCTCCTTGTTCCCTTTGTACTCTTCAGTGATAATTATATATTTAAAAAAAGTTTCGTTCGTTAGAATTTTGGATGTAAATTACTACGATATATATACTTAATTAAGTCAAACATGGATTGTTTCTAAGAGGCTAATTAAAGAGATTCCTTAATGAGCCTAACTCTTAAGACGCTTATGAAATACTTAATTAAAAAGGAATAATCCTGCTTTGGAAATCGAAAAAATAGCAGAGAACAATAAAAATAATTAATTTATTAAGGGGAGTATTATGACCCTTGCCCTCTTTAGTTTTGCTTGTAGTAGAACGCTTTTCGTCAACTGAAAACGAAAACCACGTAACTTTTTGGCAGGCATTTTGAAAAATATTGATTTAAATATTTGAAACAATGGGGAATACTTAATCTACTTGCTTTTCAGAATTGTATATCTTCGTCACTGGTATCAAAATTCAGCAAAGAATTTAATATAGAACTTTTTACAAACAAAAACCACACAACTCACGTAACATAGTTTTGGATATCAGGTGACGTTTTATTTTGTAAATAAAATAAATTCGTAAAGCCAATTTTCAGCCTTTCCTCAGGTGCTTAAAATAGTTTTGACAATTTAAAATTTTATTTTTAATTAGTGAAATTAAAGAACCTAAATTCGCGCATTTAAATGCTCTAGTCCTTGCGAAATGTTTGCTATATACATAGAATAATTAAATAAGGAAATGCGCGTTTAATTAATTCTCTAAAAATTAAAAAAAATGGATGCATAGCTCATTTCGTAGTGTAAATTGTTCTCAAAGGTGTGGCGGCCTAGGAGCTTAAATTGTACTTTGGAAAGTCGACTGCTCAATCAAAAGCATATTTGCGCAACAAGTGTAAGTTTCAGACTAAAAAATAAGAATCCAAAATTGTACACTTTTATCCCCATATTTAGTTTAAAAATATACTAACAGATGGCACTACATTTTCTTACGCTTGAAACGTTGCGCTATATTTCACGTACCGTCATAGCCTTTGATTTGATAAAGAAAGGAGTCGAATTGTAAAACAATTTTAACTCTTCCCCATGATTTCCAGAGGCAGAATGGGGGATGGCAATAAAGGGGGTCGACACCTCGTGAAACATGGTGATGACGTCAAAGAAAGAACGCTGTCTGGGCTGCGTTTAGTAAGACTTAATGGAGAAGAAAACGTTTTCTGAAAAATATAGTTCCCTAATTGAGACCGTTGTGGAACGCTTTTTTGGCCATTGCCCATTTTGCCAAATGCCACCTGCTTGGGACTACCTCATGCGTACTAAGGCTTAACAGAAAGCCCTACAGTACTTATACAAATAATTAAGAGAAAAAATATAGCAAATGTGTTACCCACTTCATTGTCACCCCAAATTATCCCGCTGAATCACGGTGAAGCGTCAAAATAGTCTTACAACGCCTGATAAAAATACCGACTGACTTTTAGATGGACGAAAAAAATGATATTTTGTGATGGTAGATCGTTAAGACATTTACGGTAAATTGCTTTTAAACCAATATACTTCCAACGCCCGCAGACCCGCAAAAATATTGATTAAACTAGCGCTTGCCAAAAACCAAAAATTATCTCGAAATATCGATCGTAACATTAGATATCGCGTAATGAAGAAGATTAAATCTTTCGGGGGTAGGGCAGGAGGCGTCGACAGCTAACCGTCATTTGTCAGAGTTCTCGAAGTCGGGGGTGGGGGTAGAGGCTGCTTAAAGCGGGAGGGAGCGGGTTCACCGGCGTTTGGCGAAGTATCTGATATTGATTGACACGTTTACCAAACATATAAGGCCTCTATACGCCACGTGCCTAGACTAAGACGCCGGACTATAAATTTCCATAATGGTCACGCTCGCGTTTATCACTCACCCGTCCGCGAAGATCTCTCAGTTACTTATCATCCGAGCCAGATCTAAAATATAGCACGTTTTCCAAGGCTATTAGTCATTTTCCGGCGTGTGGATCTGGATTATTTACGGATGATTTTTCTTACACTTCTTCACCGACAGACCTTGTTCTTTTATCAGCAGTTGATAATATCGTCTTTGTTTCGTAAGTTTGAGGGACTTACTTTTTTGAGAAAAGTCTTTACATAGCAGCGCATCACGGCAAAGTGAGAACCTGTCTATCTGCGGATAGCCTTATCATTCCGCGTCATTGCTGTACGAAAGGATATAGCTTTAACTCTACTAAAGTGGTGACGTCACTGATTACAGATTTAGAAGTTTCTTTTAAATCAAGGAATATACTTCCGCGTATGGTTCCATACCAGAGTGACTGAGAAAAAATCATATTACCTCGATCAGGAATCGAACCTACAACCTTTTGGTTACCGTCCCAACGCCACTACCGTCAACAACGGGTTAAATGTCCCGTCAATAAAGCGAGCCGGATCGAGTCATTCATAAATTGGATGTCTGAGGCCTCGGTGGTCCAATGGTAGTGGCGATGGGACGGTAACCCAAGGTTGTAGATTCGTTAGTCTTTTCCCCGAAGTAGAAATAACCTGGCTACCTGTTTAAAGGCATTACAAGTCGCTAGATAACTTGTGCCTAAGGTGGTGCCTTGGGTATTAACCTAGCTGATTCTTATTATATGCATTCTTGGTAGAAGTATTAGTTTTGTAGTTTTTGGGAAATAACTTACTGAGAGCTCCTAACTCTGTGCCGTCATTAGGGCAAAACATCGCCGTCTAACGAGACTGATGAGGGTAATCGGTGTACAAACCAGTATAGCTTTAACAGAACTAAAGTGATTACTTAACTGCAATCGGTGTTCAGAGTTTTAAGAAAGGTTTATCCTTCGGTCAAAGGCTATTCGCAAACGTGAACGCCAAACGGCAATGAAGCCCGCGAAGCTCTTAGTAAAAATTAAGAGTCTTGAAGAAAGTTAGCGTTATATTTATAATAAATCATTAAAACTTATGGTTGTACCCTATTCTCTTTAATGACCTAGATGCATACTTCTCCCGTAAGAAATATATATTATATGCTTCTGGCATAACGTAAATTCTTTTGTTGGTATAACCTTTGACTAATTAATACCGAGTTGTTTCGGCTTCCCTAAAACGTAAACCCTCTACTGTCGAAAAATTGCGTTACGCACTCTGCGCAAGCGCGAAAGTATCACACAGAGCGATCCTGTTAGGTAGCGTCCTCTGGTGGCCTTCGCTTGACAATTTTTAAGCGATCTGCTTGAAAATAAATAATAATATCTTTAATGGCTATGAGGTGGCGTATCTTACGTTCCAACCTCGAAATTTTAAGCATGCTGCGATACCTTCGCACTCGCGCAGGAGCTGTTACGCCTATTTCCCCCGATAGAGGATTAAGAAAAACCGTGTCGCGCCGTTGCTGCGGAAATTCAAAGGAAGCGAAGGTATAAGGTCCAAGGTATAACTAGATAACGTTTTAGCTCAAAGAAAATCGAAATTCCGTTTATTTGATTATCGTCTGAATAGGGTATAGGTTTTTCAATTGGACACTGAAGTATCTTTATTAACTACTTTCCTTTTTCTAGACCAGCCGCGAACGCAGTAAACTGAGATAATTAAATCGGAGAACCGTCTTAGAGCCAAAGTCAAGCGAGTCTAACAAGTTGGCAAGCCAAAATATACCTCTCCTCGGAAGAGTTTTTAATTTTCAGTGAAGTGTACAATGTATCCGTGGTTCTGCGGTAGAATGCTCACCTGACGTGAAGGAGGGCTCGGGTTCGAATCCCGCCCGGTACTAACGCAAATTGATAAAAATTTATACTACACCCAATGACAACAAAAACAGGCCCTTTTGGAAAAAACTTTTCCCTAATTCTAAGAAACTGCGTACGCAGCAATTACCCTTTGCCCCGAAAATGCGAACGCGTTCGCAGGCCTGACAGACAGACCCACAGACCGACACACAGACAGACCCACAGACAGACAGACAGACACGTTGGTTGTATAACCCCTCCTAGGGTACAAAGTCCCCTCGGAGAGGTAAAAACCACTATTTCAGAAAATAATTACTTTTTGTTAATATCTAAAATAATAACGGTGATAATTTAATACTGGAAATATAGAAAGAATATTTTACAAAAGATATATATTATAAACTTCTGATATGAGTTGGAATTTATTGCAAAAGTCAAGTATCTTTTCTATTCTCTCAACTATCGGGATTGTCAAGATTCATTTCTTAGCTTTTGTTCTTGAAACGGATAGTATTCTCTAAAACTATTCTTCTATCTGATGCGTGTATCTAGAATGTTGAGTGTGGCAACGTCTCGACCATCATTTGTCAAGAAACGGATCGTTATTTATTAAGGCTATAAATAAACGTCACTGAGAAAGTGAAGATTTGTCTCACTTTATATTTCCTATCATTATTTTTCCGGAGTGGATCAATTTTGTTTATTAACAAAGTTATTGAACTAATGTCCGATCAGAACATTTTCAATTTAAACCATCAAAAATAGGCGTTTATAGATTCTGTTTGTAGATAAATTTATTACAGTTTGAACGCTTCTAAACATCTAACAACTACTTTTTTCTTTGCTTTAATCAAAACTCAGAGAAAAATATGTCATCCTAACTAGTCCACACAGCGCAAATTTGATGGAGTTCTTATCCCATCTAGGTGCAGAAAACACTATTAAACGTTCGTGTAGTGTTTCACGTTAAATAAACTGTTTGAATGAACCTTTCTAAGATGATGAAGCCTCTAATTAATTACGCATCACATTTAACTAACAAATACGTATAAATTTCCATCTTGCCCAATAAAATTTGTCCTCCATTTTCCATAATCGTCCCGCGAAAGACGCAAAAACAAACTACGCGAATGGCAAGACTTTAGTCGTGTTTTTTTAAAGAGGGCACAGCTGTCGCTCTAACCTCAAAAATATAAACTTCAAAATTTATTTATAAAATAATAGTTTAACATTTTTCAAAGCGGTTTCTCCCATTCGAAAAAAATTAATGGTCCATCCGGCAAATATAAATCGCTTAGCTTGACGGTGGTCCTATAAAGGCTGTTTATCACAAAGCCAAAATACCGTGACAGTGAGCTCGACGCAAAAAAACCCCCTTAGGCCTAAAACAATATTTTTGCGTTGAAGTCCGCCGTCGTGAGGTTTTAGCTCTCGCGAAACCAGCCCTTAAGTTCATTTTGATCACTATCGACTTTCAGCTTCCGATTTCACGTTCTTTTATTATTTCAAGACGCGATCGGATACGAGCCTAACCTTGACCTGAACTTAATATACTCTGTACGTGTAAGATTTTGGAACATTTAATTTTAAAATTTCCATTATATCCTATCTTTCTAATTCTGTTGCATTGGCCAGTGTATAGCTTTCAGATTTAAGATAACGTGAACTGCGTACAGAACTTCTCTCTATTTTGGCGAACATCGAAATGCACTATAAGGTCTGAAAAGCATGCTGAGATAATTCTCCGGAATTTAAGCTTGAATGAGGTCGACGCCTGCGCGCCATCTATATTATAGAATATGTACTACTATTAGACTAACTAGAACGATAGGGAGGTCTAGAGAGAGAGAGAGAGAGAGAGAGAGAGAGAGAGGTCCCAAACGCGACGGGAGGGGGTGTAGCATTATGCAAATTTTGGGGCTTTTAAAGGGACCAGTAGGGCTAGGGAGAGGAGAAGATTTGATTATGCCGCGCCAAACATAGGGAGAAAATGATGACCCCCTCCTTTATCTCTATAAACTGATAGCTTCATATATTTACTTCTTTGAAAGTGGATTCATTTGCATACCTTGATATTAAAAACACCGCCTTAATTCTTAGAATATAATTCGAGAATTGAATTTCACGCTCGCGCCACGCGAGGTCAAATCTTCGCGAAGGGGTTAATAGGTTAATCGATGTGTCGGCGGGACTAGTGTACGTTGTGTACTTAGAAGAATTAAAGGCTGATTAATAACGGTGCTAATAAGAATAAGACATTTACAGGCGATTCGTCATAATTACGCCCTTTTCAGATTTCAATTAGATTGAACCAGATTCACGGTTATTTTTTAGGATTTAGCCTGTTGTGGAATTAAGCTTTTATCCCGATTAATTTCATCTCCGTCTGTGTGTTTTCGTGATTTTTCTTTCCCTTTGAGTTTCCGCTTTGGCATTTTTTGACTTTTACGAAACTCATTTTGTCGTGGACTTTGCCAACATTTTGTAAATAAAACCATACTGGCCACATTGCTACCGTGGTTGTTACTAGGACGTGTAATCGTACAGGTCAGGAGTGTCCACATTTTGAATTAAACTTAAAACCTACATAAATGTTTTTATAATCCCCTAGGAGGGGTTTTACAATCACCGTGTCTGTCAGGGTGGGTGGGTGTGGGTGTGTCTGGGTGTGTGGGTGTGTGTGTGTGTGTCTGTCCTGCGAACGCGAACGCATTTTCGGGGCAAAGTGTAATCACTGCGTTCGCAGTTTCTTGGAATAGGCCTTTCCATAAAATATTTCTACGTGCTTTCACTGTTTTTTCTACGTCACACACCACCAATTTTGATAAAACTAAACAATAAGTTGGCTGTACTTTTTGCACTTTCCGGTAAGATTTCCCCAAACATTTTACACGGAGCTCGGGTTAGGCTTAGTGACATCGGAGTTCAAACTGATTTTAATTTATTTTCGATCCTAATTAAATGAATTATTATTGCAATACTCATATCAACTCTGTGAAAGTATTGTTAATACTTAGATATTTATTAGCTAGTATTTATGATAAGCCAAAATCTTTACATGATACACCAGTTGCGTAGCCAGAAATTCGTCAAGGGGGGTCGAAGTACGTGAATGTTAAGAGGGGGGTCGAGAAGGGGGTGGAACTTTAGTACAGTCAAAGGTAGGCCCGGAAAACCCCCGTTGTCTACGCCACTGTGATACTGTGACTGTTAATGAAATGTTAAGCATTAACTCACTCTGTTAAACATCATCGAACACGTACTAAATTTTTCGTTATTTTATATATTTAAATCCTCTTCTCTTATGACTAGTTAAGTAAACGAAATACTTTTATCATTTGATATAACAAATTTAACAATGTTACTTGGATTAATTTTAATTCGTCGTGTTTTGTAAATTATTTCACTGGGTAGCAGACGACATACCGAGCACCCGAGCTCAAGAAAACAAGGAGTAATATATATAACGTTGATCTAAATCATCCTTGCAAAAACAGTTTTCCTTCCCCCTCTCACCGTAACGAACATTTTATGGAAAGGTCTATTAGGAAAAAGCTTTTTCTAAAAGGGGCCCTCTTTTTGTCATTGGGTATAATATAAATGTTTATCAATTCGCGGAAGTTTCGGGCGGGATTCGAACACGAGCCCTCATGCACGATAGGTGAGCGTTCTACCGCAGAACCACGGATACATGTGTTAATAATATATTTTTAAAATAGATTGATAATCTTTAAAACCTACATAAATTTTTTTAGAATTTTTTTTAAAATAGATTGATAATCTTTAAAACCTACATACATTTTTTTATAAATTTTTTAAAATAGATTAATAAACTTTAAAACCTACATAAATGTTATTTTAAATACATTGATAAACTTTAAAAAACCTACATAAATGTTTTATACTTTTTTTAATAGATTGATAAACTTTAAAATTTATATAAAAATTTTATATATTATTAATAGATGAATAAAAATTTCTAAAATGTTTTTAAATATTTTTAAAATTTATTAGTAAACTTTAAAACCTACATAAAAAATTTACTTTTTTTAAAATAGATTAATACATATAAAAAAATACATAGCTAATTTTTAGAAAATTTTAAAATATGACTCTAAACTCTAGATTATACGTTGCAAAGATTTATAAATTAAAAATAATACTATTCTAAAATTTAAACAAGACGTCTCTAGTTGTCGTAAACCAAAAAATAATCCGAAATTTTAAACCATACATCACGATTTTTAATAAAATTAATAAAAACCCTTCAAACCTTAAAGCATATTTAAAACTTTCTATTTAAATGAAAGAGTGTTGACAGAAATTGCGATAAAATTAATACGTTTCCTAATTACTTCCACACCATTCCATTTTACGAACCGAGAGCTTTAATGATAAATGGACGGAGCGCGGATTGTTTGAAGAAGAAGCGAGGCGTTGGGGTACATTTTCAAACCGCGATTCCACGGACTGATCTATATAACAGCGATATTCATTTGGTCTGGTGAAGGGAAGCATTTCCACTTTTGCGGTGACGTTAGAAAGAACTCTCCGATAAATTGTTGCGCGAATACATTCTCGCGAACGGAAAATATGTACCCTGTTCGCCTAGTGATTCCACGAAGATAAACCACGCCCCTCCGCCGCCCTTAAAGGCGACAACGGCTCAATCTCTCTTCGGGGATTCGCGAAAACAGAGGCTAGAGTCGCGTATTCTCCGTGAACCCGACAAAATCCTTGGTTGTGTATACGGCGGCTTAATTAATGACCGCGTGATGAATCGGAGCAGCATCTCCAGAATGTTAGAGAGGCGGATTTTAACTCTCAGCAGCTCCAGATATTTATGACCAAACTTGGAGCCGGCTATCAGCGCGCCTTACGCGCCAATATTTAAACAGGGTGTCGTCGGCTCCTAGTACTTTTATTTGATCATTATTCAAGCCTCTCTTTTTGCCTCTTCTCAAAACATTCTCCAAGATGCTTCTCTCGCTGACTTTCGCTTAATTAACTTTTGCACTCGTAATTGTCTTTTATATCTCTTTACACGCAGACATAATCACAAATATCCGCGCGTATTACTAATTAGCTGACGAAGTAGTAAAGTAAATACGTTAAAATGGTTTTATATTAGGAAGATCGGTTAGGCCGTGTTCCGAAGTGCTAAATAATGGTAAATAACTTTATGGTGTAAAATGTCAAAGTAGTAAATAATGGTAAATAACTTTATGGTGTAAAATGTCAAATAGTAAATAATGGTAAATCACTTTATGGTGTAAAATGTCAAATAGTAAATAATGGTAAATAACGTTTTGGTGTAAAATGTCAAATAGTAAAAAATGGTATATATGGAAGATAATGGTAATTTATAAATTTACATCAATAATTAACAAAATGGAATTTAAATCGAGATTTTTTATACACTAAAAGTGACATTTGTTAATAATATAAATAAAGTCTAAAAGCTTAAATGTGCCAGTTTTCGGTATTTTGAATATTTTGAAGTGGTTTTTCTCAATTATATGTACCATTATTTACCACTATTTACAATTAAATAAAATTATTTTACTAAAATTCCTTTATTTCCCATTATTTATCAGTGGTATAATTGTTCGTGTGAAAAGTGGAAAACCACCAAGCGCAGATTGTCAAATGTTTTCAGAAAAGAGTAGTGATCCTTATATTTATAAGCTAAAAGTTTAATATTAAAAAATAAAATCCAACTAGTTTCGCCGACCCATTCGGAGGCTTCATCAGTTGTGTCGCATATTTTGAAATAAAATATTCTTTTTTTTTCCTACGCAACATTGGGTTTTTATATTTTAATATTAGTTTTAATTTTTTTTTGGAGTTTGGTCACCAACTAATTCCCTGATATTCCTAGATTTCCCAGGCATTCTAGGTTGGAATTAACCATCTTGTTTGGTACAGGTAATTTATGTTTCTACCTAGTACGGTTTAATTTAACGGTTACTACGTTATAAATGCTACTGATTTAAATATCGCTATCTCAGTTTGAAACACAAGTAAGTCGAATTTAAAGTATTGGCATTTTTTTGCCGTTTTTCAAAAGAGCATTTCAACTCTTCATTTATTTAAAAAAAAATATTTTATCAGTTTTAAAATATATTGCGTATTATTTAACAAATATCTCAAATTTGTTGAGATACCTTATTTCGGAACTAAGGTAACAATATATAAAGCCGTATATTCAATCGTGCAAGCTAATCTTTCCATTTTCCGAAACATCTAAGTGTTAAAACGCTATAAAAGCATATTCTGCCGAAATACCGCGATTATTACGAATAGACGTACCATTTACTATTCTACTTAGAACAAAAATTGAATGTCATTACGCTGATGTTAAACAAATTGTAGCTTAGGCGGAAATTGTAGAATACATTCCGGACAATTACGAATATACAAACATCTACGTACGTTTAAAATTTACGGTAATAAGATATCTCTTAAGAGTAAATTAAATATTAAACGGGCTCTAAATTACGAATGTGTACCTCGTCTAATAAAATGGCTGTTAATACAGTTGACACTGAAAATGTTCAATTTTAGCTTTCGAAACCGTTTAAAAACGGTTCCAAAGTGTCTAGTGTGAACACGGCTTATATATTACATACTTCCGGTACAAATGGACGTAAAACAATAGTTAACTTACCTCGTATCTCGGTCGCAAATAGAACCGATCCAAGAATACTCGTAAGACTTCAACAAATGAAACGATTTGTTCCTCGGAGAGATAAAAACTCGCTTGGAACGTCTCGTCCTTGGTGGCGAAATCGTCGAAATTCGGTGATTATTATTCTCTTGTTTATTCAAGAGGAGTGCCTCGCGGGGAGTTGTCTGCGGAGCATATGGAAGCGGCGGCAGAGAGACAGAGTCACGCTGAGTTCGCTTGGCCGGGAATTGAGTTTTCAAGATTTCCGAGCGCGTCCGCAGCCACCGTTCGCGACGCTTTCCGAAGACCCTCTAAGCCGCTTGTTGAAGGCGACTCTGACCTTACTCCCGGAGACGAACCTTTCTCTCTCTCCCTCTCTCTCCCTCCTCGTCCTCTCCCCCCCCCCCCGCGCCAGAGTGATGGAGAAACTCCAACAGGGCGAGGATCGGGGTATAGAGAGTACTTGTAGGTTTAGTCGGAGGCGGGCTGTTCTTCACGAAAGCCGATAGTGAGAGGAAAGGGTGTTTATATAGCTCGAGGAGACTGACTACTGAAGTACTTGAAACGTAACCACGGATGAAATACTTCGAGATCGTTTCTGGAGATTTTCATTAAGAGGTATCGTTAGTATCGGAGTTATTCGCGTCGTTAGAACGCATGTAGCGCAAATTAGTCGGTCCGACTATACATCAGACTATTTGTATTTATATACCGCGTGCACCGCCCAAGCATTACGGGGGTTTTTCATCATTTGTCCTGGCCGAGCCGTCGACCTGTATACAAAATTGGGAATCGCTTCCTAAAAAACGTTCTCAAAGAAATATTCACCCGTATACTTCTACCACCTACTCACGACTCACTCGTGAGTTCGTCAAAATTCACAACGATATAACGCATTACGCGTTCAAGATCGTTGATCGTTTCGTTATCCAGATTCCGAAGCCCATCCATTTGGAGTGGCCTTCTTATTAAATGGTTCGTTTTGGGACAATTACGAACATAGTGCTCTGAGTCTGCTTCCAGAGCACCGCATATGCATTTGGGTGATGCAATATGCCCCAAGTTGAACAGGTAAAGTGGGAACTTACCGTGTCCACTTAGGATTTGCGTCAAATAGTAGTTCGTATTGAAACTATTTTTGACCCGAGGAAAGTACTTCTTAGTTACTTTACCTTTCTCACTTACATCCTGCCACCTTTGAGTCGTCACCTCGTTGAGCCACCTTTTAATCACCAACTTAGTTGGCTTCATTTCCTTCTCCTCTGGAATTTCGATTGCTGACTTTGCAAGAAAGTCAGCCCTTTCATTCCCTGCACATCCCGTGTGCGACTTTATCCAAGTAAAAGTGACCCGCGTCACCATCCGTTTCATTACAATCCGCCCAACATTACTTTTTTCAGTCGGGATGTCCTACCCCAAAAGCAGTTGGCCATGCTATATTAGTCGTGCAGTTGGCTGACAATGTTATTGCATTTCGCCCGACTAATAACTGGCCCATCAGCCAACCAATACCCTAATAGCAAATCAAAGTCGGGCCAGCAGATTTTATTTTATAATCGATACATCCCAGGAATCAAATAATTTATGTAAATGGATGACTGATCTACTTCTAGACAACGATGGCGTGATAAATTATTGACTATGCTTCGCTTATTTATATTCGATAATTATAGTAATCAAAGAATTCTGAATTCTGATAAAAGAAATTCTCAATCTACACGTAACAACAGATACAACATTGGAAACTTCAATCCTAAAAGTTGAAACCATCGGTCTCTTTGTTAAATATAGCTCCTCCAAACTAATTTGCCAATATGAATATGACCTACTTGAGTCGATTTTCGAATGAATATTTGAACTCTTTTGAAGAAATAGAATTTATACAAAAAGTTAATTAAAACATAATTGTAATTTTTTTCTATGCATTGGAATTATTTGCGTCGACAAATTTAAAGTACGTACGACCAACTGTTTCTTGCTGAATTGTTCTATATCATGTAACGTTGCAGCTGCTGTATGTATACAGTAGTATTCAACAGACCTTTTCGTTGTCGGCCCGTCAGTCCGATAGATATTCTTCAAAGAGTCGGGAAATCATACTCAATGAACAATTGGCCACCGATTCTATTTTTTCTAGCGATTTCAACCACTCATTATAGTTTTGAGACCTTGGAACGAACGAATTAAATAATTCATAAAATTTTTTACTACACACGGCAAAGATTAGTAAAATTTTAACAAGTTGGCAAGCCAAAATATACCTCTCCTCGGAAGAGTTTCTAATTTTCAGTGAAGTGTACAATGTATCCGTGGTTCTGTGGTAGAATGATCACCTGACGTGCAGGAGGGCTCGGGTTCGAATCCCGCCCGGTACTAACGCAAATTGAAAAAAATTTATACTACACCCAATGACAACAAAAACGGGCCCTTTTGGAAAAACCTTTTCCCTAATTCTAAGAAACTGCGTACGCAGCGATTACCCTTTGCCCCGAAAATGCGAACGCGTTCGCAGGCCTGACAGACAGAGCCACAGACAGACAGACAGACACGGTGGTTGTATAACCCCTCCTAGGGTACAAAGTCCCCTCGGAGAGGTAACAAGTTGGCAAGCCAAAATATACCTCTCCTCGGAAGAATTGTCCCTAGTGGTATTAATTTCTCGAGATAACCCTTAAAGATATATCTCCGCAATTTAGAGTTATTTGTTAAAAATATTAACCCATTTCTATCCCGCCCGGTATAAAATTTTAATTATAATTAAAATAATTGAGACGAAACGACCAATTTTAATTTATTCAGAATATCATAAGTTAAGTAGTTACAACAGTAAGTTAGACGTACTATAACAATGCACAATTGAATTAAACCCTTTTACAGAACAAGTTTATCAGTTAAATATAATACGAAGCAAATTTTAATGAAAGAAATATCTACAGAGGCTTTTTGGAATTACTCGCTTACGAAATACTTGCCGCATCTTTAACGCTCATTTTATTTCAACACTCGCCCTTGATGAAGATACCGTATATATCTGGTAGTGGACGACTCGTTCACTTCCTGTTGACGTTGTGACGCATACCACATGAAAAAGACCAATGCCGTCCAATTTCCAATATCATATAATGACTCGCACACCCAAGAAATCATTGACTGCGTTAGAAATCGTAGATATCCAAATATCCACACCAAATGTATTTACAAGAAGCAAAAACCTTACCATCAACAAAGCACAGAGAGCCACTTGACTAACCGCCAGCTCTTAAAGCAATTAACGTTAAATTATCTCCTTTGAATTAACAGAACTATATATAGGTCGTTAAGAAAGTGGACCACCCACAGGGTCTACCCTTTAACCCTCTAATCTCGGCTGACTGCGCTAAAACAAGATTTAACCTTTAAAAAATACCAGATTTTAATAAAAAAAGACTTTATTACCTATTATGCTTACGATGCCTGTCTTAATTTCAGTGAATCTAAGAAGCTATCGGTGGTTCTGTGGTAGAGCGCTCGACTGCCAAGCCGAATGGTCTGGGTTCGAAACCTGGGTGGCGCATTTGTTTTTAATCAATAGAGAAACGCTAAATTAGAATTTCTTCGATGCAATAATTTCAATTTCAATTCTATTTCAATTAAACCAAAATTTCCTACTCTATTAAATACGCTTCCGATAAAGCTGAAGGTCTAATTTTCAATAAGGCGTAACAAGTGTCGGTGGTTCTGTGGTAGAACGTCCGCCTGTCAATCAGGAGGTCACGGGTTCAAATCCCGCCCGATGCGATCGCAAATTGATACTAAGACGAATACCGTGTACAACTGGTGGAAACCCTGCCATTGGACGTTGAGAGGTAGCATTACACTCAGCACTCAGTCCGTCCCAAAGTCATTAAGAAGAAGTTGGAGAGAAAACGCCCATATAAACACAACAGACTCAACATGCACAACCATCAGAACACAAACACAACAAATTCAACACTCACAACCTACGCATAAACATTACAAAAACGTAATACACCAAACCGTCACGACGGTGAGCGAAAAAACACCATCCAAACCAAACCGCAAATGAATCCGTTAACGCTCACCGTCACCCGGTGGTTTTGCCAACCCTTTGAGAGACTGCGTACGCAGTGATTACACTTTGCACCGAAAATGCGAACGCGTTCGCAGTCCTGACAGACAGACAGACCCACCCACAGACCCACCCACAGACCCACAGACAGACACGGTCGTTGTATAACCCCTCCTAGGGGACTTTGTCCCCTCGGAGAGGTAAAAAAACGGTAAATACAACTTATCGGAACTGACCGTCGCGTCGGAAACCCCGTATGCTTCTGCCGTTACGAAAATTGGCCACAATTTTTATAATCTATTAAAGGGTAAGTTGCAAATAGATTTTTAGAATAGAAACTTAGCTACTTTATATTTTTCTCGTTCATTTGATGAAGGGTTTTCCGAAAATGTAATTCACTTGATGAAATACCGTCGTTAAATTTATTTAATACTAAAATGAAATTTACGTGCAGCGCCCCCCAGCGGCTTTTATTCTGAACAATAATTTTATCGCGCCTAATTTGTGACGTCATGGAATATGGTTTTTTCTGAATTTTCCCCACTGCATCTGGTAGATTGTATAGTCCCCACTATCCTACCAAGATGATTCTTGTAATATCCTTGCTATATAAAATGGCGATGCCAGTTTAGCGCGTGCTCTAAAGGATAAGCGTGTTTTTAAAACCATGTAAGCACCCACGTACAAAATTCAGTAGTAGAATCCCATAATTCTTTTGGAGATTTTTCGGATTCGACAACGGTATCAGTAGCATCTACTTTTGTATCCAAGCCTAAACTCCATGTTGAGGATAGTGGCCAATGAGAAATCAAGTGTAGTCATTGACGTCAATCACGACGCTAAAATTCAAATTGTTTCGGCGTTCTACTAATTATTTCTAATTAACTACGAAGCAGAAAGCAAATAAACTTTATATTTGGGTGCTTTATAGGTAAGCGCTTCGTTTAACAACAAAATTAAGGCGGTAATGAATAATTAGCATCTTACTCTTTAAACGAAGGTCGGTATCGACGAGGTAAGAGTCGTCAAGAAGTATGCTAGGCTTGGCTAATTGCCAAGGCACCACCTTAGGCCTAACTCATCAAGCGACTTTTAAAGCCATTAATTCAGGTGGCCGGGTTACAACGCGTAGGAGGGTGGTGGCAATCCCGGCATGCCACGCTAGCCAACAGCTCCCTACACTTACTATTACCGCACATACAGCTTAATTGTAAGGAGACTGTCATAAAAATCAGCAGTTTTACAACCATTTTATGTACCAACGGCACATGAAATGTATTTTACACGACTGTTAGCCGACTTTCAAACCCTTCACCAACAGTACTTTGCTACATGGGAAGTAATATTTGGAGATCCTTATAATATTAGTCACCGAGATCAAAAGTAAATATACCGATAAACATATAAAGAGGAAGAATATCCTTTCACAGGGGTAACGACATTAAAGGCCTCATTTTTAAATGACCAAAATCTTACCAGATGGCGCCCACAGTCTGAAATCGGATTATAGAAGTTTCTTTTTACCATCTCATTTTTAATCTCATTGTTAAGAAATCAGATTATAGAAGTTTCTTTTTATCATCTCATTTTTAATCTAATTGTTAAGAAATCAGATTATCTGTATTTACGTTCAGAGGTTATCAGATCAGTTAATACGGGGGAAAAGGCAAACCAGATATCTTAATGTCCCGCTCATTCTCCACTCGAAATGTTCCGACCATCTCTAAAACGAGCTGAGCGTGCCCATCTCTGAACGTATAGCGCATATTATTTTCCCAATTACCGTATTGGGATAACTTCTCTTTGCCTTCAGTATCTTTAACTCTTCAGTTTGAAGCTTTGAATGGAGACAATTACATCAGTTGCTGAGTCCCCAATTATATATTTGGGTATGGGCAATAGCTCATCGATGCTTAGCTTAAGTCCATGGCTGCCGTTATAAGAAGTCTCTTATCAAATGGACATTTTTAGAATCACATTAATAGCCTAGATAGATGGACACTTTTCTCGCGATCTATACTATATTCCTAAGTGTCTTATGTCTGTCTGTCTGTCTGTCTGTCTCGCGTCTGTTTCTCTATAGACGTCCGAGCCGTTCAACCTAGGACCTCCAAATTTCTCACAGCTATTCTTATGGAGCAAAGGCAGCGAGTCGCGCTATTTTCATCGATTTCCAATTTGGGTTAAGTTAATTAATTAAATAATGTTAAAAAGCGAGTCGAAATCTATGTATTTTTGCCCCTGGAAAGGTGCCGTGAATCCTGCAACCTACATACACCTATACAACCAATATTTTTCTGCCTCAGTAGCCCAATTGGGCGGCTGCGTCATCGTCACTTGGAGAATGGAGACTGGGGGAAAGAGGAAATAGGGTTTTGTTTATGACTCAGTCTTCACGGAATTTTAGTTCTAGCCCGGCTTCCCAGCTAGTATATTATATACTTCTGATGAAACTACTGTTTTTTGTGTTTTAAAGTAACGTGGCTTTCTTTTTTTAATGGAAAATAATACAGTCTGCATCACTTCCATTGGCTTGAACATCAAAAAGCTAATGAATTAATCCGTAGGCTTTAACTGAAATTTATTTCGTCATCCCATTTTAACCAGTTGGACAAGCGTAATCTCTACCATCTAGCGTATTGGCTCTTCAGGAAGTCTCTGGAGAAATCATTTTAACGAATAAACAGCGTTAAAGAAAGTCATAAGATGGCCGTATACTTTGTCCAACTCGCTCGAGGTTCGAAGTCAGCAGGTGTATTTCTGAGAACAGGATGAGGAAAAAGATTTTATTGCCTCAACATTTGGTTACGACTTCGCGATTCACTGTATCAAGAATGTCGTCGGGTGAACAGAGAATATGCTGTCGCCTGGTGATTCCTGGAAGGTAAACCACGCCCCTCAGCCTTCCCTAGCGCAACCATTCCCCTTTTTCCCGGTGAGCGGGGGGAAGACCGAGGCTCTCTATCTCTCCCCACGTAGGTGGAGTATATCTTCAAGAGATCATGAAAACAAGGCTATAGTTGCAGCTAAATATTCTCTGTTATCCCGAATTCATACTTGATTCTAAACACGTACGCCGCGTTTTGATTACTGGAAGGTGAGTTCTCACTAGCCAAGAATCACGCGAAAAAGTAGGATGCGTTTGCGTGTGCGGAAACTTAGAGCGCATTCACCCGGCAGCATATTTTCCGTCTCGTTTACGGTGCGAAATATCTTCTTTCCCGAAAAACGGATTGAGTAATAAATGAGGCAGTGAAAAGACGGCTTCAAATCGCATTCGTTTATGTTTGTTGCGAGAGTCTCCTCGACGAAAGAAGGAAACACGAGAGAGGGGAAACAATTTCAAGAGGCCCACATCTGTTACTCACGTGTTTCAATCCTCGCCTGGGCCGTAAATTTCAAAGGTTTACTAGAGTTTCTTTTATTCAAATTTGACGAAATAAAAGCCTATACGGATAGTAATGATACTATAAATAGATTTTGTTTCGTCAATTTAGTGGTCTTACTTACCTACAAGGTATGACGCGTGGGTAATTCGTTAAAAGCAATTACACGTGAATTCGCGAATCGTGGCTTTTGATTATCCAATAGGCCGACTAGGCCTGGGCCTAGGGCACCAAGCCTACAAGGGGCACCAGGATATTTCGAAAAAAATAGAAGTTCAAAAATTTAATCATTTACTTTTCACAAAAAAATTCTTTTATTTCAGGAGTAATTTGAGTAAATGCGTCCCCATTTTTCGATACCATGTAAAGCAATCATTTATTAACATCACTAAAATATCCGCAAAGTCTACATTGAAATTGTATTTTCCATCCATTTGTCAATTATAAATTGTGGGAGGGCCTAGTTCGCTTCGCTCACCATTGGAAGGAGGCACCAAAATTGGTTTGGGCCTAGGACCCCACAATGTCTTAATCCGGCCCTGACGTTTCCCCACTTCCTGCCAGAACTCAGAAAAAAATTAGCTCCATATTTCCCATAGTAACCAACTTTAGATAAGTTCACGGCCCAACTTTGATGACGCGGTGTCATCAAAGTTGGCCGTGATTAGACTATGGCAGAAACCGATGGAGGCCGATTTTCCTGAGGTCACGTGCCGTAAGTGGGTAAGCGCTTCGTTGGAAAACCCATAATCAGAAGGCTCCCACACTGCAAATTTGACGTACATTTAGAGAACATGTCGAGAACACTTATGTGCTCCCATGTGATCTTGTAATGTGTCTATGTGAACTCACAATGTTCTTAAAAATCATTATGTGTTCTTCTTGTAAACCATGGTGTTATTTAAGTGTTCAAGTGTTCTAAAATTGTCGAATTAAAATTTTCAGAACATTTTACATTTCAAGAACGTTTGGTTCGCATATCAAGAACACTATTCTTTCAAAGTGATCTTGAGATGTCTTTAGTTTTTCATATTACACAGGCAAAACGTGTTAAGGTTTTGAACACATTTTAATATTCAAAACTTTTTGATTCAGAATATTAAATTTTTCATTTTAAATACTTAAAATTTAAACCACTGGCAGCTCCATTACATTATTTTGGTGTTTTGCACTAAAATTAGTTGAGAAATAGCTAGTTTACAGTACTTGACCATTCGTAATGGATGCTATTTCTTAACTACTCAGTGTGAGGCTGAGAGCGACCAAAATAATCTAATACTGCTTGCAGTGGATAACAAAAAGTATAGGAAAAAAACAATTTGGTTTGTAATGGTCAAGTACTGCCACCAGGTGTTATTTCTCAACTATTCAAAGTGCAAAACACCAAAATAATCTAATACTGCTGCCAGTGGATAACAAAAGTATGAGAAAAAAACACAAATCTGGTTTGTAATGGCCAAGTACTGCCACCAGGTACTATTTCTCAACTATTGAAAGTGCCAGTGACCAAAATAATCTAATACAGCTGGCAGTGGATAACAAAAAGTATAGGAAAAAAACAATTTGGTTTGTAATGGTCAAGTACTGCCACCAGGTGTTATTTCTCAACTATTCAAAGTGCGAAACACCAAAATAATCTAATACTGCTGCCAGTGGATAACAAAAGTATGAGAAAAAAACACAAATCTGGTTTGTAATGGCCAAGTACTGCCACCAGGTACTATTTCTCAACTATTCAAAGTGCCAGTGACCAAAATAATCTAATACAGCTGGCAGTGGATAACAATGTATGGGAAAAAACACAAATCTGGTTTGTAATGGTCAAGTACTGCCACCAGGTACCAGTGGCGTAACTAGGAACTCCGAGGCCCCCCGCGAAAAACGACCGGCGGCCCTTTTAAATAGCACAGATTTTAATCATAAACGTTTGGGGGCCCCCTAGATCTCGCCCCCCCCCCCACGCCGCGGGGTCTGCGGGGGCGCTATTTTCGCCACTGCCAGGTACTATTTCTCAACTATTCAAAGTGCGAAACACCAATATAATCTAATATAGCTGCCAGTGGATAACAAAAAGTATAGGAAAAATACTACTTGGTTTGTAATGGTCAAGTACTGCCACCAGGTACTATTTCTCAACTATTCAAAGTGCCAGTGACCAAAATAATCTAATACAGCTGCCAGTGGATAACAAAAAGTATAGGAAAAAAAACAATTTGGTTTGTAATGGTCAAGTACTGCCACCAGGTGTTATTTCTCAACTATTCAAAGTGCGAAACACCAAAATAATCTAATACTGCTGCCAGTGGATAACAAAAGTATGAGAAAAAAACACAAATCTGGTTTGTAATGGCCAAGTACTGCCACCAGGTACCAGTGGCGTAACTAGGAACTCCGAGGCCCCCCGCGAAAAACGACCGGCGGCCCTTTTAAATAGCACAGATTTTAATCATAAACGTTTGGGGGCCCCCTAGTTCTCGCCCCCCCCCCCCACGCCGCGGGGTCTGCGGGGGCGCTACTTTCGCCACTGCCAGGTACTATTTCTCAACTATTCAAAGTGTGAAACACCAATATAATCTAATACAGCTGCCAGTGGATAACAAAAAGTATAGGAAAAATACTATTTGGTTTGTAATGGTCAAGTACTGCCACCAGGTGTTATTTTTCAACTATTCAAAGTGCGAAACAACAAAATAATCTAATACTGCTGCCAGTGGATAACAAAAGTATGAGAAAAAACACAAATCTGGTTTGTAATGGTCAAGTACTGCCACCATGCAGGTACTATTTCTCAACTATTCAAAGTGCCAGTGACCAAAATAATCTAATACAGCTGCCAGTGG
The DNA here is from genome assembly GCF_980474605.1 of Leiobunum rupestre. Lineage (NCBI taxonomy): Eukaryota > Metazoa > Arthropoda > Arachnida > Opiliones > Sclerosomatidae > Leiobunum > Leiobunum rupestre. The sequence continues at coordinate 68,677,088 of NC_143387.1, forward strand.
ATAACAAAAAGTATAGGAAAAATACAATTTGGTTTGTAATGGTCAAGTACTGCCACCAGGTGTTATTTCTCAACTATTCAAAGTGCGAAACACCAAAATAATCTAATACTGCTGCCAGTGGATAACAAAAGTATGAGAAAAAAACACAAATCTGGTTTGTAATGGTCAAGTACTGCCACCAGGTACTATTTCTCAACTACTCAAAGTGTGAAACACCAAAATAATCTCATGGTGCTGATTGCAGTATCAGACTTTCTAGACTTTTATGTAATCCATTTACAGCTGTATTAGATTATTTTGGTGGGTCTTTTTGGGTTAATTTGCTGTACCTTGGGTAACTTCTGTTTGACCCTGGGGGGGGGGGGGGGGTTATTATTTGAACCGAGTCGACTGTATCTCAGAATTCTTGGTGAAGTCTTATATCCTACTAAAATCCCTTTCTGAATCAAATTAAAATAGGTTTTTTTTATTTAAACAAATAGAATTAACATTTTCTTAAATTAATCTCTATTTCAAATTAAAATAGGTTTTTTTATTTAAACAAATAAAATTAAAATTTCATTAAATTAATTTTCATTTTTATTGGTAATTAAATGTAAATAAAATTCCTTTAAATTGATTTTTATTTTATTTGTAATTAAGTGTAAATACAATTCCATTAAATTGATGTTTATTTTATTTCTAATTAAATGTAAATAAAATTCCATTAAATTGATTTTTATTTTTCCAGGAACATTTTAAGTACACTTCCAAAAACAACATCTGTAGAACACTTTAGGTGCTCTTAAATTTTTAATTTAAGTGCACCATACACTTTCAGAACATATTAAGTTCACTTTAATAGCACACTTTTAGATCATAAGAACATTTTTAGTTCATATAATGTGAACGTTTTAAGAACGTTGAAAAGTGCTAAGAACATGATTAGAGCACTTTTAGGACAGTTTGTATGTGTTCTTCAAACATTCCTGAAGTGTATGTGATCTTAAATCGATACCGTTCTAGGTGATCTTAATGTGTTTTTATTGTGTTCCTTAAGTGTACCTCAAATTTGCAGTGCAGAATAGAGTGCCAGCAGCTTGAAACCCTGCGACGTCATCAATGTTAAACGTCTATTGAGAAAAAACGCGAGTTTTCATGACAACCATTACGGAAGCTACGGCTGTGACGTCACTAACTTTTAAAAACGCATCAACTGCTAGCACTCTATTCGAATCTAGGATACGAAGTTCAATTTTATCTTTGATCTGGAATAGAGTGCCGTTCACAAATTACGTAATGCCAAAAAAGTTAACATTTTCGACTACCCCTACCTTTCGTAACAAAGTGTAACATATGGAAATATGATCCCACCCCCTAAATTACGTAACCAATATTCTACCCCCCCCCTCTCAGTTGAAGTAGCACCAAAGTTAAAATTATGAAATTACATTCTAAATATTAGGTTTTTTTTATTGATTTAATCTAGAAAAAAGCAAAAATATTATTAAAAACATACTGAGAAAAACAAATATTACATTGATAGAGTACCTTAAAGGAACACACCGGTGTTTAAAAAAATCTGGTCGAAAATCCAGTAGCTCTTCCTCTTCCGTAGCTCGTGATAGCTGGTTCAGCCAATCATATTCCGCGAATTTTTAAGCTCTATTTCCCTATAAATATTAAGTACAGCTTGTACGAACCCATATCCCCCTTGTTAATGCAATACGTCATTTGTGAAATCTAGGATACGACATTTCGAAACGCCAAGCTAATTAACAGCAAGTTATAAGAAAGTAAAAAATAATACATTTTAAATAAATAATTAAGTTAAATTGAAAATTTATCTTATGAAAAACTTCTAGAAACGAGATGAAAATGTACTCTTAATAAAAAGGTTATATTAAATATTAAACATCTAGAAATGAGATGAAATATTTTCAATTATTCATTTGCCTTTGGGGAATGAATGCACGAGGTAATTTTGAGTTCACGAATGGATTTTTTTCATGGTAATGGGTGGTAATTGTAACATTTTTACTTCTAAACAATTGATAAAATGTTGCAATTAAAGATTTTAAAATAATTTCGGTCAACTTGGGTATTTTTTGTCATAGAGTCAGTAAGTCTAACTATATCTTCAAAAATATTGGCTCAAACATCTAATGCTAACGGTCCTTAGAAATGTAGATGATAAAATACGCGAAAAAGTAGATTAGTCCATAATTAAAAGGGATAATATAGCTAAATCCTAAACAAATTTGAATAAATTAAAAAACTTACTACTAACTCGTACCCAATAGGTCTTCGAGCAAAAAACGCGAAGACCTATTGGGTACGAGTTAGTAGTAAGTTTTTTAATTTATTCAAATTTGTTTAGGATTTAGCTATATTATCCCTTTTAATTATGGACTAATCTACTTTTTCGCGTATTTTATCATCCTTCTCACAGTCCATAGGTGGTTTCTTCTAACTTAACTTATCGTATATTCTATTATCCACCACACTCCCCCCTTTTCGGCTTTCCGTTGCTATATGCAACGCGTTTTGAAATTTCTAATGTTTAGGCTTAGTTTCTCCTTTAGATTTAACAGTCGCCAGCCAGATTTCCCGCACGGTACTGATGAGTTCCAAATAGAACGAAACCGGTCTACCGTTGGAATTTCTGGCTATTTTATTTAATTGTAACTTAGAAATGTAAACAAGCATAATATTAAATTTACGGTATATAGCTAACTTCCTTTCGAAAGGTTTTACGATAGACCAAACAGGAAAATTTTGGCTTAAAATATCTTAAATCATTTTTGAATTTTCTATTTTTAACAAGTCGACCAAGGCCGTAATAATAGTTCCACATCGGGCATGTAGGTATTTGAGCATATTGAAATTAAACACACCACTGTAAAAGTGAAACGGAATTTAAAAGTCAATCGGATCCAAAATTATAAGACTGCGTAATTGATTTTAAAAGGGGGGCTGTTTAGCCCCCTATTTACCTGACAGAGCTGAAACGTGCACACAGTGTAGATGTATAGCAGTAATATAGATAAAAAATTGAAACGGTGTTTAAGAGTCCATCGGATCCCAATCTACCGCTATCTACTTTTAACCAGCGGAACAGGGTTTCGCTGGTAGAGGAAACCCTGCTAAGCATATCTTAAAAAAATGGTTTGATATGTTTACTGAATAAAAAGATATGGAAAGTGTTGCAAATGGGGACGACAACAACCACAACAACACTTCACATCTATCTGACGAAACCAATAGTTCCCCTCTATATATATATATATATATATATATATATATATATATATATATATATATAAATAAAATTAAGCAACGTAATTGCAGCTCTAGGTTATATGAAAACAACAATTATTCAAAAATATAACTTTCATGAAAATCATACTTAAATTAAGGAACGTTATGTAGACTTTTAGGATAAAATATAAAACCACGAAAATTGGGGTCCCGTAAATTACCCTGGAAACTATACTTAAATTTAATATTTACTGATATAACCCAAGGTGTAGATCCGCTGAATCCTAACCTAACCAAAAATATTTTTTTAACGTTATCGTATTTAATTTTAAATTAAATATCTACCACACAAAGCGAAACCACCGAAAATAATAAATTAAGTATTTGCCCAACTTCTATGGCTCCGATTTCAAAAATTTATGAGAGGCTATCGATGCCGAGGGATGTACATTCGAACGAGATATCATTGACTTTTCTAGACCTAACTGTTGAAGAGATATGCCCGGCACGGCGGCATCGGCGGCATCGGCGGCATCGGCATCGGCTACACTGTACGTGAAACTAATACACACAAATCCCTAGGATTGAGTGTAAAAAGGGGAAAATCCAATTTTCGGTATGGTCAATACCTTCATCACTATCATGTCAATGCAGACACTACACTTTGATCTTACCCGAAAGAATGAAATAATATTGTGAAAACACGTGTTGAAAAGGTCCCAGTGGCTTTGTGCTTGGAATTCAAGAATCCATCTTTACTCTATTTTATGTTAGAGAGTCCTGGAACGTTTAAAATTTTATAAAGTAAAAAAGCAACGGAAAGTTCAAAGCTACTGAGACTTTTTTCGGGCAACTGTACATAACTTTATGAATTTTGACCTCAACTATTTGAGATCACGGTTAGAAAATAAAAATTCGACGCCGGGTTGTGCGCAAAGTGTCATTCCATTGGTATAGCATAGTTTTTAAGAAACAGTCACTAGTTTGGTAGATTCACTAGCTCATTTCTGATTAAAAAATTTGAAACAGTATGTTTATTAAGTCGTAATAAACTATTTTAAGTAATATAGATTATTAATAGTCTCGGCTTTATCAAACAATAAATGGTAAAACTCGACAAAAGGCCCACATTTACTACATCTGCCACCAGGAATCCATACCTCTACTTGGAATGCTTATCGCGGTAGATTTTCGTCTCCATGTGGCTGACGGTTTTTTTGACGTCACTATGTTTACTTAACAAACAACTACATGAGAGGGGAGCGCGCGCAGATCTGATTTTTTCTCACATAGGCGGGGCCAAAGCCGTCAGAGTGATCTTACCGTACGCGATACGGCAGGATAAGCATTCCAAGTAGAGGTATTTATTCCTGGTTCAAGTCAAACATTTGATATCTTACCAAAGCTCACTATAAAACGATGATTTTTCTACGTAAAATTTTCTCTGTTGTGAGACTTATTTGAGTAATTAGTCCATAATCCGTGAGATCCTTGTTAAATATAAAATTTCGTCTTTTTCACAATTGTTCATTCATGAGCTTCAAACAAGTCGCCGTCTGTTGTCCGTAAGAATATACCATATTCGGTTAGATATAGCATAAAGGTACGGAATTCAATTTGTCAATTGTATAACCTTGAAATTTTATATTTATCACTTGGAATGTTGGTCATGATGAATATCATTTCCAAATTAAGTCTTACCTCATTTGCTCTTTTTTTAACCATCTAAATAAGGTGTTATTCCGACCAAGAGAATTTCAGTTACGTCCACTAATTGCACGACCTGCGGCTAAATCCGACACGCTTTCGGAAATAATATATTATAGAAATCATAGACATGTAGATCACAGTATCAACCCTTTTATTTCATGAAAAATATATCACTGTAATCATAAGTCTCTAATATTGTTCCATAAGTTTGTCACTATCGAGAGCTAGTAGCGCAGTGACGTCATCCCAAGAAGATACTCTCCCCCTAGCGAGGCGCTGTCAAAGGCTACGTGTGAAGCTTGTTTTCCACTAGCGCGCGTTATAATGTTATTTTCTTTATGCGCGTAAAAACGTTTTAACGTTTCAAAGCTGTGAAACGCGTCGTTGCGCGCGCCAGTGGAAAACAAGCATGACGCGTTAGCGAGCGGACGCGAAACGGCAACAAAGCCCGTAATTCAGTCTGTCTTGTAAATAGCTCTCAGTAAAACATTTCCATGTGAAGAATAGAAAGTGTCACACTTATGTAACAATATTATACACTTACGATGTAATATATCATGGGGGTACTCTTCATACATAGTCAAAGGGGGAAACGTCATACCTTTATTAGTGCCTTCATAGCTTATCAAGGGGGGGGGGGGATTTACGCTGCCACCCCCCCCCCCTCCGCGTAGGCCCCAGAATTGACCTATTCCATTATGAAGAAATTACCTTAAAATTACATTCACATTTTTTTCAGTTTTTAAAATATGTTTCGTTACACGCTTATATCAAAAGCCGGGTAGAGTTTCGAAAAGCAATTCATCTCCCTACCCTCTTTTCTCCATGGTTGGGTTGCCCTTGAAAACGTTATTATGGCTCAAGCGGCCCAAACCCTGTCTACGCGTCTGGATTATTACCGTTTAATTTAATTTTATCGTAGCCTATGTAGTTGACGGATGAGCGAGTGAAGTTTCAAGATGTTTGGAATTGGCCGCGCTGTAAAGGTTCTTCTTCCTACTCGTAATTAATTCAATTCTCGGTCGAAATGACCCTGCAGATGATTGTTATGTAAAGAAAAAGTTGCCAAGGGTCTGGGCGGCATTTCCCCAAATTGGAATTTTCTCAATTGGGCTATTTATAGGCGTCTTATCATACGAATTTGGAATTATATGGGGTGGCGGAGTGCTTAGCACTTTCGCCTCGCGGAAAGAGGAGCCCGGGTTCGATCCCAGCTTGTGGCACTGGGTGAAAACTCGGAACAACTCCTTCCGCGTTGAGTTTGGAAGTTCTCTCCCCACTAGTTAAAGGGGTTTTCTCCCGAGTTCTTCGGTTTCTCCTTTCCATAAAAACTTGTAGAGGTTAAAGGTTATAGTAAGTGTAGGGAGCTGTTGGCTCTCGGGTCATGAAGGGCTTGCCACCACCCTCCTACGTATTGTAACCCGGCCACCTGAATTAAAGGCAGTGGCGTAGCTAGTATGGGTGGAATCCGGGGCGGATATCATGGTGTGCTACTTACTAATCAAAACGTGTAAATTGTTTTTTTAAATTTCTATAGTTTTTGTAAGTTTTTATAATTTTCACGGTCGGGTGTCAACTCAAAAACGGCCCCAAATGGGTGGCACCCGGTGCGGGCCTCCCCCGGTGACACTGATTAAAGGCATTAAAAGTCGCTAGATGACTTGGGCTTAAGGTGATGCCTTGGGTATTAGCTTAGCTGATTATTATTACTATTATGTGACCAAGGCGAGAGGGTCACTAACCAAAAAAGGTTCCGAAAGAAAACGATAGAAAGTGTTATTACCTTACGTGCCTTGCAGGGCTTTCCACCACCCTCCTACGCATTGTAGCCCGGTCACCTTATTAAAAACATTAAAAGTCGCTAGATGACTTGGGCCTATGGTGGTGCCTTGGGTATTAGCCTACCTGATTATTATTATTATTATTAGATTTTAGAGGCCTCACAGTTAACGACTTTACATTTCCCACGATTAAATTCGTTTCGAGATTTTAATTAGTTAATTTTACTTTGCTTTTCGCAATATAATATAAATATACTAAACAAATAGTTCAGATAACTGTACGGGTAACTGAATCCGATGAGATTAAGGATAGCGGGTCAGTTCAGATCGGTTACTTGAGGTAATTATATACTTTGAGATCAGAATGGTGGGTGAAATGTGAAAGATTAGCTCAAAATGACTAACAGACTATCTTCAGATATCTGAAAATTACGGCTTGAATAACCTGATCTGTTGGTCGTTGGAAGCATAGTCTATACATAAACAATATACATATAGGGTGTCTCACGGTGATCGGCCATGGCATTTTTCTCAAAACCTATTTTATCTAGAGTTCGGAAATGGTCAGAGTATATTTATTGACAATGAATCTTTTTAAATTTGTTAATTTCTAAAAATAATTTTTTTGGACCAAACGTTTCAGTGATAATGTTGTAGACCGTACTCTCGAACCTACAGATAAAATTTGTTCCATCGAAAAAGGTAAATTTTCCATATGGACAAAAACAAGCTGGTACTACCTAAAATAGCTTTTTCGGAGCCATTCTAAATTAAGTTATACGCAGAACACTATTCAGTGTATCAAAGAATAAGTTTATATGCAATCAAACAATTTGACATTTAAGACTTACTAGATAAATGTTTTTGGCGAATATTAATGCTTTGTCAAAATAATTATTTTTTTCATTTAGTATTTAAAGTCACGTCTTCGCTATTTAAAATCATTCTGACAAGTTATTCATTTAAGTTGAGTATGTCTCGTTATTCTTTGGAACAGTGCGCGCTTATGGTAGATACATTTCCTGATGAAGGCACCCGTAATGCTACTAGAGTTAGCCAATTGTTCAGAAGGCGCTTTCCTATCAGTAGACCTAATCTTCCGAATTGTTCGTGACTTTGAAATTGATGGTAATGTCAACCCGAGGCTCCGAGGACCGGGTTATCATCCCATCAACATGGAAGATATCTTTCTAGCTTACACTTGCCGCTTACCCTCGAGCAAGCGTTAGGACCCCCAGCAACGACTTGGGGTTGTTAAGAGGCTATGTCTGGAGAGTTTTGACCACCGTCCACCAGCACTTCCATCCTTTCTGAGCAACTCTCATTCAAGCACTTCATGATGGTGATATGGCACGAAGATTTGACTTCTGGAAGTTGCTCCTAAACATGGCCCACGAATATTCGAATTTAATACGTCTACTGTTAGTATCTGATAAATGCTCTTTCTCAAGAGGTGGCGCTTTCAACCACCAGAACCACACATGTGGAGTATTATCAATCCTTTCTAGAGATTTCCTCATCACCATCCAAAGCAATTTAGACTTAAGCCTGCTCAACTTCTTCCTGTTGCTTTTTATCACGGATCACGTACATCGAACGCGTGTTACCACTGTTGACGACTTGTGCCAAAGAGTCCTCGACGCTTGCCGGCTCGTGACTCCAGATATGATTCACAGATTCATAATTCGCAATATGGTTACTTGGGTTGAGATCTGCATCGCAGTAGCAGAAAGGCGAATTATTGAACCATAACTGTAATTCATTATTTTAACCCTTTAACTCTTTTCAATTTTATTTCCTTAACATATATTGTTTCATGTCAATTAATCACAATATCTAGCTGGTCTTAAATGTCTAATTGTTAGATTGAATAAAAAACCTTATTCTTTGGTACACTGAATAGTGTTCCGCGTATAACTTAATTTAGAAAAGGCTCCGCAAAAGTTAATTTTGGTAGTACCAACTTGTTTTTGTCCATGACGAAATATCTAACTAAAAATTTACCTTTTTCGATGGAACAAATTTTATTTGTAGGTTCGAGAGTACGCTCTACGACTTTATCACTGAAACGTTTTGTCAATAAATATAATAAATATATCCTGAAAATTTCAGAACTCTAGATTAAATAGTTTTTGAAAAAGATGCCATGGTCAATCGCCCTTAGAATCACCCTGAAACTATTGTATATATATTTTTTTTTCCTGGTATAACTCTGTTCACAATCTACGCATACTTTTAAAACTCATTCGGTGGAAAAGATGGATATTTTTGGGCATCATTCCGCAGTTCCCCGAAGGAGCATAATTTAAAATATCCGCTTTTCTTCTCCAAGTCTTTTATTTTATTTTTTAGCTCCCGTTTTTCCCGACTCTCTTTCATCTTGCTCTTCTTTCGCCGATGACAGCGGATGAGCGGTCAGGGATTTCGGGAGAAGTGGGAGGCAAAAGGATTTCAAACGTATCTCTGTTGACGCACTACCTTCCTTCCTTCGCTACTTTTTCTTTCTTCTGCTTTTTACTCCGGCGCCATCTATACAAGGAATTATACTCTGAGAAAGGGACAAATTTAGAGCGGCCTAATGTAACTTTCAATCATAAAAAAGTGAATTTAGTGTAAATGAATAAATAATAGCTAATATTTTTTTGTAAATGTAAATAACAGATAAGAGTTGGTATATAAGCCGAGTAATAATAATTATGAGTATTAATGTTAAATTTTATTTAAAATGGAACTGTCCCCACATAAGATTTAACATTAATAATTAAAAATAACCAAAATTTAATATAATTTTCATTTCACAAATAAAGTTAATGGCGGTTGCGACCACAAGTGGCGTAGGGGTGAGTTTCCGGATCTGAATCTCTTTGAGTAAATCGTGCATTTCAAGCCCTTCTGTAGTTTCACAATCTGATCCGCCTTTGCCTTTGCCACAGAAATCACACAGAAAATTTAAATTATCTGAACCAAGGAGAACAAGATGTCACGGACATTTAATTACACACAATCACCCCGATGTCATAACTATGATATAACTATATTTTAAATATAGTTATAACTATGATATAACTATATTTTAAATATAGTTATAACTATGATATAACTATATTTTAAATATAGTTATAACTATGATATAACTATATTTTAAATATTAAATTTAAATTTGAACTTATTTTCAATCATCTTGTACGTCAACTTAATAAGCCCAAGAGGAATTTTATCGGAAATGGATTTTTCGAGTTACCTGGTTTTGGAACTAAGGTAGCGAAACGCGACCACGCTAATTTAAATAAATTTTTAGACAAACCAATTTTTTTCGAGTTACCTGAATGGTTTTGAAAATAAGGTAGCCATGTTTTTTGGTGTCAGATGGCGCCTGTATCAATTGGTACGAAATTCAAATATCACAATGGTGCTTACGTGGGCTATGAGGCTACGCAAATTGGCCAGAAATCTCACTTATAATTAAAATGTCTTAACGAAACCGAAAACGTAGTTCAGAAATGATCAGTACTAGGTAACTAAAAATATAATTTTCAACCAAGTCGATCTTAATTTAAAAAAGTATGTAGATTTAAAGTCAAAAATCGGCAAAAACCACTAAATGGAAAACATTTAAACTTTTTGGGCTCAGATTTAAAGAAATTTTATTGGGATACCGAGGCCGGTAAATGTAACGTCGAACTAGATATCGTTGAAATTTATAAATCTAAATGGTAAAGAGTTGTGTGCGAAACGGCCGCATCGGCCGACATTGTACGTGACACCAATACACACGAATCCCAGGGATTCGTGTGTAAAAACCATTATTACCCCACGTCTTTTCCTCAAACATTTTTCTATTATCTACCAGGCGACGTCGAAATTGCAGATAAATTATTAACTTCATTTTGGCAAATAAATCTAACATGAATTAACTTCAATTATCTGTAGGAAATTAGATAAATATGTGAGGAATCCGGTGGTGGTTTCAGAACTCGAGTATTGTTTTAGCTATAAGCGAAATATAAATGGTATTACTTCATTTCGGACCTTAGAATTCGGGTTTAAAATCCCAAAACTGCTCAAGGCGCTACTAGATACCGAACGGTTTGTGAGTACGGAGACGGAAGGCTTCTCAAAGGCGGGAGTCAAGGGTAAGAATAAACAGTAAACCTATCGGTTTACTTTAATAATTTCTTGCCTTAAGTCTATATGCTTAAATTATCCTACTGAAAGAGTAGTTTTCAGCATAATTTATTCCCTTCGGTCTCTTTCCACTTTTCCATAGAAACCTCAGCCTCAAGCCACTCGTCTCTGATGACGTAGAAACAGACAACAAACGGATATATTTTACTGTTGTACTGTTCCTGCACATCGCCTAGAGCCTCAGTTATTCAGTTTCATTCAATTTCCTTTGGAAGAAATCACTTTTGCAAAATTTAGACTCATTAAATATTCGCTCATTTGTAACTTAAAGTAAAAGTCGAATTGTTTCGAATTAAGTATAAAGTCTTATTTTTTATATTTATATTATTCTTACAATTATAATCCTTACTTTAAATCATGATTAAAATTAATAAATCAGATTTGAATTTTTAAATTGAGATTGAAATTTCGAAATTGAGATTGCAATGATTAAATCGAGATGAAATTTTTTAATTTGAGATAAAAATGATAAAACATGATTAATTTTTGAAGCATTTTATCATTATTATTAGTACTTGGATGATATATATCGGTTACGATCTTATTCTTTTTGTCTACAAATTTAAAAGCATGGTATTTGAATTAAATAAAAAATAATAAATAATCTGCATTACATTACAGTACGTTACATTATACGTTACATTACGTTACACAATGTTACATTACGTTACACTTCGTTACACTTCGTTACACTACGTTACAATACGTTAGATTACGTTACATTACGTTACATTATGTTAGATAACGTTACACAACGTTCCATTACGTTACATGACACGGACACGGACACGGACACGGACACGGACTCGGACACGAACATGGACATGGACACGGACACGGACACGAACACGGACACGGACACGGACACGGACACGGACACGGACACGAACACGGACACGAACACGGACACGACACGATATGATATTGTATTAAAATAATTATAGTGTATTACTGCTAAATGAATATAATTAAATTGAGTGTCTGGTTTCACGAATTTAGATGGTGACTTCAGCGCCGTGTTATATCAGGCCTTTTGGCAAACTTGTTTCGCTCGTCTTTGAAAATATATTCGCCCTTTCGCGGCTCTCTTTGAAGGAATTTAAAAATGTAGCGATTTTGAAAGTCTAAATTTCTCTAAACCTTGAATATTTTACGAACGGTTCCACAGTTGTCATTAAAGTCCGGGCTGCGAAATATCGAATGAAAAAATTCCTCCGTTTTTTCCTTATGAAAACGGGCTCGGTAATGATCGAGCTTGATCATATTCCCAAATAGGCTGCGGAATTTGTTGAGGGGTTAACATAGCCGACATGTGGCCGGTGATTTGTTTGGTATAAATTGTACAAATTTGAGGTTTGGAAATTTAAACGCAAATACGGGTTGAAGTAAAAAGTATATGTTGAGCTTATACGGAATAGCTTATTTTCATTGGTTGAATTTCAAATAGTTGTATTTCTCAAACAATTTTCACACGCAAAAATCGGTCACTATTGCTGGAATTTTCCAACTAAAAATTCTAAAAAATAATTAAAGAAATAATCCATGGATGGTTCTTTATAATTGTAAATTCAAAACGAATTAGTAAAAAGACCGTTTTATTTGATTAATTTCTAACATCGTGGTACCTCCAGTACCCCCGCCAGGAATTTATAATACACAGGCCCGGTCTGATTTAGAGGCCCCCATCTATATATTTTAATTTAGAAATGTCCTATTTTAAAGAAATTTTTTTTCCAAATTCATCCCCTAGACAACTAATTGACTCTTAACTTTCTCTTCCCCTACTTATTTTAATTAAACTCAACTTAACAAATTATAAGTTCATTATTATATATAAACTTAAAAAGTGTCGCAGACTCTTCGATTAGAGCTTTTACCAAATTCGTCAACCACTAAATTAGGGTTTTCTTTTAAACAATTCGACAAATCCCGATTAATGGACGACGTAGCCAGATTTGAAAGTCAAAATTATCCCATAGTTGTTCGTAGACGTGTTTCTATTCTTTTCAGGGAACTAAAACTTCTTTCTGAGATAGTGTTTGCCACAGGAATGCGTGAAACAGCCTTGTAGTACTCAACAAGGTCAGGGAAGCCATCTTCCATGGTCATTAAATAGTGGAAGCAGTCGCTAACGCTGTTAAATTTTTTGGAGATAACAAGATTTCTCGCAAATTTAATTTGACTTTTTAAGGAATAAAGGTCGGAATGAAACCTATCGTATGTGTTACAATTTGTTATAATATCGATTTCATTTAGGAAGTTCTCAGAGTTAGGGTCACATGCCATATGATACCTTTATATAGACCAGAGTTAGCTAATAATCGTATTTTCATTACAGAAATAAATTTGTCTATTAATTCGAAATAGGTGGACCTCATCTGGTCTATCAGGGTTTTTGCTTCAGTTTCCCTGGTCGCCGTTGTACTTGTTACCACAATATGTTTTAATCTCCTGTTAGGGATAAATTTATGTTTCCGTAAAGCTAATGGTTCGCTGTTACGGTCAGGTACTGCAAATAAAGACTATTCCACGAATTTAGTAGCTTCTTCCCAAATAGAATCAAAGCGTTCAGAGTTTCTACACTCTTCTAAGGTCTTGACAGTTAAGCTTGGCAAATGGCAACGGCTTCCGTAAAAATAACTATGTAACTTTGTAAATATTTCGACAGGGAATTTGTTACACCTAATACTTCGTCTAATGCAATGACTAATTTTAAGTTATCTAATTGTGATATATACCCATGACACTCGGCAGCCTCATCGGGTTTTCCGTTTTCAATCACATTCTCTAAAGTTAAAACTACGGAATCGAGTCTATTTCTAAAATAGTGAATCCCCTTTCTTTGCTCCACCATCGAGTGTCGCAGCTGTGTGGCATTTTAAGTATATCGTAGCCTAGATCTATTTGGGAGTTTTCAAAATATTCACTTCTAATGACCGAATTGCTTTGAAAGTTGTAAATGGCTTGAACCAAACCAAGTAATTCCCTAATTGTCGATATTTTGGAGCAACAGTCAACAAAAAATAAATTTAAGCGGTGGGCGTAGCAATGAACGTACGGACAATGGACACCTACTGCTTCTTCTACTTTCACCCTCACTCCTTTTACGTGTCCACTCATTGCACTAGCCCCATCATAAGTCTGTGCAACACAATCCTCCAGTTTGAAACCACCCTCTAACTGCCAAGCTGATACTCTCAGAATCAAACTTGTGTAAATCTGTGATTCTGTGAACCCTAGAAATCGTTCTACGACACCTATTTCTGCTTGGGTATATCGAAAACAAAACTTAACTGATCTACTCCCGCATTGTGCCGAGTTTCGTCAGCTTTTACAGAGTGGAATCCACCGGATTCATTGACCTCTTGAACAATAATTTTTCTCACTAAACTTGCCTTTGGTAGTGTACTCAGGTAATATTGATTTCGAGTATAGGTGGTTCAAAAGATAACGTTTTGTAAGGGCCATTTAGGACTATTGGAAATTGAAATTGAATGGGATTACTTTTTTAGAGGGCTAGATGACCAATTTAAAAAAAAAAATTGAAAATCATTTTCCGTCACATTTGGAGGACAAAGTGGGTATTTTTTTAAACTTTTAGAGGACCCTTAAATAGGCCTAAAATTTTTCAACATAGGCACGTGCCTACTTGTGCCTACTGCTGGCGGGGGCACTGGGCATAGAAATCTCATAGGTAACTAGAATGCTGCCGCCTACGGCCGAGCTTGGCGCCAGTTCGCCTTGAACCTTCAGCCAATGAGAGGCCGTAGAGTGGTTCCGCCGGTTGAATATAGGCGAAGAATATACTAATAAAGTCGTGTTTTGTGACGTAGGAGAAACATATTCTATTTTTTTATTTTAATTCATTTTATTTTATAGCAGCTAAAGACCAATTCTGGGGGGAAATAATACTAGGGAAGCTACAGCTAAAGACTAATTCTGGGGGGAAATAATACTAGGGAAGCTACAGCTAAAGACTAATTATGGGGGGAAATAATACTAGGGAAGCTACAGCTAAAGACTAATTATGGGGGAAATAATACTAGGGAAGCTACAGCTAAAGACTAATTATGGGGGGAATAATACTAGGGAAGCTACAGCTAAAGACTAATTATGGGGGGAAATAATACTAAGGAAGCTACAGCTAAAGACTAATTATGGGGGGAAATAATACTAGGGAAGCTACAACTTAAGACGAATACTTAGGAGAAATAATACTAGGGAAGCTACAGCTAAAGACTAATTATGGGGGGAAATAATACTAGGGAAGCTACAGCTAAAGACTAATTATGGGGGGAAATAATACTAGGGAAGCTACAGCTAAAGACTAATTATGGGGGAAATAATACTAGGGAAGCTACAGCTAAAGACTAATTATGGGGGGAAATAATACTAGGGAAGCTACAACTAAAGACTAATTATGGGGGGAAATAATACTAGGGAAGCTACAGCTAAAGACTAATTATGGGGGGAAATAATACTAGGGAAGCTACAACTTAAGACGAATACTTAGGAGAAATAATACTAGGGAAGCTACAACCTAAGACGAATACTGGGGGAAAATAATACTAGAGAAGTCATTACATAAGGGGAATAATATAACACTAGAGTAGCTACTTAATGGGAAAATAATACTACTGTCAAACGGAAAGATAGTTCATCGTTCTATCCGGCGGGGAATTCCACTCCAAATAATATATCAAAATGGCTACGATTCAATTGTCGAAAATGACGGTTTTGGTACTATCCATTGAATTGGGAATAGTGCCGCTAGAATGACAATTTCAATCTGCCTTCCGCGAAACAAATTTTTCGAAATTGAGAACTCTATCATTTGTCGGTGGCGCCATCCGCTGTTAGCGTCGGGAACTATATCCTATGCAATTGAATTATTAGTACTAATGTACTTTGAAAGTGATAGATGGCGCCACTCGTATAATGATAGAGTTGACGGCTCAGTGCGCCGACTCGAAATTTGTTTCGCGAAACCACTTATTATTGTTTTTTTATTTATTTTTTTATATATTTTCAAAGGGCTTTTTAGACTCGCTTGAAATTTGTAATTCAACTTTGAATGTACAAATCTATATTTGTTAATATAAGCTGCAAGCGCTGTTTATAATAACGAATCGGTACCTGATTTTAAAAACATCGTAATTTATATTTTGAAAATTTTGACTTGAAAGTTTTAAAATCTTTAAGAAAATACTTAAAATCTTTTATGGTATTTGGTCGTTCAACCCCAAAAAAGAGAGTTACTTTAAAATTAAGAGTTAGGAGGGTTTTATTCTCAGGTACCGAGATGTAAATGAAGCAATATTGTTGCGTAGACCCCTTTCATCGAAAAATATTCCACGCTGCTCCGTTAAGTCGATAATTCGTTTAAAACCTTTGAGGAATTGCGTATTAATATGTAAATTAGAAAAGGCGTGAAAGACAAAAAAACCTTTTACGATGCTTCATTCTTATAATCTTATTCACAATCACTGTTTAGCGTTGAATTTTCTTATTACCCTATAAATCATTCTATACACTTAGGTCAGAAAACCGTTCAGATTGATCAAACGTATATAATATACCTTTTACGTTAGAAGTATGCCTCTATCAACCAAGGATGACCAAGTTTCTGAACTTAAAGGTCTCCTTTTTCAAGGTCGAGACCGCCATTCTCAAGGTCGAAATCTCCCATTTGCCATTTGGCCACCCTTCCTTTAAACTTGGAATCGAGGTTTTTCAGTGTGAGCCATTTCCCTGCCAAACCACGGACGAATAAGCTAGGCTAATACCCAAAGCACCACCTTAGGCCTAAGTCATTAAGCGACTTTTAAAGCCATTAATTCAGGAGGCCGGGTTACACCCAATAACACCTGAAATTTTGCAGTGTGGAGAAATCGGACTGCGTAGATTTTAAAACCATATTTGATGTAATAGTTTTAATAAGTCACTAATGGCTGTTCACTTCCGTCGCATGCAGGGCTCTTCACCTTTCGTATTGTACCCGGCCATCTGGAAATTGGCAATAAAAGTCGGTCGACAATTGGGATACTATAGGACAGGGATGCTCAAATGGGCCAACTTTAGTAAATGGAGATTTACCCTTGAAAATGGGCATCTCGACCTTCAAAGTGTTTATCGCTGAAATATACTAAACTCTTATAATCAACAATAAGTACTACACAGGGCGATCTTGACCTTGAAAATTTCTATCTCGACCTTCAAAATGCTACTTCTCATCTGAGAGATATTTACGTACTTCTGGTGAGATGAATTTTGTTCGTTGCTGACATAATATAAAGCGTTCAGCGGACTTTCGTGGAGCCATCAACCGATAATGTATTTCGTCGTTGGATTTGGAAAAGCAAATCCGGCGATCTACATAAGCCAACCTCAAATGGAGTCTCTGTGACGAATGGTTCAAAATGCCTTCCACAAAGAGTCCAAATTCCAGAATGACCCGGGGGACAGAAAAAAACTCGTTCAACCTTGAAATCTTTTTATTTATTAAAAGTAATCTATAAATTTTGTAGGAGAAAATCGTGAAGGTCCATTAATGCCTTTCTCGATTTGATGAATCGTCGGTTTTTATGGGGCTGATTTTCTTCGGACGGAAGCTCTTCACATAACGAAAGCCATTTCGACGCCTAACTACCTGAAATAGCTTTAGAAAAGATTTCATTCTTATTATTTTAGTTAAAAATACTTTATATTTTCTGTCTATGCAACAAAAAATACTAAACGAAAACGTTATGTAATAGCCTTGAAAAAAAAGGTATATATAACATTATTCGGGATATAAATGTTAATAGGGCAATTTAACTACTAGATTTATTTTTGTAGTACCTATTGTATTTCCGAATTTTCGGATTTACCCATATTTCCTAAGCTCTCTTCCAATATTTCTCAACATATCAAATATTTCATATTTCTCACTATTTCAAATATTTCCCAATATTTGAAGTATTTCCCAATCTCTCAAATATTTCCCAATCTCTCAAATATTTCCCAATCTCTCAAATATTTCCCAATCTCTCAAATATTTCCCAATCTCTCAAATATTTCCCAATCTCTCAAATATTTCCCAATCTCTCAAATATTTCCCAATCTCTCAAATATTTCCCAATCTCTCAAATATTTCCCAATCTCTCAAATATTTCCCAATCTCTCAAATATTTCCCAATATTTCTCAATTTCTCAATCTCTCAAATATTTCTCAAAATAATTACCGTTTCTATAGAAGGGGAAACTGAAGAACTTGTAAACTCAACGCAGAAGGAACTGTTCTGAGTCTACACACAGTGTCACAAATTGGGATCGAACCCGACTCCTCTTGCTGCGATTGAAAGTGCTAACCACTCCGCCACCCCACCTTTTCTCATTGTTTCCGATATTTTTGACATTTCTCAATGTTTCCGATAATTCTCAAAGAAATTTAGAAAATATTATCAAGATTTTCCATATTTCTTCGTATTTCTCAAGATTTTTAAACTTTTCCGGATTTCTCAAATAACTATAATATCTATAATATCGCGTGGATTTCCATGTTATATATATATACAGGGTCTTTTTTTTTTGCTCGGAAAAGTGTTTTTTTTCAAAAACTATTTATAGTACCGATTTCAAATTTGGAAGGTCAATTCTCTATACCGGGGGACATTAGTTTGAGAAATTTGAGCGTTTTCGGTAATGTTTTTCACCAATTTTGAAAAATTATTTTTCGACCACTAGATGCGAGATAAAAAATTTCTATTATAAAGTTGTAGGCCGTCATCGAAAACCCTTAAAAATTGTTCACTCGACGAAAAACAACTTATTTATCAGTGAAAATTCGAGCTTGAAAAATTTACAAGTTGGTGAAGCCAAATTACGATTGTTTGAAACGATAATTGAAAAGGGAACAAGTCTAATACAAACGTAGTAGAGTTTTCACACTTGAAAAAATGTACACGTTTGGTTTTTAAATGCAGATATTTTATTCACATAAATTTTTACAAAACATTTTCAATAATATCACCATTGGCTGCAACACAGGTTTGTGCGCGGACAATTAAGTTCTCAAACGCTTTCTCTACCATTTCTGGTGTGACGTCTCGGCAAGCACTGATTATTCGTCTAATGAGTTCCTCCCTAGTTTCAATGGGCGTAGCGTATACCTTTGCTTTAACGAATCCCCAGAGAAAATAATCCAGCGGTGTTAGGTCAGGTGACCTTGCTGGCCAATGCACTGGACCATTTCTCCCTATCCACCATTCAGGAAACTCGTTGTTGAGGTGCTCAGTTACTTGCCGGGAAAAATGCGGAGGGGCGCCATCTTGCTGAAACCACAACTGACGTCTTTCAGCCAATGGAAGGTCGTCGATTGCGTCACTCAGTTCGTTCTGTAGAAAATGTAAATACCTTTGGCCGTTGAGGTTCGTCGGCAGGAAAAAGGGACCAATCAAACGGTTTCCAACAAGTCCAACCCAAACATTGACCCGTGCAAATTGAACCTGGTGATGATATTCAAAACCCCAATGTGGGTTGATGTCAGACCAAAGATGGCTGTTTTGATGATTAAAGGGCCCATCTCTAGAAAATGACGCTTCGTCGGAGAACAAAACATGGCGCAAAAATTGTCTATCTTCTTGGACAGCATTTAGTAACCAGTTGCTAAATTCATAACGTCTTTGATGGTCTCCGTCAATTAGTCCTTGGTGGAGCGTAGCTCTGTATGGGTGATAGCGATTCTTACGAAGAATTTTCCACACACGATTTGCAGAACAACCCAAATCAGCAGCGGCGTTAGCGCAACTGTGACGAGGATATGCCACAAAGTACGCGAGTACATTGTTCTCGAAGTCTAAATCCGGTTGACCCAATCCGCGAAACCTAGGTTGCAAGTTACCAAATTGATTGAAATCGTGAATTGCTCGTCTTACTGTATTTACAGATGGTGCTCCATTTGGATGTCTTTCTGCGAAGATTTCAGTCACTCTTCTAAGGTTTTGCGCTGCTTCTCCATAGTAAATGGCAACTATCTCGGTACGCTCAGCTACTGAATAACGAGGCATTGTTCGAAATATTATCAAACACTGATAATCTCCCAAAGTTTTCCTTTAAATACCCAATGCATGTTTAGGATTGACCTATAGCCTCGTGTTTTTTAAATCCGGTCGTTTTTTTAACCAAAGTTTCAACTGGATTAGGTAATTCGGTTTCAATTATCGTTTCAAACAATCGTAATTTGGCTTCACCAACTTGTAAATTTTTCAAGCTCGAATTTTCACTGATAAATAAATTGTTTTTCGTCGAGTGAACAATTTTTAAGGGTTTTCGATGGCGGCCTACAACTTTATAATAGAAATTTTTTATCTCGCACCTAGTGGTCGAAAAATAATTTTTCAAAATTGGTGAAAAACATTACCGAAAACGCTCAAATTTCTCAAACTGATGTCCCCCGGTATAGAGAATTGACCTTCCAAATTTGAAATCGGTACAATAAATAGTTTTTAAAAAAAAACACTTTTCCGAGCAAAAAAAAAGACCCTGTATATATATATATATATATAACATTGTAAGTGTTTTTTCATGGAGAAGGCTTTTATGCTATCCATTTTACTTCAACTTGCCAATAGATGGCGCTGCAGTGCATCAACTTGTATACCATGAAAATTAGTATACATATATATTTGAAGACGGATAATATTTCGTGCCATCCATTTTGCTATAACTCACCAATAGATGGCGCTGGCTATCCATTTCACTTTAGCGCATCAACTTCTATACCGTGCTACCGATCGCCATGGAAATTGGTATACATAGATATTTGAGCACGGAGAATATTTTCGCACCTTCCATTTTGCTATAACTCGCCACTAGAAGGCGTTGCGGCGCATCAACTTCTATACCGTTCAATCTGTATATCTATACACCAAATCAAGTTAGTTCAATTACATAGCAAATAGGATAGTCAAAAATATAGATCATTCACGTGAATTATTATTAAAAAAATGTATATAGTTCATCATCAATTTATACCAATAAAAATAATGAAACCTTATCAGTAGGAGTTATCTTTCATTTTTCAACATTAACAAACAAATATACACTGGTAGCTAGGAGCAACAATCACAAGGAGAACGCAGCTAACCTTTAAACACGCTAACGCAGTGTTGTGTACAAATTTCACTGGACGAACCTTTACTCTGAACGTTTTACCGGGGGGGGAGACCATTTCCGAATTTTCCCCTACCGAAGTTCCGACGGCAGCAGGCGATAATGCCTCTAACCAATGAAAAATGTACACAAGAAAATGCACGACTTTTGACGGGTTGCGTTCTCCTTGCGTGGGGTGCTGGTATTGTTGCGCCTAGCTGGCAGGACATCGTCTGCCGGGTTCAGCTAGTACACGCATAAAAGAGTTAGTTCTTTGGGCGCGTGCTCTTGATATAATAGTAGATTGTGCACTGAGAGAAAAAAACCCTGTTCAAATTACATTAAAGTGTTGGAAGCAGGGGATGCCAAAACGTTTCTGTAAATATAACAGCTTATTCCGTATTATAATATTACAAGTAATTTTATGTTAATTTAGCATGATGAAATAGCTGTAAATAACACAGGAATAAAGTCTGTCAAATCAACATGAATAACAGTCTGGAGTACGTGACCCTTATACGTAATTTTATTGGCATATTCAAGTTGGTTTTACACATCCGTCGGTAGAAAATACATTTTACATCTCAGTGAATTCGATAAGTAGCAAATAATTAATTCAACACACAATATTGTAGAAAATACACTAACACGTTAAGTCAAATTTACGGATATGAAACTGAACTTTTGACGTGGTAGCTAGGAAAAAAACAGCTAATCAGCAGGGCCGATCTCACATTTTTCAATAAAATATAATTACAAGGTTATCCGAACAGACAATTCGGGGCTAAACGGGTTTAACCCCTCAGAGAGACCCAATAAGCACAACCAGTTCTTTGGTTTTTAAAAATTCGGCTTCTGTTCAGTCCTTTAGGGTTAGTATTTTTTAAAGTTTCACGCGTAAGGTTGATTTCTAGTATATAGCTAAGGTAGCCTACGTAAAGAGATTATAATCCAAAATAAAGCACGATTATAATTTGCATGCTTACGTAATCACGGATACACAGCTATTCACTTGTAAAAATGCTTTTGTTTAAAAATAACCATACAATCAGAAGACTTTTCAACCAAAATGTACATGTTTTACGAGGCAACTGGGTTTTCAGGTTTGCCAGATAGGTACTAATCTAATTGTGAGCCTCTCTGGTTCAAGATAAATCGGGCCAAGCCTATGGCCTCTTTATTAACCAAAGTAAATAATCACGTAAGTAGTATTTTACCGAATTGTTTATTGCTGAAAATCAATTCGACAAACGACTAAATATTAAACGCTCGCTCTTTTCCGAAAGAAACACTCGCTTAGGTTGTATCAAATATGATCTCACGGTTTTTATATTTAATCATTTTTCGTATTTATTTCGTACAATTTGTATAACGTTTTAATTAATATTTAATTAAAACCATTTAAGGCCGATAATGGATGGCTATAACCACAAAATATATCATGACTCTATCATTAATAGATTTCAAAATAGAGCTATTGAAAGTCAAAGTTTAGTTAATCTCCGCCTTGGGCAATGCACCCAAAAATATAATTTTGGGCAATGTCGGAATCGAAAACATTTCCATATAATTTCTTGGTCTGCAGGGTGAAGGATTATCAAAGAAATTACCATGCATTATGCATAATTAAATTTACGGGGTTCAGATGCTATTAATTAAGTAGATGAAGGGTGGTCGTACGGGGCGCGCCCCCACAGCAATGAACAAATAAATACAAAGCTCTGTTTAAAACATTTGTGTGCTGAAATAACCAGATTTTCAAAAATAATGCCTCTCTGATGAATTATACGTTTGAAGTTTGTAAATTGAAATTATTGGATTCCAGTATATGTATACAGTGTCAGATATGCTAAATGTTTTTAAGGAACTTCAATGTTAATCTTACTGAAGCTAGCTGTTTAAGTACCTATCTGTTATTCAAGTAAATTTTACCTAATGAACTGTTAATTTTACACTCTTGATGTGTGTAATAAATACAGCTGCAAATATTCCTGAACATTTTAACAATGTCCTTCTGTACATTTTACAAGACCAACACATTTTTATAGAATACAGGCCATTTATGTACTTATGTTCCTGTATAAAATAAAGGATACGTGTAATTTGTACATGATTATTCTGTACAAGTTGTACACACACGTTTCATGTAAATATCTCCTGTTAAATTAAAGGATAACAGTAATTATTACAGGATTATTCTGTGCAAGTCATATACAGACGGTTCATGTAAAATTATCCTGTTAAAACTAGGGTTTTTTCTCTCAGTGTGGCTCGCGCGTCTTAGCGTGCGTTGAAAATGAAAAAACAAAGCGTGCGCTCAAATACACTAACCATACGACCGAAAGTAACCAAATCATGTGACCACCGATCTTTTAGCTATTTCATCTCTGTCTGTAATAAACAATTAAAAGAAACATTTCATGTATGAAAAAAAAAGGCTAAGCGCCTAAGTGGCAGGCTTACCGTCAAAGCAGCCAAGAGCTCGTGGAACTCACGTCCGCACGAAATTAATCACGTGACAATGGTGGTGGTCTAAACGAAGGGGTTTTTTTTTTCAAAACACAAATCTAGCGAACACGCGATGATGTCCGTCCCATTTTTATTCGATCTTTCAGATTTTAAAATCGAGCCACGCACGCTGATCTATTTTCTTTGTATTATTCTGTATCCCGCTGTTTTCAAAATATAAATCTCGCGTAAGAATCGTTGGTGTCGGAAAATTAAATTTTAACCTTGGGCTAGAATTTCTAGCTAAGCAAATGCTTTTTTAGTTAAACCACTATTTACCAGGCTACAGTTTCTAAATTCCAGTGGCGTAGGGGAGCGGACGGCCATCCTGATCACGAAAGGAGAAGCGGAAACAATGATAATAGGTTGATTTGATTAAAGGGGAAGAAACTTACTCATCGAGCGTGAGTGGGATTGAGAGCAAAGCAAAATTCGTATTAATATAACCATTCTTCTTATGTATAAATAAATGTGTTCTAGGTATTATTATTTTTATCACTTGTCTTACGCGCCACCAGCATCCAGGATACGCTACTGCTAGATCTTTTCTGATTAATAGTACAGCGGTTAATCTAGAGGTGGCGCTGGCGTGGTGAATGTCACGAGCTAAACGCCACGACAGTGACGACACGGCTAACATTTCTAATAAGAATACAAAATATAGTTGGAGAAAAATAAGATATTCCTTTCAAATCACGTTTTGGGGAGTTTTAATTTTATTAGCTTTTCGTGAGATTAAATCTTTTATGTGTTTTTCTCGGTTTTCCTTTAATAATTCATGAAGAATTTATCCATTGTGGGACCGCACCCGCGTACGTATTCGAAGGCGTTAAATAAATCCAATTTAATTCCAGAAATCCTCGCGGAGACCTTTTTTTTCTTTAGGCTAGCTGCGGTATGTTAAATAACGTAATCGGATAAAGGCCAAAACTTCAGTCTACGCTAGAAGCGAAAAGGAATTGAGAACCACTACGCTTTAGTGAGGGCTAGCGTCATTTATGGGCTGTTGCCGGACTCATGCTCTAACAAAGGGAGTAACTTCTGAAATTTGGAGTGGAGAGGGAGGACGAAAGAGGGTGGGGGAAGAGTTTGATAGGGGCGCGGGTGAAAGAGGGAGGGATAAAGTGGGTTGGTGAAAGAGAGGGAGAAAGTGGGTGGGGGAGAGAGGGAGGGAGAAAGTGGGTGGGTGAAAGAGGGGAGAAAGAGGCTGGGTGAAAGAGGTAGGGATAAATTGGGTTGGGAAAAGAGGGAGGGAGAAAGAGGGTGGGTGAAAAGTGGGAAGAACGTGGGTGGAAGAGGGGGAGAAAGTGGGTGGGGGAGAGAGGGAGAAAGTGGCTGGGGAAAAGAAGGAGGGAAAAGGGTGGGTGAAAAGGGTGGGTGAAAAGGGGGAGAAAGTGAGTGAGGGAGAGAGGGAGGGATATAGTGGGTGGGGGAAAGAGGGAGGGAGAAAATGAGTGAGGGAAAGAGGGAGGGAGAAAGTGGGTTGGTGAAAGAGGGAGAGAGTACGACCGTTTTCGATTTTATGAAATGCTTCTCTAAAATAGAGCGATTAACACAATTGATTACCGGGGATTAAATATTTAAAGAGGTTTGCTTTTAATGTTTTCATTTATATTAGATGGCTTAATTTTACCCTTTCGTGCGGGAAGGCAGATAAATTTACCGATTTATTACTCGTAACACTTTTAACACTTTATTTTAAGCGTTGTTCTATGTCAAAGCCATAAATCAAAAGTTCCACTCGTGGGAACACGTGCGTAAAATGAATTAAAAAATGATTATTTGGCTTGATTTAAGATAATTTTAAAATTTATAATTCAGACTGTTAAGATTTCGGGTATTAAAAGGTCAACCTCTAATGGTGGTACCCCAGTAAAGGATCTTCTGCTTTGTCACATGGGGAATTTTCCACGACCTAAGAGGGCAAATTAGGAGGGGATTTATGTCGAGGTTACCAAATGAGAGCGGGAGAGGACCGCATCGTCACCTAGACTCTAAAACTCAAAATTTTAAATTGTTTAATAATTTTATTTTATTTTGAACGCTTTTTAAAATGCTCTATAAATTGCTTAGAAAGAATTTTTAGACTCTTAGTAAGCTAAGGATGAAGCTACGCGACACTAGGGAGCTTTCCGGTCAACTGGTGTATAATAACGCCGCGTCATTACACACCTAGTGTTGTGGGGAGCCACATTTAACATACCAGGAGCGTCAATTCCGATTTTAAACGCCGGTCTATATTTGGCTATTGGTGAACTTGTTTGTCTGAGCAATTTCATCGCGTGCTAACTTCAGCTGTAGCATCGCACGCTTTCCTCGGAATATCGCTTTTATATTTCTTCTCGCGACTTTGTTTGTTCGTGACCGAATAATTCACAAGGAACCCCGTTTTACAGGAACCCGAAAAACCTTTATCTCATACAGTATTAATTTTTTGAAGGTCCCCGTTGGTCACCAACGTAGCTCGCCACTTTCAGAAACTACGTAAACAAACAAAATGAATCGGGATTGTTAGCTGAATCAAAAATATACGATTTATCCCTTACGGGATATAAGTATCGATCGATCTCTTTACGCTGATAATAATGAAATTAAGGACGCGGCCATTTTGAACAAAACAATATTAATTAACACTGCTATCATAGTCGCTTATAAGTAGGCAGTATAAACAAGTACCATTTAATTTAGTATTTTCTAATCCACCATCCAGAAGGGTCGATATGTCGTATATCAGATTTTTGAAAATATACTAATATTAACAAAAAAACAAAGAGATATCGTTATTTCGCTGCATACAATGGTTTGTTTTAGAAAGGTAAACTGATAATAATCAGCTAAGGTAATACTCAAGGCACCACCTTAGGCCCAAGTCATCTAGTGACTTTTAAAGGGTCACACTGGCGTTTGAATTTAACCAAAATATGATTGGTCGTATCGGTTACCAGGTGATAAATCCGAGCCGAATTTTTTCAAACGCCGGTGTGGCCCTTTAATGCTATTAATTCCAGTGGTGGCAAGTTCTTCATTCCGCGCGAGAGTTTTATGGAAAGGGGAAAACGAAGAACTCGAGAAAAAACCCCTTTAACAAGTGAGGAGAGAAATAACAATCTCAACGCGAAAAGAGTTGTTTCGAGTTTTTACCCAACGATAAAAAATAGGGTTTCACAATCATAACTACATATTTATAATCTGGAAAGGCTTTCCTTATTTTTAAATTCGTTTTGTGAGAAAAAATAGTCCTGGGTTAAGTACTTCTTATGGTGACTTTCATAAAACTAGTAAGTCGAGAAAATAGGGTTTATGCATTGGTAAATACAGGGTGTCCACTAAAAAACGAAAAATGATAAATAGCTATGGAACATTCGTCGTGCAGGGAGACATTTACTAGTGTAAAATTTAATGACCTTGAACCAAGTCTTCAAGGTCATTCAAAAACTATCTCGGGAACCGTTGAGTTTACAGATTTGGTTGCTATTAGAAAGTTGTTGCTCGCCATATTATTACCAATGTGAAGCCTGGAAATTGTCGGCTTATGATTAAGGATGATAAAATACGCGAAAAAGTAGATAAGTCCATAATTAAAAGGGATAATATAGCTAAATCCTAAACAAATTTGAAGAAAATTAAAAACTTACTAATAACTCGTACCGATAGGTCTTCGTGCAACGCGAAACTCGGATCAAATAGATCTTCGAGTAATAAACTAAATTAAAAATAAATAAAATAGCCAGAAATTCCAACGGTAGACCGGTTTCGTTCTATTTGGAACTCATCAGTACCGTGCGGGAAATCTGGCTGGCGACTATCAAATCGAAAAGAGAAACTAAGCCTAAACATTAAAAATTTCAAAACGCGTTGCGTATAGCAACGGAAAGCCGAAAAGGGGGGAGTGTGGTGGAGAATAGTATATACGATAAGTTAAGTTAGAAGAAACCACCTATGGACTATGAGAAGGATGATAAAATACGCGAAAAAGTAGATAAGTCCATAATTAAAAGGGATAATATAGCTAAATCCTAAACAAATTTGAAGAAAATTAAAAACTTACTAATAACTTACCGAGTTATTAGTAAGTTTTTAATTTTCTTCAAATTTGTTTATTACTCGAAGATCTATTTGATCCGAGTTTCGCGTTGCTCGAAGACCTATCGGTACGAGTTATTAGTAAGTTTTTAATTTTCTTCAAATTTGTTTATTACTCGAAGATCTATTTGATCCGAGTTTCGCGTTGCTCGAAGACCTATCGGTACGAGTTATTAGTAAGTTTTTAATTTTCTTCAAATTTGTTTAGGATTTAGCTATATTATCCCTTTTAATTATGGACTTATCTACTTTTTCGCGTATTTTATCATCCTTCTCATAGTCCATAGGTGGTTTCTTCTAACTTGGCTTATGATTAAACCATGTACGCGAATCAAACTGTAAAATACTCTTTTATTTATAATAATATATATTTACCAAAGATTACAAAGCATGGCAACTAATAACTATCTCTAGAAGAGAGAATAGTAAAAGATTCGACTGGTTTAGGTCGCACTCCGGAACCAAAGATAATGAGTCCAGTGTCCCGACGTCCCTTGTATAGCGGGCCCCTCGGAAGACGCTACCGGTCTCCAACCTAATTGGCTGGAGAAGAAAGCCCGCCAAGAAATCTTAGCGGACTCACTCTGGTGCCTTAGTAAACGTCACCGGTAACTCTACCCCACTCTTAACCCTTCGGGTCAGAGGTCGCCACTTTCGGAGAATTACGAAGGTGGACGACGTGAGCGAGGATGAGTCATCCCTGACTTCCCCAGCAGCGAAGACCCAAAACAACGAGATAACTCTCTGAAGTAAAGAGGATGGCTGTTAGGTTAAAGGGGTTTTCCCCCGAGATCTTCGGTTTCCCCTTCCCATAAAAACTTGCTGAGGTTAACGGTAATAGTAAGTGTAGGGAGCTGACGGTTGGCTCGCGTGGCATGAAGGGCATGCCACCACCCTCCTACGCATTGTAACCCGGCCACCTGTTACTTGATCACGCACAAGCAACATTGCTTATGTGGTCGAAGGTGGTGCCTTGAGTATTAGCTCTATTTAAAAAAAAAAGCCTACATTTAAATATAGAAATAAGTATAACTCGTCCGAGTTTTTCAACCATATAAATTACTAGCCGAGAAGCCCACCCTATGGGTGGGCCCTCAGCTAGTTGTGTGTTTCGAGGCACTCCCACCCCCCCCCCCCCCAGTAAGCCCCCCTACCCCTCTTTCCCATGCGAGAATTACCATGGTACCCTTTTTCCTTCGCAAAAATGACTTAAACTCGCCTTTCTCTCTCTTCCAAACCCCCCAGTAAGGCACCCCTCCCTTTTTCCCCATGCCAGAATTACCGGGGTACCCTTTTCTCCCGAAAAAATCACAAAAACCTCGCCTTTCTCTCTCGTCGCAAACCCCCCTGTACCCCTGTAAACCCCCTGTACCAATGGCAGACGCCTCGCTATCTCTACCTATACGCTGGTCGAACCACCACCAGTAACAAAGCGAAAGGCAGTCCCGGTTTCTCTCTGTCCCGTGCCGCCTGTGTCTTCGCCCGGTTTGCCGCCCCGCCTATGGTACCCTTACTGACTAAGCAAAAACACAAAAAGGCTATAGTTGAGCCACTAACAAAGCGAAAGGCAGCTGCTGGCTTTTTCTTCGCCGCCCCGCCTTTGGCTTCGCAAACATTCCTGAAAGCTTGGACGTACGACCGACGTACCAAACGCTCCTTATAATATAGATAACTGACAACTCTCAAAAGGCTGCTACCAGTGTTTACAACCGTGTTTATGTGTGGTAAATTCTCGTATTCTAAAAACACCGTTTATTTAGACAATTTTGTGGATAGATTCAACGATTAAAAATTATTTTTTCTTCTGATAGAGTTTCAATTGTCAATAATTCTTGGCTGCTCCATAAAGAACACTTGGCTTGATTTAAACAACGGTATGAAGTCACGAAAATATTAATTTTGTCATAGATGGAATTAGCCATCTTCGAAAATGTTGGAAATTTTTTTAGTGTGTGCCTAATTGGTATTTTATACGGTAAGTCCTATTTTGCGGAAAGAATATTTTGCATACTTTTGCAAAACTAGTGCGAACTGGCTCGAGCGCTGGGGCGCGAGGCGGCTCCCCAACCCCATACTAAAAACGACATGGGCCAACTATAACGCGACCTAGAGGACGCATCAAGTATATAATTTTAAATTAACTATATCTCCTTAAGTATTCATTTCCGAAAAATAATTTTAAAGGCAATATATTAATTGCGAAAAATACTATATTATAGCACAATCTAAACAAATATATAGGAGGGGGTGCTATTCTTGAAAATAGCCGCATTGGCAACGTTCGCACTAGTTTTGCAAAAGTATGCAAAATATTCTTTCCGCAAAATAGGTCTTCCCATTTATCAGCGTAACAGAATTCATTAATTTCGTATGAAACCAAAGGTTATTCTTTTATTCTATCAAAGTGGACAATCAATATGGAAAGTTTATTAATACCCTCAGTTTCTGCGATACCGATTATTAGTTGGAAAATCGGTAATGGTTTAATTAGACCTAGATTGCACGTAAAATGTTTTTTATACCTTTATGGTTTGTACAAATGTCGGTTTTCATTTTTAGTACTTAAAGAGACTAATATCAAATAATTCTGAACAGAATTATTTGATATTAGTCTCTCCAGTTACTCATTCCAATCAAGTATGCGTGGTTATTATCATCTAGAGTGACCTATATTGGTGGAATTATTGGGCGGTGCAGGGAATTCTTACGCCACTAGAGTTTTCCTAACAGAGTACCAAGTGGTAACGCCGTTCTCCAATGAAAATGTCAATCCCAGGCTCCGTGGACGAGGTCATCACAAAAACGACATGGCCTACACTGACCTAGCCTAATTTTGGCATTCCCTCAAGCGAGCATTAGACGCGCGATCGAGCACCTGGGTTTGACAAGGGACTATGTCTGGAGGATTCTTCACCGTCACTACTTCCATCCATTTCGAACGACCCTCCATCACAGTTTTTATTCATGGAGATATGGAACGTCGTTATGACTTTTGTAACTGGCATTTTTCTGAATTTTTCTCAATCTATTCTTAATTCTTATTTTCCAATGAGTGTTCCTTTTCTAGAGATGGCCCTTGGGTATTAGCCTAGCTGATAAAAAAAAACCACCAAAACAACCACATGTGAAGTGACGTAAATCAACCTACTGACAACCAAGAGCAATTTCGACTCAGCGTATGAATAAGATTATTGTTCCTTTTCCTGCTACAACGTTTGAACGGGTAGAACTATTGGCATCTCTTGCAGAACGAAGATGCTAGCGGACGCATTGGACCACATTTGTTTGGCCAGCTACAGACGATTGCGCTTCTAACATGACGGTGCACCAACGCATCAAGCTCGTGATGTTGCTGGTTATAAGCTAGAATGTAATAATGAAGAATGTAATAATCAGCTAGGCTAATATCTGAGGCACCACCTTAGGCCCAAGTCATCTAGCGACTTTTAGGGTCATTAGTTCAGGTGACCAGGTTACAATGCGTAGGAGGGTGGTGGCAAGCCCTTCATACCACCCGAGCCAACCACTCCCTACACTAACCTCAACAAGTTTTTATGGAAAGGGGAAAAACCGCTTTAACAAGTGGGAAGAAAACTTTCAAACCATATTCCGAGGGGTCGGTCATTTGGAAAAATCCAGTACAAAATTTTTAAAATAATCCACAAATCCAAAATACAAGAATTTTGCTCCTATAGACTTTGTATGACAAATCTAAGACCATTTACACCTGGACTGCAATGAAGGTAGGCGTTGTTGTTAGGCTAGTGTCGCCGCTACCCCAACGCCACCATCGTTATTTAGAGGCAACTCTCGTCCACAAGGGAATTCGGGCTGAAAAAACGCGTTCACTTCGCGCTCCTCTCCCGACATTTTACTCGGTCGCCCCGCGAGTCGTGACCAATTTTCGCCCGTTATTTACG
This sequence comes from Leiobunum rupestre, assembly GCF_980474605.1. NCBI lineage: Eukaryota > Metazoa > Arthropoda > Arachnida > Opiliones > Sclerosomatidae > Leiobunum > Leiobunum rupestre. Next base: position 68,708,646 of record NC_143387.1, read on the forward strand.
AACAGTTCGCCACCTAAAGAAGGGGGATCAAAAAAGGGGGGGTTGCTGCATGTTTGTGGATTACTATCGCGGATTTTCTCCACTTGGTGGTGTTTTGTATAGCAGACACTCTGAAATCGGAGTTATAACGTTGGCATTGTAGTCCAGGTGTAAATGGTCTTAGGACCAATCCACAATAAAAAATCCTGGATTTAAAAAAAATCCAAAATCCCGTACACAAAACGGGCAACTGTCCGACCCCTCGCCATATTCAGCTAATATCCAAGGCACCCCTTAGGCCCAAGTCATCCAGCGACTTATAATGCCTTTAATTCCGGTGGCTGGGTTACAATGCGTAAGAGGGTGGTAGAAAGACCTGCATGTCACGCGAGCCAACAGCTCCATACACTTACTATTACCGTTAACCTCAACTACGTAGGAGTGTTTCCGAGTTTTCAGCCAGGGCAACAATCTGGGATCGAACCAAGCTCCTCTTGCTACGAGGCTAAAGTGATAACTACTCCGCCATCCTACCACCGAGCTCCCTCAGCGATGGATTGGAAAAAACGTTCCTGCGCGATGCCTTCCAAGGGCACCATACTTAACACCAGTCGTTTTTTTCCTGTAGGGCGCCCGCGTATACCAGACGCCTGTGGCAAGAATTGCAGAGTTACGACAAAGAGTGGTTGAAGCATTCATGTAAATTGTAAAACATTTCATGGAATAACCTTTTGGTTTCATACTAAATTAATGAATTATAAACTATGAATCAGGCACACACGAAGTAAATTTAAAAGATGGCTATTGCGTCTTATAACTAACTTGTTTTTGTTCATGAACTTATATCTTTGTTAAAAATCGGTCTTTGGTATGCTCTAAAACTTTATAATTGAAAATTTGCAACTATAACCTATCGGTCAAAACACAATTTTTTTTAAATCGTAATCTTTTTCAATATTTCTGAAAAGAGTGCCCATCTTCATACGTATACTGTGAAATTTTTTAAACTATACCTCATATTGAGAAAATTAATCTGTTCAAACTCGGACAACCTGTATAGGTTTATCATACCAAGTACCAATTAGGTGTTCCAGGCATTATCTACTGCCTAAGCTCTTATCTTATTGACCTCGGCGTTTAATTGAACGCCTTGATTTTATTCATATTTTCTACAGCATTTGTTATTTATAATATTCTATATTTTTGTATGGTTTGCCACCAATAGATGGCGGACGTAGTTTTCCTTTGGGCTGTTCCGATTGTCTCAAGGGGTCACTTTCGGGGAGATATTATAAAACTTTGAATCACTTCTGATTAAAATTTAGGCTCTCAAAAATATAGTGTTTCTCATTGGGAAATTACTGTCGCGTGAATGATGACGTCACGCGTAAAATTTGCTTGATCCGAGTGGAAATTGAGAGCAGTTTCTGAGCAGAATGAAGAAAAAGGGTATTAGAGTTGCTGGAAGGTGCTTCCACCTAGTAGCACCTTCTAGAAGCGTGTTTTATAAACGCCAGAGCAGGTCCAAAACTTAGGAAACTGTTTCCAGTAGAAGAAAAAGTAACATTTTGAAGTTCTTTAATTTTTGGTTTTTAAATGGAGGTTTTCGATTTTTTGTAGTCGGTCGGCGAGCCAGAAAATCATCGGCGGCGGCGGCGCGTAGCTCTGGAACTAATGTAAAGTACAGTGAGCCCAAAAACTCAATATTTTTCTGATTGTATAACAATGTTTCATTGCTTTGAAGATTTCTATTGTTTTGTTTTGCTGGCAAAGAAATATTCTTTTGTGGTCAGAATAGAGATTGGAACTTGGGTGATGGGCTTTGCTTGGTAGCGTCTCTAAATCTTAGAAAAAAAGCGCGCATTAAATTGAAAAACATTCGGCGTACCGGCAACGAAATTTCGGTTTACAGGCTGAATTGAAAGAGTTCAATCCCTTTCTGTATTATTTATAATTTTTTATTTTTTTGGTTTTATATTCCTATTATTTTCCTTTCTGTATTATTTATCATATATTTTTTGTTTTATGTTCCTACTATTTATTAGGTTGCGAATTTATTAGGAATTAATTAATAAATATTTCGTATTTACTTTAAATTAATTTTTAATTTTCAAACCAGAAGTTGAAAATATAACTTTTACGAGAGGAATATACATGTAGAGAAATAAAATGGAGTTTCCCGCCAAACTACAGATAAATACACCGCTTCCCGGATAATGATATAAAATGTAAAATTATAAACATGCACTTAATTATAAATCATACTTGACAGTTTGGCGACTTCAACACATTGTTTCTAATTTTGTGGGCGTTTCTTTCGAGGGGCAGGTCACTTCCATTTTGGGTGCGTCTTAATCATAGTAAAATGATTAAATCAGGGTAATCGTGATTAAATCAAGGTAATCAAGATTAAAAAATCGAATCAAGATTAGAAAATCTAATCACGATTTGAACGAGATTTAATCATTCTAATCATGATCTAATCTTTTTAATTAGATTTAATCATTTTAATTAGATTTAATCATTTTAATTATATTTAATTATTTTAGTTAGATTTAATCATTTTAATTATATTTAATCATTTTAATTACATTTAATCATTTTAATAAGATTTAATCATTTTAATTAGATTTAATCATTTTAATTAGATTTAATCATTTTAATTAGATTTAATCATTTTAATTAGATTTAATCATTTTAATTAGATTTAATCATTTTAATTATATTTATTCATTTTAATTAGATTTGATCATTTTAATTAGATTTAATCATTTTAATCACGATTTAATAAATATAATCGGACGAATCGAGAATTTATCATTAAAATCAAAACTAAAGTACGTTTTAATCATACTAATCACGATATAATTTTTTTAATCAGGATTTAATCATTTTAAACAGATTAAATCATTTTAATCAGATTTAATCATACTAATCACGATATAATTTTTTTAATCAGGATTTAATCATTTTAAACAGATTAAATCATTTTAATCAGATTTAATCATTTAATCATGATTAAATCAGATTTAAACATTCTAATCATGATTAAACGTGATTTAATCAACTTAATCGTGATTAAATTGAATTTAATCAAAATAATCACGATTAAATCGTATTTAATCTTTTGAGGGGTGCGTCGTTAATCAAGGAAGTGACCTGCCGCTCGGTTTCTTTATTGAGCAGTGTACATCTTGAAAACAAAGGCATCCGTATTTGTTCGTTATCGGCTACTTCGATTTGTTGTTGCTAAAGCCTAATCGAAGACCGAAATTGCTGCCTGGAGAATTGAAAGGACTTTCTTAAATTTTCAAAGAAAAGATTGGACAAAACCATTCTTCCCCAACAGCAACAACTCGATAAAAACGTTAATCTTAAATCAGACCAATTAGAAATCGATAATTAAAATGCTTCTCTATTTGCGCCCACCCGAGGCAGAGACAAAAACCCGATGTGACGAAAACACGTCTTTTCAAATGAAGGAACGCAGAGGTGTTTTGCAATTGCCTCTTTTACCGCCTTTTAACTTTGGTACTATTTAGTCCGGTGCCCTATAGATGGTACCAGAAGAGCGGCCTTTCGACATCTGAAACTGGCTCCCAGGGTATAGAGGGCTTCGTCATTGTCTAGTTTCTACTCTAGCCCTCTATCTAGTGATGTTAAAATTAAAAACACAATTTTATAATTAAAGTAATATTAAAATAATGTTACAAATTAAATAACCAAAGTAATATTAAAATAATGTTACAAATTAAATAACCAAAGAAATATTAAAATAATGTTACAAGTTAAATAACCAAAGTAATATTAAAATAATGTTACAAATTAAATAACCAAAGTAATATTAAAATAATGTTACAAATTAAATAACCAAAGTAATATTAAAATAATGTTACAAATTAAATAACCAAAGTAATATTAAAATAATGTTACAAATTAAATAACCAAAGTAATATTAAAATAATGTTACAAATTAAATAACCAAAGTAATATTAAAATAATGTTACAAATTAAATAACCAAAGTAATATTAAAATAATGTTACAAATTAAATAACCAAAGTAATATTAAAATAATGTTACAAATTAAATAACCAAAGTAATATTAAAATAATGTTACAAATTAAATAACCAAAGTAATATTAAAATAATGTTACAAATTAAATAACCAAAGTAATATTAAAATAATGTTACAAATTAAATAACCAAAGTAATATTAAAATAATGTTACAAATTAAATAACCAAAGTAATATTAAAATAATGTTACAAATTAAATAACCAAAGTAATATTAAAATAATGTTACAAATTAAATAACCAAAGTAATATTAAAATAATGTTACAAATTAAATAACCAAAGTAATATTAAAATAATGTTACAAATTAAATAACCAAAGTAATATTAAAATAATGTTACAAATTAAATAACCAAAGTAATATTAAAATAATGTTACAAATTAAATAACCAAAGTAATATTAAAATAATGTTACAAATTATAAATAACCATTAAATTAATATTAAATTAAATTAACCTTAAATTATATTAAATTACTATTCTTAAGTATATTAAATTAATTTACTATTCCTAAGTATATTAAATGAAATTCCTATTCCTAATTATATTAAATTAAATTACTATTCTTAAGTCTATTCAATGGAATTACTATTCTTAAGTCTATTAAATGAAATTACTATTCATAAATTCAAGATTAAGAATTAAATTAGCATTAAAGTATTTAAATTAAATAACTATTCTTAAATAAATTAAATTAAATAATTTTTCTTTAATTAATTTAATTAAATTAATATTCTTTAATTAATTAAATTAAATTGCTATTCTTACATTATTTAAATTAAATTTCTATTCCTAAATTATTTAAATTAAATTACTATTCTCAAACTATTTAAATTAAATAACTATCCTCAAGATTATCAAATTAAATTACCATTCCTAAATTAAAGTTAAGAATTAAATTACTATGCCTTAATTCAAGTTAAGAATTAAATTATCATGCCTAAATTAAAGTTAAGGATTAAATTATCATTAATTAATTAAATTAAATTAAATTACTATTCTTAAATTAATTAAATCAATTAAATTACTATTCCTAAATTAATTAAATCAATGCATTTAATTACTATTCCTAAATTAATTAAATCAATGCAATTAAATTACTATTCCTAAATTAATTAAATCAATGCAATTAAATTATTATTCCCAAATTAATTAAATCACTATTCCCAAATTAATTAAATCACTATTCCTAAATTAATTAAATCACTATTCCTAAATTAATTAAATCACTATTCCTAAATTAATTAAATCACTATTCCTAAATTAATTAAATCACTATTCCTAAATTAATTAAATCACTATTCCTAAATTAATTAAATCACTATTCCTAAATTAATTAAATCAATGCAATTAAATTAATATTAAAAAATATTACCGTGCTTTTGATTTCACGAATGTAACCCGGGCCATATTTTACTTTTGGGCCACTTGTTTTCTTCGGGAAACGTTTTTCCGCTCTGCGCAATTCCCCTTTATTATTTTCGTAATCCGTTTCTTCTACTATCTTTGCGAGTAAATAAATCAGGAGAAGTATCTGGCAATCTGGAGACGATTCTCTTCTCTATAAATTATGTTTGTATCTCCCGAAATTCCCCATTTCTCTTTCCCTTTTTTTATTTCTTCGTGTTTTTTTTTATTTCATTTCTTTTTCCGCGCTTCCCTTCGTTGGTATACCGACTGTTTCGTGTTACTAGGAGTTCATTGAATCTACGATTGCGGATTTCAAATGGCAAACCATTATGAACGCCCAAAGTAATATTTTTTAGATGTTTGATGTTATCTTTTTATTCATAAAGATATTAATTAAAATAATTCAAGTTGTAAATGTAAATACGTTCAAGGTAATATCTGTTAAAAAACAAATGATGCTATTAAAAAAAATTGTACGTTAATTCGGTAATTAGAACCCTTTAAAATTTTGTTTCGCCATCGGAAATACGAATAAAATCCAATTATATTGTTTTTCCAAAACGAAAAATGCAGTAGTCCCACGGAGAAATTAAATACATGCGATTTACATTGCTTTTCTATTTGAAAAACGTAAAATAATTGCCATTTATTCCCATGTGGTGAAACCGTTTAAGTTTAAAATAGAAGTTGAAGTCCACGTGGGTTCTGACGTGGTTTTTGAAGAAATAACTATAATTTCCAAATATTATTATACGGGTTTTTATTGGAAGGTTTTACATGATACGTTAAATTATTTCATAACCTTAAATTAACTACTAAATAAAAAATTAAGATGGCTTTTACTAGGTTATTCCACATAACAGCCGATTGAGCGGATCGGCCCAATTTTAACGATGTACGTGAGGGGTATGTTTAATAGCTGATATGAAAAATATACTACACTTTCATCTTAGCTATACCTCGAAGAAGATCATTATTAAATTTCCAAAAGTCTACTATTTCGTACAAAACCAAATATTTTGGAGTTGTTTTCCTGGACCTAAACGTATTATTTATGTTTTTAAAAAAGTATGATAAGGAATGATACCAAAACATATCCAGCAAAGAACGATATAAAAATGAACCTTCGCCAAACGCTTAACAGCGGTAAGTTACGCCAAAACAAGTTGTTTTTTATATGAAAAAAAGCTATTTAATTTAAAATTTTCTGTCAGTAATTCTAAATTTTAAGGAAGACAAATAAAAATAACTTTCGTAAAGCCAATAAAAATAACTTTCGTAAGACCAATAAAAATCACTTTCGTAAGACCAATAGAAATCACTTTCGTAAGCCAATAAAAATAACTTTAGTAAGACCAATAAAAATAACTTTAGTAAGACCAATAAAAACAACTTTCGTAAGACCAATAAAAATAACTTTCGTCAGACCAATAAAAATAACTTTTAGTAAGACCAGTAAAAATAACTTTCGTAAGAGTAAAAAAATAACTTTCGTAAGAGTAAAAATATAACTTACGTAAGAGTAAAATGACAATAATTTCGGAAAATATTGAAAAATGTACGATAAAGATTTAATATAACGTGATTACTAATAAATAATAATAATAATTAGTTCTGCTAATACTTAGGAAGAATTACTATGTTGAGACGTTTTTTCGATTTGCCAATCATACCCCTCATGCTCGAAGAGTAAGTTCCACCCCCGGGAACAAATCTGCACGGTACCTCATTGGTTCCATCACTATGGTTCCGACACTATGGAAGAGCACGCCGGTGACGTGTTCCCTCCACTCCACTCTCGAGGCAAACTCGACCACGATGTCCGGAGATAATCTCGACAAAGTCATTCCCCTACAGTTTAAATAAATAGATTTTTCCTAATGACCCAGCCACCAGCATAGGGCCAAATCATCGAACAGCTTAAATGCCACTATTCCAGGTGGCTGGGTTATGTAGCGTACGAGAAAGAGATTCCCAGTCTTTCATGCCACTCGATGCTACAGCTGTTCTTTACATTTCTATTTATAAATTTCTCCTGAATATACCAGATTTAGCGCGTCTCTCATTTATTTAGTTTTAATATACATTGCAAGAATGTTTCCATTCTGTCATTTTCGTATCCGACGCGATATAACTATAGCACTATAACACTGCTGTCATGGTTGTTTGTTAGTAGACAATATATTTTCCTCGCAACTAGTTACAATAAGAATACCATTTGCTTCATTAATTTGGTATTTTATAAATCGCCAGGCAAAAGGTAGAATTTTTCGTATATAGCTAAGGTAACCTACGTGAATAGTGTTGTTTATTGCACTCTTATCTACATAATTAAAATCTGGCCTTTTACACTCTAGCAGACGCCTGAAGGATGGCTAGTTGTAAGGGATACATTTTACAAAATTACCACCTTAGTTCCAGGCTAAGAAGGACAAAATATATAGTACAGCTAGCGCCATCTAGAAACCACCATTGGAAACTTTATTTATAAATTTCATTTTGTCAGGAGTTTAATGAATAGCCGGGAGTAGTGGTGTACACCTGTAATCCCAAGCGTCTGGAAGGCAGAGTTTGTGGGTGGTCGGAATACTTCCGCCACGGGTGTCCCCACCGCTGTCCAAACGTATCCCCCCGTTGGCGTGGACGAGCGGACTGAATTGTCCCACACGTTACAATCCCGAATGAAAAAAAGTTTATTGAATAAAAATAGCCTTATTATTTGGCTTAGTAAAGTTCGATAATGGAAGATCGAAATATTTTAAATAGCCCATGAATAAAATCGACCACTTAAAATCTGACTATAAAATAGTCAAATTCAACTGTACTATATATTTTATATAATGGCCTGAAATTTAGAGGTGAATGTAGAAATATCCAGGGAGAAAATTATATGGAGAAATAGTGGGAAAACTGGCATTTATAGCAGATAGTAGACAATACATCTTTCATAAAAAGATATCGTAAGAATTAGAAAATCTTGATCGCGATTAACCATTGACATTCCAACTTTTACTAATTGAAGAATAAATAAATAATAATTAAATCATTTAAAATGTTCAAAGCAGCGTTGATTACCTTCTTACGTCCACTTTTTCTTTATTTCATGTTTTTCTTATTGGACTTAACCTTTATAAACGTTTGGTAAGACTGGCTACTCTGCCCCAAAAATTGTGGCAATCACATTTTGTCCCTGAAACAAAGTCTATAAATGACGATTGGTTCCGACCTTAAATTATTTTGTTTGTAACGTAATGTTTACGCTCTAGCTCCGCGAACCTCTCCGCAGTTGAATCCAAGCGGCGAACATCGGCCAACTTCCATTATCAAATTAATAAGTTCACCAGGACCAAACGCGCGCTCTCTCTCTCTCTCTCGCTGTCTGTCTCTAGCGCGCCTCGTCCCCTTCAAATCTGCCTCTGCACCAACGCGAGATGAAGTCACCGCGGAGACCACGGTTCTATTCTCTCTCTCCATTAGGCCTTTTCATTTTGTCCACGTTCGCCCCGTTTTGTTTTTGATTAATAGGTCTAGTTAAGTTTTCAACTTTCTCGCGTCGTGGTCCGATCCCCCGCGGTGCCTTTAATTGGAAGTGTCTTGGTCCCATTCATCTTTTTCCTTTCTTTCACCTGGACGAGGTCAGCGCGCGCGCGTTTACGACAAAAGACGTTGAAAGACAAAGAACGAAAAAAAATCAATTTCCTGCGGATTTGATGGAATATATTTATTTTGTCATTTTTACAAAATATTTTTAAATGGTATTCTAATTTTGTTTTCAGCGGAAACCCTTCGGGTGAAAAAATTGCAACCTTAGTTCCAAAATCAGGTACTTGAAAAAATGAAATTTGAATAAAAGATATTTAAATTTAAAAGTAAATAGTATTTTTCAATGATTTTTTAAATTAAAAAATCCGATAACATTGAAGCTATATGGGTACTATTTTCATTAGTGCAATTTCGTAAAATAAATTCGATTAACTCGAGCTACCTGATTTTGGAACTGAGGTAATGGAATGCTAATTTTGTGGTTTATAGTCTTTTTTAAATTGTGATTTGGGGTATTCCAATTAAATAATTAATTTCCTTACCACACAGGCCTACTCTAGTTTTTCGAGTATATATTTAAAAACACTGTGACATAAGTATATAATAAGCCCATCGGAGAGAAGTATGAAAGCGATAAAAGTCGACTGAAAAATCACGAACAGTTTCGCTATGAACAACAAAATCAGAACGTTGAAGATAGTATAAGCAAACTAATACACAGTCGTTTTAAAAATAGTGCCTTTATTTCGACACAGTGGTGACATCTCCCGTTGAGTGTCGTAGTCGTAACTTAGCTCAACGGAATGGCGTAGGTTCAAATTCCGACATCGGAGTGAAAAGGTTTTTAAGGAAATAAAAATTTATAACTAGAGTAAACTGAGAATTATAGATTCAAAACACGTTATAATGTACATAATTAAAATAATTTTCCTTATTCTATCAGCAATAATAGATCAGCATGATCAAAGCCGGGATTTGCATACGCTCGGCCCACTACGAATAGACGCCAGAATCGAGTACTCGTCTATTACATTCAGTGCGCTGAAATTCCGTTGTTGATTAAGCTTTCATACTTCCCCCTCAAAAAAAGGATTATAGATTTCTGAGAGTGGATAAGATTATCTACGTTATTACTCTTTTTAGGGGTAGATTTTCTGTAGAAATCCAATCAACGGTACCGTACAATGTCCTTCTCTGTGTCCGGTATTACCCAATCTCAGTAGATCGAGATTTATTCGAAAAAGCTTTCGTGCGCGAAATTTCCCACTGGTTGACCAAAAATAAATTAGCGACGAAATTAGAATCCTATCATATTAGACAATCTTTTTTTTTCCTAGTCACGGGAACAAATGATTTTGCCCAAATTCGTTTCTAAAAATACCAGATGTCGTGCGTTACAGATTCTTCAGAAATCCACAGACTTAAATAAGCGCCCACACTTATTGGCAAATCCAATATCATTTATTTTTAAGGAGAGTCGAAGTACCTTTTAAACTACCGTATTATTTTTCCTACGTTAAAGTTTTTAGAATTACCTAAATTAATAGCAGAAGTACATAATATTTATGGTAATAGATAAGTATCCATCATGGTTTAAAATATAGACAAGATGTAGACAGTGATGGGTTTCTGCAAGTGAACATATTAGCAGATTAGGCAGAGGATTTAGGGCTGTGTGAGTACTTGATCATCATCGAGTACCCGAAATTATTTTAGGTCGGGTACCTGAACTCGTAACTCGATTAAGAAAAAATTTACATACTCGGGTACTCGAATACTCGAATAAGCCGCCTTGCTGATTTCGTCAGGTTATTATTTTGGCCATCATGTTCGGGTACTCGACTATTCGACGAGAATTTTACTATTTAGTGTTTCTGTCACAATATTTTAAACGCAAAGCTCTCTGATATATTACTATATTAGAATAGGTTTGTAACTGAAAAATAGGGGAAATTGAAGGGAGTGAAGTTTAACCCGCCTTTCCATGACCTTGAGAGCAGTGGCGTAGCGAGGATATTTGGCGCCCGGGGCAAAACACCCCAATTGGCGCCCCCCCCCCCCTCCCGTTGCCTCTGGAAAACCACAGTATTTTCTTTTATTTAAAGAAAATTACTTTTCAAGAAAAATTAGTTTAATACATAATTCAACAAATCTATTTTACACGTAATAATTTTGGGCGATTTTGAAATTCTTCGTTTAACTAGTGTTTTTTTCTACTTAAGTATCAATTTAGTAGTTTAAATGGTTAATACAGTTAATCAGTCAACTTATCTATGAATTATTATATTATAAATCGTTAATTCGTATACATCCTTTTTTAATATTATTTTCTTAACTGCTCGACTACTCGAATAAGAAATTTTTTGGCTTAGTCGAGTGCTCGATTACCCGACTCAACAAAAATATTACCCGACCCGATACTCGATGAAAAAATTTCAGCCCTAAGAGAATTAAGAACCCAGCTGTCTTTTTCACTTTTATTTCTCGACAAACTGAGATTTGTTTGTTTAAAAATTAATTTCAATTAAAGTATTCGAGTTTCGCTACCTTATTTCCAAAACCAGGTAACTCGAAAACTTCGGTTTGTCTAAAAATTAATTTAGGTTAACGTGTTCGCGTTTCACTACCTTATTTCCAAAACCAGGTAACTCGAAAACTTTGGTTTGTCTAAAAATTAATTTAGGTTAACGTATTCGCGTTTCGCTACCTTATTTCCAAAATCAGGTAACTCAAAAACTTTGGTTTGTCTAAAAATTCATTTAAGTTAACGTGTTCGCGTTTCACTAACCTATTGGTAAATGTTTCATATTGAAAGCAGTTTTATATATTTTCAAAAAATATAGCCAAAGTCACAGTGGGTTACAGCCGAGTGGCAGTTCACTCCAATGATTATTAGGACACCCTCGTATGATTAGATTAGATTAAAATTAAATCTGTAGCTTTGGCTGAACAAAGATTAAAAATTATTAAATCATGATTAAATTTTTAGTAATGGGGGACACCCTGTAACAAAGTGATCTGCCCCTCGGTTAAATCGCGAGTAATAACAAGGTAAGATTGGTGCTACAACTTTGCAATTCATTTTTTCTTCGAGTTTCGACATGTTTAGATTTGTCTGGAAATGAGCAGAGCTCTTCCCTCGTGGTTTTCTTCTCCGAATATGATGCACGAGATCTTTAATTATATTTTTAAAACAAAAATTAAATTTAAATGTCCATTTTTTTTTTAAGTTTTGGCCAACTTTAATAACTTTGGGCTCCATTGTGCGGAATTTGGCACGTGGTAGCAGATACGACCAATCCTATTCTGAAACTAGCGCGGGAAACAGGTCAAACTCCGGTGTGGCCATTTAAAGCGACCGTCATCAGTCTCTCATTCCAAAAGATGATTTCCCGCTCGTGATTTCCAAAAAAAAATTAAAAGTTCCGATAAAATAATTTTCTACGCGTCATAAGCTTAAGTTTTTGGCAAGCGCGTTTCGTACGATGATTTCAAATCCCAAAATCTATATCGACCCGAGCGCGCGCTCTCTATCTTCAATGACTATAGCTCGTGACGTAGAAATAAGCATTTACACGTGACCTCCCGTATTTTATAGAAACACCTATTAAACGTATAAAACGGTTCGGATGGGTTTAAGACAACAACTCCTTCGAAACGTTTTGAATCGATTGGAATCGATATCAAGTCTGCCTGATTATACTCACCGAGAGTGCCCTTTAATGGTCAATGAAATCGTAAAGCTATACTAGAGTTGTTTCAAAATTGCTATCCTAACAAAAGACCAAGTTGTAACACCGTCCTCCGAGATGTTCAGAGCTTCAACAACGATGGAAGTCACAATTAAGCTCTTCATGATGTAGATATGGAACGTCGATTTGATTTTTGCTACTACAGACGACAATGGTTCCAGCATGACGATGCCCCACCCCATCAAGCTCGAGTTTACCTGAACACCGATTTCCCTCAGCGATGGATTGGAACGAAATATCCCGTGAGATGGCCTCCAGGATGACCAGCTTTAACACCACGGAATTGGTTTTCTGTGGGGCTTCATCAAGGCGACCATGGACAGCATTGTAGAGTTACGCCAAAGAGTGGTTGACCAACTTGCTATTTTGCATGACCTCATATCTTTGTAGCAAATTTGTCTTTTTTAATCGAACCTACTTGATTCGTACGTTTTAAAGTATGCTCTACGACTTGGTAATTAACAGTTTCCGGCTATCATCTAATTGTCAAATTTCTGTAATTAGATAGTTACCTACTTCATATGTATACCCTGAAAATTTCAAAACTTTACCTATTATAATTTTTAAAATAAAAACTCTTCCGAGCTAAATCAAACATTTGGGTGATATAAATAATATAGAATCTTTCGTTTTGATTAGTTGAATTCCAATTAGAGAAACACAAATGTAAAAATAATGATATTATTAATATTTAGAGTACCTTGAAACTCTGAACACTTTGAGAGTGAATATATATGATTGTTAAAACGGTTAAACTTAAACTAAAAGTATCTTTATTCCCAAGAATACATGAAAACAAATGCACAAAGATAACTTATTTTAAATTTACAAATTATCTTTGGTTTACGATTATAACTTTTACGCGCACAAACATTTCTCAATTCGTTTAGCTTTATGTAAATTTTTATATTCACATTATAAGGTTACAAATTAATTAAATACTTTAATAGCCATAAATTCCTAGCAGGGAAACGAGTGTAAAGAGAGAAGCACTCAGATTTTCATTTTTAACCCTTTTATTTATACTAGACGTCGGCAAATTAAACTTTTGGATGAAAATGGAATAAATATTTACGAATTTAGAAAAACTACACTTTTTATATTTTTACGGTTTTTAGATAATTTAAAGCAGACTATTGGTGCCATCTGGTAAGGCTTTTGGTATTTAGAAAACAGCCACTAATGACGTGAAAATATTTTCCCTTTTGTCAAACGTGTATCGGTTGATGCTAACAGTATAGATTTTTCGAGATTCAACCAGCCTTTACTCCGAATCACTTGAGAAAGTGTAGAGCTTTTTCTTTTAATAAATCAACCTTAGACCAACAAATAAGAAGCTTTACGCGCGTTAAGAAGCTAAGTTAGAGCAAGACCTGATGCTAGCGCTGTGACTCCTGTGAGTTTCGCTTTTGAAATCTTGTCTACGCAAACAAAAGTACGTGATAAATCTTCGAAATCTCGCATATTTATCGCTGAGTATGAAACCTAATTTATTGGGATAAACCAGAAGTATGTAATATTTAAATAAATAGAGAAGTATCCATTTCAATATCTTGCTAATGTTATTTTCTTAAGGGACAACTCTGTGGATGATTAGTAACGTTTTCTGCCACCAGAAGGGGTAAGGATCCCCTTACAATGGCGTTGTGTAGTTAAGGTAACGCTCAAATAAAGCATGGTCTTTCGCCAGAGGCGAGTAAGAGCCTGCACTCGATGAGAAGTTGCCTTTTAATTCATTCGTATCTCGGTCGCCAAATGAGCTAATTAAAAAATAAAAGTTGTTATGTGTTTAGAAGTTTTGAAACTGTAATTAATAATTTAAAGTGGCGCCTGAAAAGAAACCCCCTTGGGTTCTTTTCCTTATTGCACCAAAAACCCCGTAAAGTATCGCCCTCTATCGTGGCTGCAGCGCGAAGGGTTTTAATTTTATCACCCGACGAGAAGCTCTCGAGATTTGTCAGTTTAACCGGCGAAGAATATGACTTGTAACTTTAAAAAAGTACTTAATTAACTTTAATCTCTGTTAATAAACTTAATGTTCCGCTAAGCCTTGGTCGTAAGACGGTGAACGTGTTAAATTCGAGAGACTTGTTCTTGAATAGGGACGCCGTTGCAAATATTGCAAATATACGCCAGTAATTTAGTCAACCTTTGTAAGCTTGGGAAATCTGAACCAATGACACCGGAAATGACATCTACCATACCATCACTTGGTTTGAGCGCAGTATCGAGAACGAAGGTTAAAGTGCGATTTTTAACATTTTTAATAAAATAATTAAGGGTCTAAATTAGTACAAATTTAACAAAATGGTATATGGTTTTGAGATTTTTGAAGATGGCTGTAAAAAATTACTTTTGACCAATGAAAATTGGGAGCCATTGCTACGTTTAGTCACACTTAATTTCAGACCACCAGCACAAGAGGGCGCGCGAGAGTCGTTGGCATTTGGAAAAGCGGATATAAAGGGCTACCGAATCATTTGAATTTTGAGGGTGGGGCTACAGAATCACTTGTTTTTGGGAAGCGAAAACTTCTGATTCTGTGGACCTTTTTCACAAATTAATCACACTATACACGTCAATAGTTTAAAGCTATAATTTATTCGTTAATCATCAGCTATAGGCTAAAACCGAAGGCAAAAAGCCATCGAGCTACTTTTATTGCCTTTAATTCAGGTGACCTGGTTACAATGCGTAGGAGGGTGGTGGCAAGCCCTTCATGCCACGCGAACCAACAGCTCCCTACACTCAGTATTCCAGTTAATCTCAACAATGAGAATTATATACATATTGGTTTTACTGCGCCAGAATTAATACAATTATAGAAGTTTCAATTTTTAATCACGGAATACGTCTGCGCATGTTTCCATACCTGAGTTTCTGTGAAAAATCATATCACCTCGGGCAGGAATCAAACCAACAAACTTTGGGTTACCGTCCCAACGCCACTAGCATTGTGAACAAGTCTCGGACATCCAATTTACAAATGACTCGATTGGGTTCCCAGATTTGACGGAATATATTAAACCCGTTGTTGACCGTGCCGTAGTCAACTAATTATCCTTGATAGCCTGTAGTCATAACATCATCTCAACAAGTTTTTATGGAAAAGAGAAACCGAAGAGCTCGGGGGGGGGTTGACACCTTTAACCAGAGAAGAGATAGTTTGCAAACTCAACGTGGAAGGCGATGTTCCGTTAACTCCGTTATTACTTCCGGAGTTCCGGAGCATGAGGGAAAAGCCGTAATGTTACGTTGTAAAAGCGAGACTGGTACATCGTCGCGGGTACTGTAAGGGTTGATGGTTCACAATGGCTATCACTTTCTGTATTTTTCATTTCTTTCAGTTCCGTCTATTACCCTCTGAGGCGCTGTCAGACATAAAATACTATCACAAGTGTATAATAAACCCCTTCGAAGTGGAAGTATATAACTATACGTTTCCATTTTGGCTCCCAGACTCGCACATTTGGGAAGACCAAAAAATTGCCAAAACATTGTTTCAGTTCGGATAACACTTTGAATAAGCAGACGACTTTGTTAAGGACGTAAATTGACTCGTAGTAGTAACTTCGATCTCTTGAAATGATTTGCATAGACATTGACGTTGAAAGAATGTTACAGATTTAGGGGTCTCCAAAAGAAGGCTCCTAAATCAAAATTAAGCAAACTAAACTGCGAAAATATTAAATTTTGAACCAGTTGTTTAGAATAAAGGATATTATTTTCTCTCTTTTCCCAATGTCTGCTTATAGCAGAACTCTCAGCAGAAGTTTAGTTGGCTTGTTTTATTTTTGATTTAATTAAAGCTAGACTCGATTTAGGCTTACTATTCCGTCTTTGTTATTGTAGTAGCGATAATAGCACGCAACAAACACAACACCCCACACAAGGAGAACGCAACCCGTCAAAAGTCCTGGATTTTCTTGGGTACATTTTATTGGTTAGAAACTTTAGTGCCTGCTGCCGTCGGAAGGGGGAAATTCGGAAATTGTCTTCATCGTAAATACTCGTGACGCTCGTCCAATGAAATTCGTACACAACCCTTCGTTAGCGTGTTTAAAGGCTAGCTGCGTTCTCCTTGTGTTTGTTGCTCCTAGATAGCACAGACGAAAATCTGTACTACTGCCCATGAACGTATTTCGTCGTCTTGTTCACCTACCTATAAAATATCCTGGGTACTGCAGTAGCCAGATAGGGTTTTATTATAAATGTTTGATACTGCTAGTGTGAACCAGGCTTAAGATGGTTTTCATTCAGCCTCTTTTCTTCCACCTCAACGACGGAGCTTTGCCGTGTCATCGACTTGTCGTTCTCATTTTGAAATGGGCGTTTGCACGACCTTAAAACGATGCGTTATATCGCCTGATCGACCAATATTTATTTATTTCACCTTTCTAATAGATAGGTGGAGCCAGCCCTACAGAACGCCTCGGGAGAACGTGTTCGATAAACAGTCTGTGTACAATAAAGCTATACGTGTACACTGCCTACGTTCTCTCTACGAGATTTCTAACTCGGTATTAACTAGAATGTATCCGACCAGAATTATATAACGTATCCCTTAACAGATAAGTATCGACCTCCCTATTCGGTTCGTGTTATTTTCGGAAGGAAAAATAGTCTTACATTGGGAAAATAGGGTTCCCATTGAATACTGAATGTAGCTGGCGAAGTCCAGTGTACCAGAAGTAAAAATCTAAGTTTGTAAAATAGTGGCCTGGACAAAAAGGAATTTACTGGCCAATGAGACAAATAGTGGACAATCAAATTTTTATCAAATAAATTGGTAAAAATAATATATCCAAGAGACCCTTAATCATATTAAAAAATTAGCAATCAAACTTGTAATATATTTTGTTGTAATTGAAGTATAATCTTACTACTCCGAAAAAATTAAAATTTCAACCAAACTATTTGTATTTACGCGCAATATTTCATTATTAGCTACTACTGGTTATTATTTTCCACTGGCCGGGAGTTTTATAGAAAGCGCTGCACTAAGCAGATAGATACTTACTTTCCTAAGAGATATTTAATGTACTTCTGCTCCTACGTATATTATAAAATAGAAGAATACCCAAGTGTATTTTCGCGAACGTACAAGTAACAGTATATGTAATATCCGTATCACGAGCTAAAGTTGTTTACCCGGGCTCACGACGTAAAGAAAGACCTCTCTTCCGTTACCACTTACTAGGCGAAACTCTAGATATAATGTTGGTTCACAGCGCTAACTTTCTTTCGAAATCCAAACGCCAGAGGTCCCTAGTTCATCTTTGATGTATAACGCGTCTTGGGAATACCGTAGCAAGCCAATATATATAAAAATATATTCGCTTCAGCAAACAGACAGCTTCTAAGCCCTTATTTATGTAAAATATGAGTCTTTGTTTGCGTATATACGCGGTGGGATAAGCGTTTCATTTTGAACACTTCTTCGCGTCGTCCCCGGATGGTTCGGAGCCATTATCACGAACCAACCAGATCGGTAATTGTTGACCCGCGGGGAAAATCGATGTAGCATTGCTTTTGTACATAAGCCTTCCTATCGGCGGCTCTTCGATCTGTCATTGTCGCCGTACACGTCTTATTTTCAGAGTGTCGGCATTTTCGCCCACCTTTGACCGCGGCGCTGCGTAAATCCATGTACGTAAATTTCCCGCCATTGACGTATACTTGGATGCGCTTGAATACGACTATTGGGTGGAGCTTGTACGTAACCATCCAATTTAATTTAATTTTGTACAAAACAAAATATTTCATAGTTACCTACGCATAAATGTTTCTAAAAGATACATTTCACAATTACACGAAAAATGTATAGCAAAACGTATTATTAAATTTTATTATATTTCAAAAAGAACGTTTTATGAGTCTTTTATATTTAGTAAAAACAAGTTGGCAAGCCAAAATATACCTCTCCTCGGAAGAATTGTCCCTAGTGGTATTAATTTCTCGAGATAACCCTTAAAGATATATCTCCGCAATTTAGAGTTATTTGTTAAAAATATTAACCCATTTTTATCCCGCCCGGTATAAAATTTTAATTATAATTAAAATAATTGAGACGAAACGACCAATTTTAATTTATTCAGAATATCATAAGTTAAGTAGTTACAACAGTAAGTTAGACGTACTATAACAATGCACAATTGAATTAAACCCTTTTACAGAACAAGTTTATCAGTTAAATATAATACGAAGCAAATTTTAATGAAAGAAATATCTACAGAGGCTTTTTGGAATTACTCGCTTACGAAATACTTGCCGCATCTTTAACGCTCATTTTATTTCAACACTCGCCCTTGATGAAGATACCGTAGATATCTGGTAGTGGACGACTCGTTCACTTCCTGTTGACGTTGTGACGCATACCACATGAAAAAGACCAATGCCGTCCAATTTCCAATATCATATAATGACTCGCACACCCAAGAAATCATTGACTGCGTTAGAAATCGTAGATATCCAAATATCCACACCAAATGTATTTACAAGAAGCAAAAACCTTACCATCAACAAAGCACAGAGAGCCACTTGACTAACCGCCAGCTCTTAAAGCAATTAACGTTAAATTATCTCCTTTGAATTAACAGAACTATATATAGGTCGTTAAGAAAGTGGACCACCCACAGGGTCTACCCTTTAACCCTCTAATCTCGGCTGACTGCGCTAAAACAAGATTTAACCTTTAAAAAATACCAGATTAGGCCTTCATAAATTCATTAATAAAAAAAGACTTTATTACCTATTATGCTTACGATAACTGTCTTAATTTCAGTGAATCTAAGCAGCTCTCGGTGGTTCTGTGGTAGAGCGCTCGACTGCCAAGCCGAATGGTCTGGGTTCGAAACCTGGGTGGCTCATTTGTTTTTAATCAATAGAGAAACGCTAAATTAGAATTTCTTCGATGCAATAATTTCAATTTCAATTCTATTTCAATTAAACCAAAATTTCGTACTCTATTAAATACGCTTCCGATAAAGCTGAAGGTCTAATTTTCAATAAGGCGTAACAAGTGTCGGTGGTTCTGTGGTAGAACGTCCGCCTGTCAATCAGGAGGTCTCGGGTTCAAATCCCGCCCGATGCGATCGCAAATTGATACTAAGACGAATACCGTGTACAACTGGTGGAAACCCTGCCATTGGACGTTGAGAGGTAGCATTACACTCAGCACTCGGTCCGTCCCAAAGTCATTAAGAAGAAGTTGGAGAGAAAACGCCCATATAAACACAACACACTCAACATGCACATCCATCAGAACACAAACACAACAAATTCAACACTCACAACCTACGCATAAACATTACAAAAACAGTAATACACCAAACCGTCACGACGCTGAGCGAAAAAACACCATCCAAACCAAACCGCAAATGCATCCGTTAACGCTCACCGTCACACGGTGGTTTTGCCAACCCTTTGAGAAACTGCGTACGCAGTGATTACACTTTGCACCGAAAATGCGAACGCGTTCGCAGTCCTGACAGACAGACACACCCACAGACCCACCCACAGACCCACAGACAGACACGGTCGTTGTATAACCCCTCCTAGGGGACTTTGTCCCCTCGGAGAGGTAAAAACATTTTAGACATTTTTCAAAAAGTATGAATGAGCATCTTAAGGGCGAAAAAATTCATTACTTGCACAAAGCGTACTTCAAATCTAGTAACGGACGTTGCAGCCAATAATATATTATCTCCTAGGCTTGAGGTGGTAGCTACTTATAAGTTTTCCAGAAACCTGTTGTTAGAAATTTATATACCGATGCTCCAAGACGGCCTACTACACCGGTGGTGTCATCATTATGCCCTATGCCAGCGTCCACAAGCCTGGACAGGTGGCAAAACAACCATGGGCAGTAGAACACTACTACTGATGGTGTCATCCTCAACGCAAGCCACTCATCCCGCCAAAATACGAAGCAATGGGGCGACTTCGCGCACAGCTGGTGGATAGAGAGTGCATGCTCTAGCACATCTAGCCGACAACGTACCTACATAGGTAGAGAGCCTAGCCCATTAGGAAGGCTCCTAAATAGGAACGATGGGCACACTGCCATCCACGTAACGTGGCACCGGAAATACCAGTGTCGCTCCAAAAGGTCACAGCGCCTCATACGGAGACCCACCGCCCCACAGCAGTCTACCAGTTCCTCCTAAGCGGCGCGGATGCCTGAACTCTCTCCGTTAGACCATGGGCCAAATAGTGATAAATCCAGGACATGACTCTGGTACCTTCACACGTACTAAATCGGTCGTCCACCAAAAGTAACAGGCGGCCATTTTAGTAGGGGGGGGGAGAGGAGCAAATAAAAAAAAATGGGAGCAAAATCAAGTACAAATTTCCGGTTTCCAGAATGCCATCTAGTGTTGACTAAGTCGGAATTCGGAAATAAGTGGCGGTTGTTATCCAAAAATCCTGCCATATTGGTCCCTCATTTTTAGATTAATTTTAACGATTCTAGGAAAATATATGTTTAATATTATATAATTATATATATTATACTAATTATGGACTTAGTACGTATAAAAATAAGTACTTACTTTAATAACCACACTGTATATGATAACTTTGAATAAATACTCCAGGATATTTATATATATTTTTGCTACGACGACCACGTGTATTATTTTTGAAAACTGTCCCTAAAAAATTTGCCCCAAAATGACGTAGGTCCGCGTTTTTCCCAATAGGGGGCAATAGTGGTCGGGTGTTAGCGCTGTTGGTCGGGTTTTTCGCATAGAGTCATGTCCTGGATTTATCTTTATTTGGTCCATGGTTAGACTGAGACTAAACCTAGTTTTCGGCCCCTACGGCTGACATCTCCCAGTGCACCACCACCCTCTTGTGTTACAAGAGCCGGACCCTGACTCCCCGGTAAAGCCACCAGCTATTGCACACCGTGAGCCGTTAAGGGCCAAGGTAAAGGCACACGACTCAAGCGAATAACGATAGCAGTATAAGGCTTGGCTGATCCTTCAACTATAGGCCATCATTACCGGACACTTTCATAGACTAGTAAAAGCTCCCTAAGAGTCCTCAGTACTTAGCGACGTAATGATGGTAATTGTCGAAACAGAATATCATTCGATAGATTCGCGTCGCGAGAGTAGACAGTGTCCTGCTTATGTTTATTACGATACTTTTGTTATAACGCGCAGAATTTTCGGGAACTTTGTGGAAAAGCATTAGAGTGTACAAAATTTCCGCGAAAATGAAAATTAATCATGGTCTTGGACCAACTTGTTTGTTTGTATAAAATTTAGTGTATAATAATTGTCTTTATAATCTTTAGTTTAATAATTTCTAATTTGTAATATGTAATAATCTGTAATTTGTAATAATTTTGCTTGTATTTTAGTGTATTGATTTATTTTTGAATTTTTGTATGCTTATATTGTAAGAAATTGGGAATTTCCTCGACCCTACCAAAAATGCAGGTGGGTCAGTGCTTGAATGACAGGCGAGGTACGGTGGCGACTCGCTGCCGACCTACGTCATGGAAAAAACCCCAAGAAGGGAGTCCCGGCCAATATCCGGGCATAATTGTTAGGAAAACCCCAAAAGGGGTTCTCATAGGAAAAATTTGTATTTCAGTAGTTGGCAAAATCAAAGACTATATATACGCTTCGCTTACTAGACAGGCGTGTTCTATGGCTCAACTTGCATACCGATTGTGGCTCCATCTCGACGCTGGTCAAAATTTTCCCCTAGCTTGAGCTGTGTTACTAGTGGCGCCTCTAGCCGCGGGTCAAAATATTACCCCAGCTTTTACAGTGCTACAGAGGTGTTAACAGGTTTTTCCTAGGAACACGCCTGTCTAGAAAGCGAAGCGTATATATAGTCTTTGGGCAAAATAGATTCGGATCGAAAAGGAAGAAATTAGGTTGGTCTCCAAATGAGCCAAAAATGAGAAAAAATAAAAGTTTAAAGTTTTGATTTAAAATAAATCAGTTATAATTATTTATTCAATTTAGAATTAAAAATAAGTCAGTCGTTAAAGTAAATGATAAATTCGGAGCGGTTTTTCATTCGGCCACTCCGGATTTAAAAAGAACAAAAATAAAAATAGCTCTCCCACAAGCTTTGGGGAAGTTGAAATAAACTTAATTTCAGCGTCTCCACAAGAGTGTGTCAAATCATCATCCGAATGGCTTCTAGGGTCGTGTCAATTGTCGGTGTTCATAGTATTTAGAGCCTTATCGAAGGTCAGTTTCCTTCGTACGCGGCGGGAAAGTATAATAAAGGTGTCCCTCTATTACGTATCTTGTAAATACAGCAATCTCGCATCATTATCCTCGTCATCCGTCATCTAGAGCGAGGATAGGGATGATCCAAAAAGTCTGTCTTCTGATGGATCCAAAAACATCGCTTCTCCTTACTTCCAACAAAACGAAGAAGCCCACCTACGATACGATTTCTAAGAAGCAGTTGATCTTCCCCATCCTCGCGCAAACACGCCTTCTAGGTATACTCTTATTTTCGTCTTTATCTTTATAACATAAACAACGTAGTACCCGTAAGTGTGACAATAAATATGGGTTAAAAGGAAACTCGTGACTATTTATTCTCTTGATTGCCAGCATCACTTAATCGGAGCCCAAACGCCTCCGTTGATAATTTCAAGAACGGAGATGATATTTGGAGGATAAATACCGAGTGTGTCTTAACACAGAATTTGTGAAATAATGCGTACAAGGGGTTGTCGGGACCCTTGACTTGGCTTCAAAACTACCTTAAAAGCAAAATGTTCTTACGTAACTACAAACATAGCTCAGAAATAAAGAGGGCGAGCTAAAAATATAAATCGAACTTGCCAAAAAGCACTATTATGGGCAAATGAACAACTTGTGAGCACTTGATCAACCAAATTCCTAGTGGCGGAGTGGTTAGCACTTTCGCCTCGCAGAAAGAGGAGCCGGGTTCTATCCCAACTTGTGGCACTCGGTGAAAACTCGGAACAACTCCTTCCTCGTTGAGTTTGCAAGTTTTCTCCGCCCTGGTTTAAGGAGTTTTCCCCGAGATCTTCGGTTTCCCCTCCCATAAAAAGTTGTTGAGGTTAACGGTAATAGTTAGTGTAGGGAGCTGTTGGCACCTGAATTAAAGGTTTTAAAAGTCGCTCGATGACTTAGGCCTAGGGTGGTGCCTTGGGTATTAGCCTAGCTGATTATTAACTTTAGGAGGTTGGACTGCGGAAGTTTTAGCATAGCACCCATAAGACAGACTTGTTTTCCCAAACTCCCCCACTTTTATCAGTAGTTAATAAAATTGAGTAAATATAGCCCTAACTTTAAATAAACATTTATTATTTTTATTTATCTGCGATAGCAGTCACTTTTGACAAATCATCGTAAAATCCCCGTCCTTCACCCAGGAAGTTTGGCTTTTGAGAGCAAGAATGTAATTATTTATACCATAAGCCTATCAAAAGGTTCTCATAAGCAAAGGTCTACCTTAAGGGCCATGTTAACGGCGTTGTCGTGGAGACAAGAAAATTAACGTACGACGATAGGGCAGTAGCGCCATCTTCGTTTTCAAAATTTCTACATCTAAAATATTCCCTTACTTGGCAGAGAAGCCACACTCGGGTTGATAAATGCCACACAAAACGCATCTAAATCTCAAATTTTAAATATTTATACCTTCAGAAACAAGTTATCTTATTTCTAAAAGCCAGATTTAGGTTCTGATGAATGCTTTTGCAACGATAAGTGTTAATTTTAAGTTTGAAGGTGATAAAATTGCGAATAAGCCTTGGCTACTGTGCTAAGAGCTCGCGGCGGAGATTTCTCCCGCGTGGTTCTAAGTTTAAAAACTTTCGCGCACGGCTTGCGCGCATTCATCATGCCTTTCGCGAAATTCATTTGGGGAAATGCCTAGTTGAGAACATAACCACTAGGAGGTGCAGATTTTGAATACCTACCTCTTAATAATGGTATGCGATCGTCAAAAATTTGGTCTAGACCTTTGCTTATAGGGACCTTATGATAGGCTTATGTTTACACTTTAGGAGAATGACCAAATAGGCGCTTCAATAAATGTCGATCTCTTTTCTACCCCTTACGCGCATAAAATAGTCACTTGTTTATAAGCGTTTTCCATTTTGTCTGCTCTCGAGCACTCTAGATCGCTCTGATTAACATTTTATGTTCCATTAGCGTGCTCGGATCTGCTCCGATCAAGTTTCGCGTGTTCCATTTCGCGCTCTCGGGTGCTCCGAGATCGCCCAAAACCGATCTGCCGATTTCGACAGATCAACGGATCGAGATCGAGATCGGAGACAATTTTCGCGTGTTCCTTTTAGATTTTTTGGCAACATGGAAGACCAAGACGCGAAAATTCAAATTACTAGCAGATGAAAAACAACAAAGCGCGGAAATATGTTCATGGAATGTTCCATTTGCGGTTTTACTCTAGTCGATTGGGGTGAGATCTATGACGTCAGAGACAGATTCAGAGCGAATCTTGAGCAATCAAATGGAAAACGCTATGTGATAGTTTTATTTGTAAGGCTCGCGCATTTTTTATTTCAGGAGGCGCGTGCGAAATTGAACGAGCCTAGCTTCTACATTGAAATATTAAGCAGCGCGTGCTTTAAAATATAACGCTTTTACAAGAATGTCCTGGCTTTCTGTATTACTACTTCTAGGCAAATCGCTGAACAGTTTTTATTTAAAAGTCTATTCACTTCACCATTTTTGTAATCAGTCCAGTATCCAATTGGTTCTCTAAAACTGGCGTCTTCCGAAAAGTTGAATAACTACGTCATCAGGTTTCTCAATTAGCCTATTTTCTCTATTTTAGGAAACGGTGGAAACCCCTTGACAACATTCGCAATATTTAGAACCTTAGAAGTTCACTAAATAGTTTCTGGACTCGAGCATTAAGCGTAATTAATGTTCTAGCTGTTTCATATAACGCTACCTAACTTATGTTATACTTAAAATACTGAAACTGGATATTTTAGTTAGTCACGTTCGGTCGAAGTCGAAATTTTGACCTCCCCTTTGTATCCACAATTGGCTACAGCCGAGGCTTATAATGATCTTACAGCTCTCTCTAGTTTCATGTTGCATTGGCGCCCGGTGAATATTAATCAGGCTTTGAGACTCTAGAACTTCGCTTTCAGAGAAACCGCGAGGGATTGCGGTTCCCCATTATTTAAACCTAGTTTCGGCTACATCCAAAGCGCTAGATTTGCCTTTGATACATAAATTACCCTAATTTTGGACCATATTTTTATATGGGAAATATAACATAGGTGAAAGTTCACTTATAGGACGCGCTATAAATTTTCCGGACGCAAAAAAAAATTGCTGAATCAAAATATAAACAAGTTGGCAAGCCAAAATATACCTCTCCTCGGAGGAGTTTTTAATTTTCAATGAGGGGTTATTGTATCCGTGGTTCTGCGGTAGAACGCTCACCTGTCGTACAGGAGGGTTCGGGTTCGAATCTCAGCCTTAGAAAATATTATACTACACCCAATGGCAAAAAGAGGGCGGTTTTGGGAAAAACCTTTTCCCTGATTCTAAGAAACTGCGTACGCAGCGATTACACTTTGCTCCGAAAATTCGAACGCGTTCACAGCTCAGACAGACAGACCCACAGACAGACAGACACGGTGGTTGTATAACCCCTCCTAGGGTACGAAGTCCCCTCGGAGAGGTAAAAATAATTAATTAATTTTAAATTCAATATAATTCACAAAAGCGTAAGATGTTGTTGAAAAAAAATTTACAAAAGTGTAAAATGTTGTAGGAAACAAATTGACGTCAATAACTTTATAACAGCGTAAAGGACTACCGCTTAGCTGAAAAACACCGAAGCTTAACAAGCGTCGGTGGCTGAGGTGTTAGAGTAAATCTCTCCACGCAGCAGACCCGGGTTCGATTCCCGGCCGGCGCTAATAAATCGCAAATAGACGCTAAGACGAATACCGTGAACAATTGGTGAAAACCCTGCCATTAGAAGTTGAGAGGTTGTTAAACACTCAGCATTCGGTCCGTCCCAAAAGTCAACACAAACATAACACAAACAACACTAACACAACCAACGCTAACATAACCAACACTAACGCACGATGTATGAACATTTACACTAAACACACAAAGGTTAATAAGAAGAAGTTGAAGAGAAAACGCCCGTACAAACAAAACAGACTCAACAAACACAACACAACAGACTCACAACCGTCATAACACAAACTAAACATTCACACCCTACACATAAACATTAAAATAACGTAATATCCAATCAAACTGCATCCACACTGTCGCGACGGTGAGCGTAAAACCATCAAAACCAAACCCAACCGCATTGTCATCCGTTAACGCTCACCGTCAAACGGCGGTTTTGCCATCCGTTAGACTTCGCTCCCTAATTCCTAGCAACTGCGAACGCAAAGAGCCCTAGCAACTGCGAACGCGGTGATTTCAACACAAAGCGTACGCAGTGACAGTGGCGTAGCTAAGACCCGCGAGGTTCCCCCGCAAAACAATATTCGGAATTTTATCCGGTATCTAGTATATACTTTGATATGAAATTAGGAGGCCCCTTAACCTCCGGGCCCCCCCCGCACTGCGGGGTCTGCGGGGGCCTTATCTACGCCACTGCGGCAGTGATTACACTTTGCCCCGAAAATGCGTACGCGTTCGCAGGACACACCCCCCCCCCCCCCCCCCCCACAGACACGGTGATGGTATAACCCCTCCAGGGTACAAAGTACCCTCGGAGAGGTAAAAACCAAGTGATACGCGTGAAGCGATAGAAATATACAAATGTAAGAGAACGAACTTACTTAAAATCAAATAATATAACCATTATTGCACGATTAACAAGTTGGCAAGCCAAAATATACCACTCCTCGGAAGAATTGTCCCTAGTGGTATTAATTTCTCGAGATGACCCTTAAAGATATCTCCGCAATTCAGAGTTATTTACTAAAAACGTAATCCCGGTTCAATCCCGCCCGGTATAAAATTTTAATTTTAATTCAAATAATTGAGACGAAACAACCGAGTTTAATTTATTCAGAATAATATAAATTAAGTAGTTACAACAGCGAGTTAGACGTACTAAAACCTTGCACAATTGAATTTAACCCTATTTACAGAACAAGTTTATCATTTAAATATAATACGAAGCAAATTTTAATGAAAGAAATATCTACAGAGGGTATTTGTATTTTTCTCGCTTACGACATACTTGCCGCATCTTTAACGCTCATTTTATTTCAACACTCGCCCTTGATGAAGATACCGTAGAATAGCTATATTCGACATCTGGTAGTGGATGACTCGTAGACTTCCTGTTGACGTTGTGACACATGCCGCATGAAAAAGACCAATACCATCCAATTTCCAATATCATATAAGGACTCGCACACCCAGGAAATCAATGAATGCATTATAATAATAATAATAATAATAATCAGCTAGGCTAATACCCAAGGCACCACCTTAGGCCTAAGTCATCAAGCGACTTAATCGTAGATGTCCAAATATCCACACCAATAAAAATGAATTAACAAGAAGCGAAAAACTTACCATTCACAAAGCACAGAAAGCCCCTTGACAGCTCGTATATCAATAAATGACCGTAGACGGAATAGTTAGGGCTCTTTATAAATAAAGCAAACGAACCAAATTGATGAACTGCATTAAACATCTTAATCAGTCGAGAAAACGTTTAAAATAAATTACGAAGTAATGACGACCCAGTTAAAAACCTAGACCACTATGTAAGCAACTCGATATTTTCTTCATAAATGAACTATTACCCTTGAAAACTAATACGCTAAACACACACGCAATAGATAAAAAAAAGATTAAAAAAACGAAATAAATTACAAAAAACTAACGGGCTCTACCCTTTAACCATTTTATCTGCTGACTGCGCTAAAACAAGATTTGACCTTTAAATTTTCTTACGTAAAATATTTAGACTTTAAAAAGTTCACAAAAATTAAAAAACAAAGTTCAATAAACAATATATACAGATATTGTATTCATCCGTTTAGTAATAAAACCCGCCTTATCATAATGGTTCCTTTACTTTAATATTATCCCTAAGGAAGTCAATGGCTCGGCGGTGAACTATCCGCATTGTAACAATGCGATCCGAGTTCAATTCCTGATCACGATAAAATTTTACATTAAAGTACTAAAATATTTAATTAAATATAAAATTAATATAATTTATAAATATTTAATTAAATATAAAATTAATATAATTTATAAATATTTAATTAAATATAAAATTAATATAATTTATAAATATTTAATTAAATATAAAATTAATATAATTCATAAATATTTAATTAAATATAAGATTAATATAATTTATACGCAATGGTTACGCTTTGCTCCGAAAATGCGACCGCTTTCGCAGGACAGACACACACACACACCCCTCCTAGGTTACATAGTACCTCGGAGAAGTAATAAAACGGTATAGGATTAAGTGACGTTAATAACTTTATAACAGCGGAAAGGACTTTTGCCAAGGCTGTTTTCTAAAAACAGCGGTTATAAACAAGCATCGGTGGCTCTTTGGTAGAGCACTCACCTGCCATGCAGGAGGGTCCGGGTTCAAAACCCGTCCGATGCGATCGCAATTTGATAATAGGACGTTTACCGTGAACATTTGGTGGACACCCCACCTTGTGGACGTTGAGACGTTTATCGTAACCCTCAGCAATCGGTCCGTTCGAAAAGTCAATTCATAGACGTTGGAGAGTAGAACATAAACGAAACACTAACATCACAAAACCACAACACGTCACAAATGCACAATATACATCTACATTACAATCGCAACATCTCTAAAACGACTACTAAGGCACAACCGTCGCGTCAGTGAACGTTGACCAACCAAACACCAAAAAACCACAAATGCAAATATTATCCGTTAACGCTCACCGTCACGGCAGTTTTGCCACAATTTAAAATCAACAACAAATTCAAAGAAACTGCGTACGCAGTGATTACGCTTTGCACCAAAATTGCACACACACACACACACACACACACACAGACAGACAGACACACCGACACGGTGATTGTATAACCCCTCCTTGGTTACATAGTACCCTCGGAGAGGTAAAAATTCATTTATTAACACAACAGCTGTTTCGAGACGGCTTTCGCGCCTCGTCGTCAGGTGTACACTCACGAGCTTACTTAATAACTTAATGTCCGTTTTTAAATTTTTTATTTATTTAAAAGCTATCGATGTATGGTTTGAAATTCTAATCCCCCTTTTTTCATCTCAATGGTTTCAATTTTTGTCTGTTTTTTATTTTGTTTTGGATTATTGTAATATTTAGTTAGTTTAGGGAGCTGTTGGCTCGCGTGTCATGAAGGGCTTGCCAGTTGCCACCACCCTCCTACGCATTGTAACCCGGCCACCTGAATTAAAGGCTTCAAAAGTCGCTTTATGACTTAGGCCTAAGGTGCCTTGGGTATTAGCCTAGCTGATTATTATTATTATTATTATTATTATTATTATTATTATTATATGTTTGTATGATGTTTTTGTTGCTCTTCTTTCGCGTTGATAATGGCACAAGGTTGTGCCGAAACTAGTCGGTTGTTAAATTTGAATAAACAATTTCCTTACGCCATAATTTCGTGGTTTTTACCTATATTTTCAAAATACAGAATATCCACAATAATTACAAAGGTGCCAGAAAAACTTTGTTGAGAACAATAATTAGACAACTGAAACTGACACTATACTAAATAAATTTAAATCTATATTTTATATCCATTATAAAGAATATGTTCAAAAGTTAGTTTATTTGTATGTTACCCGGACATTTATGAAAGAGCCAATCAGTAGCGATTGTAGCTTCGGCAACGTGTTTCCAAGGCTATTCCAGCGCCTTTTAATTGTTCCACACACAAGGAAGTTGTAGGAATGATTCATCTTTCAATTCTACACGCGATTAATTTCAAGCTCAGGCCTTTTATATAAAAGTATTCAAGATAGGTAAACACGATACGTCTGTTCTTTAAATCCTTTCGCTTTTTCCCCCGGACTACATTTCTGTTTCTTAAAGGCACTTATAGAAGTTCGGCTTGAAAAATATTGGTCTTTACTATTCTCCTATGTGGGGAATTTGAGATTATATATCTTTTTGGCGGGAGGGGGGAGTTGAATGGGAAAAAGAAGAAAACGTATTTCCGGGTTTTAGTCGACACTCTTCGGGACTGTCTCCAATGTTCTTAAAATAAGTGGATAATGTATTTTGAAATTTAAACTTTTTCTTATTTTTTATTTATTTTTATTGATATTTTTTGTTACGGATCAATTAAGTTGACGAAAAAATTAGGCCTAAGCATTTATACCCTCGGTCTTGGATAGTTCTAACAATTGCGTATCAATATTTTATATTTGTTTCAATACTTCGTCATTAATTACCTTTTAAAACCAGATAGTGTATGACAGGGATGCCCAAATTTGTAATTTGAAAGATAATCATTCTGAAGGTCGATCATTTTCAAGATCCATATCGTTGTTTGTAGTAGTATTTTATTATAGTATTTAAGTATATTTTCTTGATAAACATTTTGTTGAAATAACAATTTTGAAGGTCGAGTTGGCCATTTGGTCAACCCTGGTGTATCACTTAAGCCACGTTCACAACCACTTCCGTATAGATGGCGCTATTGGACCGAACCCTGTAAATTAACTTCACTCTGAACACTGAAGCTTCGCGTGTGCGACACTTCTACAGGCGCCGGTAGACCAAATTTGTATCAGGGTTCTTTAGCAAGTAGCAGCTCCAACGTCTTGAATTACTTTCCGTATTAGAGCAAATAAGACCACCTAGAGTATTCGCCCCCTATCGTTGTGACCGCGCGAAATACTTTAATATAATTACTTGGCCATTTCTCAGGTTAGCCGGCTAAAATAATTTATCATTATTCTTTAAATAATAGATCTAGTACAATCTATGTTGATATATATAAAAATGGTGGGTACCTTTTCATATTTTACCTTTAATTTGTTTATTATAATTTAGGATTAAAATTAGCCAGAAGACGCTGAACGTGTTAAATACCAATGACAAACAGTAAAATAGAACTTTAAAGCGATGCCACCTGAATCGTTGTAAAAATACGGTAGTTATTTTGTCCCCGAACGTAGACTTTAGAAATCACCCCTGCCGTCAACGACATCTATGGAGCCATCGAGGCTCTACGCTTGAGCTGACACCCGCCTCAAACGTAATAGCCGCTCGTTAGAAAACACTTGATATTTCTTTTGAACGATAACGAAAATTTCGATTTTTATCAGGTGTACTTAACTAGTTCTTAACCGCTAGAAACAATTAGATAGAGTGCACCCGCGAAAGTTGAGCCTGTTTTCTGAAAAACGTCGTTGCTCCTCTAATTCCTCGTGGCTATCTCATTCAGCAGCTGCTGTTCGTTCACTCTCTCGCCATTATTATTTCTTTTGTCTTCCCGGAAAAAAGCAACGCGCTAACAATGAAAGCGCGAGAAGCGGCTCTTCGATCGTGTTAAAATCCGGCGAAACACGACATCCCCAGTTGCCTCGATGTTACCTCTCTGTCACTTACTCTCCGCTTTGTTTCTAGGGCGCTATGATGAGCCACGTCTTCGGCAGTGGATGGGGCATTGCGCCCCTGGACAAAGATCAAAATAGAAACGCCAAACGCTCTTTTATGGAAATGTCAGGATGGATAGATTTCAGGCTTCGGAGTTCACTGTTTTCGGCGAAGATCGATGATTGTTTTGATTAGAGCGGGCGGTTTGGATGGGCCCTAAGTCCTTCTGGGATGGACGGCCGAGTCCTTCTCTAATGACAATGCGGGGATTAAGCCTCTTCGCTTCCGTGTCAAATAAGAAGATGTTCGAGTCGTCTTAATTGACTCATTCTAATGAACGGAAAAAGTTTCGCAACCAAACGACCGAAGACAGAGAGGATTTAACGCCACCACCATCAAATCCCCTATAATGGTACTTCGAAGAATCAATCCGCTCAAATAATAGAACTTTATTTTTTCCTAGAGTGATGGAAAACCTCTTTTTTTTGGCTCTATTAAACTTTGGAACTTTAATTGGGTTTGTCGCGCGATTCACCAGCTACTCTCGCTAATGGCTCCCAATTTTCCCATCGTCTCGCCGTGGTTGGAAAAACCAAGTTCGCCATTTAACCTTTAGACGGGTAATTGAACTTCATCAATCGACCTTGTTTCCGAAGTTGAATGTCCAGTTTAACTCCTTGGGGAAAGACTCTATTCTATATAATCTATACTCTGAAGTATTTGACCGGTGTAATTGAGAGGACAACGGCGCTATCGCTTTAGATAAAGTTCTCGGGTAAATGAGCCATTCCCTTTTCCGTCGAGCGCTCGCTTTACGTTTCCCTCAAAGATCCCAAAATCTGTTGACTTTCATTTTGAATAATGTATTCGGAAATGGCTTTTACCCCGCAATTAAGCTCGAGCCGCGCTCCAAACGACGACCTTGACGCGACGGAAACCTTGTTCTTTTTTTTACAGTTTATCTAAGAAGAGGAGCGTTAGTCTCCGCTCTACTAGCGCATCCTGGTGGTGAGCCGTGGAAATCAATTTCCTTTGCCTATTTCCTCCACTCTCTCTCTCTCTCTCACTTCTCTTTGCGTCCCTAATCTCTCTTGTCGGCTTTTCGGCCGCGAAATCTCTGGTGCCCCGTACCTTATTTCCTCTTGAATAGAGCCGCGCTTCCTAGTTTGGGTTCGGGGTGAGACCTAAAACCCTTTCTCGGGGTGTTTGCCGTTTTCCGTTTTGCCGAAATTGTCTCCCAATTCCACCCCCCCCCCCCCCCCACACCTACGTGCCACTTTTTTATTTCTAAATGGAAACTTTCTCGTTCTCTTTTCTTATTAATCGTCGTCCCATTTTCGCTATTCTGTTTTTACTACTTGAAAACTATTCGCCCGCTCTCTGAGCTATCCGAAGATACACCATTACCAACTTTTTATTATTCGGTCCCAGCAAAAGTGTGGTGCTAGATTGGCCATAAATGTGTTCGGGGTAGGCCGAAAGTATTCGCCCAGTATTGTTCCGTTTCTGTGTGCGCAATTATTCCGAAATTTAATAGGCGCTTAAATAAATCCTCCTCCCAGAAAATCGCCAAGAAGTAATATTTCCGAGAGCCAGGACCCGCCAGGTATTGTTTATATAGTGCTTGTGGAAATAATGGAAACTTTTCACCTGTAAACAGAGCGTCGTGTTTTTGCCAAGCCTTAATATGTCAAAAAAGCTACTTGGATAAAAGGGAACGCCATGGGGGACGCTTTCTACCATGAATATTGTAAAATATTATTTACCATCTGCGGCTAGGATGGGCGGTGCTTTTCTGATTTTTTACGTAATCTCTGAATTCCATCAGAAGGCAACCGTTTGTCGTTGACTCGATCCACAAAACATTTCCGGGAATTGCTTAATTAAACCCACGAATTAAATTACTCTCTAAAAAGATTTTAAAGGGAAAGATTCATTTTAACCATGAATATCGAACGGCATTAGGTAGTCTGGCCTCAGTCGCGAGGATGGGAGGAGCTTAGTTATTATGACGTTGGGAACGCGCCACCGCTCAAAAATTGTATCGAAGGGCAACGATTTGAAACTTGACTAGTTTTCAGTGCCAAGGCTTAGCGAGAAATTTAGTTTAAAAAATTTGAATACACATCGTTTTGATTGAACGAAAATAGGTAAGAATATTAATAATAAATTCCTTTATTTATGATTTTCAAGTAATATTGTTAAAGTAGAGGAATTGTTCTAAGAATCACGAATCGTTTTCTTCGCCGGTTAAATCCCGGAAACGTTTTGTGGATGGAGTCAACGACAATCGAATATCAGGAGGCCTATTCTACAGAAATCGGTCAGCGAGTGATAATTTTTTTGTCGACGGACTGAGCGACCACTCCCTAACTACAATCGTTCTGAATTTTGAAAATGGGTATTCTACTCCTCTTATTCGGCGATGTAGTTACTAGTAGGGATGCAACGGATAACCGGAACCGGAACCGGAACCGGAACCGAGAAGAACCGAGTAAATTCTAGGAACCGGAACCGAAACCGGAACCGATAATATAAAAATTTTATAACCGTATCCGGAACCGGACCCGATATTTGTAAAAAAATTATAACCGAAACCGGAACTGAGTTTTTCATTGTTTTAAACGGTTTTTAAACGGTTCTATAACTTTATTTACCAACATTTTTTGTATAGTAATTTAGTAATTAGACTTCCTAATTTACTATTAGTTTTTCATATAAGCTCATCTTTATCCTTCTCAGATAATTCTATGTGGGTTTCTACGTAACTGTCTACTGACACACCCTTACGTATTCTCAATTGAACATGGGCTCGTCCTCCAAATGTTTGCTTTCAAAACTAGCATAATCCGGAAATCCGCGATAGTTTTAGTTTTATTTTTTTCAGTCGGAAAACTCAACACAATTTCACAAATGTAGCAAAGGCCACAAAAAATATTTGTCGTCTACTGCTACTAGTGTTTCAAAAGGCGCGTCCAAAACTTTATAAATACAACCACAATAACCATCGCATAAATATCCAAACAACGTACAAAATGAAAGTAACATACTGAAGTTTGAAAAGTATCGAGACACGTGTTTTATAGCAGATCGTTAAACCCTGTAAATTAATAACTAAGTTGTGTTTCTGAATTTAAAGTTTTTAAGGTAAGACTAATTCGTTTGTATAATATAATCGCTGGCCTGGGTAGTTTTTGTCTAGAAAATCTAAAATTTCAACTTATGCATTTGCTTACATTTCACAAATGACAATGCTTATTGGTCGAAATAATATGAACTCCATTTAGAACGATATACTCAACTGAAATCAAAACGAGTCATAGAATTCTCGTCTTTATATTTTTCCATGAAATGCGGCAGGGGCGTTGGAACCAGGGGGGCAATGCCCCTCCCTAGAATTTTGCTGGGAGGGGCAACTAATGTTATTTCCCCTTCAACTTTTTGGGCAGTTGAAATCTTCAAAAGCACAAATTCTCAATTTAAAAGCATATAAAGTTTATAGAAGCTCAACTGTGTCTTTTCCCGCCAATTTACATAGTAGTCAAACAGTAACACATGCATTCGGTGAAGCTACACTCCTTTAAAAATTCAAAACCATTCTCATTTTATTATTGTGGATTTGTGTATCTTAAATTCATAAACGACTCTAAAGACTAAAATACACTTCGTATGATAAATGATGTTACTGTTAATGCCTTAATGACATTCGCAACTGAGTACTCACTCTACATCGGGGGCTAAGCTCCTAGACCCCCGTTTCGTTTCTTTTTGCCCCCTCCAACTTCCAAAACGTTCCTACGCCCCTGAAATGAGGAGCGGAAGGGAAAGCAATGTCTCCCCAAAACTTGAAAGTACATCATTTCCCCCCCCCCCCCTCGATCTTGAAACGATGAAACCGTGGGAATTTTCAAACAGAAGATTTCATTTTTACCCTACTTTATTGAATAAACAAATAACGCGCTTACATGAGTTCCCTACGAGATAATAGTAGTAATAATTTTTAATTATTTTACATTAAGTCATCTAGATCGTGATTCTGGTCGTACTTGGGAGTCTGAACTCCAGACTTGCAAGTTCTACCTGAACCTTTGTTTTTAATGCTCCAGACGCTGATTGCCGTGATTTATCTTAATCGTTTCACTTAGGGCTTAAAGTCATTTTTAAGCGTTTTATATATTTAACATGCAAGTACGTGTTAAATCTAATTGTAGAAGGCAATACATGTTAGCCCTAACTCTAGATGTCGATAATCGCGACTTGTACTTAATGATTATAAGGTACCCCAAAAACAGTTTCGCGGGAGGACCCCGAACCCATATCTACGTCACTGAGAAAGCTACTATTTTTAAAATATAATTTAACAAAAACCAATTTTATATTCTAAATAAATAATTGTGGTGGATTTTATTTATCTTTAACTTCATTTGAATTGCTTGTGTATTTAACTTTAATTAATACCAAACACACTGGAACCGTATAGGAACCGTTTAGGAACCGAAACCGATCGGTTCTAAATTTTGAGAACCGGAACCGAACCGGAACCGATAAATTAAAATTTTAAGAACCGGAGCCGTAACCGGAACCGATAAAGCAAAAATTTAGGAACCGGAACCGGATCCGGAACCGAGATAGTCCAAAAAAGTGGAACCGTTGCATTACTAGATCAGTCGTTCAATGGTATGAACGACGGAGATTTTAAACCAAAAATTCCTCCTATGAATTTAGCCAATCACGACGTCCGTTGAAAAGGGTTTTGCAATCAGCTGCTGCTGGTCAGCTGGGGAAAAATCCCCAACAGCACACTCTGCGTAACACGTGGTTATTGTTGGCTTCATATTGTCGTGTTTTAGAGTTAATTTCATAATTAAAATTAAAATGGCAACTAACAATGGGAAACGGTCGGGGAAAATATCGGATAAACAAAGAGAAATAAGAAATAATGGTGAATTATATGAGAAGTAATCCGGAGTTTTTATCTTCAAAACAATCGCAAACGTTCACAAACAAAAAAAAGGCTTAATGTGGGAAACATTAGCTAACATGCTAAACAGTGATGGAAGTGGTCCACAAAAAAGTGTCATTTAATTCGAAAGCTTGTGATTCATCTCTTATCACTCTTTGTCTTCTTATATCTCGACGACCTTACCAATCAGCTATTTCAGCTAATCTTAATATTTACAATTCGATTACTGCTTCCGCCATTTTATTGAGAATATTAGTCGGTAAGAACTACACCATCAGACCATTTCGTTCACTGAACGATAAATTCTGGTAGTTACCTAACGAGAAAAAATTTAACGACGGAGTAGAATTCCATTTTCATCTTTTAGCGACAAATTTTTTTAAACGACTTTTTTTGTCGTTCAAAAGCCTAACGAGTCGAGTAGAATAGGCCTCCTGATTGGCTCAAGTGATTACGTAAGACGCAAAAGCCACCGCCCATCTCAGCCCCAGATGATAGTAAGGGTAATTATATAGTTCGATATTCATGGTTGAAATGAATACATTCATGCTACTACTACTACTAAGTTAGTTGATAATCAGAAATAAAGGTATTTGCTGTTTGTAGTTTACTAAAGTTTTGTTTAATCGAAAAGACGCTTACTAAATTTTTACGAAATAGGTTTTAGGCTAAGCCTTGGCAGTAAAATACAGTGAAGTTTCGAAACGTCACCAATAAAACAATTGTTTAGTGACTGCTCGTGAAACAACGACGTCATGATAACGAAGCTTCCCCCCCTCACGATTTTACGAAAATGGTGGGCTCGCGTAGCATGAAGGGCTTGCCACCACCCTCCTATGCAATTTAATCCGGCCATATAAAAAGGCAATAAAATACGCTTGATGACTTGGGCCTAGGGCGGTGCCTTGGATATTAGCCTAGCTGATACTTGCTAAATTTGATCAAAATTATTAAAACATAATTTGATATAATAATTTTGATCAAACGTTGCCCCGAATTGGTCCAAATCTTACTTGATCAAATTTGTTTGATCAGAATATGATAAAATTGAATTCTTTATTGAATTTTGATTTGATAAATTTTTGATACAAAAATATTTGATAAAATATTTATCACCATTTGATCGGTCAAATTTTGATAAAATCATTTGATCAAAATTTTATCAACCATTTTCGTAAGCGACTCCCATTCCCGCGACAGAGGGCAGATTACTTACAATGCTAGTGCAGTTCGATATACATCTGTCATAATTTTGTAATTACACTAGTATCATCCCTTGACAGAGTGGGATCAACCTATAGCCGAATGGTCTGATTTCCGATAACTTGCAAACTACTTTTTAAATTACTTTTACTAATTCCTGACCCTCTAAAAACTTACATTAAATAATTAATCTTAATCAGTATCAGATCAATTAACGAGTGCCATTAATCTCACCAACAAAAAAGGGGGAAAAGCCTATGGTGTAGTCGGCAAATAAATTGTCCAGTTCAAAGCGCCATCTGTTGAAGGCTAAACTAGGTGCAAAAAACAACCGTTAACCATACGTTATTTATCACCTGATCTCGAAGCTAAATGTTCGTACGATAGTGCTTAGCAGCATGGAGAAAGTGAAAGCAGTTGAAAAGATAACTCGATTCCTCATCGTAATCGATAGGTGAGGGAGGTTTTTATAAGGGGGGTGTAATTGGTACACGATGGCCATTGAGCCTGGATTCCTAATAAAAAGAATTAATTTTGCATCCCCTTTTTGTAAACTTCCCCTCTGTCCCCAGCAGCGGATTGTCATTACGCAGTTAGTTGTAGCAGCCTCATGTTTTCAACACCTTAAGTTTTCTCCAGGTGTCAATCTCCAAAATAGATGGAAAAGCTCAGGGAAACGTCAGTGACATAGCAGGGATTTTATTTAATCCACCAAACCATACATCATCAACTATTTTCCCTAGAAAAGCTGCCGAAAAATGAATAAAGTTTGTGATATTTAAAATTTTTGTTGTTCTTTCACTTATGAAAAACGTCAGGAGTATTACAAAAA
Organism: Leiobunum rupestre; assembly: GCF_980474605.1. Lineage (NCBI taxonomy): Eukaryota > Metazoa > Arthropoda > Arachnida > Opiliones > Sclerosomatidae > Leiobunum > Leiobunum rupestre. The sequence continues at coordinate 68,747,986 of NC_143387.1, forward strand.
AAAGATCAGGGATATTGTCCAAATAAAAGTGGTCAAGGATAACCTGGAAAACTTAATGATTTTAGATCATAAAGTATCGTAGGAGCCCTGTTTACGTATTTTTAGATTTTATCGGTGACATCTCGTTTTGACACACGCGCATCAGATAGTTCCCGTTTATATTTTAATACGCCCAGCATTGATTGTAGATTCCAACAAAACCCGTATATGGAAACAAGACCCACAAACCATCTGTTTTTACATTGTATAAAAGTTAGACCCTTCTCTAAACTGCCGTCGCCTTCTTACTAAAAAGAAAACAGCGTTAAAAAATATCGATATTTATTTATTTATATATTTTTATTTCACGTGCTGTCAATATAATCCACTGGCTTGCCAACTTCGCTTTATACGGACGAACGCTGGCTCCGAACAAGAATACATTTGGGTTAACAGAGAATATGTGGCCGCTACTACAGGCGCTGTTTTCGTTTTTCCCTGAAGATATTCTCCACCTAAACGAAGTGTCTTCCCCCGTTACCGGAAGAAAGGGGGTGATGATAACAAGACGAAAATGTGGAGGGATCATTAATTATACCGGACCGTCTTCCTCCCTTACCTGCAGAAAGGTGGTGATGATAACGGGACGAAAAATTTGTAGGGGGTAAGCAATCATACTCGACTGTCTTTCCCCCTTACCGGCAGAAATGGGTGATGATAACGGGACGAAAATGTGGAGGGGTCAGCAATTATACCCGACTGTCTTCCCCCCTTACCGGCAGAAAGGGGGTGATGATAACAAGACGAAAATTTGTAGGGGTCAGCAATTATACTCGACTGTCTTTCCCCCTTACCGGCAGAAACGGGAGTAAGAATACGCAACGAAAGGCTGAAGGGCAAGGGGCAGAAAACCTAGTGCAATGTCTTCCCCCTTACCGGGAGCTAGAGGGGAAAAATAACGCGAGGAAAGGCGTAAAGGCGAGGTTTTTTCAGGAAATCTCGAGGTGCTCCCCGTTTATTCTCCGTTCACCTGAATATATTCTTGGTACGATATATATGTAGTATTTTCCCTTCGTGTGTCGTCCCTTCTATACGAAATATGTCAGATTTATTTGACACGGTGCTGAAACGAGCTTTTCATTTCGCTGATTTTGCCGGATTTTCAGGCAGGAGGTGGCGACGTGACGCTAAGAAGACAGACGTCTCCCCCCCCCCTTCTTCTGTCCTTTCCATGTCCTGTTTTTTATTTCAATCCGTGACCAAGATTCTCCTCGCGTTGATTCTTGACATTGTTCGTTGTATATCCGCCTGATAGAATTAACAGGCGTGTTTCTCGGGCTAAATTATTTCTGACGAAAGTCGCTTGGCTGCCTCCTCCTTTAAGTTAAAAGGAACCACCTATGGACTGCATTGTAAAGGATGAAAAAAATCGTCTTTCCGTTGCTATGCAACTCGTTTTGAAATTTTTAATTTTTAATATTTAGGCTTAGTTTCTCTATTCGGTGTTATAGTCGCAAGCCAGATTTCCCGCACGGTACTGACGAGTCAAAAACAGTGTTGGGCATTTTCTTCAAAGAGCCGCTCACGCTCACGTCTTATTGAGCGGTAAAATTTTCGCTCCTCTCTTTTCGCTCTTTTTTTGAGGGGTAAAATTTTCGCTCCTCTCTTTTCGCTCTTTTTTGAGCGGTAAAATTTTCGCTCCTCTCATTTTTGTTTTGCGCTCTTTTAAAAAGATATTTTACCGCTCATTTTCGCTCATAATAACAAATCCGCTCACAATGAGATGAGCGGTGCCCAACACTGGTCCCAAATAGGACGAAACCGGTCTACCGTTGGATTTCCCGGCTATTTTATTTTTTTTAATTTAATTTAATTTTTCACTCGAAGATCTATTTGGTCCGAGTATCGCGTTTTTCGTTTGCTCGAAGACCTATCAGTACGAGCTATTAGTAAGTTTTTAAATTTCTTCAAATTTATTTAGGGTTTAGCTTTATTATCCCTTTTCATTATGGACTTATCTACTTTTTCGCCAATTTTGCCTCCTCCTTTGACTACCCGGAAATTGCATCGACGTTACTTTACGGTAGTAAATTAAAAGCGGCCATCGTTAAATACCACCGAATGTATATAATATATCTCATACTATAAGACTATCAACGACCTCTAAGTTTGAATTAGGCATAAAGAGAAATCAAAATTAGCATCTACGCTACCTGGCGGAGAAATGAGCAAATCCTCCCAATCCCCATTCACCCACATCACCTATACTATTTGCTATTTCCAAATTTGTTTCTGAAAAATATGGTGTACATCCCCGGTTGGGCGGGAAAATCATATGTTTCGTTTTTATAGTCATAATAGTTAAGTTATATACTTCTGATAACACTGTCTTGGAAACATGACTAATTACGAAACATAACGTGGGGGTTTCAGATTATTGATAATATTACAACATAAGTTTGTATACCACTTCCTATTAATTACGTACATAAAAGATCTGTGAAGTAAAAGAGACATTCTTATAGCAGTTGTCAAAACAAAAAAAAACAAAACTAGAAATCCTGTTTATCCGTGTGTGTGCCTGTGTTAATTAGTTCCATCTCGAAATTATATACGTATACACTTGGAATGTCTAAGGAATGTCTAAAGACGCGCCCCCGCAAGAAAATGAAGGACACGCACTCGGAAAATAGACTTTCTAGAAAATGAATTTAAGAAACCCCGATTTGTTCTCACATTGAAGATCTTTGTAGAACTCGACACGTTCTTTAAGAGCTAAAAATCACTTATTTATATAGTTTAGAAGGACCAAAGAGGGAAGTCTACTGCTCTTCGAGACAAGGCTTAATGTCTACCAGGAGCCAAGTTTAGCTTAACGCGTCGCGAGTGAAATTCTCCGTTGAAAACCACACAGAATACTCACAATGCCAGAGCCACCACAGTCTTCCCTAGACATTCCTAGTCTGCACTATTGTATTTTTGAAAGCATGTAACTAACACTAAATCTGCATAAAACGTTTCATATACTTATTTCAATTACGTTTCTAGTCTATTGCCAATCGAGAGTAAAGGCCAATGAGCACGAGCCAACATTTTGGTGGGAATGGAGGAAAACTTTCAAGAAAGTGTTGACCAATGGACCAAGAAACTAAGGGGACTCACTATTTAGGCTTTAAAAAGCACGCGTGAATACTGGGAAAAGAAAAATCACGGTTCATTTTAGTTCAATGTGGACAAACTTGGCGCCGCTGAAGTAAATTTCCGACGTAGTTTCGTAGAGAAGCTGGAGCGTTCACGTTCAATTTTTGTAAAATAGCACCGTTGTTGTCGGTCAAATGATTAGGCTTAGTAAGCTTTAAATATTTTAGTTTTGAAATTTGTTCTTTAAAAGTTTAAGTAATTGTAATTAACCATTGTGTTAAGTAAAAATAACCAGTAAGCCGCATATGACTGACAATTTTTTTATCAAATTCACTGGAATCCATTTCTAAACTTTTATGAACTAAGCCTAACCTAACTTTATCACACGTACTGTCGCCTAAGCCCCCACTAAGCCTCTCGTAGTGATAATTGAACAGAATTCTTGAGGCACTTCAAAGCGAGTGGTGTAGCTCAGTAAGCCTTCCGATTGAGGCCACGCCTACCGTTTCAAAATATCGGGAACAATGAGTCGCCTAAGATTCTTGGTCCATGGTAGACCACAAAACGCTTTCGTTTTATGACCAAGGCTTCACCCCAAGTATTTAAATGGAATGATCTTCATCCTAATAATTTTTATTGAACGAAACTAATTGAAAATATTAATCTTATCTACCTCTATTAATGTAAATTGACATATTTGGTATTAATACGGGTATTTTTTTAATTAACAGGTTAAATATGGCCAACCCAGTAGCGTGGCCAGAAATTTGCTTCCGGTGGGGGGAGGAAGGAAACAATTGTCGGTGGGGTGGCGGAGTGGTTAGCACTTTCGCCTCGCAGCAAGAGGAGCCGGGTTCGATCTAAGTTTGTGGCACTGTGTGAAACCTCGGAACAAATCCTTCCGCGTTGAGTTTGCAAGTTCTCTCCCCGCTGGTTTCAGGGGTTTTCCTTCGAGCTCTTCGGTTTTCCCTTCCATAAAAACTTGTTGAGGTTAACGGTAATAGCGAGTGTAGGGAGCTGTTGACTCGCGTGGCATGAAGGGTTTGCCACCACCCTCCTACGCATTGTAACCCGGCCACCTGAATTAATAGCTTTAAAAGTAGCTTGATGACTTAGGCCTAAGGTTATTAGCCTAGCTAGCTGATTATTAATTGAATCAAAAACCAAACAATTATACATACAAAATTCGTATCTGGTGGCTAAGGTGAACAATGTAGCAGCCTTTCGTGGAGCGTGTGCAATAAAGTGACGCAAAAAATGTTGCCTAGTGTGAACAGCAACACCCAAAAATCCGTAAAAGTAGAGATACTTTAGGACATTTCCCATTTAATAAAACTGAAATAACATTTTTCCGTTGACCATATAGCAACGGGCTCCCCTGTTAACTTATTAGCGTACAGAAAAAGAATATCGGGTAATTAGGGCGCTCCTGTGGCTGATCGAGACGGATTAGGTTTTCGAGTTTATCACGGCAGATGGAGTCAGCTATCTCGGTAGTACCAGAAGAATATAATATAGCTCTTACGACAGAGGTGTCCATCTAGGATGTAAAAATGAAACATATACCTTTGTAGGCTAAAGCAGTTTTCAATTCTAGCGATGTAAAAAGTAAAATCTACACTGCGTAAGGATTTTGACCATATTTTCCTGTGTTCTTAATAACAAAACGCAATCATAGATGGCGATTTGTTTTAGAAAAATCGAAATCGGATGAACTTTCGCTACAAAGTATGCGAGGGTGGGATTTAGAATCCTTGCAGCTTCATCTAGAAAAAAATATTGAATGAGTAGGTGGCAGTTTGGTTTCATCAGTGACTGCCAGTTGGATGTAGTTACGCACTCCGAACCAGGGTCTTTTTCACACGGTGACATCTATACCCGGAATCGTTAACTAAGAAATAGGAGAATAGCTCTCTGATCTGAATACAGATGGTGCCAAATAAAAATGATATCGACTAGGAGGCCGAAACTACATCCAAGGTACCTTAATTCATTTTTTCTCCCACACTATTTTTCCTTGTGAAATGTACTTCGAAACGTCAGCGGTAGGCTTCGAACATGGACATTATATCTCTAAAAGGTATATTATGTACTTCTGATAGTGCTAAAAAAAGTAGTCGAAAGATATAGCACTCTCTATCGTACTACAGTACCGCTACTGGTAAAGTTGATATCGCAATCGAACAAAAGCCCTTTAACTAACTTTTCAATTTATTCAATTTGGTCCGAAAACGGGCGAAAGTTTCTGCTCAAAGAGGGAGCTGTCCTTTTCCTGAAATTGGATCCGCCAACATTATCTTTCTCTTTGCTTCCGTGTTAAACACGTACCTAATGGTTTGTAAGGATAGAGTAGACCAGCGTATAAAGTTTATATTTGGGCTCGGAAATATATTGAAGCCACGCAAAAGTTATCCATTAAATAAATTAGGGTTTCTGGAATTAGAAACCGAATAAGGCGGAAAACGTGCTCTGATCAAATTATCGGCTGCACGCCATGTTGCTTAATCGAAATTGACGCGTGTATTCGATGAAATACTGACGCTGTTAAAAGTCTAATCGAATTGCGATTTGGAATTAAGTTCATATTTTACTTATAAGGGTTCAGTTTAAAATTTTACCGAAAGCCATTTCTATAATCAGCACGCGCGGATCGAATATCAGATATTTGTTTTTTCCAAGTCAAGTACCAAATATTTAAAACTCCGAATATTTTTTAATGTAAAAACGGTGACAGTTAATTGATGAAATACCAGTTCGAATATTTAAAATATCGAATATTTTTAAATATAAAGACTGGGTAAGCGAAACCTCGCCTTATTCGAACAATTTTGCAAACTATTTAATACTTGTATTATAATTGGTTTTCAAATTTCGTATTTATTTCGTTAGGAGTGCCTATCGTTTTGGGTGTAACGTCAATTCAACGTCATTCAGCATGTAGCCATCAGCAATTAATTACAAAAAATTGACATCATTTTAGTGTTATAGTAAACCTTGCCCAATAGAAACCCTCTTTTTTCTAGACTTAAAGATATGTATCGAATTAATTTAATCGTATACTCGTTTTAATTCATACATGTAGTACATCTTAGTAGAGGGAAAGTGAGGTCGACCCGTCAGTCCTAGGATCGAGGATCCGGGATTTAAGGGGTGAAATGGGATTAAAATCGTCGAAAAGTCAATGTATTTATGATATTTTTCGCGACGATTTGTTTTTTCGTATATTAACATATTGTGTTCAGGACCAACTTGTTTCTTTATCTCCGCTTATCTCGAGTGACACTTGAACGTATTTCTTATCGCGTTTTATCGTACGGAATAAGATGAAATGATGTAAAAAGCGATAGCCTGGGAGATAGCACGCGTGCGCGGATTACCCGGGGGACGCGGTTAATTTAAATTTAAAACACGGATTTGAGTGTTTTGACGTCATGGAAAATTCGCTGTTAAAATGACGTAGAATGGAAATATTTTTAAACTTCATTTTAATATCATTAGCGTGTAAGTGGTACTTAAATATGATTGGCACTTGAACCTATCTCACGAGTATTTCAATTTGAGCTTTTTATCGAAAAAAACGTCGTTTTTCCGATTAATTTTACAAATTGATCAAACAAATTAATCGGATAATACAGAAATATAAATCACGTGATAAAAACGTTTTACGAATAGTTTTGAGAGCTTTATTTTTTGCATAAAGGTTAACCATCCCCGACCTCTAGTTTTGACGTCATGGAATATTCGAATTAGAGGGGTGAAATGGGGGTAAAATCGTTGAAAAGTCAATGTATTTCGGGTATTTCTTGCGACGATTTGTTTTTTTTCCCATATCAACATATTATGTTCAGAACCGGCTTGTTTTTGGGTTATCTTTATCTCTGCTTATCTTTATCAAGGAATATTCGTCATATGTCACGTGTTTTGTAGAATGGAATTATTTTTAAACTTCATTTTAGTATCATTAAGTGCCTATATACTAAAGTGACTGTTAAAGCAACGTAGATTTCTTGATAACCTGGGAGATAGTGTTCGCGCGCGTGCGCGGATTTCCTGGGGCGCGGTTTTCGCGGCGCGGTTAATTTAAATTTAAATGAAAACATGGATTTAAGTGTTTTAAAAAGTGACGTCATGGAATATTCGAAGTATAGTTGTTAAAGTGACGTAGAATGGAAATATTTTTAAACTTCATTTTAATATCATTAGCGCGTAAGTGGTTCATGTACCCAAAATTGGAGCGCAAGTTATTTTTCTTTTAGGTGAATCTCTATGGGAGTTTAACATTACAATAAAGCTAATAGGTCCAGTTTAGGGTACTTATGGTCCGAAATAGGGTACATAGGGCCGGTAATGGTGACTTCGGTCGCTTTTAGGGTACTTTCGGTCCATTTTGGTCCATTTTTGGTTACAATACGTGTGAGGGGTTAATGAACATAAAAAAGTTCTCGACTAGCTCATTTCAAATGGCTATACGAATACGTTAAATTACATTCCGATGTACAAATATATATGTATATACTCTACGTTCAATACGTTTAATGCAACAAAATACAATTCCGATATTCAAATATTTAAAAATACTTAATTAATGTACTAAGTTACGTTTAAAAGAACCTTTTATAACAATTCCAATACTTAAATATAGGTATAAAAAACGATAAAAACAACTTGCCTATATTTCAAATACGGTAAATTAAAAATATTTAATTAATGTAATAAGTTACGTTTAAAAGAACCTTTTGTAACAATTTCAATATGTAAGTGGTTTTACTGATAAACTCTTAAGGAATTTAACTTTAAAGGGTATCTTAGATTATTGTTTTTAATTTTATTCAAGTTCAAAACGTATAAAGAGTCCGTCAAAGTACTATAAAAGGTTTTTATTTACAAACTAAATTCATATTTTCTTCAATATTTACAAACTACATTCATATTTTCTTCAATATTTACTACTAAATTCATATTTTCTTCAATATTTACAAACTAAATTCATATTTTCTTCAAACTTAGAAGTTAGTTTGTATGAAATACTTACTAATACCTGAAAAATGGACTTTAGGCCATAACGTCGATGCCGTTGCGTATTGCTAGACCTGAACGTGGAGCTAAAGATATATACTATAGAATGAATTAAAGGGGATTAATTTTAGTAACCATTAATAAATAATTACCTATACGTCCATATGAACCCGCCGGAGAGAGATTTTTTGTTGAAACGGATATAAGCATATGGACGTATAGGTAATTATTTATTAATGGTTAGTAAAATTATCCCCCTATAATTTATTCTATAGTACATGTATCTTTAGCTCCACGTTCAGATCTAGCAATACGCAACGGCATCGACGTTATGGCCTAAAGTACATTTTTCAGGTATTAGTAAGTATTTCATACAAACTAACTTCTAAGTTTGAAGAAAATATGAATTTAGTTTGTAAATAAAATACTTTTATAGTACTTTGAAGGACTCTTAATACGTTTTGAACTTGAATAAAATTAAAAACAATAATCTAAGATACCCTTTAAAGTTAAATTCCTTAAGAGTTTATCAGTAAAACCACTTACATATTGGAATTGTTACAAAAGGTTCTTTTAAACGTAACTTAGTACATTAATTAAGTATTTTTAATTTTCTGGACATATGTTTTACACTTTGTTCTACAACGTTTTAACATACACCATTTCAATACATTATTAACTTATTCCAGCATACGCTATTTAAAACACATGAGACTTAGATAACGAGGAAACAAGTAGACTCTGAACAAATATGTTTTACTCTACGGGAAGGATGTTGTAAGATTAAATTCATAATGGTTAATAAGAAGTATTTTTCTACCTTTTTAAATTTTGTAGTATTTCTTTATCTATATATGTGTATCGGAAATGTATATTAACGAATCGAACGTAGAGTAAAGAGTTTTTTATTAGTATTTTCTGTCTATATTTGCGCATCGGAGTTGTGTTATGCCGTATTAAAAGTAGAATAAGGAATTTTTATATTATTATTATACCTATTAACATATCGGAAATTTATTTTATCAAATTTAAAAACGGATTTTAGTAGTATTTTTCTATCTATATTTTCATATTTTAAATGTATTTTAACGTAATAAAAGCAGAATAAAGATGCATAAGAATTCATCTTTCTGACAAGAGTCTTACCAATCATACATACATCATCTAATCTGGAATTTATGTTTAACAATTGGATGAATTCGTGTTTACAAAAGGTTCTTTTAAACGTAACTTAGTGCATTAATTAAGTATTTTTAAAAGTTTGAATATCGGAATTGTATTTTGTTGTAATAAAAGTAGAGTTCAGTCTTAGCTTGTATTTGAGTTAGTTTACAATTCCTCGCCGGGGTGAAATATTTTGTCTATAGAAAATTGAAGATAATTTCTGTACAAATTTATAATATTTAAAATTTTTCCGAATGCACTTCTTCTAGGGCAGCGGTTCCTATTTAATATTGGAATATTTATAATAATAAAAGGTAACTATTGTAGAAAATAAAAGATATTTTAAATAAAACATTTCTTAATTTTTATAGTCTAAAAATATTTACAATATTTAATTTTTTTTTATATTGTTTAACGTCTTTCATTTTTAAAATTGTAATGGCTTGACTTAAATTAAGCGTGAAAATTATTAGTTACAAAATGATATTTACAAATCTAATCCACACAAATTTTATTTTATTTTAATTTTTGTGTTTTTATATTATCTTCCTGACTATATTTGTGTATAAGAATTGTATTTTACCGTATTTAAAATATAGGTAAGTTGTTTTTATCGTATTTTTATACCTATATTAACATATTGGAATTGTTACAAAATGTTTTTTTAAACGTAACTTAGTACATTAATTAAGTATTTTTAAATATTTGAATATCGGAATTGTATTTTGTTGCATTAAAAGTAGACTTTAGATGTGTTTGTACTATTTTTCTATGTATTTGAATATCTGAAATATATTATAGTATCTTTCCGACTATATTCGAGTATAAGAATTGTATTTTACCGTATTTAAAATATAGGTAAGTTGTTTTTATCGTATTTTTATACCTATATTTACATATTGGAATTGTTACAAAAGGTACTTTTAAACGTAACTTAGTAAGAAATCTACGTTGCTTTAACAGTCACTTTAGTATATAGGCACTTAATGATACTACAATGAAGTTTAAAAATAATTCCATTTTACAAAACACGTGACATATGACGAATATACCTTGACATCGCTATTTAAGGAGTTAAACACTCGAGATAAAGATAAACGGAGATAAAGATAACGCAAAAACAAGCCGGTTCTGAACATAATATGTTGATATGAGAAAAAAACAAGTTGGCAAGCCAAAATATACCTATCCTCGGAAGAATTGTCCCTAGTGGTATTAATTTATCGAGATAACCCTTAAAGATATATCTCCGCAATTTAGAGTTATTTGTTAAAAATGTTATCCCAGTTCTATCCCTTCCGGTATAAAATTTTAATTATAATTAAAATAATTGAGACAAAACGACCAATTATTTTAATTATAATTAAAATAATTGAGACAAAACGACCAATTTTAATTTATTCAGAATATCATAAGTTAAGTAGTTACAACAGTGCGTTTGATGTACTATAACAATGCACAATTGAATTAAACCCTTTTTACAGAAAAAGTTTAACAGTTAAATATAATACGAAGCAAATTTTTATGAAAGAAATATCTACAGAGGCTTTTTGTAATTTTCTCGCTTACGAAATACTTGCCGCATCTTTAACGCTCATTTTATTTCAACACTCGCCCTTGATGAAGATACCGTAGATATCTGGTAGTGGACGATTCGTTCACTCCCTGTTGACGTTGTGACACATACCACATGAAAAAGACCAATACCGTCCAATTTTCAATATCATATAATGACTCGCACACCCAGGAAATCAATGACTGCATTAGGAATCGTAGATGTCCAAATATCCACACCAATACAAAATGAATTAACAGGAAGCGAAAAACTTACCATTCACAAAGCACAGAAAGCCACCTGACTAAACGACAGCTGATATATCAATAAATGACCGTAGACGGAATAGTTAGGGCTCTTTATAAATAATCACAAACGAACCAAATTGATGAACTGCATTAAACATCTTAATCAGTCGAGTTAAAATACACAAGATAAAAAAAGACTGAAACAACGAAATAAATTACAAAAAAACTAACGGATTCTACCCTTTATCTTATCTGCTGACTGCGCTAAAACAAGATTTGACCTTTAAATTGTCATACGTAAAATATTTAGACTTTAACAAGTTCACAAAAAGTAAAAAACAAAGTTCAATAAACAATATATACAGATATTGTATTCATCCGTTTAGTAAAATAACCCGCCTTATCATAATGTTTCCTTTACTTTTTTATTTTCCCAAAGGAAGTCAATAATAATAATATAATAATATAATATTTTAATAAAATTACTCATTTTAGATTGAACATTATTTGTGAAAGTTTCCTTTATTAATACTTTCTATTTCGCTCAATAGATGGCGCCATCTGTATCTTACAAAAAAATTAATAGAACATTTGGTAGAGCTAGGTGGACATGAAAGGTTCTCACTTGCGTAAGCCTTCTAATAACAGAGGCTGGCGTTGCCGACTTTGGTAAAAAGTCCGATGTCGTTTCAGTTTTGAATTTATTTCGCTCAGTACTTTTGTGTGTAGAATCATTTCGCTCGATAATACGTGAAATTTATATATTTTAAGCCGGTCTATAGATGACATTGTCAGTCACGCGGAAGATTGAGGGCCATCCTGGGAGCGAAATTCTTTCTTTGACAGCGATTATTCGTCGAGGGTCCTCCCAGCGGCTCATCTTTTCTCTCGCTTGTCAATTTATCGCTCTCTTTAAATTGTCAATTTTCTACGGATTTATTCCCTTTTTCCCGGATACCGTTTTTATTATTATTTTTTCCGCGGTGGCAACCCGTATTTCAAACGACTTCGGACGACTATATCCACCCAATAAGCCGATCCCACGGACGAAGTTGGATCTAAATTATACTAGAGATTCAACCTACCGTAAAATGTTGTCATAGCGAAGGAAACTATGTAATTACACTAACGCCATCTTTAAAGCCGTTGCTGAACCATTATTTATAAAACGACTGATTCTAGAGTTCGGAGAAGTTGGATTATTAATAGTGCTTAGAATGGTGCCACGTACAGCCATATCGAGCCAATAAGCCGATCCCACTACCTATGTTTGTACAAAAGCCGCTAGCCATTTCAAGATTAAAATCGACATTTACTAAACATTGGCCCTGTACCGTGAACAGTAGCTCCTTCCCCCCTAAACCAATTCAAATCAGCCCCGTGAAGAGTAGCTCCTTCCCCCCTAAACCAATTCAAATCAGCCCCGTGAAGAGTAGCTCCTTCCCCCCTAAACCAATTCAAATCAGCCCCGTGAAGAGAAGCTCCTTCCCCCTAAACCAATTCAAATCAGCCCCGTGAAGAGTAGCTCCTTCCCCCCTAAACCAATTCAAATCAGCCCCTTGAAGAGTAGCTCCTTCCCTCTAATCGAAATCAAATTAGCAAGGTATCTCATTGGTTCCCTAAAACTGACGTCTGGCGAAGCGATTGAAGCACGAGCCGATGACGTATTTAATTCCCCCTCTTGTATCAGAGGTAAATTAGGCCATGCTAGAAAATTTATAAATAGAAGAAATTCACACGGATATTTATTTCAAATTTTAAAACTTTAAAAAAAGTTCTAAAAATTCAAGCCACAGAGTTTTAAATTTTTAAATAAATATCCATGTGAATTTCTTCTATTTATAAATTTTCTAACTTAGCTTTTAACCATGGACAATAATAAATGGCATATGTAGATTAGGTCATGATGTCCGGGGATCCTAACAACATTATTTCATTCTTGTTACTAAAGTCCTTTAAATAAAAGATCATTCATAGCCGTTTATAGAGTTTGTTCAGCCGCGAATGGACATATAAATGGTTTGTCTATGGTTTCTCTTTATACTGCCAAAGCTGGGAATTTTCTATACCTAGATCTGGCAGCATTTATCAACAAGGGGGCAAGATAGTCAGAGAGGGGTTTATTTAAGCGCCTATTAAAGGAAGCATGGACTTCCATTATTATGAATTATGATGAATCCATCAATTCACATTTCGGCCACCAGGCTTAACAGAAAATAGGGGTGATTGGCGCTAGTTACGTGAAAAACAAGTCGTAGCGAGTATTAGCAAAATAAGTTTTGATCTACATTACCTTTAAATACGTCAGCTTTAAAATATAGGAATATATTTTTCACAAAAAAAAGGTATTAGTTTGATGAAATCGGTGACGTAACTATGACGTCAAAGTACCAACCTCGTCCCACAATTGCACACGCGTTAGACATTATTGAAACTGGCTGTATTATCTCGGTCTTCTTGTTTTCTTCGAGGACATTGTTGAGGACGCGTCCGTTGATGGATGGAATAATAGCGAAAGAGGACATTTTTCTAAAGCGGGGATTTTCTTTGATCTCGAAATTTATCGTATATTTCTGACGCCGAGGAGTTTTTTAATAAAGGAACATTTTTCTCGGTGGATTTTATCCGACAACTACTTAATTTCCAACTCAAAGCGCTGTCGTCTTCATTCAATTTACCGTCAAAGATTTCAAAAAATTTCTTCTTGTTTCCTCTAATTTTCACACAGGGAATTACTTTTAATGGGCTCATTTTGACTCGTGCAATGTTGCCGTATGGAAGATAAATTTAAGAAAGTTTCCGGGTGACCTTGAAAATAATTACGATTAGAACACCATCAGAGAAATCTACATCGAATTTTCTCGTTTGAATAGAAAGCTATTGCTCGAAAACATTTAATAATACGAAATCAGTATTGTTCAAAGTAAAATAACCTCGGCCAGTATTTACTTCTTACTCACAATGTCAGTGTTTTGGTGTGGAAAACTGAAGGCTGGTTTTCACTAGGGCATTAACACCATGACTAGACTAGAGCATAACGCCGATTTGATTTGGCTCGGTGGTGGCGTTTCGCCAAAATCCCCTGGCGGCGGTGTGTCGCACCGATTTTCGCAAATCCTCGGCGGAGTTGAATTTTTTCAGCGGCGGAGGCGTGAAGGGGCGAAAGTTTCTCACCCCTTTTAAAAATTAAGGAATAAGATCCCAAAATGTTTTTGAAGAAAAAAAAATACGTAGAAAATCTCAAAAAAGAAAATCGGCGGAGAGATCAAATTATATCGGCAGCCGCGTAGGCGGCGCGCTGAAAAGTAAATGACACGGCGGCGGCGGCGGCGATTCGGCGCCATACAAAATATCGGCGACGGTGGCGTTGAATCGGCGGCGCTAAGTTCTAGCAACCACCTTAATTCTTTACGCGCATGAACACGTTTGTACGTCTCAAAGTTGAGGCTGGTTTTCACTTGGACCCAAACGCCACGACGCGTAAAAATTGTATTAGGCCTAACGGAGATTTTTTGCGTCGACGCGTAAAAATTGTACTAGGCCTAAAGCTTGTTTTCCACTGGCGCGCGCAACGACGAGTTTCTCAGCTTTGAAACGTTCCAACGTTTTTACTCGCGTAAAGAAAATAACATTATGACGCCCGCTAGTGGAAAACCAGCTTAACGGAGATTTCGTGTATCGACGCGTAAGAATTGTATTACACCTAACGGAGTTTTTTTGCGTCGACGCGTAAAAATTGTATTAGGCCTAGTGAAAGCCAGCCTAATCACTTAATTTTTCAGCCACTCTCTGAGCTGACGTATAAAATAAGTTTTTAATATTATTCCATAAAATTGTCACTCTGGGAAATGTTTTTCTGAGAGCTAATAACGGAGTGACGTCATCACAAGAAGAAAATCTCCCCCTAGCGTGGCGCTGTCAAAGGCTACGCGGGAGCGAGCGGACGCAAAACGGCGACGATGCCCGTAATGCAGTCTGTCTCAGTAAAACTTTTGCATGTGAAGAATAGGAAGTGTCACACTGATGTAACAATATTATACACTTATGGTATACTTATTGAGAGAATTGTGTTATCTCTTTCCAGCCATTCTGACCATGGAATTACGCAAATAAATTAAGAGATCACGATTAGGTCGATTTCTAGTACGTATCTAAGCAGACCGATTGAACCGAAGTACATTCCAAAATCAGTCGATAGTTTAAACTTCCGTACCTCATATTTCCATATTTAGTTGTTATATTTAGGTTTATTTAAAAGTAGTAGAAAAATAGTTGAAATTAGTGTAAAATTAAAAATTTAACTTTATTAGGATTACCAAGATATGGCGAAATGGTAGTTGTTAATCAGTAACTACGTGGAAATTAAATATACCGCCTACTAACAAACAAAAGTGAAATAAATTTTGTCCGTCGTGTTTTGAAGAAAATGGAGTCTTTCACGGTTTACCGCGAAACAAAATGTATAAGAGTGCAGTACTTTGAAAGGGAAAGGAATGTATTTTAAATCATCAATTGTCTTATTTCGAATATATACTCCGTGTTTTTCCGTTTGCATAACATCCGGTTCGGGAGAGCGTTGCTCCCTTTCTGGATCACGTTTCGTCCGTCGATATCCACTTGTATGCCACTATCCTCTTTCGCGTCGAAGGAGGCAGCTCCCATTTCCAGAACGACGTCTTTTCTCCCGGGACCTCGGAAAAACATCCCCGATGCTCCGCTTTACGCTCCTTTTTGGAAGGAAAAGGGCATATACATTGTTGATCGGATCTCGAATGAGAAATGAAATTATTTACCCGGAGAAGATGGAGTTTTTCGTATGCACCCCTATTTGCTACTGTTACGCGCCTAACCTAGTTCGGGAATAAATTTCCCATAGAAATTCAATTCGATTTTTCAATACGTGACTAAAGATTATAAACCGTTACCTATTAGCCCATGGCCCTTCCAGGATTTTCGGAGGTGAAGATTCATTTTTTTTCTTAAACCTGAATCCCATTTTTAACTTTTGGGGCCCGACAAATTCAATCGAGAAGACTCTTCCAGGGCCTCTTAAATGTGATTTTGGGCTCTCAGATAGAATGGAAGGTAGGAAATATCCCGCGTAGCTTACCACGGGAGCCGTCACTGCTGTTAGCCTGCCTTACAATACCTTGGCTCGAAATAAACCTCTTATGATAAAGAACTCCTTCCGCGTTTAAGTTATTTTCCCACCGGATAAAAGGGTTTTCTTCCCAGCTCTTCGGTTTCCATTTCCTTTAAAACTTGTTGAGGATTAATGTAATATTAAGTGTAGGGAGCAGCTGTTGACTCGCGTGGCATAAATACATTAAAGCCTCTAGATGACGTGGGCCTAATGTGACGCCTGGGGTATTAGCCTAGCTCATTATTATTTATTATGATTACCCTCATACTAATTGTAAACCGGCCATCTGGAATAATGACACTGTAAAGCATCCGAGTATCTGGTTTGCCTTCGAACAATATCAGCTGGTCTGATAATATTTGAACATAATTGCAGACAATCTGATATGTATCGATTATTTCCTTGGGTCAGATAACTCCACTGTTATCCGCGAATAGGCTGGAAGCACTAGATTGGAGTTATGTTAAATCCAGAATGTATCTATATTATAAAAACCACTTCGTCGTCGTTGTTCAAGCTTTTGGTTAGTCAGTAAGGAAGGCGAAGGCGGGCCGGCGAGGAAAAAGTGACCCGTGGAACATAGGGAAACCGAGACTGCCTTTCGCTTCGTTACTGAGGTGGTTCGACTATCTATTTTCTCAAAATCTGTCGCCCCTGAGAGTTGGGCCGTGTTTGTCCCAACACGCAATACACCCGAAATTTTCTCTCTTTCCGCCGCGAATTTCGGAGGGGGGGAGGTAATCGTATGGGGTAGTTTCAGAAGGCCTGCGAGTTTCGGAAACGAGGAGGGGCGGGGGGGTTTCGGGGTCGTATAATCCGCGAACGACAGCCAATGAACCGCAAGTTTCTCGGGGTCGTTACAGAAAATTTTCTGTACTCCGAATTTCTCCATCGGCTATCGGCTAATAATTTACAGCAAATTTTCCAACATCGAGCTTACCTAGACCCCATTATATGAAATAAAGTTTAATTAAGCGCAGGCGTCAGACAGTGAGACTGAAACGATGGCATAGTCCTAACAAGCAACAAAGTCGCCCTAGCACCTAGGAATTGAAATAAATAACTGTAGAAAAGTTAAGAACAAAAATAATTCTTATAAACTTTTATATTTAAAAATTAATTACCATTCATGAAACGCACTGGAGAAAAACGATTATCCCATAGTGCTCAAACTATGTAAAAATAATTGTGTATGATACCGACTCAAGTTATTACATTCTTTTGAAAGTTTATAAAAACAAACTCTTGAAATCCCAAGACCACACAAATCGGTTCCACAATCAGCGTGGGAAATAAGGCGGTGGCAGTGGGAAAATGACCAGTTTAAAAATTGCCCGGACCCGTTTATTAATGAAATCGGAGGTGGGTTAGTGGTCCACTGGACCACTTAATTAATTCGAGGTAAATATTTTGAAATTGGTAGGTCCAAATGTTATATTATTAGTCTTTGGATTTGACGGTCTGTGTAACGGCGGCTGCGGCATGTTAGTACATTCGAATTAGAATTCACTAGGGCTGTGCGAGTAGTGGTTTTCGGCAATCGAGTCGGGTATCTAGTACAAAATTTTATATATAGTTATTAATAGTAAAATAACAATATAATTTTTTTTTAATTATTAATGTACCGTCTGTCCGTATATTGCTTAGGAAGTTAAGACTCCTATAAGTTCTAACGCCAGCCGACATCCGAATAATAATAATCCGACTTAATAATATTGTTTGAAGAAAAATCGCGCAGGCGCAGTACGTATTAAAAACCGTGATCCATCCCCAAGGTCAATCAAAGTATTTGTTGTTTCTATGTCTTGTAGGTACCGTTTATTATTTTCACCCCTAAAAGTGGCAAACACCATCTTGGAACTTACAGCAGCTTAATCGAGTTATCAGGTACCCGACTAGGCAATTTTTGGTACTCGATAATCGACGAGTATTTTCCAATTACTTATTCGAGGTCCAGTTCGAGTACTCGACTTCAAATGCCGAGTAATCGATGATGTTCGAGTACTCGACTTCAAATGCCGAGTAATCGATGATGTTCGAGTACTCGACTTCAAATGCCGAGTAATCGATGATGTTCGAGTACTCGACTTCAAATGACGAGTAATCGATGATGTTCGAGTACTCGACTTCAAATGACGAGTAATCGATGATGTTCGAGTACTCGACTTCAAATGACGAGTAATCGATGATGTTCGAGTACTCGACTTCAAATGACGAGTAATCGATGATGTTCGAGTACTCGACTTCAAATGACGAGTAATCGATGATGTTCGAGTACTCGACTTCAAATGACGAGTAATCGATGATGTTCGAGTACTCGCACAGCCCTAGAATTCAAGCTATTAAAAACGGTTAAGAGTTAAAACACGCTATTCTAATGTGCAGTGGTCCAGTTTATTTATTCTAGGCCAGGTGGGTCACTGGTCACCTGCCCACTTTCAAACAATCCTTATTTCCCACCCTGTCCATAATGCTATTAAACTTACTTAGAGAAACGTTGCAGTTGTACAGCTAATTCAAATCATTTTGGCCTACTAATATATAAAAATAGGCTGAGTCCGAAAAACTGTTGGTGATGGCAAGAATGTATTTATTTGTACTCAGGGAGAATGAATATGTCGAGACTATCGACGGACACGTTGAGGCCCTAACCCCGTCACGCTAAGGGGGGGGGGGGGGAGGAGGCGGTCTTATTTTTTTGCATCCTAGCAGCAGCGTTAATCGCCTCTAAAAACGTAATTTTTAAGAATCAATGAGATTGCAGTATTATTTGATTTTAATAAAGCGGAGGAGCATACCGGGGGCCCCAACGGGTGGAATTGGAGAAACGCTAAAAATAATCTCGACATATTCATTCTCCCTGAGTAAAAATAAATACATTCTTGGTGATGGAAAACAAATTATCGAGGGTAGAAATCAGCTTAGACTAAAAATGCGGCGACGTTGTCCGCCCGTCCTAATAAAACGTCTGAGTGAAATACAAAATGGTTTTGTATTAGGCCTGAGGGGGCCCCTTATGAACTCGGGGCCCTGGGCCAGGGCCCAACGGGCCCAATGGGAAAGACGGCACTGGGAAAAGGGTGCCACGGAAATTCTCGCGTCGGAAAGAGGGAGGGGAGTACTTCCGAAATTCTCGCATGGAGAAAAGGGGGAGAGGGTACCACGGTAATTATCACATGGGAAAAGCGGAGTGGGGTACCACAGTAGTTATCACATGGGCATAGGTGGAGGGGTACCCCGGTAATTATCACTTGGGAAAAGGGGGAGGAAGGGTCTTACTGGGGTGGTTCTACTATGGGGAAAAGTGTACCACGGTAATTATCACATGGGTAAAAGGGGGAGGTGGGTACCACGGTAATTATCACATGGGAAAAAGGGGAGAGGTGGGCTCCACGGTAATTATAACATGAGAAAAAAGGGGAGGAACGGTAATTATCACATGGGGAAAAAGGGTAGGTAGGGCCTTACTGGGGTGGTTCTACTTTGGGGAAAAGGGTACCATGAAAATTAGCACATGGGAAAAAAGGGGAGGAAGGCAGGGCTGGCGCTAGGATTTTCGGGCCCCAGGTAATTTTTACTCAAAAATTTGTTTTTTTGGAAATAGTCAGATAGTTTTAGTTAGGCACCCGCTCCGGCGGCCCTTTTCGGAGGCCCGGGCCCGGGGTACTTTTGCCCCGCTTACCCTCCCTAACACCGGCCCTGGAGGAAGGGCCTTACTGGGGTGGTTCTACTTTGGGGAAAAGCGTACCATGGAAATTATCGCATGGGAAAAGGGGGAGGGGGCCTTACGGGGGGAGGTCGACTATGGGGTTAAGGTTACCATGGAAATTATCGCATGGAAAAAAAGGAGGAAGCCTTACTGTGGTGGTTCGACTATGGGGAAAAGGGTGGCACGGAAATTGTCCCATGGGAAAAAAAGCGGTTGGGGAGGCGTACTGGGGTGGAGTGCCTCGAAACACGCAACTAGCTGAGGGCCTGCCTGTAAGGTGGGCAAAAGGGGGAGGGTGCCTTACTGCGGTTGTTCGACTATGGGGAAAAGGGTTTAAGGAGGCGTACTGGGGTGGAGTGCCTCAAAACACACAACTAGCTGAGGGCCTGCCTGTAAGGCGGGCAAAAGAGGGAGGGTGCCTTACTGCGGTGGTCCGACTATGGGGAAAAGGGTGGCACGGAAATTGTCCCATGGGAAAAAGGGGTTGGGCAGGCGTACTAGGGTGGAGTGCCTCAAAACACACAACTAGCTGAGGGCCTGCCTGTAAGGCGGGCAAAAGAGGGAGGGTGCCTTACTGCGGTGGTCCGACTATGGGGAAAAGGGTGGCACGGAAATTATCCCATGGGAAAAAGGGGTTGGGGAGGCGTACTAGGGTGGAGTGCCTCGAAACACACAACTAGCTGAGGGCCTGCCTGTAAGGCGGGCTTCTTGGCTAGTTTATTTATACTCAGGGAGAATGAATATGTCGAGACTAGTATAAATAAATACATTCTGAAAATAACGGAAAAGAAATTTATTATTGCATTAAAATATTAACGAATTGGAATTTAAAATTTAAAGTGAAATTCTAAGAGAAAACTAAAGGAGCCTTACGCCCATTTTTTATTGCCAAACGAAATGCTTAAAGGTGTTTACTTCCAAAAATTAAACTTTAATTCGCTTAATTTCACAAAAATTCAAATTATATAAAATAGTAAAACATTTGCTCTTTTTAACGCTATTTTTTATCAAATTTATTATTTTAAATATTTAAATATTTCCATAGTAATGCAAGTTGCCGTAAGCAGGCTTTCCCTTAGCTTGTGAAAACTTATTTCTCCTATGTCATAACATCTTCTGTTCCGTCGTCTACTTATCAACGTAGCGGAAGTGAGTCTTCCCAAGATACGGGAAGGAAATTTGAACCCACTGACTTTCGGAATCGTTCTATTGGACAAAAACGTTTAATTTTTTATCCGACATCAAAGTTTACTTTTTCGAATTACTAAGGGGGTTAAATGTCGCCAGTCCGCCTCTGATTTTAATTATGAAGTACTCGACGAAGAGGTAGAAATATAACTCGGATAAATTTACATGTAGTTCCAGAAACCCAGTGTAAAGGAAACTAGTTGACGAGAGCTTTCGACA
Source organism: Leiobunum rupestre (assembly GCF_980474605.1). Taxonomy (NCBI): domain Eukaryota; kingdom Metazoa; phylum Arthropoda; class Arachnida; order Opiliones; family Sclerosomatidae; genus Leiobunum; species Leiobunum rupestre. Next base: position 68,769,348 of record NC_143387.1, read on the forward strand.
TCTCTTGATTTTCCTGAAAAATTAATAATAACATTACCTTTATTATTTTTTCCTTTCGCTCAGAAGCCAACAGCTTTTGTAACAAGCTAGAGCAAAGTGCTCAAATAGCCAATCTTTAAGAAATGCCGGTTTCAACCTTGAAAATAGCATCTCAACTTTCATAATGGCAAAACTAACATAACAATTATAATTATGATAATTACCAAAACTTTCCATCGAACTGAATTTTCGAGTTACTGCTCAATTGAGGTTTAATTCAGCATAGAAAATTATCATAAAAAATTGATCTGAATTTTCAGACTTATGATAATGGTAGCCTCGTCTTTCATAACGGAAATCTCCACCTTCAAAAAGTATAACTCTTAGCTATACTCAAATTTTAGAATTAAACATATAATACAGGGTGTCCGGAATTGCTCTGACTGGGCATTTTTGTCAAAAACTAAATTTGTTGGGTATTTGTTTAAATATGGGAACGCTTTCAGAAAAATCGAAAATATTTTCACGCTTTTCAAAAATTTATTTTTTGGCGAGAAAATGCTCGAAGAAAACATTCAAGAAGAAAGTAGTAGATAATTATACAAAATTTACAATAAAGTGGGTTTCATTGAAATAGACCAATTTTTCACGGAGATACGAGGTGATGAAAAAAACCAGCTCGTCATAGGAAGCAATAGTTTTTAGAGTTTTGTACGTGAATGTAAAAAATGGCTTAAATGGTTCATTTTTTTAAACAAAAAGATATTTTTTTCATCCAAATGCACAAAATTTAAAAGTGAGGTTCTATGATTCCTCGGTTGGTCGCGATATAGTGGTCTCGACACGAGCGTGCAATCATTTCAGGTGTGAGAAGTCCGAAGATTGCAATGATTCATTGTTCTAAATCTTCGATGCTCGCTACAGGCGTCTCGTAAACTTGTTCTCTGATGAAACCCCATAAGTGAAAGTCTGGAGACCTTGGAGGCCATTGAACGCGACAATTTTGAACAAACCAATGCTGAGGGAACTCGTTGTTCAGATGCTACACAACACCTAAAGGTTGATGGGGTGGCGCGCCGTCATGTTGGTACCATAGCTGTCTGCAATTGGCCAGCCTACTACTTCATTCCGCAAAAGCTCGAAGTAATTTTATCAATTAAGACGATTTGGAAGAAAAAATGGGCTGATAAATCGATCCCCGACCAAGCCTGCCCAAACATTTAGTCTAAATTGTTGTTGGTGATGGTGAGGGAAACCCCAATGAGGATTTACATAACTCCACGTGTGGTTATTTTTGTCCGTTGAAAGGCCCATCTCTCGCAAAGGAACACTCGTCGGTCACCAGAGTTGATTGAGGAAATTGGGTTATCATCAGACATGATCATTAGCCAATTACAGAAATCATATCGACGTTCCGTATCTCCTTCGTTCAGAGCTTGGTCGAGGGTCGCTCGAAACGGATGGAAGTGGTGGTTGCGAAGTGTTCTCCACGCATAGTACCTTGACAAACTAAGATCGTCGCGCCTCTAACGCTTGCTTGAGGATACGCAGTAAAGTAAGCCCGAACGGTGTCTTCCATGTTGAGGTTTTGACAACCTGCTCCACGGAACCGGGGATTGACGTCTCCATTGTCGTGGAAATCTCAAACAGCACCGAGATTCGTGTTGTGGCTTGGTTTCATGTCATGAGCATTACGATCAGCATCTCCGTAATAATACAACTCTACCATAAAAGCACGCTGTTCGCGATAATACAGTGGCATAATTCAAAATCGATAGAGAATGGTTTTACAATGGAAATATTTCGCTTTAAATACTAATTAAAAAAGCAAAAAGAAATATTTTATTAGTAGGCGTAATAATACCGGGGTGGCTTGTCAACGAACGTTTTTCACGAGTGGTATAGTTAAATATACGGCTGGAAACCGTCCCTAGCGTTGATTAGTTCCATGGAGTAACCCACTCGCATAGAGTGGAAGGCCATATGGAAACGCGTGAAACATTAATCCTCACGGGCCAGCTGGTTTTCAAGGCGTGAATAAATTTAGTCCGAAGAGTGATGGTGTTGTTTTTATATTTTAATTTTATCCAGATATTGTACATTAACTTTAGGCCAACTTGTGTATTTCACGCCTCGAAAACAAGACATTGCGCACGAAAAAAATTTACAAGTTTCGCTGATAACCTTCCACTCTAGGTGAGTGGGTTACTCTATGGTTTTAAATGACGATTTACAAATCGGCGAGCTTAGTCTTTGAATTTAGACCTTGTCTTTTTTAGAAAAAAATATATATTATCGTCTGGGGAAACTTTTAGAATATATATTTTTATTTCAAACATTCAATGAGACAAATGGAAGATATAGGTAAATATTTTTACTTCGAGAGATAAAGAGTCTAGACAAATGAATTATGTACACTTTTTTCGAAAACTATTTCGAATTAAAAATATAGTGTTTCAGATGTCTCTGTACAAGTTATGTACATGGAAATACTCCTACATGTTCCAAGTCTAATAACCTTTTTCATATACAAACTGTGGATATAAGTTTGATATTCGTCACATACAATATAATGTCTTCGGAAATAATCTTATAATTTAACAATCTTATTTTATATATAAACTATAAATATTAGTGTAAATGTATTTGTAACAACGCAAGGTAACGTAAAAGCAAATATGACACTAAAACATTTCCTTAAAGGTCTCAATCTCGAAAATAACTAGCAAGTTTGATTAATATCTAAATAGGTTAAATATCTAAATAGTTTAGGGTTGAAGGTTTTTTTAATCTGTTTCCTAATCGTACAAGGAAAATTCGAAAACTTTGCGACAACTATAGTTTCTTTGCCAAAGCACCGGAAAATTATATAAACGTTATAGCCAAAGCTTTTATACGTTTCGACGTGCCTCGCATTGAAAATTAGAGTTGTAATTTTAACTAATTGTTCTAACTATGCAAATAAATTGGTTAGAAGCTTTAGTAATTGCGCGTTGAAGCCAACGTTAATATCGCACGTTTATCCCTGTCGAAATATGCGACTAAAATATAGATATATTAAATTTGAAAAGTTGATTTAAATATTATTAAAATTCAACTGTTTAGAAATAATAAACAAGTGTAAACTAAGTAATTAAAATAAAAACTATACAACGATTACCGGTACACTATAAAGCATAATTTTTATTTTTAAAAGTGTTTAAATTTTCAACTTTTGGTTCGTCATAACCTGACATTTCCAGAGTTCTCAGTCCTTATCCACGTTATGATTTACGCGACTACTGGAGAAACAGGTTGGTAGAATATGCAGTGTTTTATGTGAATTATGTTAATTATGGTACTAATTTGATATTAGAAACATACATCACAACGTCTCTTTTTCAAGGAACTTTAAAAAAAACAGGGGTTGATGGTTAATTTCTTAACTCTTTCGAATTTTTATTCTTACGAAACATTTGACTTTGACTAATAACGTCTTTTCCGCCAGAAATAAAATTAGAAAATGCAGCCTTTTCAGACTTCCGCTTTACTCAAGATTCTTATAAATTACACCAACTTTATTTTCTAATTAATTTGAGCGCGCAAAACCTCCAAAGTTCGAGGCATTAGTTTCGTTGTAATCGTTATTAGAGGGGGGCTCAACGTATTTGCTGTTACCCTCGAAAGAACCCCTACGTGATTAATCTCCACGAATTTTTTCACAATCAGCATTTTTAAGTGTTTCAAACTGCTTTTTTTGAAAAAGTTAAATAGTGGCAAGATTTTTCTAATTTTCACACGTGTAGTGCAAGGAACGACGAGTAGTGAAAGCGGAAAGATTCCACTAAAGGCCTGTGCACACGAAGTTATATATTTGCACAGTTTTCGACTCTGGTTCGCGAAACATTAGAGATTTCGTTCACACACTCCGAGATATCGCGTGTTTACCGATGAAAGAAATTATTCGTAATTCTTAATAAAAATGCCTCTACTACTAAAAAATATGTAATTTACATTAATATAGATATCTTATATGCATATTATCATTTAATTTTGTTCAATCGTAAAAATGTTTACTAAAATTATTATTAAACTTATCTATTTGAACAGGAATCCATACGTCTACTTGGAATGCTTATCACGGCACATTTTCGTCTCGATGTGGCTGACGGTTTTTTTGACGTCACTATGTAAACTTACCAAACAACAACGTGAGAGGGAAGCGCGCGCAGAGGAGATTTTTCTCTCGTAGGCGGGGCCAAAGCCGTCAGAGTGATCTTACCATACGCGATACGCCAGGATAAGCATTCCAAGTAGAGGTATGGATCCCTGATTTGGAGATAAGCCTCGGTAGCAAATTGTTGACTCGTGTGAATTGACCTTTAGTCCATTCCCTTTGAGACTCCTGCAGAAAATGAGCTCTTTGAAACGCTGTTTCGTAAACGTTCTTAAAAATGCTTTCAAGCAGTGTACGGTTGACTCATACGGCCGCTTCGGTCTCCGGTTTTGGGGTAGGATGAAACGCGCTCTTGATGTCACAAGCGGCCTAGGGAGAGGGGAGAGAAGGAGGCCCGCGTGTCTCCGCCAGGCGCTACGAGAAAAGAGGGGAACGACCAATTTACATCTTGTGACGTAGGCGCAGATGCACCGTTCGATTTTTTCCCTTCCTCTTCTGGAATTAAGTGTGGCGACAGGCGCGTTAGGCGAATGAGCACCCTCCTCGGCGTTACGCTAACTTAATCACTGTCTGTCGCCGCTATTTACTCCGGCCCCGTTATAACAATAGTTTCGAATTTCTCGCTGACCCCATTAGGGGCCAAAGTGTTTTTAGAGGTCTCGTTCGAATCGGTGACGCCGGTACTCTTCGTAACGACGATGACCGATTCGGTTTTGTCCCTGGCGTAATTTGCCACACCCCCGTGACCAGTTTTGCTGCCTCTGGTCACCGACGAACCCCCTCCTTCCGGCGAACAACAGGTGGAGAAGATCTCTCGGAACTCTTTCTTGAAGTTGTCGTTGAGCCATCCGTACAGGAGCGGGTTGGAACAAGCGGAGCTCATCCCGATCATGTGGCAGCAAGCGAACAGAATCCGGTAGTCCGAGATGTCGAACGGGAAGTAGAATTCGGCCAAGATGTTGAGGATATTCAAGGGTAGCCAACTGACCACGAAGATTAGAGCGATGGCGATCAGTAGGCTGTTGGTTTTGCGCATGCGCCGAATATCTCGTTCTTGTTTCTCTTGTAACTTCGTACCCTATTTGGGATTAAAAATATTCTTTTTACAGGCGCGGATTGCGATATTCTGAAGTGGCTTTAAACATAAAGTTGCACGTGTTAAATATTTACTGATAGTAATTTCTAGTTGAACCACGCGTAAGGTTATAATTATATTTCAGTCTGTCAGTTTCTTATATTTCTGCATGCGGAATGTTTGCTGAGAGCCATTTTAAATGGACTTTAGACTAAATCATTAGGTCCAATACATGGGCTTTGCCTGTCGTCATAGAAAGCTCGAATTAATTCTCAAAATAGTTGAGTTTTTCCTTAAAAACGCGTACAATGGTAGGTTCAATTTAAAGGGACTCGAAATGGAAGTACCTAAGAGACGGATCATGTTCAATAAACGTCAGCGATGACGCCGATAACGGCATCGCTCTACTTTCAAAACAATCGCGAGAGCTGAAAAAATGTGAAATGAAGCCACAATATTTAAATATAACTTTCGAGACCCTTTAAAGGGTCAAATAGTCGTTTGAATTTTGAGAATAGGGCTACTCAATCACTTGTTTTGAGATGCTCCCTTACGAAAATGGTGGATCAAAATTTGAACCAAATTTCATCCAAAATTGGACAGATCAAACGGGGATCCAATTACAGACTTCTCTGGATTAAATCTATTTGGGATCCAAGGGTCTTGATCCAATGAGATTTGGATCCGCTCTTGATCCAATGAGATTCGGATCCACTCTTGATCCAATTAGATTTGGATCAGCTTTTAATCCAATGAGAATTAGATCCAGTTGCGATCCAATGAGATTTGGATCCGGTTGGCATTCAAAGAGATTTGGATCCGATCTGGATACAATTAGTTTTGGAACAGCTTTTGATCCAAAGAGACTTTTATCCGGTCGGGATCCAATTAGATTTGGATCAGCTTTTGATCCAATGAGACTTGGATCCGGTTGGGATCCAAAGAGACTTGGACACCGACTGGGACCAGCATTATAACTACGGAATCTGGGTGGTAATCAATACTTTGAAAACAAGGTGATTTTAGTAGCATGAATTATATTTAAATAACACTAACAGCGGATACTTCCCTTTTCACTTAGCTGTGAGAGTAACTCACAGTGAAGCACATTTGACATGTAATTAAAGTCAAAAGGACAGGAACAAGAGGAAAAATTTATTACATACATAACAAATCATGCCAAGAAACGATAAGGTACTATAATTAAAACGTAATGTTTAGGCCAAAGACCTAGGAAACCTACGATATCTGTCAAAATTCGTCTACTTTGGCCTAAAATAAAGCAACTGATCAAAAAACGGCACGTGCATCACGTGCTTAAAACGCGGTAAACGAACATAATTGAGGTAAATATAACAATAATTAACAACAACAATGAATTATATCCCCACCCAAGTCCCTTGTTTTTACCCCTGGATCCGCTTAGATAGTAGATTAAATAAAACAAACAAATGTAATTGGCCAGAACCGAGTGACGTCACTGCAACTTTGAGAAGGCTAACTATTAGAGAACCGACTAGCGTGTAGAAGGCAGGGAACAGACTTAAAATAAGACGACGCGAAACCAAAACCACCCAAACGAGGCTACCTTTTATAGAATTTTTTACTAACCTTGGGCGTTACTGACTAATCCGCCAGTTTCAAATCGGCGCGTGGTCCATTGCAAAAATCGTTCTAGTTACATTCCGATTTCTATGCTGTAGAGTTTAATCAAAATGTTGCCAGTTGTTCGATAAATTTAACCATTGAAATAATAATATATTTACTGAGATCGATATTGTTCTGGCCAGACATAAAAAGTAGTCATCCAATCTCCTATCGCCTTCTATACCATAGCGGATATCAATTGAGTGTTCAAAAATCTAGAGTATATATTCCTCAATGGTATACCATTGAGGAATATATACTCTAGATTTTTGAACACTCAATTGATATCCGCTATGGTGTCTCGGTTGGGACCACTTTCTAGAAACACTTACGGCGGCTGTCATTTAACATTATACGGTGCCGTCATCTATTTTAGAAATATCTAAATATCTAAATTTCATAAAATTTTATTTGATCAAAATTATTTGGATAAAACTTGGATCCAATTCTTAGTTAAAAGATTTTTTTGGATTCAAATTTGATACAATTTTATTTGATCAAATTAATTTGGATCCAAATTTGGATCCAATGCTATTGGATCAAACAAATTTTGATCAAACTTTTATCCAGTTCTTACAAGGAGACTACCCGAGGTGGTTATCACCGATTTTTTTGAAACTCGGGGGTAATTTAGACCTTATGGTAGAATGAAAATTGCCAAAGGGAAAAGTTGCAATGGGCTTTAGTTTTCCTATGGCAACCGAAAATGTTTTTGATCTCTCCATTTAAAAAAGGATTGTATTTTCTCGGTTACCCAAATTTTGTTAAAATTTAACCAAAATTGATAAATTTTAGCCAAAATCATTGATCAATTTTAACCAAAATAGGTCAAATTCATCTTTTTGGGTAGGTTTTGAAAATTTAATTTCTTCAAATTTTTTAAGTAAGTAAGTACCCTGTGAAACCGAGAAAATCCCATGCTTTTTTAAATGGAGATTTTTTTGTTTTGAGAGATCAAAAACATTTTCGGTTGCCATGGGAAAACTAAAGCCCATTGCAACTTTTCCCTTTGGAAATTTTCATACTACCATAAGGTCTACTTAACCCCCGAGTTTCAACAAAATCGGTGATAACCACCTCGGGTAGTCTCCTTGTTAGTTAAAAGATTTTTTGGATCCAAATTTGATAAAGATTATTTGATTGGATCCAATGTCCAAAATTGGATCAAGTTATTTTCGTAAGGGCTAGGCCTGTTCACGACACCGAAGGGGAGGAGCTCCTTTAAGTTGGACTCAAATTTTTCAAACGATTCAGTTGACCTTTAAGTCGCGTATTTTTCTCTTTATTTTATCATACGTAACTCCACGAAAAGCTATCGGTAATTATTTCAACAGACTGATACCGTTATAATTTAAATAATATTTCAACGCGATTGTGAAAAATGAAAATTTTTGCTACTAGCGCTCACTTTGATGACGACCCTGTATCTGAGCTTTTTGGAGATGCGAGCGTAGGCCACGCTGACGATGACGATGGGCAGGACGTATTGGAACAGCATGGTGAAGATCGAATAGAATCCACCGCCGTGTTTGATGGGCCATTTTTCGAGGCAGTAATCGACTTTCTCGGTGAGAATAATGAAAATCGTCAAGTCGTACGAGTCGATCGACTTGAACCAGAACATGGGTGAAGCCAGCAGCAGGGCGAACACCCAGATGCAAGTCAGGGTCAAAATTGCGTTCAGGGGCTTGCAACTTTCTTGAGTGGGATAAACTATGACCTTGTGGAATTCAAAGAATATAATTAACGTTGTAGAAGAGCCTACACGTAGCAACGGTTCTAATTTCACTGGCAATTAATTAAAGTTTTCGGGCGAGGTGAGATCTCTCAACACTGTTTGAAGGTGTTTTCCCACGAGTTTTTCGGTTTCCCATTTGATCGTGGGGTGGCGGAGTGGTTAGCACTTTCGCCTCGCAGCAAGAGGAGCCGGGTTCGATCCCAGCTTGTGGCACTGGGTGAAAACTCGGAACAACTCCTTCTGCGTTGAGTTTGCAAGTTCTCTCCCCACTGGTTTAAGGGGTTTTCCCCCGAGTTCTTCGGTTTCCCCTTCCATAAAAACTTGTCTAGGTTAACGGTAATAGTTAGTGTAGGGAGCTGTTGGCTCGATCTCGTGGCATGCAGGGCTTGCCACCACCCTCCTACGCATTGTAACCCGGCCACCTGAATTAAGGGCTTCAAAAGTCGCTTGGTGACTTAGGCCTAGGGTGGTGCCTTGGGTATTAGCCGAGCTGATTATTATTTATTTATTTATTTATACAAATTATTGCAGTACACACGATAATAGTGAGCATGAAGGGATTGGTACCACCCGCCTACGCGGTATAACCCAGCCACCCGAATTAAAACTCGCTGGCTAACTTGCTCATATCGCTGTACCTGGGCTATTAGCCTGGCTGGTTATTGGTTTATTAAATTAGGCTAGCATATGCTTTAAGAATTACTTAGAATTGGTCGAAGTTTTGACCAATGTAAACTGGAAACCGTTGCTTCATTTAATTACGAGTTTCTCTGTATAACTAATGTTGCCATTACTTTGTATCTATCGAGAGCGATGGCGGTAATGCTGATGGTGGAGACGAAGATAGAAGTGGCCTGCAGCCCGGCGACCAGTTTGCAAGTCAGGAGCCCCAGCGGCCAGAACTTGAGAACGATCTCCACCAGCGAGAAGGGCATCGTGAACAGACACAGTATCAGATCAGAGATGGCCAGGTTTATTATGAAGACGTTCCTATTCGTAAAGATTGTCATATTTAATTGGTTATAAGTACAAGTTAACTTGCTTTATTGCTTCCAATAGTTTAAAGCTATTTCACCAGCATCGCGTGGCAAAACCAGTCTCCTGTTGGAGCCTCTAGTTTTTATTTCTTAATTTTGATAACCGTTTCAAACATCTGCTCTTGGAATTTCTGGATCTGGTTATTATAGCTGGTACGCGAGGGTAACAAGCTGACTTTTTGAAATACCTGGCAGTCCTCATTTGGGGTTTCCTGGCCACGGCCAGACAGACGAGTCCGTTTCCGGTGGCCCCCGTCAGAATGAGCAGGACGTAGGCGACCAACAGGCTGATCAGAGCGGTGTCGTCAATGGTCTGGTTGTTCATGAACTCTCTGACTTTGGCCAAGATGATGGTCCGGTTCTCTTCGCGTGACATGTTTTGCAGTTGGGCCAAATTGAACTCCGATGCGTTGGCCGCTTCCATTTCCTTTACTGATATTTTCCAATGAATGGATGAACTACCTGATAGAATAAATAATTTATAATTAAACCAAGTGTCAGCTCATCAATGCTCAATAGCCTTGGAAACAAGTTGATTAATCTAAGGGTTAGATGATTATTAGTATTTTATTTTCATGGCAAGTTGGTTATTTTTGGATATTCGTTTAGTATGCATGGCCCCCAATAGATGGCAGTAGTATTGCTGGAATAAGAGCACCTTCCAGAATCGTTATTAGTTCCATATCGATATATATATATATATATATCGATCGCCCGACATTAAACGTAATTGAAAAGGGTGGAGGTGTAATTATAGCAACTAAAAAAGAACTAAAAACGATTAGACGGACAGACCTGGAAAAAATCAATGATTGCGTATGGATTTAAATTAAATTAACCCGGGATACTAATTTATTAATTGCAAATCATTACCTAACTTCATATTGCTCAAACGTTGAACTACTGAATTATATTGAAACTATCGGCGAAACCTTATCAGATTACAAGCACAGGTGCATCTTATTGGGCGATTTCAATTTACCAGGAATTGACTGGTCTACTTTCGACTGTAGTTCATGTTTGTCTGGAGTCAAGCCAAAAGCAATATCTTTGACAGAATTTGTCTCTACTAATCATTTAGTGCAACATAACTTAATACCAAATAAAAAATAAAAAAGGCAATGTTATAGATCTGGTCTTGTCTAACCACTATAATCTCAAAGTTCGTGACCTGGATAACCCTTTTGTTCCTGTAGATGACGCTCATCCGCCTTTAGAAGTTAATATGTCAATACCTAGAGCAAAAACTGAAGTAGCGAGCGTTTCTAAATTTAATTACAAGAAAGGTGACTATTATGGCCTTTATTCTCATCTAGAGTCTTTAAATTACTCAGAGATATATCAAGCTATTGACGTGAATGACGCGGTTATTAATCTTACTAACCATGTCCAAAATGGCATGAATTTATTTATTCCTAAAAAAGACAATGATACTTTAATAAATAAGTACCCTGCATGGTTTTCTTCGGAATTAAAAAAATGCCTACGTAGGAAGCGTTATTTCCACCGTAAGCACAAGAGAACTAAAAGCCTTCATGATTTTAGTATTTATAGAGAACTTAGACAAGAAGTAAAAACGCTTATAAATAGGGATCGGTTAGAACATGAAACTAATATTGTATATAAATTAAAATCGGAACCGCGTAATCTTTGGACGTATGCTAATAGCAGAATAAAGGGGAAAGACGGCAATATTATATTAGAGGAAAATGGGGAGTTCATAACTGATGCAAAAGAGGTCGCTGAAAAATTTAAAGAACAATTTACTAAATGCAATGAGCCGTCAAATCACCAAGAAGATATTTCATATCCTAACTCTATTCCCTTTTCAACCATATCCGTAAAGGAAGAAGATGTTAAAAACGCAATTAAAAAATTAAAAAATAAGCGTTCTACTGGGATTGACAGCGTACCAACTTTTATTATTAAAGGATGCTCTGATATATTTGCTCCAATCTTAAAATCTATCTTCCATTTGTTTATTAGAACTGGAAAGTATCCGAAATTATGGAAAAAATCTATTATTTGCCCAATTTTTAAGAAAGGATTTAGAGGGGACTCAATAAACTACAGGCCCATCTCACTTGTATGCATTTTCGGGAAAATATTTGAAACTGTCATTCATAGTTACCTATATAATTGGTTCAAACCAATGATGGTTGAATCACAACACGGATTCTGTGTCGGAAAATCAGTAGAAACCAATTTAACGGAGTTTATGGCATACACAGCAGAAAAATGTACTAAATAGGGGTCAAGTAGATTGAATTTTTCTCGATTTTTCAAAAGCTTTTGATTACATGAGTCACGGAATCCTTAAAAATAAACTTAAAGGTTACGGTATTAATGGACACATACATGTACTATAGTGAGTTGCAGGCTAAGAAAGACAAAATATGTAGTACAATTGGCGCAAGGATGCCTCAGATCGTTTCCGGTCATTCCACCGCGCGAAATTCGAATTTTGCTCTTTTTATCGTCTTTTAGCGCCATCTAGAGACCGAAATTGGAATCTTTTTTTTTTAATTTCATAAGGCATTCCTATAATTCTTAAATTTAAAATAGTATGTATAATTATTTATTTTTGTAAATTTATTTTTACGTCTTACCAGTTAAATCGGCAGTTTCTTTTAAAATAGTTACCACGCTTTCTGGGGGGTAATAATAATAATAATAATAATAATATTTACTTGTTAACAATAAACCTTTATCATGCTTTTTATAGTAACCTCTTGGGCTATTTAAAATATTTGGAGCTTCAATTATCGAACCTTCTTTAGCTGCATTCAGTAATTAAATTCATGACAACATGAAATTAAAAAATAGATTCCAATTTCGGTTCCTAGATGGCGCGAAAAAACGATGAAACTCACGAAATTTGAAATTGACCGTAAAGTGGTCAAATTTAAATTACGCGCGGTCGACTGGCCGGAAATGGTCTGAGGTATCCTTGCGCCGACTGTACTATATATTTTGTCTTTCTTAGCCTGCATCTGACTATAAATTGGACTACAAGCTACTTAAGCGATCGAACTAATATAATTAGATGCAATAATGTTTTAACAGATGTCGCTTTTGTATCAAATAGGGGCGTGCCGCAAGGGTCAGCACTTGGCCCTTTATTTTTTAATATATTTGTTAATGATATCTCAAGCACTTAAAGGCGTCGCTCTGTTTTAAAGCAATTTGCAGACGACTCTAAATTATTTAAGAAAATTACTTCTGTTTCTGACTGTAAAAATTTACAAGAGGGTATAAAATGCGTTGAAAATTGGAGTAGATATAACGAGATCCCTTTAAATAATGCAAAATCGGAATTTATATGTTTTACACGTAAAACAAACACAATACATTATCAATACAAAGTTAACAATGCGATAATTAACCGTGTCGATAATACTCGTGATCTAGGTGCAATTTTAGACAGCAAACTATTGTTTAATAAACATGTGGCTAAAACTAAAAAAGATAGTCTAAGGAAACTATATATAATACAATCTATTGCGAAATCTCTGAAATCGGGAAAAGTTTATAAAAAATTATATGGTGCTTTAGTACGTTCACGGTATGAATTGGGTATAATTGTTTGGGGAGGTTGTAGTGAATATTTAATCTGTGATATTGAAAGAATACAAAGAAAATGCGTTTATTTTTATAAATATTACTTTGATAAAAGAAATAATTCTAATTATGAAGAAACTTTGAAACGTTTAAAACTCGACTCTTTCTCTAGCCGTAAAGAATATATTGATATATTATTTTTATATAAAGTTTTAAATAATAAAATAAGTAGTGCAGAGATTTTGTCGAAAGTAAATTTAAAAGTTCCTTTTAAACTGCCAATTAAACCCAATTGAAAGAATTCAACAATTATACAATGAAAAGTTTAAGAATTTTGACATTTTCTATATTAAATGCAACAGAACTAAATTGTGGAATTTATTACGTGACTGTAAAATTAAAACGTAAATTCATAGAAATAAAGACGGGACCGAAAACGTAACGTATGTAAAAAAAGCTTTAAAGTTTTTAATTTATTATCTTACGACGTTAGTGTAACTTTGTATAAGAAGAGGAAATTAACTATTTTAAGTTTTAAATTGTATAAGTATAAGACAAAGAGCTCCTGTATATTTTAATTTTTTAGAATTTTTACACATTTTTTTTATCGTAGTTGTAATTTATTTCTTGGATGCAATCGTTTAATATTTCTATAAATGTTTTATGGTTAAGTTTTGTATGAATAATAATATGCGCTAAATATTAATTTGGGCAGGTTATAAAATATATTTTCGTGTATATATATATATATATATATAGGAGAACGCAGCTAGCCTTTAAACACGCTAACGCAATGTTGTGTACAAATTCCATTGGACGAGCCTTTACGCTGAACGTTTTACGGGCGGGGAGAAGACAATTTCCGGATTTGCCGCTTCCGACGGCAGCACGCGCTAAAGCGGCTAACCAATGAAAAACGTACACAAATGCGTTCTCCTTGTGTGGGGTGCTATGGCCGAAATTCAGTAGTACTAGTAGTTGTAATAGTCGTAGTAGTAGTAGTCTAATGGTGAGACAGAATTAGAGATGGCGCTAGCGCCGAGTGAATATAAATCTTTCTGCCTCTCCGCGCGCGAGAAGAAGAGCTTACACTCTCGGCCAAAGAGAGGTAATTAGTTTTTATTTCGGAACTCCCTCTGATCTCTGCTGGTTCTCTTATCCGCGTTGGTTTCTCAAAGCACTCGCGCGAAATCGCTATAGAAGGCAGTGTTGCCAGAAGTACGAAAACTATCGTCCCAGTCGATAATATTGAACCGATTTTCAATATATTCCGCGATGCCTTTAAATATAGATGACTGCACCTCTCTCCCGGTTAGGAGGCGCTGGCGATAGCTCGCCGTTGCTACCTTATTTCCAAAACCACGTATCTCAAAAAATCCGGTTTGAGTAAAAAGTAATGACAATTAACGCGTTCGCGTTTCACTATCTTATTTCTAAAACCAAGTATGTAAAATTCAGTTTGGGTAATGACAATTTAAATTTAAAAACGGTTGGGGCCCGTAACTTTGGGCCCTTGATTTCTCAGCACCCACTGAGGCGACAAACATGAACGATACGTCCATTAATGGGGCATGGAAAAGTCTCGGAGGTATGTTACCCGTTTGCGCCCTCAGGGGCCCATAATTTTGGGCCCTTGATTTATCGGCAACCGCTGAGCGAGGGCCTAACCACTGTCTGATGGCCTGTACACCTATTACGCGTACTCCACACTGACAAAGTTACAGACTCTAAAGATTACGGGTTAGGTCATTAGTACAGTCAAAGGTACGGGCTTGCACACCGATTACTCGGATCGAGATACCCATTGGGGCCCTCGGGGGCCCTTAAATTTAGGAAATTTATTTCTTGGAAAACGCTAAGACCACATATGTAAAGCTACGTTCACACTTACCCCTAAATTCGCTTCGTTTAGATAACTGGTTTTTAAAACCAACGTGAGAAATCGCTTCGTGTTTGTTCGGAAGCCACTCGTCCAAGTCAGTTCGCTTAGAATCGCTTTCAAAACGACAAGGCGGGGAAGTAAAATTGCTCGTATTTTCAAAAATAATGGGGATAAAATTCTAAACAATGTCAAATAATATTTCTATATGTATTTTAAACATGCTTAAATAATTGTTTTGGGATACATTTTAGTATTTTCAAAATTCTAGTCATAATTTGAAATGACGTTAAGCCTTGGCTATAAGCGAACCGGGGTGAAGCGATTTCGCACGTGTGAACCAAGAATTATCGTAGGCGGTCAAAACTGGCATTCAAACCGGCCTAAACTGGGTTTTAGGCTCTAGTGTGAACGTGGCTTTAGTGATACGTCAATTTGACGATCCATGAGGTATAAAATTTACCCGATAGCGATGCCCATTGTGGCTCTTGGGGGCCCATACATTTGGCCGATGTGGGACTAATATTAAGGCTTGGCCCACTTGTTTTACTTTAAAATCCTTTCATTCTCGCACGCCGTTATCGTGTAGGACAAGAAGAAATCACTTTGTTAGTAAATTGAATTTGCTTTGAAATTCTGAGGAATAAATTTCCCCACTTATACAGAAAGGCCAATCCGTCCGTTCCTGGAGGCGGCGTTTACGTCCGAGGGTCTTCGCGGAATCTTTTCAAACATCCGCCGCTAGCGCCGTGCATATTAATTAGGACACCGTCTAATTAAATCATTTCTATCGCTACGCGAGCGAACGTTGCAATTCTAGAGTTCCCTTTTAAATCCACCTTTCTTTAGTGGCTTCCCTCCTTATTTTGTTCAGATTTTATACGTTGCCCATAAGTCTATAATAATTCTCTCATAAGTATGACACTTCCTATTCTTCACGTTATAAATTTTTTTAACGCACACACACACCATACGTACCATAATCACTCGTAAGTATGCGTCTGTAAAATATTTGCATCGAACAATAATTTAATGAAACCGGTTTCACGCGGAACATACAATAGATGTTTTTATATTAAAATAAAATGAATAAAAAGTTTTAAAAAATAAATATATTGCTCTTACGTCACAAAACACGGCTTTATTAGTATATTCATGGCATGCACGTTTTGCAGGCACTCTTCGAAAACCTATATTCCTCTGGCGTCTGTAGCACCTTGAATAAATTATATTAGTTCCTACCTGGACATATCACTCTATAGTTCCGCGTGCAATTGCTAAGTGTTTGTTGTTAAGAAACTGTTAAAACTATGTGGAATGTTAAAAATAAGAATTAAAAGTTTCAAAACTAAATGTTAAAAAGATAAAAATTAAAGGTTATCTTAAAAAGTATTTTGTAATTTTAAACTTGTTTTTCTGTCGATAATGGTGTATTCGTAGACGTTTTCGTGTTCGACCAGCCCTTGTAATGGCTGCCAAATGAGACCGGGGACCCCGCATTGTTCGCGGATGCTCCTAATTTCTAGAAGGCCCAAGACACGTGTTAATACTCTCTTGGGGGAGCGGGTTTAAACGTGAAGCGGTGCTGCGTTTATACCAAATATAATTAATAAAAATTGTATCCGGACACGAAGAAATGATCCCACGCTACAACCTAAGATAAATCCGGGTACACGTTTGGCTTTCACTATTGGGGCCAACGTTAAACTTAAAATCTTAATTAAAACTTTGTCTAGGGGTATGGTTAAATATTAGAAAGGTCAAAAGGTTGCCAATGAAAGTTTGATTTTATGACACTTGTAAAATAAACTACAAAACTAAGCTAATACTACGGTGCACCTAGATTATTAACTACTTGTGACTTACTACTAAAAACTAAAACGTATACATGTAACAAACCCGTTAAGCGGGTTGAACTAATTATTTATAACAAAACTACAACGCACTCTCGTTAGGCGTGATGCGCTGACGAAGAGTTCCGTTAGGAATATAGTTTCCTTTTGTTTGTCTTTAAACAATTATATACTCAAATTTTGAAGATTGCTGCTGTACACGAACCAGTTGAAGCCTCTATGATACTCTAATTATCGTGCTGGGGCGTTGCGCCGCACCATGATGGCCGTTGGTGAAATGATGGAGGTATGGCGGCGGAGACGACGGCTTTACTTGAGCTCTGGTAGAGTCTACTGCCTCTTTAAACTCCTCCAAACCCCTCTCTCTTTCGAGTTTCATTTCATTCGTGGTTTAACGAAAATAGTTTTACTTTTCTTCTCAATCAAAATCACAACCGGGCTTAATCATTATTTTTCAAAACACGAGCCCGTTTTTAAAAAGCGCGCGCCTCGATCGAGAAACTTCAAATCTCTGCGCGAGTCTATTTTTTAATCCTCGAACATCTTTCAAAAGTTTTCCATACATATATTACTAACAATTTTGTTGCTAAGGGAAAGAGAGCTCTAAAATTTCCAAATTTGTCGAACAATAGATAAATACAAATTAAACTGAAAACATTGGCAAACTTTTATTTACAGTAAAATTAAATTAACGAAGGTGGGCTAAGGGAGATAAAATGGAATTCGTGAAAGCCAAAACTAGAGGGAAATATGCCACGGCCGAGCGAGAATCGGCACTTCATTCAATGAAAAAGAACCGCTGTATATTGGAGAATACTAAAGCATTCGCTTTTCGGACGCCAAAGCGTTCACTTTGTAAAGGTCCTCAAAAATAAAGCTATTTTTATCGGTTTTAAATAGACTCTGTTTCACTAGTTATTCCACCAATTCGATCAAACGATAGTTAGTGGATTGTTTCAGTCCGATTCGCTAAAATCAAACGCTCTCCTAAAATTAAAATTGTTACGGGAAGAAATAAACCGAAATTCTTCATTTGCTACGGATTCTGCCTTGTAGAAGGTTACTTGTTACGGGAGTTTCGGAAATTCTCCGCAACGCTGCTGTCGCAAAAACCATTTGCTGGTCAGGTTTTTTTTCAGTTATATATCCAGATAGGAACTACTAATATTAATCCAAAGTAACGTGCTCGAAGACTTGTAAAAGTAAGATGCTGTGACGTAAGAGGCAACATGTTCTATTTTTTACCAAAAGTAGCTTAAGACTTTTGTTTTTACTTTTTATTCATTTTATTTCATAGAAACATCCGTAAATGAAAAAATTGTTATATCCTTTCCGCTATTAAAAACGTTACCATGGAAACCTAATCTCGTGATCGCGAGGAATTCCGTTTCCCATCTATTGTGGTTGGAAGTGACGTAATTAGCGTCATATCCCATGAACCAGGTTTCATTAAAGAAAAGCATACTCATGAGTGATTATTACCTCTCCGAGGGGACTTTGTACCCTAGGAGGGGTTATACAACCACCTGTCCGTCTGTCTGTCAGGCCTGCGAACGCATTTTCGATGCAAAGGGTAATCACTGCGTACGCAGTTTCTTAGAATCAGGGAAAAGGTTTTTCCAAAAGCGCCCTCTTTTTGTCATTGGGTGTAGTATAATTTTTTAATCGGTCGGGATTCGAACCCGAGCCCTCTTGAACGACAGGTGAGCGTTCTACCGCAGAACCACGGATACAGTTACGCTTCACTGAAAATTAAAAACTCTTCCGAGGAGAGGTATATTTTGGCTTGCCAGCTTGTGTTACATATAGCATAGCGCCGATTTGATTTGGGTCGGCGGCGGCGTTTCTCTAAATTCACCCGGCTAACCGATTTTTCAAAAATTCTAGGCGGCGTTGGTTTTTTTCGGCGGCGGCGCCGTTAAGGGGCAGAAGTTTCTTCTCTATTTTTACAAATTTCAAAAAAAAATCTAAATATTTTTGAAGAAAATAAAAATAAAATTACGTAGAAAATCTAAAACAATTCGGCGGTGGGATCAAAATTTATCGGCGGTGGTGTCGGCGGCGCACCGAAAAGTAAATTAAGCATAAGTAACACAATAACAATGAGTATGACAATTAACGAGATTTACAACCAAACTGATTTTTATAGTTATTGCGTAATCAAGATGTTTTCTCAGCACAGAGCCCTCTAGTGTCCAAAATATGCGAGACTTCCGCTAAGCCGAAATATATCTGGTTTCCGATAGATAGGCGGAACATTAGGCTAAAATGATAAAAATTAAAAAAGTTTTTCTCGGCGCCACGAGCTCATGGTTTTTTATCACGCGTGATTCGCACGCGGGCTTCGAAACAAAGCCAAAGCCCCTCGCGACTCCAGAACGTGCTCTCCGATATTAGTCTTAAATTTTTATCGAAAAGTAGTCATCCAAAACGGTAAGTCGCGAGTCCAAGTCACAGCTTGAAGAGAGTATCAGTGCCGAAAAAAGGTTCGGTTAGCCTACTTAGAGGGAGTTGATCCTCTCTCATACCTCCTCTTTTTATTTTTCATTTTTTTTGTGATGTGATGATGCTCTCGGAATGTTATTCCACGCGTGCGTCTAGATGGCGCTGTAATAAAGGTTAAAGCCTTGGTAAAGTGACCGAAATAGAGCGCAATTTTCTCGCCTAAGTCGATGGCTTATTTTGCGCCTCTTGTACGCTTGTGTTTTTTTAATATCTCGCTGTTTCTCTTTACGATGTATAATTTCCGTTTACGCCGCTGCGGCTGTGTTTAGACTTCGGGGAATTCCTCGAGACACGTGTCCAAATATTCCCCATCGCGCTCATTTGCGGCTTTCGACATGGAAGACGCAAAAACAAAAAAAGACACTTAAAATGATTGACTCGAGTTTACGTCTACGCTCGCGTTTATCGCGGAAGCTTTCAATGTCCGCCTTTTCGCGTCTCAATTTCCTCCCTTTTATTGACTTCTATTGCCATTTTTAAAAGCCCTTTAAACCTCGTTGACATCTGAAATATTATCTACGAGCGAACTCGGCGCTTCGAGATAAAGATGTGGAGGAATCTCCTTCGAAAGCTAAACTTTTCTGGAGACCAAGGCCTATTGAAAATTAAATCGCTTTCATCATGAAAACGGACGCCTACTTCGGAGAAATAATTATCAATAGAGTGCTTTCAATTTGAAACTCATGACGTCACCAATGTTATTCGCCTGTTGAGAACAACCTGCAACAGTCATCGTGGCCACGGTGAACACTACAGCTGTGACGTTTTAAAAAACGTATCAAACGAAAGCGCTTTACAGGTGATTCCGAAAAAGATCGGTGGTCACATGATTTTATTACTTTCTGTCGTATGGTTATTGTATTTAGGCACTTTTTTTTTTAAATCGCGCGAGCCACAATCTACTATTATATCAAGAGCACGTGCCCAAATAATTACTCTTTTTTATACGTATTTTTCGATATTATATTTCAGAATAGGCGCTAGCACAAATTATTCATGTCTTATTCAACTTGTTAAAATGTTCCACGCGCTCTTTAATATTTCAGCGTAAAAGGCTCGCGCATTTTTTTTTATTTCATGGAGCACGCGCAAAATCGCTCGAGCCCGTTTACGCTAAAATATCAAGACGCGCGTGGAACGTTTTAACAAGTTGAATAAGACATAAATAGAATTTATGCTAGCGTCTATTACCAATTATTCAATCGGAACTTAAATACGACTATTAAAAATACTAGCTTCGTTTTTGATGTTACTTTTTTTTTCAAATTTGAGATTAGAGACGCGTTATCACTGGTAGCTATCGCCATCAACGTAACTTGGTAGTCATTCTACCTACCAACAAAGATAACCTAAAGATGCTGGTCCTTAGTAGCTGAAGTAGTGTTTCGTCTAAGCATACGCCTTGAGCCGTCTTAAATGGACACAGTATCGTTTGAATCTCAGTAATTTCCCGAATTTGATTGGTCGCATCTGCTATCACGAGGAGATGACACTTCAAATGATTCCGTAGTCCTTCAAGGTATTTTGAAAATTTCCTATTTTCTACATCAAGACATCGTAATACGAAAACGGGGTAGAAGAATATATTAATAGTAATAAGTATGTTAACTACCAAAAATTATCATCGATCTGATTGCTCAATCAAGGTTTAGTTCTCAGCACAAACCTGCCTAGGGTCAAAATATGCTCAAGGCTAAATATATTACTACCAAGAACTATAATATTCTACAAATTCAAGTCAGAGATCGACCTACGTTATTAGGAATCCCCTGGCACGTTTCCCAACTAGGAGGGCTATATTTTAACGACGCGATCAGAACCCAGGGCCAGCAGAAACTCCAGCCATACAGCCTCTACTCTAGGGATAAGGGTTTAGTTGGTTAAATATTATTTATGCTCATTTAATATTATGTGTCTTTTAGTTACGTCTAAAGTAATTTTAACACTGTCAATAAAAATCTTATTTTCAGTAGGCCTATGTTATACTTTTGAAATTAAAAGTTTTGGTTTGATTATTGTGTAGTTGAATTTAGACAACGGACATACAAAGGCTGACCGTTGGGGATGTAAAGGCTTTAAGAAATAATTTAGCCCAGGGCCGGCCTGGACGCGATGACTTGTAATAATTTTGAAATTAGCTTAAACTTGCGCAAAATGATAATTTTATAATATAAGGACACAACGTAATGGTCTGGTGCACAATAGACCATTCTATAAAATACTACTTATGTGCTTATTTACTTTTGTGTATAGGGAGGAAGAACGTTTGACCCGATTTTCCATGAACCAGGGAGGCTCAAGAAAGTATTATCTGGCAAACCTGCCAACCTAGTTGCAGAGAGGGTGCTAGTTGTCTGGATAAATAATGGAGATTTGATCAAAATCTTACTCATTTAACGGTTATAATTTTATAAAAACCATTATAAATAGTTAAACTAAAATTAAAATCAACGACGGATACTTCATACAACCATGAAGTATCCGTCGTTGATTTTAATTTTAGTTTATACATCGAGACCATGGTCACAAAATTTAATTTATACGATTATAAATAGATAATTAACTATATGTCATTAATTTTGTAAATAGTTCAGTTATGGACTTACTATATTTTGAAATATACTATCTTAACGTAGGCTACCTTAGCTTTATTTTAAAAATCAACTTTATGGGTGACGCATCAGAAAATACCAATCAAATAGGAAGGAGCATAAGTAAAATTTTAAACCAAGGAATAATTAAGTCCTACTGAAGTAGCGCTATGTTGTCTTTGAGAAACTGTTTGGCCTGTTTAGCCAGGAATTTATAGAAAGGTCTATTAAAGGTTTATTGATAAAAAAATGACCCAGGTTCCGGTAACCTTCATGGTACCATTGTCAAGAGTGGAACTCGATTTACGGCTATGGGGGTTTAAATACAATAAGAAATGTGTCGTGACAATTAAAAAATAATTAATGATAATAAAATAAATGGGGGTATTAAAAGAGGTATTTTTCCAATTGTTTACAAAATCGATTCCAAGCCCTAAATTTTCATTAACTGATTTTTTTGCTGTTTCTTTGTTTCTCATTCACGAGAGGCGACTCTCTGATCTGGAAGTTTTCATGAAGTTCCTTATGAACATTTTGAGCATTTAAATGATTTAATGAATATTCTGGGAATTAAAAAAAGCTAATTAAATCGAAAATTACATCCAAAATTTGTTATAATACAAAGGTTTACAACGCCAAATTTTGGTGACTCTTGACTGTAGAAAACCTTGCCGTTGCCTAGGCAAACGTGGTCCAGAGTCCAGAGAACCAAGTGACCAGAATTGGCGAGCCAAAATGCCAGAAATAAAGTGAAGCAATTTCACGCGCTCGGGCCTTTATAATAACGGAGGCAAAGGTCAGTGTCGAAAAAAAGTACGATCAGACAATTTGCATTGAAACAATAGGAAGTGTCATACTTATTGTGAATACGTTATTCTGATTGTACATCTTAAGGTATTCGTTATATCCCGTATGATGTCTCCATTCGAACATTCTAATTAAACTTACTGTTAAAAAAATGTCCGCTGTCTAGTAGATTCGCCGTTTCCCTGAGACGCTCCCGTGACCTAATTAAAACCTTAAGTCTATAATATTTTTCATAAGTGTGTCACTTTGGGGAATATTTTACTGAGAGCTAGTAACGCAGTGACGTCATCACAAGAAGAAAATCTCCCCCTAGCGAGGCGCTGTCAAAGTATACGTGTGCAGTCTGTCTTGTGAATAGCTCGCAGTAAAACTTTTGCATGTGAAGAATAGGAAGTTTCACACTTATCACACTTATGTAACGATGTACACTTATGTTAAAACCTATTCATTTTGTTGGTAATAACATGAGTCGATAAATACTTCTATAAGTGTGACAGTTAGTCGTAATAATTCCCAATAAGTATGTATGAAAGTGACCCAAAAAAGGATACCCAAAAAGATAAGCGCCACTAGCGTGAGAAATACAAAACTTAAAACGTATATTTTCACTGTTCCTGCACGAGACTTGACAAGCCTAAAGTGCACTGGAATTATGTGGTCATTCTAGAAATAGTTATCAGTGAAACCTCGGAACAACTCCTTCCGCGTTGAGTTTGCAAGTTCTCTCCCCACTGGTTTAAGGGGTTTTCCCCCGAGTTCTTCGGTTTCCCCTTCCATAAAAACTTGTCGAGGTTAACGGTAATAGTGAGTGTAGGGAGTTGTTGGCTCGGTCTCGTGGCATGCAGGGCTTGCCACCACCCTCCTACGCAGTATAACCCGGCCACCTGAATTAATGGCTTCAAAAGTCGCTTGATGACTTAGGCCTAAGGTGGTGCCTTGGGTATTAGCCTAGCTGATTATTATTATTATTATTATTACCTTAACACGTGCAAGATAGAGAACTGACACACTGATGTGATATATAATAATGAAATGAAAACCACAGAATAGCCGAAACAACTGTAATAGTTAGTGTAGGGAGCTGTTGGCTCGCGTGGCTTGCAGGGCTTGTCACCACCCTCCTACGCATTGCAACCCGGCCACCTGAATTAAAGGCTTTAAAAGTCGCTTGATGACTTAGGCCTATTGTGGTGCCTTGAGAAATTAGCCTAGCTGAATATTATTATTACCTTTCAAAACGCGACTAAATTGCTGGGCCTTTTAAAATTAGTCAAAAGAATCTCAAAGCCCCTCAATAAAGTGATCGTAGTGCCTAATAACCATACGTAACATAATCACTCATAAGTATGCCAGAAACGTTGTTTCGTTAGATAAGTCACTAGTGACGAAATTTGCCAGTTTCAATAACATTACCGGCATCTATCGGTTTAAAAAACTTCCACTGATTAAAATTAGTCTCGCGCAAAAGTATCATCCTGGCTAATTGCGAGAAAATCGAAGCACGCGTCAAAACTATTGAAGCTGGCTCCACTTGCGGTATTTGGAAATACCTTTACATTATTGAAACTGGCGAATTGGGTCATCCATTTTATAGATGGGAAACGGAAATTAGTTAAGCGGATTTTCTGGCTTTGGCAATAGATTAGCTCGCGCCTTGCGATCCCAAGAATTTGGTTTCCATGTTAACGTTTTAAATAGCACAAGGAACATAGTTTTCGTACGGGGGCCCGACCCCGAAAAGCCCCGACATTTTCCCCCGACCCCGACCCCGGTACCGAAGATAAAAAATGAAGTCGGGAGTGTTATGTTTCGGGGTTAATTTTCGGGAATTTATGTTTGAAGTTTGAACTTTGGATTTGGAAAAAAGCTTATTATATAAATTTATAAATACTATAGAATTTTTTATAGTATCATTTTTTACTATAAACCATCTTCCACGAAATTAATTGGTTTTTTATTTATAAATAAGCCAGTATTATTTTTTTCGGCGGTAGCCTTACCTGATCCAAAATATTTTTTTTGGGGATAGCTTAACCCCGACCCCGACTTAATTTTGACTCCGTACGAACATTAAAGGAACATAAGCATTTTCCATTCACGATCCACTAGGTTCATGTAAATGTTATACAAAGCAATTCTTGTAATTATGTTACGTACATGTATGTTATAATCGATCACTATTATAGAAGAAGAATACGATAGAGCGCAACATAAATCAAACATAAAATTGTTTGTTACCATACGTTAACTTAAATTGCTAAGCTTTGAAATAAATGCCCGTAACGCTTTCGTAATTGTAATACCACTTAGTCTCGTGTCTATATGTGGATCAACAAATTTCACATTTATGTCCCGAGGTTTATTTTGGTGCTACGTCTCCCGTTGAAACGTTTTGCTTTCAATTATAAATTTATGTAACTATGACCTCTGAAATTTATGAATTGATCATACAAGTTCGTTAGGGTAAAAATAAAATAATTAAAATCAACCGCTTTCGGTTCTTTAGTTTCTAGATTTTAGCTTGGCAATGCTGTTTCTCAGTAATAATATATAACACCAGGAAATTTTTACTTGAATTTGCGGATTTTTTAATTATTCAACTGGATTTGTGAATTTTTCTCTTGTATTTTATGGATTTGTGAATTTTTCTCTTGGATTTTATGGATTTGTTAATTTTTCTCTTGGATTTTATGGATTTGTGAATTTTTCTCTTGGATTTTATGGATTTGTGAATTTTTCTCTTGGATTTTATGGATTTGTGAATTTTTCTCTTGGATTTGTGGATTTGTCAAAAATCCAACAGTATTTTTATTTAATATCAATAAATATAGGATTTTTCCATGTTAGTTTTATTTTTCTGTGTATTTTTAGGTACGAGTACTGGATGAATGTGCATTGAAGTTTGATGGATCGCCATAGTTAAAACAGCCTTAGCGTTCCTCCAATGGGATTACTAGCGTTTTCATTTTGCCATCATCTAAGCTATTTCAACTCAAAATAAATGAAACTAAAACATTTGGTTTGTTTAGACGACTACTGCCCCTAAATATTTGTTTACCTGCTATACAAATCAATTCAAACGTCTATGGAATAGTAAACCGATTTACAAATCGCCCGTAGGAAAATAAACTTTGAAAAGTTAAATTTGAATACCGTTATGCGGGAAGGGAATAAATACAATGTATTAAAGAAGCAACTTTTAAGACTATTATGTTACGTAATAACTATAAAACTTAGGAAAAATTCTGAAAAAAAAACACGAAAAAATATTTGTCGACGTTTTTAGATAATTTAAAAATTCCGTGTTTGGCGCCATCTAGTAAAACTTTGAATACCTAAAAATTGGCCTTTAATGGCGTTACCCCCGCGAGAGGATATTCTTATTTCGCGGGATGTGTATCGGTGGTAAAAGACACTGAAGAGTCGCCTCTAGATGGGAAATGGTTGATTTCCAAACGTTGAGCACGTTCCCGAAAAAGTTTTTAGCCCAAGTTCTGTTCGCGTCCGCCCACTTACAAGCCCATCCGGACCACTTTATTCGACTACCAGTAACTTCCCCTTCCTTCGCCGGTCGCGTGTACCTATTCAAGTTCTCCGAGAGACCATGACGGCAAACAAAATTGAAAGTCTGACCAACTACTCTGAGAAGAGACCACTTTCCCTTGACCGCAATGTGGACTATTTTTTCTAAGGTTTTTTTTCTTACTCCGGGGTAAATGGTGGATGAAAAATATTGGACATCTCTGGAAGTTGTTTTCCTCGGCCTCGCAACCCGCAGCCTTTGCCCCCATATTTGTAAAGAGCGCCGGAGAATGTCCCTTTTTTGACAGAAAGAATAGATGCTTTTAAGCAGCCGCCCGTGTTATATTGATTGATATCGAAGATACATCGAACGCGACGGCTCCAAACAACAGGTTAAAGCACACTGACGCGATAAAATACGCCTACCAATACTCCATTCTACTCGCGAAATAAAAAATTGTTCTTTATCATCTGAAATACGACATCTACTGGGCATTCGCTAGGTATTGTAGGTATCAACATTTTCGCGATTTCTGTCTGCTTAGCTCAGACCGTTTAAATCGTCTGCTACGTTTTTAAGAAAGGCTTAATAAGTTTAGATACATTTTACGATTTATAAACATGATGGAGAGACTAAACAGGTAATTAAGAAAAAATATATTCGCTTATACTTTGAAATAATAATGGATTAGTAGAATTCAATCAGCTCCTCATGATTTCAAAAGTAAATTTACAAAACTGGATTTCTTCACCTACTAGTAAAATCTGCGGATACCATTTCAACTAAATGGCGAGAATTTCAGGGCTACCAGACGTACGATTGTTATTCTATCAATGGAATCGACGCGGTGTTTTCATCCAAAATCAACAGTCAAGAAAAGCTCGATATTATCCAGCGTTTAAAAGAAAATAATATATGAAAAAAATATCGATTGGATTATGAAGTTCTCGCGAACGAACTTGGCGTTACGTGTAACGACGGCGAGGAATCTCCTGCGATTAATTTTCCCTTTCGGCCAAGGCCTATGGAAAATCAAAACGCAAAAAAAAGTAAAAAATAAAGCTTACTTATAGAAGAATTAATGATGTATTATCGAATTGAAGTATAAAACTGACGATTACAAACCCTCGTTTCGTAATTGAAGGTACTCATTTTGAAATTTGAGCTTAAAAATGCATTTTCACTGGTTTTCAGTAACACCAATTTGCGAAAATTAAATTTCCCTTTCAGGGTGTTAAAATTTTCCTTTTCAGACCAAACTATCCCTCGTTTTTCTTAAACCCTAGAAACGCGATATTTACGTAAAACTTTACTTTGGTAACCTTGTTTACTTAATAGTTATCCCTGTATAGACCCTAATGTAGAAACATCTACTTTCTCAATATATCTCTAATATTGTTTGCTATTTCAGTTTTTAGTTTAGTCCTTTCATGAAGGTTTACAGATTCTATAAACCTCTCGACCTGAATATGAAGTTCACACACACGCCGCAAAACGAACAGGTAAGCAATCCGGGGCCGCTGAATAATCTCGAAAATTATTAGTCTCGAATATGAATAACACCGAAATATTGTACAAAGTGTACTAGTCTCGAATCTGAATAGTCTCGAACATGAATAACCATTAAACTGATTAGCGTCGAAACTGACTAGTCTCGAAAGCTCAATGTGCGCTACTGGAACAGACTTGAAACTGAACACACTCGAATCGGAATAGTTTCGAAACTGATTTCACTCGAATCGGAATATCTACCCGGATTTTTTAGGTAATGATAATCAAAAAAACGTTTTATGAAGGATAGGTCATGCTTATTTTCTTCTTCTTGTTCTTCCTACACGTTTTCTTGCCATTTTCTGGTGCTTGCTTAACCTCTCTATTATCTATTATCAAATCGGAACGTTAAATTGATTATTATAAAAAAACCTCGCTTCGATGCCAAAGGCACTTCATTTGAAATTGGAGAGCAAAAACGCGTTATATCTAATTTATCACCCGTCAACGTAACCTGACAGCCATTCTGCCTACTAAAACGGATAAACTTCAAACTCAAGTCTAGTTTTTTTTTTCCATAAAGTCGAAGTTTGAAGCGGCTTTATGCCCGATGTAGCTTTTCGAAGTTGACGCTCGCCGCGGAAGCGTATAGTTGACGAGTGAAAATAGACCGTATACTCTTTATATTGGTTTCATTTTAGTTTGCGAGAACGAAAGACTTAACTTAAATTTCCATTTAGTTCACATTTTTTAAAGATTTTTTAGCCATTTTTATACACTTTCCTTAAACGTCTTTTCGGGAAACTGGGGGTCCTTTTTTATGGCAACAGATGCGGAGCGTTTTCATCGAGAAAAAGCGAAAGCGGTCGAATTTTGAGGGCCATAGTCTTTTGCTTAACGTATATAAAGTGTGCCGAAAAACTCTTTGACGGCGAACGCCACTTATTCGAGATTTATGTCAAGTGCACTAACCGTTCCTATAGTGGGGAAAAAACGCCAAAAATTCGATAGTCTAAAACTAACGAAACTTGGAAGAGTCCCTTCGGTGAACATTTTTTTTCCATAACTCATCCGGCTTATACGCATTGTAGGTCTGGGTACGATTTTAATTAAGTTCCGTGTACGAAAAAGAAGATTGCCTTTCGCGTCTTAGCCAGAACCTATTTAAGCCATCAATATTCAACTGGAATACCCTAGGTCACCTCCGGCGACGCGTGGGGCGGAGCCAATTTATAGTGACGTAGTCGAAGTAGAACTCGGATGTTATTCATAAGCAGGCCCGGACTGGCCACGTCGGCTGGTCGGTGATCGCCGAGGGCCCCAAATTGCTTATAATAAATTTTTCCTAAAGGTCCTTTAGACGCGTTTGACGTTTCAAATTAATGTGCACGTAGAATCTAGTACATTTTAAACGTTATATGTTGTCCTATAAATAACCATTTAAATTTTTCTTCCATACCCCCACACCGCCCCGTAAGGGGGCCCCTCTTTAAACTCTATAGCCGAGGTCCCCCCAAGGAATCAGTCCGAGCCTGTTTATAATCAGTCGAAGCGTTAGTTATTAAAATGGCGCTTTATGGTTAGGTTTTCTTTTTCCAGTATTTATCATGAATCTATTAGTATAGTTATTATTATAAAAAATTATAACAGATCATTTATTATTTAATAATAATAATAAAACAAACACTGACTCAGGTTTTCTTCGAAAAGAATCACCGAGGCTTAGCCTTTCAGATGTAGTTACTATGTTTAATTTGTTAAAACCCTCACAGGCACTCGATAGAATCGCTTCCAAAAGATCGGAGTTACATTCCTTCATTTTGTATTTTTATTCTTGAAATATTTATAACTGTAAACTTTATTTTTAACAAAATAACGCGAACCATCCGTAAGAAATCATTAAGTATCGCCGCCTACCGACTGACTTTTAAATTGAATATATGAAAGCTGTCTGTTCTTTCAAAATTATCTCTGCGCAACAGCTGAAAGCTCAACCGAAAAACATAGAAATTCATAAGCCGTCTGCTATTTCATATTTAGTTGACGGATATTAAGCCAGATGGCGCTATATTTCCGAATTCGTTCTTATTGGCTTAAAAAAGTAAATCACTCGTGTGGCGCGACAATAGGCTCCGCCCCACGTTCTCTCGGAGTATACTGTGGCTAATGATAGAGTTGAATATTCATGGGTTAAATAGATTCCTGCCAGAACCCAAATTTAATGGCTTTTTAGGCTATCGAGGTAGGGATCCGCGTTGGATTATGTACCGCGCCCCTGGCATAAAAGTATGTTTCATCTGAGCGTGACAGTTTCGTATCGTGGGCGGGTTCATTTATTACTGAAACCATTTCTAGAATTTCATTAGTCGTGGGAAATATTTTTAATAATTTTTTTAAATTTACATTAAAATTTCGAGTATGATCACGCGTTTTTGGTGGAAGTCATTATGACTAATGCACAATCTTTGCCTCGTAATCAGAGTTTTTAAGGTGCCTATTGGCCTGAATTTGACGTCAATTAAACGTATAGCTATCAGCAATTCGACTAGCTGCCACTCACTATGGAACAAATAATTATCGATTTATGTAAATACCTTGCTAAATTGTTACATAACGTGATACGTACGGCACGTCTTTGGTAAAGCTTCCAGTACAGCCTTTGCTGACAGTGCTTTCAGAACAATATCGAAGTAGCACCAACCGGAACAATAGACCTTTCCATAAAATGTTCGTTACGTTAAGAGAGGGAAGGAAAACTGTTTTTGCCAGGATGATTTAGATCAACGATATATATATTATAACAAAAACAGTTCTTCGAACTGAAAAAACAGTTTAGAGCTCGTTAAATGTGCAGCCTTAAAGGGACATATATTATTTTTATTGTTGATTAATATGTCAAATTCATTTAAAGTATTAAAAAATATTCCTGTGAACAACAGAATGACGTCATTCCGCCTTTCAAATCACAGTCCACTGCTCCTCCAATTTTTAACACCAAATCTTTGATCCAATTTTGCCCACAAAGGTATCCATATTTATATTTATTTTCTTCCATACGCATTTAAGATAAAAATTTTAAAATGTATTATTATTATTATGTATTATTTATTTATTGCAGTAATCTGCCAATATACGCGCAGCAGAGGTGGAAATGGGGGGAAAAGATGAGCTCTAAATATACTCCGCGGGCGCGGAGTATTATTACTCATTGTTTTTACCAATCGCTCGACTCTGGAGCTCGGTATGTCGTCTGCTACCGAGTATTAACAAAACACGGCGGATTACAATGAATCCAAGTTATATTGTTAAATTTGTTATATCAAATGTTTAAAGTATAAACGTATTACGTTTACTTAACTAGTCATAAAAGGAGAGGGTATAAATATTAAAAATATGAAAATTTAGTACCGTTTCGATGATGTTTTAGTGTTATAGAGTTTATAGCCTTGTGAACTAAGGCTTAACATTTCATTGACAGCCACAGTAGCGTATCAGGTAAAGATTGTTGTTTATCTTAAAATACTACTAATAAATATTTAAGAATTAACAATACTTTCACAGAGTTGAGTTTGAGTATTGCAATAATAATTCGTTTAATTAGTATCGAAAAGAAAT
Organism: Leiobunum rupestre; assembly: GCF_980474605.1. NCBI lineage: Eukaryota > Metazoa > Arthropoda > Arachnida > Opiliones > Sclerosomatidae > Leiobunum > Leiobunum rupestre. Next base: position 68,800,805 of record NC_143387.1, read on the forward strand.
TAAATCAGTTTGAACTCTAAAGTCACCAAGCCTAACCCGAGCTCCGAGTAAAATGTTTGGGGAAATCTTACCCGAAAATGCAAAAAGTACAGCCAACTTATTGTTTAGTTTTAGCGAAATAGGTGGTGGGTGACGTAGAAATATTTTATGGAAAAGCCAATTTCGAGAAAACCCTCATATAGCTGCTCTCTTGTTAAAAATTTGAAGCCGAGGCCTAGCGAAATTTAAAACCTTTCAGAATGAAAACTAACGCTTACTTTGGCCAAATTTTGCGTTCAGTTTGTCAAACCTAGGCAGAGGCGGCGATCGGAAAATATTTCTGTGGGGGCCCGGGCCATTATTTTTTCATCCAAAAATGCATATACTTAAATCTGAAGCAAGAAAATGTACAGCTCTAAATTTCTATATATTTTTAAAAGTGTTCTTTATAATATCTCATCCGGCATGGATTACATTGATAATAAAAGTTAAGTCGATATCTTTAGAAAAATATCTGTGTATATGTCTAGATAATTAAGCCCTTCTTGGCCACAAGGTATTTTAGGTAAAATAGGGTACACGACGGGGCGATTTTCTGTTTGAACGAATCTATCGAAATAAATTTTACGGTTACATCATCTTAATGCTACTCGTATCTGCAATCTCAAAATAACTTCTGTCAAAAGACTGAATTCGGACCCAAATAAAGGCAGTGAGATTATAAATTTTACCCTGGTTGCTATTTTTCCCCAATTTAATTTCTGTGGGGGCTCTGCCCTCGTTAGTTTTTCCCTGTGGGGGTTCGAGCCCCAGAGCCCCCACGGGATCGCCGTCACTGAACCTAGGAGCAACAAACACAAGTAGAACGCAGCTATAGCCTTTAAACATACTAACGCAGTGTTGTGTACAAATTTAATTGGATGAGCCATTACGCTGAACGTTTTACGGGTGGGGGGGAAGACAATTTCCGAATTTTCCCCTTCCGACGGCAGCAGGCGCTATTAAAGCGTCTAACCCATGAAAAATGTACGCGAGAAAATCCACGACTTTTGACGGGTTGCGTTCTCCTTGCGTGAGGTGCTGTGTTTGTGGCTCCTAGGTCAAACCAAGAATGTATTTATTTGTAGTTAGGGAGAATGGCTTTGTTACGACGACCCGCGGGAATCGTGGCCTAATTTTCTGTCAACACGTGTAGGGGGAAGGAAAAACGTCACCGGCGTGTGCTCCAATCGCGTCGGAAGACGTCAGATTGAGAGAACCAATGAGATACCGGGGAAATTTGAAGGGGGCGGAGCTTACTATTCGAGCATGAGGGAGATTGGAAGCGACGATGAAAGTCGCCTCAGCATTGTCATTCTCCCAAACAGAAATAAATACATTTTCGGTCAACATTGCTATCATTCGTACAGCTCTACGGACTAAAATGTCGAGTATTTTTGACATGACCATTTTGGATGTTAACCGTTATCGTAGATGTGAAGAAATATAAGCCCACAAACTCGTAATAAGGGTTATCAGAGTAATAAATAATGTGGAATTTAATTAAGGTCCGTACAATCCAGATAAGCCGGACTCGTAAAAAGTAACCTTTTCCTTTATTTGCCGAAAGTCGTAAAAGAGAAAAGATCCAATGAAGCGATGTATTGGAGAGATATATAAATATATTTATCTCCAATTCAGGAGCCAAATATTCCGGTTTTCTGTAGTGTCGCGGTGTTACCCTCGCCATCATAAATTTATATTTTTCATTTGGGGCCGCTGTGTGACTTTTAAAATAAATTCGAAATGAGAATCCTAAAGTATTTTTACATTACACTGACTTATTAATTTATTTTAACATTAATTTAACCTAATTTTTTAATATATTTCCATTTTTCTCAAATTTCTGTTTTTAGGCTCGCTTGACATTTGGTCTCAGGTACCGAAATTACGTAACGCACAAAATCGAATTTTTCAACTTCCTTTTCCCGTCGTAACGAAGAGTGATATTTTTTAAGATCACCCACCCCCAAAATTACGTTACAAATACCTAAATTACAATAGCACCATGAATCTTAAAATTATGAATTTTATTCAGCAACTAAGCCGATTTATTTATTGTTCTTCCTCTAGAAAATTGATCATACTATTATAAATGAGAAAAACAAGTATTACAAATCTAGTGTACCTTAAATTAATTATAATTTAGGTTCCTCTAAAAGAATTACATTATTTGTGACGTAACATTTTAGCGACTACTCGCGTCCACCTGTAACATTTAAGCCAGGCTCACACTTACTCCTAAAATCGCTTCGTTTAAGATAACTAGTTTTCAAAACCAGCGTGAGACATCGCTTCTTGTTGGTTAGGGAAGCAACTCGTCCAAGTCGGTTCGCTTATAATCGCTTTCAAAACGACAAGGTGGGGAAGAAAATTGCTCGTATTTTCAAAAATAATGGGACTAATATTCTAAATAATGTCAAATATTATTACTGTATGTATAGGGATACATTTTAGTATTTTCAAAATTCTGGTCATAATATGAAATGACGTTAAGCCTTGGCTATAGGCGAACCGGGCTGAAGCGATTTCGCACGTGTGAACCAAGAAGTATTGTCAAAACTGACATTCAAACCGACCTAAATTGGCTTTTAAGCTATATTGTGACCGTGGCTCAAGAAATGCTTGAGAACATAACTAAAACAGATAGTATTATGCCCAAGTATAAACTATTGTCTAAAATAGTAAATCTAACGTGCCTAGAACCGAGGGCGTATTTCAGATATTTTGCCTTTCTTAACCTGCAACTGAGTATAGAGCTATATTAGTACTATTTTATTCAGTCTGAAAGTTATTAATTACAAATTTCAAGAAACATTAGTAGCAAACGACTTATGTCCCTTTATAGTCTGGTAAGCAGGGCCGCCTTATCCATAAGGTAGACTAGGCAAAGGGCCTAGGGCCTACGAAAATTTTAGTAGACATTAGGGCCTACGATTCCGTATAATAGGGCCTACGAAGGTCCGAAAAGTTGGTAAATTAGAACCTAGGGAAAGGTTAAAACGGCTCTGCTGGTAAGTACGGTCAAGGGTGCATGGTGACACCGCGAGTTACGGCGCCGGTGACAACGCCCTTAGTGACAACCCTTTCTTTCCCGAATTTAGCTTATCGAACTGTCTCTGTTTTTGCTAATATACCACTCTATTTTTCGAGACTGTCCAAGAAAGTTGTTAAAATACGCGAAAAAGTAGATAAGTCCATAATTAAAAGGGATAATATAGCTAAATCCTAAACAAATTTGAAGAAATTAACAAACTTACTAATAACTCGTACCGATAGGTCTTCGAGCAACGCGAAACTCGGATCAAATAGATCTTCGAGTAATAAACTAAATTAAAAATAAATAAAATAGCCAGAAATTCCAACGGTAGACCGGTTTCGTTCTATTTGGAACTCATCAGTACCGTGCGGGAAATCTGGCTGGCGACTATCAAATCGAAAAGAAAAACTAAGCCTAAACATTAAAAATTTCAAAACGCGTTGCGTATAGCAACGGAAAGCCGAAAAGGGGGGAGTGTGGTGGAGAATAGTATATACGATAAGTTAAGTTAGAAGAAACCACCTATGGACTATGAGAAGGATGATAAAATACGCGAAAAAGTAGATAAGTCCATAATTAAAAGGGATAATATAGCTAAATCCTAAACAAATTTGAAGAAAATTAAAAACTTACTAATAACTCGTACCGATAGGTCTTCGAGCAACGCGAAACTCGGATCAAATTTTATTTATTTTTAATTTAGTTTATTACTCGAAGATCTATTTGATATTTTTTACTTCTATAGATCTAAATAGATCTTCGAGTAATAAACTAAATTAAAAATAAATAAAATTTGATCCGAGTTTCGCGTTGCTCGAAGACCTATCGGTACGAGTTATTAGTAAGTTTTTAATTTTCTTTAAATTTGTTTAGGATTTAGCTATATTATCCCTTTTAATTATGGACTTATCTACTTTTTCGCGTATTTTATCATCCTTCTCATAGTCCATAGGTGGTTTCTTCTAACTTAACACAAGAAAGTTGTTAGGATATCGAAATCTTTCTTAAGAATGGCAGCTGATATCTTAGCTCGACTTTCAGGCAGATCGAGCCTGTTGATACTTACTCTCTAGCGAGAGTTTCAAAATAACGCCAAAGGCACAAAAACCAAACAAAAAATAAGGCGAAGCTGAAGGGCTCTTTGATGCTTTTTAGTTCCACATCGATATATATATATATCGAGTGGCACTATTGCTATGGCCGAAATGTAGTAGTAGTTGTTGTTGTTGTAGCAGTAGTAATAGTAGTAATAATAGTCTAATGCCGCGACAGCATTAGAGATGGCGCTAGCGCCGAGTGAATTTTATTTTATTGAAAATGGACATAGCGGATTTGGATCACCGGCTAACGCTCTCGGCCAAAGAGAGATAATTAGTTTTGTTTCCGAACTCTCTCTGTTCTCTGTTGGTACTCCTCTTATCTCCGTTGGCTTCTTAATGCGCTTGCGCAAAATCGCTATAGAGGGCAGCATTGCCAGAAGTACGAAAAATATCGTCCCTGTCGATAATGTTGAACCGATTTTTCAGCCGTACAATGGTTTGAAAAAAAATGTTCAATATATTCTGCGACTCTATCATATATACATAAGTACGCCTTTAAATATAAATGACTGCACCTCTTTACAGGTTCGGAGGCGCTGGCGATGGCTCGCGAGTTAGTTGCGGTGGCATAGGTCACCGTTGCTATCTTATTTCCAAAACCACGTATCTCAAAAAATTCGGTTTGAGAAAAAAATGATGACAATTAATGCGTTCGCGTTTCGCTACCTCATTTCTAAAACCAGGTATGTAAAACAATTCAGCTTGGTGATTAAATTTTATCTCGATATACCCATTGGGGCCCTCGGGGGCCCTTATATTTGGGAAATTTATTTCTTGGAAACCGCTGTAAATGATGTCAATTCATGAGGTATAAAATTTTCTCGATAGCGATGCCCATTGTGGCCCTTCGGGTCGATGTGAAACTAATATTACGGCTTGGCCACCTTGTTAATTTTGGTATCTTTCCCGGCGCATCACAGCACTTTTTCCCTATATAGATGGAACAAAATTGCGCCTTTTAAGTAGATCTCGTTTTTCAAGTTTCAAGGACGCTAGGCTGCTCTGTTGTTTCCGTAGCAACAGTTGAAATTGAGCTTCCCAGTAGAGATGATGTAAATATTGATCAAGTTTGAATAATTCTCGCTCTTCTCGTGGCAGGTTTAGTAATAAATGAAAAGCGAATCTGTTGCTAATAATAGATAAGGCCGTTTAGAAGGGACAGCTTCGGAAAATTGCGAAAGCACAACCACCAGTTATTACCACAAGTATAGAATTATTTCCATAAGTGTGTGGCAATAATTACTGATATCTATAACTGAAGGTACGTTGAATCGACATCATACAAAAAAAGTAATGTCTCTAGGGATAAAATTACGTCATTAACAAATTATCAGAAAACATAGAAGAGGAACAGCATCTCGGCCAATTTATTATCTTTACGTAATGCTACGACTTGAGCCTAGTTCAATGAAATATAAATGTTCGCCCAAAGTACCTATAGTCGCTAATCCTCTTTTATATTTTCAGTGATTTAACCAAAGAAAATATGTTCTTATGTTATGACGTCTGTTTGATTTATTGACTCACCGGAAAGCAAGAGCTGTTTCAAACGTCGATATATAGTCTCATCGGCTAACAGAAGCTACAGAGGTTCTATTCCCAAACGGTGGTTAGGTTGGGGAAAAGTTAAATGATCTAATTAACTAGCTAGCCATCATCTGCTAAAAGGGAATAATGCAATTTAAGAGTGAAAACGGGGAAAATGAGGGAAAACGGCCTTTCGCGGGGGAAAATGAGGGAAAAGTGTTCTTTGCACGGGAAAATAGGGAATTTTAAGCTTTTCTGATAACATTGCCTGTTGCAGTTATATTATGAGTCACATATGTTAAAAATATTTTTAATACGTTCCTAAAATGCTGGTAATTTTGATAGTAATGAATGTCATGATTTAAATACCCATTTGCGACTTATATATTTGGGCAAAATTATTCAAATGTAAGTAATTTTGTAATAAATAAAACCTTATATTTGGAATTATTTTCAGAATTAAAATGAATATTTATATAAATTAGTATTAAAAGTTCCAAAATATAGCGAGGGATAAAAAATGAGAATTTCCAAGTCAAAAAAGGGGAAAAGGGGATTTTTCGTTTAATTAAATTATCGCAAACGGGAAATTTTAGATATCAAATGTGGAAGCCCGGTCATTATTCAAGCGAAAGCGATATCCCAATGAGAAACACTATATTTTTAAGATCATGTAATTTTGGCCTCGCATTTTGAAAAAGGGCTTAGCAAAGTTTGGTAATATTTGCCTGATCAGAACCCAACACCTACGCGCTGTAAATTGTACATTTTACGTCATTTGGCGAAGTAATACACTCTGTAAATTTTGTGCCCGGTTTGGAGGGGAAATGGCTCCAATTTTAATCCGCGTTGAGCCTGCGAATTTACATGTTTCATTTTAATAGCCTAGACGGATGCTTTTCTTGTAAGAGAGATTTTATAAACTTTTGGAATTAGTCTAAAGTCCACCAAAAATCAGCGCTTATTCTAGAAAAGGCTCTCCGTTAAATTTTAACACGCGTATAACGAAAAACAGCGACACACTAATGATAAGCTCGTGTTAATGCTGTTCGAACACTAAGCACATTTAGTCAAGATCCGCTATTCCGATACAGAGACAATCAACCGATCAAACAATGTCAATACTCGAATCAATATAATTAATAGCGCGGTTGTAATTGACAACATCGAAACGGTACGACATGCAGTTTAACTTCATTTTATCCTTTCGTTAATTAGACGTAAGACTTACGTATTTCGTACGTTGACTAAATATTTGTGACAAACCCGTCGGTCTGTCAAGTGTACGGTTGGTTAAATCCGCGTGTATAATGACGGAATGTATTTCCACACGTGGACTGTCGATGACGGATGCGCCTCTGGCATATGGGCCGGAAAGTAGCCTACGCCGAGCGTCCAACGAGATCCCCGCTGAATATTCTCGGCCGCTTCTTTGACGCGCTCTCTCCGACTAAATTTATCTCGATCTTCTTTCTGTACTCCGTCTTTGCGCGCGCTCTAGCGGATAAAAGGCGAAACTGAGCGGTAAGCGAAATCTGGTTTTTTCGCGTCACGCTGATGTAGTCGGATGCTTCTTCCAAAAAGGACACGCGAAATCTAGTCACTCGGTGGACTTTTCGATCCTCTGATCGCGTCGGTCGATTTCCCTGGGGAACCCGCGACTACCACCTTCGAAGCAATCTTGGTTGAGCTTACCCTCCAAAAGGTCCGGGCGACTTTATCCGTTCCGCGACGAAAAAAAGGGTCAAACGTTAGCTTCGCGCGTCATCCGTGCCATTTATGAAATCATCCGCGCGGGACCGGCTCCCGACGGGTCTGTTGGCTCCGTCTAAATTAACAAGTGGCCCAAAAAGGTGCTGATCCGAACATTTTACACGATGCGTTTACCCTCAATATGTCAAACGAAAAAGCGAAAAGCGCGCGAAAAATAGAAAGATCGGAATACAAAAGTAGGCATCTCCGCTAGCTAGTAACTGGATTCCCTTCTTCGACGGGTTGCGTTTGTTTATTCGATTCGCGAGTTTGGCAGACTCTCGCCAGAGGTCACCGTCGTCGCTTCTGTCTCTCCGTTTTTCGATTTTTTTGGTCACGATTCCGAATCAAATTCTTTCCAAAAACATTCCAGCGAAGAAAGCGCGTTATCTCACTTTTCCTATTTTTCCTTTTTCTCTCGCTGGCTCTCTTTTATATTGTAGACTTTCAGATTTTGGTGTTGGCCCACCTCCTCCTCCTTTACAAACTCGTTCAGATTTCCTTTTCTCGCGCCCCAACTTTCCTTCGCGGTCCCGACCTCTGGCTCGAGTTCCCCCTATCTGCCTCTATCAGATTTCCAATAGACTCTCGCTGCGTCGTATCATTTTCTTTTCCGCGAATTTTCACTGCGTATACGTAACGTATGACACTTCGTATGGTTTTAACGATAGTTTTCTTACCGAACACTTGGACTTTCAACCGATCTGAATAGTACAAAATCGTTCATGGTAGCGCCAATAATAACGTAAATCGATGTAAATTAAAAAACATTTAAAAAAGTTTAAAAGGGATGTGTTGTTAAGAGACGATTTCGAAAAAAATAAAGTATGTAAATAGCAGGGCTTGTAGTTTAATTAAATTAATGTGGTTTTATTTTCAATTTTTTAAAGTTATTAAATAGTATTGTATAGTTAAAAATTAAAATTTCTATAGTTTATAAGGACCAAATAAATTGTGAAATCTCATAATAAGCTTAATTGATTGAAAGTGAAAGTATATTACAATTTAGACACTACGCGCCTCTGTCCTGAACTAAACATTGATGGCTCCGATTTGAGTTGGGTCGGCGAAGGAGAAAAAATTAAGTTACGTAGAAAAACGTAAAAAACTTTCGGCGGCGGTGGTTCGGCAGCGGTAGGCATGGCCAGACTAAGCAATTTTTCGCCCGTGGTTAAAAATAATATGCACCCCTAAAAAAATGGAGACTAATACTTTGCTTTCGTAGTCAGGTACTCTTCAAAATTGTTAGAATAATAATCGTTAAGCCAAAATATAGTGTTCAATCTTCTACTTTTTATAAAGAAAGTAACATGATCACAGAATTATTTCGGAAATTATTCCTTATATACCAACACAAATTAAGCCCTAAAATATTAGCAGCTTAAAGGGCCACACCAGCGTTTGAAAAAAATTGGTCCGGGTTTACCACGTGGTAGCAGATAGGACCAATCATATTCTGGAAACTGGTTAAATTCAAACGGAGGGGGGGGTCCCATTAATAGATGGCGTCACTTGACTGCAATGGTGAGCTATAAAGTACTAAATAGTGTCTGGGGTATCCTAGCTCCGCAGTGAGCGCTAGCCTAGTAATTAAGTTCCTTACATTTTTTAGAGTGAAAAATTACTTTTTTATCCAGATATTGTACATTAACTTCAGGCCAACTTGTTTATTTCATGCCCGAAAACAAGTTTCACTGATAGCCTTCCACTTTAGGTTTATACTCCGTATTTTCGTCGCTAGAGGAGCTTATTTTTTCGAGTGTGACGTTAATTCTACGTCACTCCACACAAAATTAACAGTAATTATTTCAACAAACTGCATTGCACACTTTTAGACTCATGTTATATCTATTAATTACGCCTTGAGCTAGTTCGTTCTTGACGAAACAGAGCAAAGATTGTAGTTATTTCCCATTTTTATTGAAGAAAAATAAAGTATTTACTTGGAAAAAACTCATCCTTGACAAGAGTACATACCTCCTTCTCTCGTTTGATCCTGGTGGAATGTTTTCTGGCGTTAAAAGATACTTCGTAGAATGAGTGCTTCCTCGATAATCTCTTCCCCCGCACGAAGGAACGCCGAGTAACAGAACTATAGTAAACAAGTTGGCCAATTAATCAACATAGTTCGGTGCTTACCTTAAGACGCCCAATTAAGGTGGCAGGATCGTGCGGTGTTTTTTCTTCGTGAAATAATGTCATGGCGGCCGTTTCAACTTCAAGACGTGACTTAGTTAAGCCGAATGCCTGAGGCGCTACGAGCAAACACCGAATTATGGGCACCCGAATAGGCAAATACTTAAAGTGTGTAAACGTTTAATATTTGTAATTAGGGATAATGACAATGTTGAGACGATTTTGGTGTTTCTCGCAACCCCTCATGCCCGAAGAGTAGAGCTTCTTACAATCAAAGAAATCGACACGCGTATTTCATTGGTTATCTAAAATGTACGCGATTGAAGAGCGTGACGGTGACGTTGTTCCTCCTCGTGCCGGGCAAAATTAGACCAAGATCGTCTCCACATATTCTTTATCTTCCCCGAGTATAAATACATACATTCTTGATATGACCAAAACAAAAATTAACTTAAAAACAATTAAATATTTGTCAATTTCCAATTAGCCATTTTATAAACTTGGGAATGGCGTGTATGGGTTGAAAGAACCCCTAAAAAAGCGCCGTTAATGGTCCACAGAATCGTTTGACAACTAGCTCCTCCCCTTCTGTCGCGTAACTCGGACTTCCCTTTCCTCGATCCAGCGACACAAATCACGTGATTCGGTATTGCAAACCTCGAAATTCAAACAATTTTGTGGCCCTTTAAGGGTTGTCACGTTAGGTGCGTCACGAGTAAAACGAAAAACAGCAGAGCATTTGCTTATAAATAGATACTACTCCGCCATTGGAATACAAGAAAAACAACATTTATAACCACCAAAATATCCGTACGCTCATTGATTCATTAATATGATTCATCTATGGTACGCTCAGAAACATTTCTATAAAAATATACAGGGTGTCTCAATTTGCTCGATCAGGCCCTTTTTCTCAAAATGTATTTATGCTAGGGTTCTGAAATTTTCAGGGTTTATTTGTTAGTTATGGAAGGCTTTGGTTACTAAATTTCAGAAAAATCGAACGATTTTGGGCCGTTTTGGAAAATTTATTTTTTCACCGGTAGGTGTCACGCAAAATGTTTCAATAGAAAAGTTGTAGGGCATAGTCGAAAGTGTAAAAATAATTTTGGTTCGGTTGAAAAAGACCTATTTTTCACTGAGTTTGGAGGTCGGGGGAAAAACAAGGTGTACTATCAGGCAATAGCCTTTAACGTAAACAATCGTACATAATCACAACACACATGTACATTTATTTTAGGGAACTTATTCTTTCAGCTATGTAGTTAATAATCAGATCTGCAAAAGGTTATTGTTAAAGAAAATTATTACGTTCAACACCTAATTAGACAAAGTAGACAAAGACCGCGTCTTCCATTTCGACGTGGTTACGAGTAAGATCATCAAACAAAGATTTGTAGACCAAAAATTACGCTTATTTTTCTTTTGTTGTTTTTTAACGTGAAATATCAATTGTCCGAGTAGTATTTAAAGCGTTTACATTTCAAAGTTAAAACATTATCTCAGCTTGGCCGATTATTGTCCAGTATGACTCTTTACACTCGAGATCAGCGCGCTCATATGCTAGAATTATTTCACGGAGATGGTCGTCGTAATGCTACTCTAGTAAGTCAGTTATTTAGACGAAGATTTCCCAATTGCAGACCAAGTCATACGACGGTTCTTAGAGTGGTCCGCGACTTCGACAACTGGGGTAATATCAATCCGAGGTTTCGTGGTCGTGGTCTCCAGGACATCGACATGGAAAACACCATACTTGCCTACTTCGTCGCCTATCCTCGAGCGAGCGTCAGGACTGCCAGCTTTGACTTAGGGTTGGATCGAAACTACGTTTGGAGAACACTCAAAAGACACCATTTTCATCCTTATCGAGCGACACTTCACCAAGGACTGCATGACGGTGATAGACAGCGCCGACTCGACTTCTGCAATTGGTTTTGCCTCATGGCTGACGCACACCAGGATTTTCACGATCAACTACTGATGTCCGACGAATGTTCATTCGGAAGAGATGGGCCTTTCAACCGTCAAAATCAACATATGTGGGACTACGAGAATCCACACTGGGGATTTCCTCACCGCCACCAAGTGCAGTTTCGCTTAAATGTGTGGGCTGGTCTGTTAGGTGACAGAATTATTGGCCCGTTCTTCCTGCCAAATCGTCTGAATGGTCAAAACTACTTGGAGTTCCTTCAAAATGAAATATCCAACGTGTTGGACGACATTCCTCTGGCCGAGTACAGACGCATCTGGTTCCAGCAAGATGGTTCGCCACCTCACCAATATCGTGACATGGTTGCATATCTAAACGACGAGTTTCCTGGAAGATGGATCGGAAGAACTGGTCCTGTTCGTTGGCCTGCAAGATCCCCTGATCTAACACCACTCGACTTTTTTCTTTGGGGATTCGTAAAGGACTACGTATACCAAACACCTGTGACGAGCGTTGAAGATTTACGACAAAGAATCATCGAAGCATGTCGCCGGGTGACTCCAGAAATGGTTCGGGGAGCATTTCGCAATATGCAACATCGTGCATATTTGTGCATTGCATCAGAAGGTGGCTTTTTGAAAACATTTTGTAGAAGTCATTAAAAAACATTTGTCACTTGGGCTAATTATTATTTGTTTATTTTTCGAAATCTTATAACTGAAATGCATGTTACCTACAATTCGTTAAAGGCTATTGCCTGCTAGTACAACTTGTTTTTACCCCGACCTCCAAACTCAGAGAAAAATAGGTCTTTTTCAACCGAACCAAAATTATTTTTACACTTTCGACTATGCCCTACAACTTTTCTATTGAAACATTTTGCGTGACACCTACCGGTGAAAAAAAATTCCAAAACGGCACAAAATCGTTCGATTTTTCTGAAATTTAGTAACCAAAGCCTTCCATACCTAACAAATAAACCCTGAAAATTCAGAACCCTAGCATAAATACATTTTGAGAAAAATGGCCTGATCGAGCAAATTGAGACGCCCTGTATTTCATTTGGTATTTCTTTAGAACTATCCAAAAGCGGAAAAACTAGCCCCTAAACTAAGACACGGATAAAATATCTCTTTGCACGCACCTCCAATTCCATCAATAACCCCAAAGTACATTGAACAAATTAAATTATAAAAATAAAACCGCATGGACGACCAAAACATTCCGCGAATTCCACAAAAACCGTCATCCTCGTCTCATCTTAATTTGATTTATCCTAGCGGATCAACGAATTTCACGTTTTTGCCGCTATGAGCGCTGTTTATTGCTTTTAGTGTGGAAAGTATGTAAGAAGATGGAACAAATCCACTCTGGTGATGGTTCGCTTGCGTAGATTTTAACAAGGTTATTGAACTTTAGGAGGTTAACTTTCGGACAGCGATCAGTAAGTAAACTTCCCCTCTTTCCTCGTTATTGCACGGGAGCAGTGTCTAGGTCATAGAGTAACCCACTCGCATAGAGTGGAAGACCCTATGAAAGCGCATGAATAGAGCATGGCGCCGATTTAATTCCGGTGGGCGGCTGCGTTTGGCAAAAAACACTGGGCGGCGGCGGCGGCGGCGACGTGAAGGGGAAAAAATTAAAAATTTCAATAAAAAATTCCAAAATGTTTATGAAAGAAAAAAAATAAAATTACGTAGGAAAACTCCAAAAATTTTGGGAACAAAATTTATCGGCAGCGGCGTTGGCGGCGCGCTGAATAGTAAATGACTTCGGTGACAGAGAAAATATTGGCGGCGGCGTTGGATCGGCGGCACTGGGCTATACGCGTGAAACATCAATCCTAACGAGCCAACTTGTTTTCGAGGCGTGAATAAATATAGTCCGAAGAGCGATGGTGTTGTTTTTACATTTTTTAGAGTATAAACTTACTGTTTTATCCAGATATTGTACATTAACTTCAGGCCAACTTGTTTATTTCACGCATCGAAAACGTTGCGTACGAAAAGTGTTAACAAGTTTCGCTGATAGCCTTCCACTCTATGTGAGTGGTTTACTCTATGGTCTAGGTTAATTACATTGAGTAAAGATAGCCCACAATTTAATATTTATTCATTTGCAAAATTATTAAAGTCATTAGAGGTACTAAATTATTTTTATATTTGATCGACCTGACTATTGTTCTGAAATAGAAGGTACTGTTGAAAAATCAACATAAAATCCCTTTCCTTCACCTAGGTGGGGGGAGTGTGACATTTTGAGTTACACGCGTTTCCAATACTGGTATAAAGTCGTACTCCAACCTCGTAAAAGTAGAATATCCCTGGTTTTATCTTAAACAAAACTCCCGCTGTTTTGGGGAGTGTATGAGCCCGGCAGGTCCGACAGATGTCGCGCGCGTCGGCATAAAACGAAGACTTCCTATCTAACTCGGTTATTACGCTTGACATCTAGTGAAACCCCGCATTTGTTTAGCTTTCACTCTCGGTCTCTTATTTCTTTTCGTTTTTGGTCGTTTTTATTAGCGAAAGTGAGCTATTATTTTATATTTGCTCGTCTTATTTACCATTCTATCACGCTGACATGGGGCCGGCTGCGATGGACGGACGTAAGGTATCTTTCTAGATCGTTATCTCGAGTGGCTTCCTCCTTGATAAAGAGAAACAACAAAGGCCAAACGAGAGCTACTTCTCCTTGAAAGCCGCTTCGATGTTTATTGCTGCTCCAGATTGGGACGGTTTTAGGTTGTCGTTCCTTTTATAGCCTTTTATAGCTACGGTTGAAATTTTTTATTTTTCTATTTATACCCTGGATATGTAAATTTTCTGGAATAGAGTACACCCTTTTTCTGGTTCTTAAAAGAGTTTTGACAACGTTAAAGGGGCCGTTAACGAATTGCCTAACGCAATCACGTAAAAAGAGTAACGATTGGACCCCGCCCCCAAAATTAAGTAACAAAACGTCCGTCCGTGGAAATTTAAGTATTTTTTTATTGTTTTCAATCTAGAAAACAAATCATATCTTATTAAAAATGGACGGCTTCTTACATATTTGGTAATAAATAAAAATTAAAAACCACTTTAGTTACGTAATGGTTTAATTGAAAATAATTAAAATAACGAATTCTAGTTACCATACAAATCAACAAAGAAAACTAATTATAAAAAAACACGGAAAAAGTCACGTGTCAGGTGCGAAGCGATACAGTTTTTTAAACTATGTTTCGCGAGGGGTCCGTCACTTCAAGGAATCATGAATAGGACCTGATTCCCTTATTCTGAATCACAGGAATCTGGCCGGGAATCGGAAAATTTTTCCGAAATCAAAGAATCATCTTCGAATCTGGAATCATAACCGAATCATGGAATCTTATAGTGTATTTGACAAAAACAGTCAAAGATAGCAGAACCATACTACTGATGGTCACACCCTCGACGCACGCCACTCATCCCGACAAAATACGCATAAATGGGGCGACCAGTTTCCACTTCGCGCACAGCTGTGGAATAGAGAGTGGATGCTATAGCAACCCCAGCCGACACCCTACGTAGCACTTCAGAAAAGGCTCCAAAAGGGGAACAACAAGCACACAGCGGCCCACATAGCCCGGCACAGCTGGCACAGACTCCCCGATAAATTCACCAGTTATTGCACACTCCAACCCCTTAAGGGCCTGAAATCATACCGGAATCGTGGAATCACCTCGGGAATCAAACTCTAGTGATGGAATCTTTTTGGTTAATCATGGAGGATATGAATCCGAATCGCCCCCGCCAGTAACGGATTTACTGAAGGTGAGGCCCTAGGCCGATTTTCGTGGGGGCCTACGTAAGGAAAGCATAGAAACGCGAAACTCACGTGTCCCGAAGCTGAGCTTATGTCACGAGAAAAATGATTTTACAAATAATAAAGCAACAAGCCTGATATGTTTTTCTCTTAAACCGAATCAGTGAAAAATCCATTGATTTCATCAGTCCTTAATCCGGCACTAGCGCCCTCTCGGTCTCACCACTGAATCTTTGCTACTTCGTCTATTTTTCTCCAGCTCCGAGTCCGGCCTTCACCGGAGCCGACTGGAGCCGATAGGGTTTAAGTCAGGGCCGGAGCCGTATTGGAGCCAGAGCTGGAGCCGAGCCGGCTCCGGAGCCGGAGCCATGCGGAGCACTAGATAAACTTGACGAGTTAAGACAC
Source organism: Leiobunum rupestre (assembly GCF_980474605.1). NCBI lineage: Eukaryota > Metazoa > Arthropoda > Arachnida > Opiliones > Sclerosomatidae > Leiobunum > Leiobunum rupestre. Next base: position 68,816,502 of record NC_143387.1, read on the forward strand.
TAGTCACTACGGTATTTATGAAATACCGTTTTCCTGTGACATGGTATACATAGGTCAATCAATGAGAAATTGAGAATAAGAATTACATTAAAAACAAACAAATACATTCATCCGCCCTTGCTGAACACGCCACCAACAACCCAGGTTATATGATTGATATAAATAATACCGTTAATATTGTAACAGTTGATCATTCTTTAAAAATAAACATTTACGAATCATTAAAAATTCTCAAAAAACGTAAAGACAATTTATAAAGATAAAAAAAAACTGCACCGCTTCGCACCTGACACGTAACTTTTTTCTGTGTTTTTTAATAATTAATGTTTTTGTTGATTTGTATTGTAACCAGAATTCAGATCTGATAGTGCCTCTATACAGAGCGCGAAACTAGTCGTTATTTTCACCATATTTAATTAAATAATTTTTACTACCTAACTATATAAAGTGGTTTTTAATTTTTATTTATTAAACTAATCACGCTGTTAAAAATGACCATAGACAGATTAAGCTACCCTTCGTAGGAATAACTTGTAGGAGTGTAGATTGTACAGAATAAAGCTACCTACAAGCTTCTCCTACACGTTTTCTAGCGTTGTCTTAGCTTGTCTAGTAACGAATATTAATTAAAATTTTTGATAAATTAGATTCCGGTTTGGAATTATTAAATGTGAACCCCTTTTACCTGGTTTCGCGCAAAAACTATCCTCGAGTTATACCTCCTTTAACTAATCAACTAAAGATTACCAAATTTATTTTAAACACTAGAGGAATGTTTGATACATATTATTTAGAAGTATAGCTTTTGACTGTAAGTATGAAATCAAAGACGTTCTAATTCAAATAGAAAGCCGTTAACGGTCGAGGAAATATCATGTTAAGTGAAGACGGCTTTTCTATAAATTCCTAGCTAAGTCGGTCAAAACCTTCACAAAGACTATATAGCGCTACTTCTGTAGGATATGCAACAGCGAGTATTCTTTAACTTTAAAAATGTAACTATGTTAAATTTTTATCACAGCTTAATGACAAATTTTGTACCAAAAAAACGTTTATTGTAATATATATATATATCTTAGTTGCACGAGTCGAAGCCCGAGTGGTCATTTTCGACTTTGTAGTTTCGTTGGTAACGTTTTCTACGAGTCCTTGCGTTTTTAATTTAAGAGGTAAATTATAAACACAGCAATCGTAAATCGATGTTTCAATCACGATTTAATTATCTCAATTGTGATTTAATCATTTTAATCTTTATTTAATCATTTTAATCTTTATTTAATCATTTTAATCTTTATTTAATCATTTTAATCACGATGTAATCCTTTCAATCACGATGTAACCATTTCAGTCATGAATAAATCCTATTTAATCATTTGTGGGTGAACTAATAATCATGCTAGTGATCTGCCACTAGCTGCACAAGTCAGTGGTTGACTTAGGCCTGTTTGGTTCATTGAGTATTTGCTTAGCTGATTATTATTATTATTATTGAGATACAGATAAGTGAGATGATGATGTTATTTTTCTTTCCGAGCCTGCCTGGTTCAAGAAAAAAAAGTTAGAAAACCCTCTTCTCTTGAGCTTTCTTCTTACTCAAAAGGGGGAAAGCATTCGCGGAGCAATTTAAAGAAGGGTCTATGACTCTAGCCAGAGTGTCGCCCTTACGAACAGAGCGATAAATGAGCAACCAATGCAGTTTGAGGGTATAAAAAACATCACCCCTAACAGCACGGTACAACGATACTTTCTTCCTCAAAAGGGAATCTCCGAATACAACCTTGTAATTTGGTATCTTATCCTTGACCTCGGATTTGAGAGAAAGAAAGTGAACGAAGAATACAGAACCATAGTGCCGTAATGGTTATGTTTTTTTTTCCGACCTTAAACTCCATTGATCCCTCTTATAAGGCATACCTAGGCTACGTTCAGCGGGACTCAGCGGACTCAGCGCTGAGCGTTGAGCTTACTGTACGCTTTTTTTAACTTCCGGTTTCTACGTCATGTTGCTCAACGAAGTCAGCGGTCGGAGGAGCAGGTTTTTCCGTTGCTCATCGGTGTCGTGACGTCATTCGACAAAGTTAAAGGAGGGGTAGCAGACGATATTTTGTTCGTTAAGTCAGCGAACCAGAAATCGTACAACAACTTTTAGATTTTTGTGACGTAGCGTTGATTAAAAGAACTCAACGATAACTCAGCGGTTTTTCTCCGTTGATAGTTGTTGAACGCAGCCCTAGGCTTTAGTTGAATCTACGATACAACTACAAGAAAAGATTTACGCGAGGAAGAACTTACAGCTTATAGCTTGGAGAAGATAGCGCCGCCGTGCTACGCGGTTACAACGACGTCCCGTCCAATTCTAAGTCCATTTTGATATTAGGTCTAGAGCGCCATCTCTTGAACGAAACACAAAACATTATGCATAAGTTTTATTTAATTAGTTTTTTATTTTATAAAAACGTTTTATTTTATAATATGGAATACAATTTACAATTCATCCATATTATTTTGTTGTTTATGTATGATTTCATTTTATTAATTAATAATATAATAATATAATACAATGTGATTTGATGTGACGTAATGTGCCGTGATGTGACGTAATGTGCCGTAATGTGACATAATGTAATGTGATGTGATGTAATGTAATATAATGTAATATAATATAATGTAATGTAATATAATGTAATGTAATGTAATATAATGTAATACAGGGTGTACCCTAATATCTTAAAATCTGTTATAGGTACGATTTTGAAATTTTTAAGTTGTATACAAGATGTAGGGGGAAACCTACTGCGAAAATTTCGATGACCTTGTACCATGTCTTCAAGGTCATCCAAAAACTAACTCGAGAAGCGTAAGTGTTAGAAAGTTGGTTCCAATTAGAAAAGTGTTCCACGTGACTTTTTAAAGGGAATATAACCTCAGGTATTTGGTGTGGAACACCAACGTTTGCAGGTTTGGCCACTCTAGCCTTTGACTTTAAAAATGTTTGGCGCCACTGTACAGGGAAATTTTAAAAATTGAAGGGGTCTTCCATAAAGATTGCTTTGCAGGTTATATTCCCTTTAAGTACAAGTAGGTTTGGCCTGATCGGATTTGAACAATTGGAAGCCGAGAAATGCTAGATGAAAAACAAGAAGGTCGTTAAGTTGATAACGTGTCGAAAGCGAGGTTCGGGAGCTGATCACTCTAAAGATGCTCGTGTTCGAGTACTGAAATTTGCTACACATCCTCATCAGGATTGAGGATCTTTAGTTTAAAAATTTCAATGACCTTGAACCATCTCTTCAAGGTCATCCAAAAACTAACGCGAGAAACTCCCACCATAATGAGTTTGTCTAGCAAATTTCGATGTAACACGAATGGGTTTCGAGTTATGTGCGTTTTCTTTCAATTTTCATTTTAACGACCTTTGTGATTTTTAAAAACAATTCCTCTACTTCCTATTGGTCAAATTCGATCAAATCAAAGCTAATTAGACCTACAATGTGACGTGGAACACTTTTCTAATTGGAAACAACTTTCTAACACTTACGGTTCTCGCGTTAGTTTTTGGATGACCTTGAAGACATGGTTCAAGGTCATCGACATTTTCGCAGTAGGTTTCCCCCTACATCTTGTATACAACTTAAAAATTTCAAAATCGTACCTAAAACAGATTTTGAGATATTCGCCCTGGTTCATTTTTTAGTGGACACCCTGTATAATGTAAAGTAATATAATATAATGTAATGTAATATAATATAATATAATGTAATATAATGTAATGAAATATAATATTTATTATAAAAGTACTCGTTTTAGAACTAGCATTATAAAAGTATACTTATAGGTAGTTAGAAATTTAAAAGATTTTGTGTTAAAGTTGACTTTATTAAATCTTTCGATTTCGCTCAATAGATGGCGTTATCTGAGTCTTAGAAAAATAAAAACCACATTTAGCGTTGTTTATTTCCATACATGGATAAACAAGTTGGCAAGCCAAAATATAGGATGATAAAATGAGCGAATAAGTAGATTAGTCCATTATGAAAAAAGGATAATAAAGCTAAACCCTAAACAAATTTGAAGAAATTTAAAATTTCTCCAAATTTGTTTAGGGTTTAGCTTTATTATCCCTTTTTCATAATGGACTAATCTACTAATTCGCTCATTTTATCATCCTTTACAGTGCAGTCCATAGCCGTGGTTCCTTTTAACTTAACAAGCCAAAATATACCTCTCTTCGTAAGAGTTTGTTCATGGAGAAATAACAGGAGGGCCGACTCAGCCTTTGGGCTATGTAAGATTAATTTGAAAGAAGATGCCAGTGTCACCTGGCTCTCGTACTGTACTAAATAGCGCGGCCAATTTAAACTTCTCCTGTTATTCCTCCACGGTTTGTCTATGATTTTATTTATTTTCAATTTGGAGACGAGGAAGTCAATGACTGTAAAAGGTCCACCTGCAAAGAGTATGACCCGGGTTCGGTTCTTGACCAAGACGGTGTTTTAAATTAAAATAATTAATTAATTTTAATTCAATTTATAAATATTAAAAACGTTATAGAATAAATTGACGTTACTAACAAGGAGAGTATACCGAGGTGTTTATTGCCGATTTAGTTCAAAGTCGGCCGTAATGTAGACCTATATGAGATATGAAATTTCCCATTCTATTTGTCATGGCAACCGAAAATGTTTTTTACCACTTACAACCAAAATAAGATTTTTTTCCATATTTTACCCAAATGTTTTTACAAATTTACCCAAAAAATGTTTCAATTTACCCAAACTTGATGAAATTTAACTAAATGTGGTCCAAATTACACTTTTCGTGATTTTAAAAAAATTCCAAATTTCGTAGCTAGGACCCTGTGAAACCGAGAAAATCCCATGCTTTTTTAAATGGAGATTTTATTGTTTTAAGTGATGAAAAACATTTTCGTTTGCCATAGCAAATCAAATGGGTAGTGCAACGTCTCCTTTTGGGAAATTTCATATTTCATATAGGTCTACATTACGCCCGACTTTGAACAAAATCGGCAATAAACACCTCGGGTACTCTCCTTGTAAGTTTTAAAAAGCGTAAAGGAACACGGACTTTCTCCAAGGCTGTTTGTCTCAATATCTTTGTAGCGTATTTTCAACCCGCTGAGGTAAAGGTAAATAACTTAGGGGTAAATTTCCCGACTGCTTAAACTATGACTCGGGTTCAATTCCTGGCCATTAATTAAATCAATTAATTGCAATTTAATCTATAAATAATAATAATCGTACAGAATAAATTGATTTTTATTAACATAAATTTATTATAGAATAAGTTCACGTTAATAAGTACATAAAAGTGTAAAGGAAGACGGACTTTCATCAAAGTTGTTTGTCTAAATATCGTTCTAACATAGTGAGACGCCTGAATAGTCTCGAAAATGATTCGTCTCGAATGTGAATAACACCGAAATATTGTACAAAATGTACTAGTCTCGAATATGAATAAACATGAAACTGATTAGCGTCGAAATTGATTTAACTCGAATAGGAATAGTTTCGAAAGTGATTTAACTCGAATCGGAATAGTTTTGAAAGTGATTTAACTCGAATCGGAATAGTTTCGAGACTGATTTCACTCGAATGGGAATAGTTTCGAAACTGATTTCACTCGAATCTGATGGAAGAGAAACATTCCAGGCATTATAGGATTTCAATGGTGCAAAATTTATTCTTAGCAAATAATTATTTAAAAAGTTATGGTTACTTGAACGAAAAGTTTAGATACGTTTAACAGTTGATGAGGAAAGATACTATACTTTGATCCTAGAGAAAGGATAAAGATCCTTATTGTTAAATTTCAAAAAGTTATTTTATACCAAGAAAAATACTACAATTTGATATTAGCCAAACGGTAAAGAATCTTATAATTAAATTAAAAAAACAATTATCACCAAAACTAACATTTTAAACCTATCGTGTCTGAAAAAAACGTACAAATACACGCCAAAAGGATTGTTCCTTCGGATAAATTTTATTTCAGAGATTTTAATTGGAAGTTTTAGTTGATTCGTCGTTGATTGAAACCGTGAACCAAAGGTTCTATGGTCGGTCTTTTGTTTCGAACCAAACCTGAAACCTAAGTTTTCCTGTCCTATGTTTCTCATTAACGCGAATAATGTTCTTTCGGGTGACTCTTTCATCTCCTTCTCTTCGTATCTTGTTCTTTATGTTTCTTTTTCTACTCGGATGATTTTCTTGTCTTTGTTGAAGAAAGTTGTCTTCTCATTTGCATTCTTCGCGGTTCACCAAATCGATTCCTCTTCAAAAAAAGCTGATCTGGCCTAGACCCCCTACAAGTATATGGCTCAATCGTACATTAGCCACTAGTCTAATATTGTCTAATTACTTATAGCTTACAAGTTAGGTTCCGGATTGTGGATGAATGAGATACGAATCTGTAACGACCATATACGACAAAGATTCTCTATCGGGCGGTGGCAACTAATTACTTGTTAACGAGAGACAAAAAGACAAATTGATTTAACGTCCCTCCACGCGCTAGCGGGCTTCAGATCTCAACCAGAAGGGGCTAGTTTCGATTTTAGGGGAGTATCTCTCTGTCTATTCATTGTCTTCCCTTAGAGTTAAAGAGGCGTGACTGCGGAATTGATATAGTGGTTAAATTTGAATTAATATTTATCGAAACACCTTAGGCGCGTTCCATTAAAGTGGCTATATTACCAATATATTATCCATTTCAAACGAGAGATGACGCTCTCCACGTGCGCAGAGTCAGTTTTAAAAAGATGGCTGATTAATCAGATATAATTATATAGCGTGATTGAACATGTTATGATGGCATTATAGCTACGTCACTCACTATTAAAGCCGCTAGATCAGCGGTTCCCAATTTTGTTTGCTATGGAACCCTAAATTATCCGCCTAATTCTGGCGGAACTCATTTTCTTTACTTATCTTACAAGATTCTTGACACAAACCAAGATGGCCGCGCTGCGAGCTCTTGGAACCATTGTGACTCTTCCACGGAGCCCTAGGGTTCGGCGGAACACCTTTTGGGAACAGCTGCGCTAGATAACTATGTGTGAATATTTATATTATCGAATTACGGACACTACATGTATACACCTTCAATAGCGCTCGCATTAATGTATTCATTCCAACCATGAATATATCAACACTCTTAGTATCATCTGAGGCTAGGATGGGTGGTATCTTTTTCCGTGTTAAGGCTAGTTCCCCCTTTGCGAATCTTCGAGACGAATAAAATTTTCGCGCAATGAAAAAAGACGCTGGGGAAGCGGTTCTCACTTTAAAAACGCTGAAAACAACTCGTGCGGGTTTTTAGTAATGTTTTAGGCCTAACATAAAACATCAGTTCAAAATGAACCAAATGGATGTTCATATTCGTGAGATAATTATCTTTACTTCAGTATCTTGGTCAAGTTGGCTGAGCTGCTTTTCTAAAGACCTAGGCTTAATAAGTGACGGACGGGAGCGGAATAGATCGAGGGAACGCGTTTTCTGATTGGCTGAAGCTTTTTATCGCCAGGGTGAGGACGTCAAAAAATAGAACATTCGCTAGATACCGCGGAGACGCGACTTTAGCGGCGAATTGGGAAAAAAATCGCAAATTTTATTCGCGAGCGTCAATTTTCAGCGCGAAAATTGTTTTTTTCGCTAAGTGGTAACGAGGCTTGACGTAATCACTGAAGCCAATCAGGAGACAGCCGTTTATAGTTGTCTCAATTAAAAAAATGTTTCCCGGGATTGCGTGTTGTAACCGGACAATAAAATTACTTAGAAAAATATCTGTACTACATCAAAAATCATAAAGTAAGGTATTTAGTATTTACTGTTGATATTTTTATCTATTTTCGTTCTATCAAGGAAAGAATGGAACGCCAGTCTGGCGGAATTTTGCAGCCTACCCGTTCAAGGTTCGTAGGGGGGAAAAGCTCTTAAGTTCAGTTCAGATCCAATCAAGAGAGTGTAATTTGACGGAACTAGCGACATCATACGAGTATACGACCCGTATGATACGGGTACATAATCTAGTCAGAAGCAAAACTGTGATATCATGCATTCGATTAAACGAGATCATACTTATTCGAAGGAAGATTTGAAGATTTTAAAAGTTAAGAAATATTAAGGAAGATTGAAGAATCTGTAATTATTCTTCTTTAATCTTCCTTGGAAATATTTACCCGCTTTGAGGCCTTGGCCAATCGCCCAAGCTTAATAGCTTATGCTTTAATTACTTTTCAATTTTAGGTCCGCTATACAATTCGGAATTTTTAAAAGGAAATTGCGGCGATATATTAACACAGCTCTTCAGAATTCTTCTAACATAAACACACAAACTTTGCCCATTATTTAAGATTAAGATGAAACATACTTTGTAGAAATCTATCGCTTTTACGCGCCAAAATTGCGAGAAAGGTATGTACCAAATAATATAGCAGAATCAATACATAGCATATGGCTCAAGCCAAAAGTGGATGGCGTTAGCTACTTATCGTAGATCGTTTCCCCCTTTTCGCCCCCGACTAGTTCGAAATTTCCTTGAACGGGTCGGCTGCAAAATTCCGCCAGCCTGGCGTTCCATTCTTTAATCTTCCTTGGTTCTATCAATAAATGCGTATTAAGATTTATTTACTTAAGAATAAATTTATAGCTAAGCCTTGGCAATGAAAATAGTGAAGTTTCAAAACGATGCCCATTAAAACCGTTTTTGAGTGTCGACGCGTAGCCCACGTCATAATAACGACGCCCCTTCCATCCATTACGACTGATGGCCAAATGCAGTTCGATATTCATGAATCATGATTAAAATGAATACATTGATGGCTCCAGTGAAATAACTACGAGCGATTTTTTAATACGCATAGATATCTTGCAAGGTAGAATGATTCCGTATAACTGAAAAATATATAAAGCGTCGTTGCAGACGATCGACATGTTTCAACCAATCAGAGCTCAAACCGTGGTTCCGGAAATAACAATTTGTTTTTATTTATCATTTTTTTCCCGCGTTTTAAAACCAGGGTTAATCTGCCAGTGCATAGAGTAAAACACTCACATAGAGTGGAAGGCTATCAGCGAAACTTGTTAACTTTTTAGGTACGCAACGTCTTGTTTTCGAGGCGGGAAATTAACAAGTTGGCCTAGAGTAATAGCGTTTTCCATTGGCCTGGTCCGAGCGATCGCGGACTGCTCGTAATTTTTTTGTCGTTTTCCATCGGGTAGAAAAGACCCGCTCCGAGGGTGAGTGACGTCCTCCATTGGCGGAATCACTCGCTCGCGGACCACTCAAAACTGGTCTGTCTTCAGTTACGGAGCAACTTTTTTTGCTCTCACAAGGATTTCGCGTCGGTCCGAGTAAGAGTCCTGACGTCATCGTAAAATCCCGAGCGGTCTCCGAGCGATCCCAATGGAACACGCTATTAATGTACACTATCTGGATAAAAAAGTAAGTTTATACTCTAAAAAATGTAAAAACAACACCATCGCTCTAACGCTCTTCAGACTATATTTATTCACGCCTAGAAAACCAGTTGGCCCGTTAGAATTAATGTTTCATGCGCTCCTATAGGGCCTTCCAAGTTCCACTCTATGTGAGTGGGTTACTCCGAAAGGTGCAAAGATAAAATTGGTACTTAAAAAAAAGAATTGATCTATGAATTTAACTAAAGGGCAATTTATCGTATATAAAGCATTTTATTAAATAAAGTTAAAAATATTAAATCAATTAGCCAAAAAAATCAAAAGATAGCTTAAATAATAATAATTTAAAATTGATTTGGTTAAAAATTGGCCAAAGGAAAATATAGATGACTCTACGGGTATCGTTTATAAAATCCATTGTGACTGTGGAAAAATTATGCGCCAAACAAAACGAACATTTAAAATTAGAAAAAAAAAGAACATGAAAATTGTATCAAAGAAGTTTAAATGCGCAAAGGCACAACTAAACACGTTTGGGATATAAGAAACATAATATGAAATGGTATGATCAATAATGGTATTCAAACTGAGGTACAATTAAGCAGATCTAAGTGAAAATTATCAATAGTTAATACTATGAACAAGTTTGTGTATTTTGAAGAAGCATGGCCTACAGGAAGGGCAACTTAATAGAACAAGATGGCACAGCCACGGTAGTAGCCTCTTCCTCCTAGCACTCTTGATTTTACCCCTTTGATTAAAAACTGCGGCTCAGCACTGGCATAGGTAGATAGAGCGAACTAATACCAATCTAATGACGCCTGACATAAATTTATATCGAGTGCCGTTGAAGATAATTCGTCGATTCCCGGGGACCTATACGGATCTATATAGACTATACGGATCTATATAGACTATACGGACCTATAGCTTCCACTGTATTATTCACCTTTAACATCACCACCACCACCGCATACATCAGGAGCGAAAATAACAGCCTATACTAGAGGAAGAGGCTAAAAAGGGGGAGACTAGGCCACCTGCTATTCAAAATCATATACAATAATTGTAATTTTTTGATTGGACGGAGACAGATTTAGTGTTTAAAATGGCGCACTCTATATCCCGACGAAATTGAATAAGCAAAGGTGCGCGGCTCATTTTTTCGAAATTTCTAGAATTAATAATCCCCAATTATATTTATTTCGCTTTCCTAAAGGTAATTATTGCCAGTTTTGTTCTTAATTCATTTACCGACACAATTTATCCAACTGAAGACACTATAAGCATATGTCACTTTGTAATTATGCAGGTGTCAAATGTGTAGGGAAAAGAGATAAATTCAAATACAACTAACTGGAAATATGAACTTTAAAAAACGCGAAGAAGTAAAGGACAACAATTAGGGATAAAAACTTTTTTTTATTGACAGAACAGAAAATTCAAAAAACTAACTTGTAATGTGATTTTCACCATCAGTAGTATAGAAGCCCAAAAGCCAGTTCATATTCTTTTGGTAGTAGTTGAAAGTTTTACAATGATATAAAACACTCTAAAATAACGGAGATTCCTTTTTTTTTAAACAATGAACAAATATTAAGCAGCGCATGCTAAAAATTTTTCATAGATTATTATTGTAATAGAAATTGCCATTAAATTTAAGAATTAGCAAGTTCTTATGACCGACAGTTTAAAATAATTATACTTTATAGATAAATAAAAAAAATCTCGAAACATCCAGAGAACTGTAATAGAAGTTTTAAATCTAATCAAGATTAATCGACAATGTGGCCAGACTAGATATTGAGCGTAGACGAGTTTTAATTCTTTTAAGGGAACTGAAACTCCTTTCTGAAATGGTAATGGCCACGGGAATGCGTAAAACCCCTTTATAGTACTTGGCTAGGTCCGGAAATCCATTGTCCATCGTCATCAAATAATGAAAGCACTCTGTTACGCTGTTTAAATTTTTAGATTGAATCAAATTTCTAGCTATTTTAATTTGAACCTTTAAGGAATCTATGTCAAAGTTAAACTGGCTGTATGTTTGGCAATGGGCTAGGACGTCGTTTTCGGTAAGAAAGTTTTCGGACTTAGGAAGCAATTACATTCTTCAATAACCCACTGTTTTCCAGTAGTCGAATCTTCATTTCAGATAGAAATTTATCGATTAATTGGTAATAGGTGGATCTCAACTGATTATATATGGTATTTGAATACGTTTCTCTACTTCCCGTCATGCATGTGATCTTGTCTTAGCCTTTTGTTGGGGGTTATTTTTCGTTTTCTTAAAGCTAAAGTTTCGCTATTACGATCCGGTAGCTGGATAAAAACAGACTTTGAAGCTTTTTCACAAATTGAGTCGAATCGTTCAGAGTTCCAAATTTCCTCTAAGGTAGCTGTGAAAACTCACAGAATAGAGAGTATAACAATTTTTTTTTTCTTTTGTTGTAATAATGAAATAAAACTTGCTCATGTATAAAATCAACAATAACCATAAAAGTAACAGTAACTATAAATTTAACCAAAATGTAAAATATCTTATAAAAGTGTATCTGAAATAATGCCTACAAAATAAAATGTAACAAAAGAAGAGTTTCACGGGAAACTGTTGAAATTCAAAAGTACCTATTGTAAGGAGAGAAGGCCGGCGCCGGACAGTCCGAGGGGTAAAACACTCTGCGAACACGGTGTACACTGCCGTGCATTTGACAGTGCTAAATGGAACTCGCGAACTCTTGAAAATATGTACCTTTAACAGTGCTTTATGCACGAACTCGGTGTACAGATTATCTAAGACTGTCTTACGCCTCGGTCGGCGAAAGGGATTATCTTTCGATCTTTCGGGACGGTTCGTACCATCCTAAAATTTTGACCACCCCGAACTGCCCGCTGGCACTTGATGGCCTTGAAGCAGGGAGCCATAAATTCCTGACCTACTGTCCGTTGCTAGCGTTCTCTCTATCCCTGGATAATTGGGCAAAGAAAGCAAATGATTGGCTGAGCCTTTTCAAAATAAAAGAAAACTGATTTTGGAGAGGGGACCGTTGGAGATTCACTCTTCAGTTATTCTTTGGGTCCCACAAAGGAAACATCCCAAGCTTTACCAAAAATAAAATAAAATAAGTTTAGAGCAAAAGAAAGTCTAATTCTTAAATTTTTAGAAAAAAGTCTTCAATAAAATAAAATAAGATAATAGATTAGCTATTACCATTTTTTCAGTCGGTGTTAATTAGCGTTAGTCTCTCCCAAGAGCGCGAACCTTAAAACTTTAAAATAAAATAGAATAAATTTAATAGGCGGGTTTCAACAGTAGCTACAGTAGCTGGGCAAATAGCAACGGCTTACGTATAAAAACTTTCGAACTTTTTAAGTATTCCGATAGAAAATTTGTAACACCTAAAACTTTATCTAACGCAACAATCAAAATTAAGTTGTTAAAATACTGTAATTGAGAAATATATCCTCGACATTCAGCTGCTGCCTCAAGTTTACCTTTCTCAACCACATTTTCTAACGCTAGAACAACAGATTTGAACCTATTTCTATAATAATGAATTCCCTTCTTTTTGCTCCACCATCTTGAGGCATTTTAAGGGTGACGTCATAGCCCAGCTCTTTCTGGGATTCCTCAAAACATTGGCTTCTAATAACCGAATTGCTTTGGAAATTGTAGATTGCTTGAAATAAACCAAGTAATTCCCTCACTGCCAATATATTAGAGCAGCAGTTAACCAAAACTAGATTTAACCGATGAGCGTAGCAGTGCACGTATTGACAATTACTACCTACTGCCACTTCTATTCTAACTCTAACACCTGATACGTGTCCGCTCATTACATTAGCCCCATCGTACGTTTGTGCACAGGGCCGACTTATCCATAAGGCAGACTAGGCGAAGAGACATTAGGGCCTACGATCCCATTTAATAGGGCCTACGAAGGTCCAAAAAGTCGGTAAATGAGAGATTTTTGCCTAAGTCCTACGGAAAGGTTAAAACGGCCCTGTTTGTGTAACGCAAGTGCAACGCAATTTCCAATTAATAAACCGCTTTGCGAAATGAGGTTTATAATATCTAAGCTGATGTTTTCAGAATCAAACTGATGAAAATCCGTGTACCCTCAAAATCTCTCTACGACGCCTATTTCTTTTCTAGTATACCGAACGCAAACACTTAATTCGAATTTTTTGTCATATTTTTCCATCAATGAAAGCTGTATTTCTGTCGCTGATAAAACGCCGGCAACAAAAACAATAAACTTTATCTTTCACTACCGAGTTCTCAAGCATTGGGTACTTGGCGTACCAAAAGGAATTAATGCCTCGATTTTTACCACCAATTAAAGTTTTGGGAAAGGAAGTGAGCGTAGGTTGAACGGGTAAACAATCTTTATCCAAACTAATATCAAAAATGCTCAACGGTCTAATAGTTAAATTAGACGAGGCGTTGAAAAACTACGATAGAGGTCCGAGGATTCAAGGAAGTCACTTTCGCTCCCTGTTGCAATCCAAAACCAGTATGTACAAGTACAACCCGTGCCCCTCTCCACGAACAGTTATTGGCCATTCGTCGGAATTCTGAGAAATTCACCTTTGCTCTCCATGACCATGGCAGGTTCATCTTTCCCACTGTCCCACATTTCCCTCTTAACAAGCGTGGTGGGAAATTTCGGTGGTCACTAACAATTCCCAGAAAAGAGGAGAATTTGCTCTATAAGATAAGGCAGTGAGAAAGGGGAAGGAATTATTGTGAACTCCCAGCAGCCTCTGTCGAAAGCTCTCTTCCCGGATTTTGTATCAACAACAGTACTCCAAAGCGGAGCTGTGGAATGTTTCACCCAAAGACGTAGAGGAATCGCTTCGGGCTCCAATATGTCAGCCACTTTTGGCAAATATGCCGTCTAACATTAAAGTGGAGAGTCACTGGTTAAAGGACGCGAAAAGGGATCTATCGGACACAGAGCTGTATCAACTCTTCCAACTGCAACTAGAAAAGACTGGTCAGCCCTTCCCCACGATGGTGGCTTATACTGACGCCTCAGTTTGCTCCAGGGAAAAAAATAGCTATAATTGGACTATACCTCCCACAGCTTGAAGCTAGTTATTCGCTAGCTGTGAATGGCGGCCATGATGTATCTATTAAAGAGCTTTTTTTCTCTCTTCCAGGCTCTACTACACATACCAACTGATAAATATGCATGCAATTTAATAATTTGTACTGATTCAAGGAGTGCCTTGGATGTGTTATCATCTAAATCCTCTCCATTGGTAGATGCTATTAAAAACTACTCTACCCTTTTCAAGACTCTCTCCTTCCTATGGTGTCCGGCGCACTGCGGAATCGAGGGAAATGAACGAGACGATGCATTAGCGAAGGCCGCCACAGAGCTTCCACACCCAACAGTCTGGCTTCCGTTTCTGAGGAGGACATTGAAACGCCTTTATGTCCAAGCATACCTATCCAACTATAATACAATGTGGAAACGTTCTACAGATGGGCAAAATCAGATATACAAACCAAATTTCTTTTTGATCCGGTGGAACATACTATTTCAACAAGAATTGAAAGCAGTATCCTTTACATGACGTTATGCCAACAATGTCCTAGCCCGCTTTACTTTACTGGGGGTGTCAAGTCTTTGTGGAAATTGCCTATGAACAGAAGTCATGGAGCACATCTTAATATACTGCCCCTCTACACGAGCCAGCAACTCAAGATTCGAGACTCTCTCCTACACGGCCAACCCTACTCATTGGAAAACATTTGGCAACAGGTTTTTAAACTAAACTCAGCATTAGTAACCGCTTTAATAGCCTTTTTCTACCACTACTGCAAGATAAACAAACGGTTCTCGTTCAGACATTAATGGCTCTTTCCCGTACAGACAATATGCGCTGCCAGAGCTTATCACCACAGGCTATATTCCCAAGAAGGAGGTCAACCCTAGCGGTGGGCTTCGATGTGTTCAGTCCCAGTACAGTTTCAATCCCTCCAAAGTCCAAGAAGCTAATACTCCTGGATCTGGCACTAGCCATTCCAGGAAACTGCTGTGGCAAACAATCTCTCCTAGAGAAAGGAATTTATGTGGCAGCAGGTGTGATTGATGCCGATTTCCGCGGCAACGTAGGAGTGGTCTTATTTAGCATGTCGGACAGCGAGTACACAGTGCACAGATCAGATGCCATAGCACAATTAATTTGGGTTGTGCTCCAGGAGAATTACAGTTGCGAAGAAATTACAAGCCTCGAAGACACTGGGCGGGGTGCCATGGGTATTTAGAGTGCTGCACCAAACTATATAGATTTATATAATAAAAAAATAAAACAAATTGTAGCTATTACTTTGTATAACAATGGGTGAGTGGACTCTCGGCTGTCCCAACTTCGCAAGCACCGTCAATTATGAATAAAAAAAGAATACGGCTGAATATTTAAATAATTCATATTTATTAATTACCGGAAAAGATAACTTTAGACTTTTGGTATTTTATCGAACTAAAAAAAAGATTTTTAAAACGTACGCGCAATGTAGTTGAAATAAATATTTCACGTTTAATTATTACGATTAACCTAGTCTGAATTGGTTGAGTGTGAGTCGCTAGAACCTCAAGGGCGTAAACTTAGAAGCCAAGTGTGGAGTCACTTTGTTGTGGATGGCGATATTACAAGCTGTAAATATTGTGACAAGTAAAAATAAACCATTACTGCTTCTTTTTTTTCATCGATGCTCCTTATTTATTTATTGGTATTTATTATACGGTATTATTTAAGGAAATATTCAGTACGAAATAAAAGCCTAGGATCAAGACACCTGCGTTATCACTTAGAAATAAAGGACCCTGAAATAAGTGTTAGTGTGTGTACGGACAGATAGACTAACCGAAGCCACATTGGGCCATGCCAATGATGCCACCAAGCTTTTTGCGCTTTAAGTTTATTAACATCCAACCCTCTTGTTGGGTAGTCGGCTGAGTTTTCCTTTCCATTCACGTGATTCCATTGTTGGGGTTTTGTTAAAGCTTGTATCATGTCTAGGACCCGATTACTCACAAAAGGTTTAAATTCTTTTTCCGATGAATTTATCCACCCTAAAACAATAGTCGAATCCGTGAACATAAGTATGTCATATTTTTTGTCGGCGAAATTGTTCCGATATAGGTCACTCGTTAATCTTGCGCCTAGAAGCGCCCCCATTAATTCCAGTCGTGGTAGACTGACCTCGGTGACTTCTTTTTCTTGTATTGGCGCGACACGCGTTTTCGACGCCACGAACGCCGTTCCGATGGTTCCAATTTGACTGGTGTCGCGAAGGTATACGACCGCCGCGAAACTCTTTTCGCTCGCGTCACAGAAGCACACTAATTCCCGTTTAATTATTTTCCCAGTGGTTTCGTCAAAATAGCAGCGAGGTACCTTGATATTTTCCAACTCTGGAAGCTCCCTGCACCATTGCGTGAATTTTGAAATCGTGTTTTCCGGTAAGACGTTATCCCATGAGAGCTTCTTCTCCTTCCAGAGTTCTTGAAAAAGTCATTTACCTCGGATTGTAAAAGGCGCTATGAGGCCCAATGGGTCGTAGATTTTGGCTACGGTTTCTAATATTCCTCTTTTAGTATTCGATCTTAGCCCCTGATTTTCCGTAATTGACGAAGTGTTAATACACAGCGTGTCTGGCTCTGTCTCCCAAAGTAATCCTAAAACCTTGACTTCCGGTTTGTTTTCCCCTTGATGAATGCCGTCATCCACCCAGGCTATTCTTAATTCTCCTGAATTGGTTTGAAACCTTCGAAGATTCATCTTCGCCCTTTTAAATATATCTCGTGACTCGTAGGGACAGTTTTCTCGCTTCTTCTACAGTGTTTCCACCTCCAAGAAGGTCGTATACGTATTTCCGGTTCCTAATCATATTGCAAGCATCTGGGTATTCATTCTCATTTATCTTTAAATGATAATCCACTGTCGCGTTCAGCAAGAATGGGGAACAATTAGCCGATAAGTATCAAAGTCATTTTCTTTTTCTCCGGACTTCCATAGAAATCTAAAAGCATCTCGGTCTTTCGGATCCAGTAAAATTTGATGGAAAGCTTTTTCCAAATCCGCGGTGTAACCGACAGGACTTATCCGAAATCTAACCAAGAGGTTCAATAAATCCTGATTCATATTAGGTCCAGGATTTAGGCAATCATTTACAGATAGTTTCCCAAATGCGTGTGAGGACGGGCAGGGCCGTAGCTAGGGCTGGGCGGCTGGGGCGCCATGCCCGCGATAGGGTATAGGGGCGCCAAAATTGGTCCATATTATTATATTAGGGGGCGCCAAAATTGCAGCTCGCCCCTGGCGCCATTTTCTCTAGCTACGGCCCTGAGGACGGGTCAAAAACTACTCTAAAGCGTGTAGTTTCTACGTCCTTCCGAATTACCTCTTTGTGTGGTAAATAACACGTCACGCTTTGAGAGATGACATCATTCGGTACGCGTTCGACGACTCCTTGGTCTGTTTGCTCTTGAATTACTTCTCGATATTGTTCGTGCAATATTGTATTTCTTTCGAACCGTTTAAACAACTGTTCATTCCTTTTTTTTTGGAAATTCCGTAATTGTCACCCAGCATTTCATTGTTTGACTTCCAGGGTGTTGTATATTTGTTATCACGAGAGGGCGCCACTCTCCTAGCGGGAGAGACGGTCACTTTCTGTACAAAATGTCGGGCCTAATAAACAGGTAGTTCGCTCGCCCAAAGTTTGCTTAATTATTAACCATACAACTAATGTAGATAAGTTTAGCTGCTACGACATATTATATGGCGTCAGAAGTACCCTATTACGAACCAATTTCAACAAAGATAAGTACATTATTCTCTACGCTACGTTTCTTTGTCTCTTCGCATTTTCGCAATGGCAGCGCGTTACCGTACTCCCGACGAATTTGTGCCCGGTGATAATCCACCAGCCGCGTGGGACGACTGGCTCGAGACTTTTCGCCTTTACATGTCCGCTACTGAGTCTACCCAGAAGCCGCAATCTTCGCAAATTGACTCCTTTTTGTACCACGTTAAAACTTTGACAATTACGCCTAATACACCGCCAACCACGACAACACCTCACCCTCCCATTCTGTTGGACGATATTCTACAAGCCTTTACAGCCTATTATGAGCCTTATAAAAATGTAACGAACGCCCGCCATATTTTTTTGTCTACGCGCCAGCTCCCCCATCAAAGTTTCGACGATTTCGTTACGGATCTTAAAATTAAGGCTATTTCTTGCGATTTTGGTGCCATCCATGATTCGCTAGTATGTTCTCTCATTGTTCTTGGTGTACGCGACGATGCCGTGCGTAGATAATTATTAAAAATACCGGTTCTCAATTTGAATGACGTAATCGCCCATTGTCGCGCGGATGAAAGTTCAAAAGCAACGGCTTTAGCCATGTCCGCTCGGCTTCCGTCTGTTTCGGCGGATCCCTCCAATTCTCTCTACGCTGTGAATGTGAATCGCCCGCCAAACGTGGACTCACCTCGGTCTCGTCCTTTTCAACGTCGCCGTGTCTCAAATGATCGCGGTCGTTCGAATACGCGTTCTCACGGGCGTACCTCGGGTTATACCTCCGCTTCTTACTCCTCGGTGCTCTGCGATTATTGCGCGGGACGACACCCTGATAAACCGTGCCCCGCGTGGGGCGCCAAATGCAACAACTGTCACCAACTTAATCACTGGGCCAAGGCCTGCCGCCAAACTTTTGCAATGACGGAGGTACATCCTCAGCCATACTTCCATTCCACGCCAGGACAATATGTCCAACAGGACTATTCTTCTGCCTCACCGCATCCGCCAGTCTATTCCACTGCCGCTCTCAACCCACGAGTCTCGCGTATCGACGGTCTAGCAACCAATTCGCTCTCGGTTCCTCTACATTATACGGGTTATACCACACCCACCACACTGGGCCCGGCTACTCCCTTCCCGCCGCAGAGTTCGTCTGCCCACAATGCCCATCCGGAACAATCGAATACACTCTTCGATGACTTTTCTGGATTGCAAATTGCGTCGCTCGCATTAAATGCTGTACACTCATCAAATGAGTGGGTCGCTACTCTTCACGTCAATGGCCTACCTGTCACCTTCAAACTTACGGGATCCCAGGTGAACGTCCTCACTAACACGACATACAACCGTCTGCATGACCGCCCCCTCTTGCCCCCAACTCCAGCCCATGTCATGTCATATTCCGGCCATTCTATTCCTATGCTCGGCGTTATCGACGCTGTCTGCACCGCGCCTACTACCTCGCTGACGTTGCCTTTTTACATAACGCGCCAAGACACCGTGCCTATTTTGGGTGCTCATGCCTCCGCGACTCTTGGTCTTATTCAACGACTGCATGCCACTAACACACCCGAGCCCCCACTGCCAGTTCTCGATCCCGATCCACGGACCATCTTGGAGGAGTTCCGAGATTGTTTTGATTCTGTGGGCTGTATCCCGGGTGAGCACTCCATTACGTTAAAACCCAGCCCTCAACCGGTTATTACTTCACCTCGCACGGTCCCGCTCGCTCTTGAAGTTCCGTTAAAGGACGAATTAATGCGCATGGTCGACTTAGGCATTATCAAACCAGTCACCGAACCTACGGACTGGGTCCACCCCATGGTATTGATCCCGAAACCCGATGGCACTCTTCGGGTGTGCTTGGATCCGCGCAATTTAAATGCCGCTCTGAAACGGGAGCATTATAAAATGCCAACAACACAAGAAATATTCAGTCACTTACGTGGTTGCACGGTGTTCACCGTCCTCGACGCAACATCTGCCTCCTGGCACATTCGATTAACTGAAGAGAGCTCCAAGTTGTGTACCTTCGCTACCCCATACGGTCGCTTCCGTTTTCTTCGTTTGCCATACGGCATCGCTTCGGCTCCGGAGATTTTCCAGCGTACGATGCACGAGATTTTTAAGGACATTCCGCATAATTTCTCATCTATGGACGATCTACTACTTGCTACACCGGGAGTTCCGCATCACTTGTCCCTGCTACGCCAAATCTTATTACGGGCTCGGGAGGTTAAACTGCGTTTCAGCACAAAAAAGCTACAGTTGGCCGTCCCTAAAATCACATATTTGGGTCACACTATTACCGGAGATGGCATACGTGTCGATAACAAGAAGGTGCAGGCTATCACTGAGATGACTCCTCCGACAGACAAACAAGCTCTTCAGCGATTTCTGGGTTTGATTAATTATGTGAGCAAGTTAATTCCTCACCATTCAACCAAAACGGCGCCACTCCGTGCCTTACTCAACAAGGACGCCAGTTTCCTGTGGGGCGCTAACTCACAGGCAGTCTTCGACGAACTCAAAGCGTCTATCATACAAGCTCCGGTATTGTCTTTTTTTGATTCCCAAATCTTGCCGGTTATTTCCGTCGACTCAAGCCAAAAGGGGATTGGTGCTGTGTTACTTCAGGGTGACCATCCCATCGAATACGCGTCCTACCATATGTCCCGATTCCAACTGGAACTGACGTCCGCTACTTTGCAGGGCCTCGCAAATGGCTTAATGCACGGGTAATTGGACGCGCAAATGCGCTCGATTCCTACATGATCGAAACACCCGCCGGCAAAACTTATCGCCGTACCAGGAAACATCTAAAGCTTGTTCGCGTGACGGTACCATCGCTCCCCCCGGTCGGTGTGGCACCATTTCTTCACCATGCACCCCCGCCATGTGGTCCCGGGTTGCCATTATCACCTCCACCGACGCCGCCAAGCGCACCTCAACCTGTGCCACAGCTCGTTCCACATTTGGTCCGCGAGGATTGCAATCGCCTTCTCTCGTGCGCGTGCCGCCTTCCGCCTCGCGACCCCCGCCGCCCTTTCCATCGCTGGATCGTGCGCCGTTGCCATCCGAACCTCCAGCGCTCTCGCCGTTTTCCCCAGCGTCCGCTGTTCGACCTTCAGCAGGTTTGCCGAAGATGTCCGTCTTCGAGGCTATCCTGATTCATCCCAGCCAACGCCCTCCGGCTCTCTGGTCACCGCAGCCTCCGATGTCGCCAGTTCCTCCGCCACCATATTCGGTCACTGCCAGTGGTCGACTTAGCCGCTACCCAATACGCTATCTGCGTTAACTTTATCTTGTTTTCTTTTGTATTATTTTACCATATTGTTTAAAAAAAAAGAACATGTTGTATATTTGTTATCACGAGAGGGCGCCACTCTCCTAGCGGGAGAGACGGTCACTTTCTGTACAAAATGTCGGGCCTAATAAACAGGTAGTTCGCTCGCCCCAAGTTTGCTTAATTATTAACCATACAACTAATGTAGATAAGTTTAGCTGCTACGACATATTATACAGGGGAGAGTCACCTGATATCGACAACTTTTACAGTTTCCTCAAATTCTTTTAAAACCTCTACATCACCCTTATCGGGTACCATTTCTCGCTCTTTCACCCCTAGAGTTTCTAATTCCCAAAAAGCTCTGATATTCGAGGAGAGTTCATTTTCTACCATGGTCATACTCATCGAAACTGTCTCCTGAACGGCTGTTGATAGAATTAAACTGGAAGAATTCCCTAGCAAAGTCCACCCAAACAGCGTTCTCATAGCTAACAAAGCTGGGCTTAACCTTTTGGTTTCACGCTCAATGACTATAGTCCAATAATAATCGCTGCCAATTAGGAGCCCAATTTTTTCATTTTCTAGACCCATGTCCCAACCTTAATTGGTCAGCTAAATCTATTCCCTGTTTTTCTAATTTCGATTTAACCTCTCTTCCCGGTAACGATATAAATGCGCTACAAATTTCTGGCCTTACCAAAGCCTCTAACGTTATTTATTTACTCGGGTTCCTAATATTCTTCACTACCACCTTAACGCGGTTCGTTGTCACGAGTTGACCCTCTTTCATTCCAAAACTATGTAGAGTCAAAGTTTCCCTTCCTACTATCGGTAGGCCTAATTTAACCGAAATATCCTCCCTTATATATGTGCGGTGGCTTCCATTATCGAGTAAGCATCTAGCGTACAGAGTTTGCTGAACCTTGTTGCCTTCAAATTTAGACCGTAAAACCCCTGCCGTTTGCAAAAATATTTGTTCTTGCCCCCCTCTATTTTTACCCTCACTCGAGGTAGAAAAATAATTAGCCGTCTCTACTTGGGAATCATTTTTACTTCCCCCTTCGACTTTTTCGTCGACCTTGGTTTAACTTTTCTCTTTGAAGCTCTCTGTAGGATCTTTTTTCTCACAAAGTGCCACGTGATGCGATCCTCCGCACCCCCTACAAACCCTATCTTTTTTATAACAATCTCTCGCTATATGAGACTTTCCCAAACAAATAAAGCATATGACTTTTCTTCGAAATATCGTTCGCCTATCCGCCACCGTACTTTGTCGACATTCTTCCGAATTATGATTATTACGCCCACAAAATATGCAAAATTTCCTATTTTTCGTAAATGAAGCGAGAGCCGCAGCCGTCGGTACCGTTTCTCTATTATTCCTATATTCTCTGTCCTTTCCTTTTTCGTACTTCGACGAATCCTTTTGCCCAACCGTAGGGTTACTATAAGCGGCTGCTTTTTCCCGACATTTTATCTCCCTTCCCAAGAATTTCATCATGTCAGCAATCTCCCAGATTTCTTCCTCGTCTTTCCATTTTCTATTAAATTCTAATCTAATTTCGGGGGGAATCAATCTCAACATTAATAGTCCGTGAGCCAGACGCCGAAAATTAACTTTTTGGTACCAACTCGAGGGACCAGAAAATTTTATAATTTCTAGTTAGGGGGTCACGTGTGCATGCCGAAAACACTTGATAGACATCTGGATCGCCCAGCTATCCAAGATGGCGGCCAATCCAAGATGGCGGCGCGCGCCTTTCTATTAACGGCCATAACATTTGATCTACTCATCCGATTGCGACCAACTCAACGTTATAAAATAGGTATTTGTATTCTTAATATATTAGATCCTATGAGTTAATTTCGTAAAACTAACGGTTCACCTTAAAATACAAAATATCTCCTTTAAGTAATTAAACGTATCGCAGCTTAAGCAACTTCATTACGCTAAAAATAATGTTTAATTTTTTTGGTGTCAAATAAATGTAAGACTAGACTCCTAGCTTTCATTTGATGTACATTTTGACCGTCTACTATGTATACTTACCTACTTATGCGCAATATTAAGATAGGGGGCGATTTCGATTTTTGACTCAATTCGTGATATGTCTATACGAAAAATAACAATAACCCACTTACCCATCTCTATTAATAAAAAATAATGTGTTTAGAAAAATACAAATGATACGATGGCGTTACTAAGGGGTCACGTACCTATTCCCCCGCCCAATCGTAACAATATTGTTTATTTTTAAATTTATTTGTTATTCGATTGTGTGCTCATACGATCTAAGATCCTACCTACCACACTGATGTTTTTAGTAAAGATTAATACTCAATTGAAGTTAATGTTAAAAAAGTCACTTTATTACTTCACATTTTATTCGCTATCACTTTCGTCAGTGTCTTCAAATGGAGTATAAATGTTTTCCTCTACATCAATATTTGTACATTCTTGGAGTTTGCACGCAGCTGTGCATTTCATTTTATTTAAAATACAAGTGCAGTTTAATGGACGACAAACTCTGGTGCAGCTGCAAGCCATTAGGCTTAGTACAACATCAGGGGCAGGAAGTCCGGTCATCCAAAGGATATCGAGTTGTCCCTTATCGTTCAATTTCCATCCGTGTTTTTCTGTCGGATCTGGTATATCTGGAGAGCTAACTAAACTTCTCTTCCAAATAGCAGTTTGATAATTTGCTCGTAAGGTATGCTGTCTTAGGGTGTCTTTGCAAGGCGGTAACTGTCCAGACTCAATGTTTCCTTTCTTCGCGCGGAACATTTGATAGCGTAAAGCGTTCACATCAACGAATTTTGTTTTGGCGCAATAAATTTGGCATGTTAACGCTTGAAATGATGAAAATGTTCTATCAGAGAGTTCCCATTCCGAACCGAGATCCGAGACGGCTTCCCGGATACTAGTGTCTTGCAAAATGCACTTAAACGCTTTGAGCTTACCTTGACCCGCGAGGGCGCTTACAGAGTCGCAGCCTGTCCAACAATGAAGTCCAATAAGCGCATTACATATACCTGACCCCAAAGCTGCAGCTAGTTTTGATACGTCAACGATTCTTATTTTATCTTTTGTTCCTCGTCTTACGAAAATGTTACTTGAAATTTTAGAACTGAAAACTATGCACAAAATAAGAACGTCAGTGTCGTCAGCGGCAATTATTATTGTCGGGTATTCTTTTTCCGCGTGTTTTGCGTGTAAAATTAACCTTGTATCGGCCTCTTCTTGGCTTGACTCTAGTTCTTGAAGGTCTTCGCAGCTGTCTTTCTTCAGTTTCGTGCATTTACCATTGCACGACACGATCATGGTCTTCGTTAAAAGTCTATCTCTTATTTCTTGAGTTTTCCAATTTTTTTCCAGGAAAGTTATAAGATTAGACTTGCTTTCGGCGCATGTTAAAAGTCGTCTCCAATTTCGAATTTTGTGGCCTGGTCTTATGTCATGAAAAACCACTCCTTCGTTAGAGCCTCGATTTACGCGTTCGGCAGATTTTATTGATACTTTCTTGTAAACATCAAACACTACATCGATTCGATCACTGTCTCCACCAACACTTAGCATCTGCTGAAATATTTGGAGTGAAAGTTCCTCAAAAGTATGGTTTTCTCCGTGTAGTCTTTGAATAATTGCCATTGCATCGATTAAAGTAGCTTCTAGTCGGAGCCACTTTATTTTCGAGAAACTTCGCGAAAGATGCTTTGTTAGTTTTCTTTAGTGATCCATCCGCGTTTGCGAGCGTCCAAGGTATAGGACCAAGTGGGTGAGAAAATACCTCTTGCATATCTAATTTGCGGTTTTCTGCTACTAAAACCATATTGGCGAAGAGCCTTTGATCCGCTTTTAAAATAATTTCCTTGTTTTTAACTTTCATTGATCGAGGTTTCGTAGATGAAAATGTTTTCAGTTGAAGTTTTTTAATGGGTTCATGAAAACCCTTACCATGCTGGATTCGATTTCCTTGAAAGCTTTTATAGGCAGCTTATCCTTTGTGATAAGCATTCAAAAGATCTTGGCTAACAGCGGGGGGTGCGAGGGCTCCAGTGGATATATTGACGATATCGGAAGCATCATCGCCAAATGGATTAGTCCAATTGCTATCTAATAGTTCGTACATCGAACGAACGTCATCTTCGTCTCTTTTAATTCTAGAGTTTTGCAAATCGTGATGAGAAAAAAGAACTCTTTGATTAGAAATTTGCTCTCTTAGTTGACGTAAAGACCATGCTCTATGTTCGGATGTAAGGTAATATTTCGAAACCGTCCCTGGTTTGAGACTGAAACCTCGTGTCCACCTGCCGTCTGGGTATCTTTGTTGACGGTTTCCTCAGTCGTTTGATCAACTGCAATCCTACCGAACGGATTTTTGTCGCGAAGTTGTACGGAAAAACCACCACGTAGAAAATGTTCGTGCAAATCAGGTGCTGTATTTTCAATTTGGGTCATTTGGGCGTAGTAGATCGGTAAATACCTCGCGTAGTTTATTTTGTCCAGAGCAAAAGCCCACGGAATAATATCACGAATAGCTGCTAAATGGAGGTACCAATTGCCTTCACGGTCGGCTCGAATCAGTCTAAGCAACGTATCGACCATGTCAATGTACGTCATCCAGTATTGCGAGAGAGGGCCACGCTCTTGGCGCAACAGATTCATATACTTCTCGAGTTTGTTCAGTATAAGCTTGCAAGATTCGTTTTCCAGAGCTGAAATGTACGTATCCCTGTTTGCGTTCTCACAAATATCTGAAATAGAAGTTTTAGCTTCTGCTAAAACATTTTCGTCATGTTCCAATTCGATCCAAGTTTCGAAGCCTTTCCAAACCAAACGCATCAGTGCTTCGTAAGTCAATTTGTGTAAGCGAACGGCCCTGTTATAATGTTTACCTTCAAGAACTTTGTTAATAGATCCTTCAGCGATCACCCCAGATTCCACAGCTAAGTCACGCAGACCCGAGTCCCCAAACATTTTACCAATATTGGACAGAAAATTACAGATTATGTGGAAATTTCCCATCATTATCACCACATTTTTAAAATATTCTTGGTTACTCCATACAATTTCAGCTGCCTTAGCGTAAAGTGCTTGGTCGATAACCACTGCAATATTTTCAAGATTCAGGGAGTCCTTAATTTTTAAACACTGCTTTATAATTTCTTGTACTGTGGACATTTCAGTCGCTGGCGCGTTTATAGTTGGTAAATATCCTACTGTGTCTGCAATAGGACTTGTTCCGTTCATTTTTGTAAGAATGTTGAATCCTGTCCAAGAACATACTGTTTGTTTTTCAGAACAGTGGTTTCTAGAAAATATCCAAAGTAAATCCTGGACTCGAGAATTTTGTACATGTGTAAATGTGTGCTCGAAAATGTTCTTCGGTACAATCGCTGGTGGACTTTGCTTTTTACCAATTACGTAGACATCAAGTAATTTTTCTGCAACTTTTATTGTTCTTCTTTTTTCTTTCTTACTGATTACCGAAGAGGTTCTTGGTGGTAAACACGAATGGGACACATTCTGAACAATTATCCCGTTAACTCTATGTGAGGTTCCAGCACCACTTAGGACTTCTTCTTGGCGGTCAATATTATCGAAGGCCATCACAGTTGGGACATTTGGGTGGACGTTGGAGGGTAGTGGAACGCAATCGGTAGCGACGCTCTCTAACTTCTCGATACATAGAGCAGTATCAATTTCCTCAAGTTTCGAATAGGATATGGAATGACCCAAGCTATTCATAATTTTTATTAGCTCTACATTTCCAGTAAGGGTTTTGATGGCCCAGGGAAGTAAAATATGTTTAGGAGTTAAGACTTTGCCTAATAAAATAGCATATATAACATCTTGGGATAGCGACCACATGATTCTAGAGAGCTTTGTAGAAAGAAGTTGATTTTCCCCCGCCAATAATACTCTTAAAAACTGGCTTAAAGATTCGGGTATCGCAAGATAGTTTGAATCCAACTCTCGTGGGTCAGGTGGCCAATTTTGCTCAAAAACGCTTTTTTTAACGTCTTGCCGCAAAAAGGTTGCCGCTTGACAAATAAACGATGATGAATTTTGTGTTTCGTTTAGCTGAATCAATTTGCGTTTTAATCTAATGTGATCCTGAAGTAGCGTATCTAGCGACATGTTATCAGACCTGACATAGGATCTGTTATCCACGATAAAAAAGACAATGGACTCACCGAATTCGGTTTCAAGATTTCTTCTCAAATGTTTTTTAGTTGAGTTCAGTATTTGGTTTTCTGGTACACTTTCGTTGCTCATTAGATTAACTAACTTCGCTGTAAGATCTATCATTGAAGTAAATGATGATTTCGAAATTAAATTATCTCTTAAGTATTGAAAAAGTTGGTTTAAAGCTGATATTTCTGCCAGTTTATATGGTTCAACTGTAGACAACTTCCCTACTTCACTTTGCTGACTTGCAAATGACTTTTCACGAGTGTAATCCTTGTAACAAGATTTGTGGTAGTGAGCTTCCGCAGCGATTAAATCTCTTGACGTTATAGCTATCATTCTTGAATCACTTCGTTCAATTGCAATTTCGCGGACCTTTTTATCCGATCTCAGTTCGAGAGATTTCAAAAGTGGTTCGCGGGTATTGGTTCCAGGTTTATATTTATTTCGCTCGCAGAATATACAGAGTTTTTCATACACCCTTGACTCGGACGGGGCATTTCGCGTGGACCGACGTGGATCAAGATTTACACAATCACTTTGCTCACCCGCTGCAGGTTCCACTTGCTTCTCTTCTAGTTCCTTGAGAGATTTTTTTAATGTAAAAGTTGACCTGCAGTTTCTGTGGTAGAAAATATCTGGGACACTCGATGTCGCTTCATTAGATACGTGTATGTCCAAAATTGGTTGGAACTTTCTAATTTCGGCAGCTTTGTACAATGCAATCCAAGACTACATCTTTTGGTTTTATAAGCTCGTTCAAGGGACTCTTTTTCTCACATAAAACACAAACACCTAACTCTTTTCTGGATTTCGTTTTTCCCGACATGTTTCATTTAAATAACCTAGCTTAGTTTTTAGAGCACTGAGCTTCCTCGACCAGCTCGAAAAAATATAACTTTTTTAAACAAAAGTAGAAATACCCCAGCCCAGGCCCAAACGGACTACGTACTATTATACAAGTGATAATGGACACCAAAAAATTATCCCGTCCGGCTCTATACTTTCGTTGTCTCGCGCATAAATAACAATAATAAGTAAATCGCCCCCTGTCTTAATATTGCGCAAAAGTAGGTAAGTATACATAGTAGGCGGTCACAATTTACATCAAATGAAAGCTAGGAGTCTAGTCTTACATGTATTTGACACCAAAAAATTAAACATTATTTTTAGCGTAATGAAGTTGCTTAAGCTGCGATACGTTTAATTACTTAAAGGAGATATTTTGTATTTTAAGGTGAACCGTTAGTTTTACGAAATTAACTCATAGGATCTAATATATTAAGAATACAAATACCTATTTTATAACGTTGAGTTGGTCGCAATCGGATGAGTAGATCAAATGTTATGGCCGTTAATAGAAAGGCGCGCGCCGCCATCTTGGATAGCTGGGCGATCCAGATGTCTATCAAGTGTTTTCGGCATGCACACGTGACCCCCTAACTAGAAATTATAAAATTTTCTGGTCCCTCGAGTTGGTACCAAATTTTTGTCTGGCTCACGGACTATAATGGACAGAGAAGTGTTCCGTAACTATCCTGCCCAACTCCTAAAGCTTCTAAACTTCTTGTTTGTACCTCTAACGTATCATAAAATTGTCTCAGACCTGCTATGTCAGTGGCTCTCCTTACTGGTTCCAATTTGCTGAGTATTTCCATGTGATCACGAATAATTTCTTTTTTTATCCCTGAATCGTTTCTTGAGAATAGCTATTGCGCTCTCATAATTCTCGTTTGTACGAGCCAGACCCGATATTGCGGTAAGAGCTTTGCCTTCCAAATACGAGAGAAGGTACGTATACTTGTCGCCGGTTTTCATTTCCGTACTGTGGATCGCGGTATCGTAACCATTGAGTTGGGAATAAATAGAGGTACAACTAAATCTGGCTGGCGCGGGACCAATTTCGTTCAATAAGAAGACTTTATCAAATTTATCGTTCTACCGTGGCGGCATCCGTCTCTAGTGGTGGCCACTATATTGCAATTGAATTTTTTCGCGAATCTGATGCGAAATTTAAATGTATGATTACTCGTAACAAACAAACCTTTGAAGTTGTTGAAAAATAATTTTATTCTGTCAACCTCTCGCCTGTCTTTCTTGGTCCTTAACGTAGATTGTAATTTGTAACCTTCGCTTTTGCATCGGTAATCTTTTTATGAAAATTGATTTGATCCGCCATGGTAGCCCCGAGATCGTCCAATGCTGTTTCTTCCTCGACCCTTGAGTAGGTTTGTTTCAATAGCTGCGAGATGATCTTGTAATTGAGTTGTTTTCAACTCATCCACCTGTATTCTATTTAATTCCGTTTCCAGTTCCGCTATGCAGATGTCCGCTTGTTGCCGAGTCACATCTCGCATCACCAACAGACGCTGTAACGCCATTTTTACGAACGTTCCGTTTCCCGACTTTTGTCTTTTTCACCTAACTACACACAACACTTCCTTATACTTATCTAAAAGTATCCCAGTTCCCGGGTTTCGGCACCATTAAATGTGTTGAGAAACGTAAAAATAGTAAACCCAATAGATATAAAAAAAATCAAAGGTCCGACGTCGGCGAAACGATTCCGTTAGGAGTTCCGCAAAACAAAATACAAGTTTTAAAAGAAAAATATAGCTTAAAAATGTTTATTTTTGGTTTTTTAATTAACAACACTTATTTCCGCAAGGCCTTGGCAAAATCTATAAAATAAAAAGTCCTCGCTGTTTACAATACTTTCTACAACGATACATGTACCTCCGTTCCTTCATCTAGTACTACGAACTCGACTGAAGGTGATCTTGGAATTTTGACTTTTTATCCTAAACGACCAATGAAGTTAGTCAAAGGGTCGGAGTTTTTCAAATATCTTAAGGACGAGCTTCAACCACCCAAGATTAACATTCTTCAATGGTGGAAGGTAACTTTCTCAAACTAATTTCATTTACTTACAGTCAAACAAACTTTCGTGTGGTTACACAATGAAAGAGTTGCGAGAATTCTACCATTTTCACAGGCTCCAAGATCGCGCCAAACTGTCTCCATGACCCAGCAGGCGGTCCGACACAGCATGGTCATCTAAGGAAAGTGTGGGTTTTGTCAAAAACCAAAAACGCCTGCTTTTGGTATATGCTAACCTGCACACTTCATTATTACTTCTGGTAGTCGACATATTATTACTTCGTCACAAATTCAAAGAGGGGTTTTGGCAACTTATTGAGGTGGAAATAAACCCTACCTATAAGACGTACAAACAACAAACACTTCGTATGACCTTGGGGATGGATCACGGTTTTAATACGTAGTGCGCCAGCGCGGTTTTCTCCAAACAATATTATTAAGTTTTGGTTTTGGTTTGAAGCGTCATTTGATGTCTCTTCGCGAGTTCGGATGTCGGCCGGCGTTAGGAATCAGGAGTCTTAAGTTAAGATATAATATATGGACAAACGGTACTTAAATAATTTAAAAAAATTGTAGGCCATTCTTATTTAAGGGGTCAGCGCGATTTCCTATGGCTAAAATTAATACAGCCAAGCGCAGGAGAATCAAAAGTCGGGTCGCTAAAAATTTTAAGACTTTTATTTTAAGCGAATTTCATGCCCAAGATTCAGTATTGTGGACGCCTAGCGGGATTATTCTAACTGTCAACAATTATTGTCTGGAAGTACTACAATTAATATTAATGTATCAGCGTTGGTGTACAGTACAGAGATAGCCATACGGATTTGTTGCTACTGTCAACTTCAGCGAGAAACGTATTGGAATCCGGTCATTTAACGAAAGTTAGTCGACTGTAGATAAGAACCTTCGTAGTGTAATGAGTCAGTGTACCATTTTTGACATGGAAGGCCAACTGATCAGCTCGTAGCCAGTTTCCCGGAAAAATGCAAAAATAAAATTTTGTCCGTCTTCGAGTTAACGTTGTTTTTCGCACTTTACTCAAGAAATAATAAACCATTTCTTATGGGAACTTTATTTAAATCTCATTATTTATACGTAATTAAGTATTTTTTAAGTAAAAATTATCATTATCGTAATTAATTTACTTGCAGTTTTTTTTTTAGAGTCACACGGTATGGTGTCGGCAATTTACTTGCAGTGGCATAGTAATTAACATTTAACCGTTAAGCCTTTGCTTCGTAGGGAAAATTAGCCCGTAGAACCCGATCATATATTCTAGGTTAAAAATAACGTATGTTGTAGTACCAGAAAGAATTTTGTGGAAAGTGAAATTTAGTTTAAAGTTAATTTTGTTTTATCTCTTCCATAAGTTTTTTTTACCCAGCTGATTTTTTACAGAGTTAAAAAAAATAATCATTTAATTTTGATTTAGGTGTATCCATCTAGCATTGTATAAATAATTTTGCTAATTTTAATTACAGTAATGAAGTATGGTAAATATTTGAATAATTTTTCATAACAATAAACGTTTTGGGCATTCAAACTTAATCCTCTATGTAAAGGCGTCTTAATTATTCAAAAAGCTTAAAGAGTGAGTAGACTGAAATTATTGTTATTTGAGAATCAGCAGTGTACGAGCCATACCGTTGTAAGGTAGTACAGCCAGAACAGGACTGGTGTTGGGAGTTTGAAGTTTTTTGTTCCCACTATTTTACCTTAGGTAATAAAACTTAAGTAGGTCCTGGAATTAGTGAGGGAGAGCGGTTATCGGCGGACTGAAACACCGATCGGTTTGGTGTGAGACGAACAGACTCTAACGCTTTTTCGAATTTTCTCTATTTTTACTAAGCCTAACGGAAAACAAGTCCCTTTTGAAAAAAGGTTTATCACGAGATACAAATTTTAAAACGTCTTTTCTCGAGCTACAGCAATTCGTATCTAACAATAAAAAATAAAACTCTTCTTTACGAAACACGTACAGTTTTCACGCGCTGCATTCTATTATATTCTACACTTATATTTATATTTACAAATGCTACAAATAAACGTTTATACTACAATTTTACTATATTACTATTTGTTTTCTAATGACTTCACGATTTCAATTTTCTAATGATACTATATTTTTTATTTTACACTCCCGCCCGAAATGCAACTAGCATTTCTCAGTTAATTAGATTCTCCTATTTCTAATTTGTATAATAGCTGAATTGGTCTTCTCAAAAGAGAACCATTTGCGGTTCTCACGAGACAAGACCTAGTTTTTCCGTCGCGCCCGATTTGGTTTTCTTTAACTACAGCCATTTTCCACATTTGTTTAGATAATTTGTCATCATGAACTAATATGACGTCGTTCACTTTGAAGCAGGTTTCATTTTTAGTCGGAGGAGTGTGATGGGCGGAGCGTAGCTCCATTAAATATTCAGATTTCCACCGACCGCATAACCGTTCCATAAGAATGAGACGATGACGTTCTCTCTTCAATATCTCTCCTCGAGTTTGCGTTTCGAAATTTATTTTAACCCTTTGCGATGGCAGAGTTGTCAATCGTTTCCCTATCAGTAGATGAGCTGGGGTTAGAGGTTCTGGTTCCCCCGCATCTGAAGATATATAGGTCAAAGGTCTTGAATTAATAACAGCTTCTACTTCCGCTAGTACTGTTTGCATCTCTAATGTGGTTTTGCCTAGTCCTTTTTTGAGCGTAGTTTTGGTCGAACGTATTAATCGTTCGAAAAAGCCGCCCCACCAAGTGATTCCAGGTGATTCTGTGGTTAGCGCAATAATTTTCTACCTCCGGTTTGTTTATGTTTTTAAAGATTATTTGAAGTTCAGAATCCGCTTTTACGAAACTCTTAGCATTGTCCGAGATTACTAAACTTGGAAGTCCTCTCTTGGCCACGAATCGACGTAAGGCCAGTAAAAAATCTCTGGTTGATTGAGTTTGGACCAGTTCTAAATGTACCGCTCTGACAGCGGAACACGTAAAGAGACAAACGTATGACTTTTCCAAGTCCTTGTCATTATTTCTGCCTTTTATGAACAATGGCCCACAAAAATCAATTCCTACGACAGTAAAAGCCTCCGAGATACGGCTTCGGCCCGCTGGAAGAGGAGCGAATGGCATTTCGCGTGGTTTTGACTGATATTTTTTACATGTTGTACAATCGTTTACAACCTTTTTTACCAGTTGCTTACCGGCGGGAATCCAGTACCTCGTACGTAATTGCGTGAAGGTAGCTTGAACACCTCCGTGAATGACCCGTTTGTGGCATTCTTCGGCTATAAGATAAGCTAGTCTTTGGTCCTTGTTGAGAATTGCGGGATGCTTCTCCTCGTAGCTCAGTTCGGACTGTTCCAACCTACCACCTACGCGAATTAACCCATCAGGTCCTAACTTTGGTGTCAGCGATAGAATTTTTGAATTTGAAGGAATTTTATCGTTAATTTTTAGAGCTCGACTTTCAGCCGGATACTCCTTGAGCTGAGCAGATTCTACCCATAGTTTTTCGGCGTTGTTTAGTTCGTTTGCGGTTAAAGGACCACGTAATTTTTCTTTCTTCTTCCATTTGTTAACGACTCGTAACAACATTGCAGAAATTCGCAGCGGTTTTCTCCAGGTACTAAATTTGTTTAAGTCGATTAAACATTGAAGGTCTACAGTTTCTACTACTTGGATAGCCAATACGATTGTTTTGCGTTTCTCCAGTTCCAAGACTTCTCGCGGAATTTTTTCCACCGGATTTTTCGGCCAATTTTCTTGACCCATTACCAGCCACGTCGGACCAGAGAACCAGGCGTCTCCTTCGATCAATTTCTTGACTTCGATTCCTCTTGACAGGAGATCAGCTGGGTTTTGACTGCCGGGGCAATGCGACCAACTTTGCGGATCCGATACGCGTTCTATTTCGGTGACTCTGTTTGAGACGAAAGGAAGCCAGGTTTTGGGGTTATCTTTGATCCAATGAAGCGCTATAGTTGAGTCACTCCACATGATGTTAATGATTAGATTTCCTTTAACGAAAACGCTTTTGATGTGGTTGACGAGTTGGGCTCCAATCAGACACGCTAACAATTCCAATCGAGGAAGTGATAATTCGGGTTGCCTCTTCTTCAATGGCGCAACCTTGGCCTTTGCAGTAACGAATGATACTCCAGTTTTACCGCTTTCTGTTTCGTACCTGACGTAAATTACGGCTCCGTACGCTTTGATACTGCTGTCACAGAAAACGTGTAGTTGTTGGGATTTGATTTTATCTTGATAGTAGTACCTCGGTAATTTCAGCTCCTTTAGATCCTTCATCTCGTTACTCCATTTTTCAAACTCGTTTACTATGTCGACTGGGAGATCTTCATCCCAAGTTTTCTCTAGAGCCCACAGTTTTTGAAACAGGATCTTCGCCCGTATGGTATACGGTGCAAGA
This sequence comes from Leiobunum rupestre, assembly GCF_980474605.1. Lineage (NCBI taxonomy): Eukaryota > Metazoa > Arthropoda > Arachnida > Opiliones > Sclerosomatidae > Leiobunum > Leiobunum rupestre. The sequence goes on from NC_143387.1 coordinate 68,851,546, forward strand.
ATTCCGATTGGGTCGAATATTTGCGCGACCGTACTAAGGATGAAACGTTTACTTCGTTTGGGATTTTTCAAAGTGTCCAGGATATTACTGAGATCGAAAGTAATGACGTCTTGGTTGTTTTCCCATTGCAGTCCCAATACTTTAAGAGAAGCGTTTGATTCGCCAGAATTTTCTTCCATTGTAAAGTTTTCGTCATCTTTCCATTTTTTCCCCAATGTTTTTGAGTTTGATTTCCACTTTCTAAGATGCATTCCTGCCTCCTTCATAATTTGATTGGCGCCTGAAGACATTTCATAGGCTTTATCGTCATCGTCATTTCCGGATACCCAGTCGTCCACGTACATATCGTTAGATAGGGATATGACTTCTTCTTTAGTTTGATCGTATTTTTTTAAATGTAGTTTTATTGTAGCTGCCTAAAGGAATGGTGAACTTGTAACTCCGAACGCGGCCCTTGATACTCGAAACACCTGAAACTGATCTCTTTTGAATTTACCACCTTCTTCAATGACCCATAGGAATCTCAGACAATCTCGATCTTCCTTCTTTAATTCCACCTGCAGGAAGGCTTTCTCGAGGTCTGATATTACGGCTATGGCGTGTTTTCGAAAGTGTAACCATAATTTAAGCAGCTCAGGATTTAAATTTGGACCAGATGCCAGGCAGTCATTTAGGGACGGTTCTCCAACGGCGTGGGCTGACGCGTCGTACACGATTCGAAGTTTGGTTGTGCTACTTGATTCTCTTTTGACTCATTGGTGTGGAAGATAAAACGTTCCTGGAGTGTCTGGAGTCTCTACGATTTCAATGATTCCAGTGTCCTTTTGTTAAATAATGATACTTTTGTAGGTTTCATAATATTCTCTATTTGCTTCAAATTGTTTGATTAAACTTCCCATTCGCTTTGTTGCTACGCTTAAGTTGTTCTTTAGAGTTGATTTTTCGAAGAGTTAAGGTAGTTTAACCTGATAACGTTCGCCTTGAAAGGTGGCATTGTTTTCAAACTCTTCAATAATTTTATTGTTTGTCGGAACTTGGTCCTCGTTTGAATCGATACCTAGCGACTCCAGCTCCCAAAACCTTTTGATCGTATCCGATATCAATCTTTCTTCAACACTGACTCGTAGCACTTGCACCACTTCATAATTCCCAATTCCAGTTTGATTTACGTTGATGGGTCCCTGTAGAGTCCAGCCTAGTTTTGTTTCCTGCGCCACTAACGAAGGGCTTAACCTTTGCATATTGCTAGTTACGAATTCCCAGTAGAAATCGCTTCCAATGAGAACGTCTACCTTGTAAGCACCTTTTGGACCATGTCCAAATTCATCCGCCAATTGATAATTGTTAGCTTCCACAAATTTCTTCATTGCTTCACAGCTCACATTGGCGACCGCTTGACAAATATAAGGTACCTCAATAGCCACTACTTCGATTTTGGTTCCCTTTTGATTGACGTTTTCCAATGTCAACAATACTTTTCTTCTTCGAGATGACTCAGGTGTCTCGTTCCCAAAATTGTTTATAGCTATTGAGGCAATTCCTACACTGAGAGAAATTTGTCTAGTTGAATTTACAGGAAATCCTGGCAACTGGAGTAGCCAGGATTGTACTGTATATTTGAAGTATTATCCTGTAAAATTGCGTTATCGATTATATCTGATAATTTTTACAGGACAACCTCTTGTAATTTCCAATAAAACAAAATTGTAATTTTAGCACTAAAAGCTGTTTTTTTAACCAAATATAAAGCTGCAAATTCTACAGGACGGTGATATTATATTTCACCGAAAACATCTGGTGGTTTTTATAGGAAAACATCTCGTAATTTCCACTAAACTGAAATTACAATTTTAGCACTAAAAGCTGTTTCTTTGACCAAATATAAAGCTGCAAATTCTACAGGACGGTGTTAGTATATTTCACGGCATTACGATTTTTTGAAACCCAACAGATGGCGGTAATATGGGGACAATATTAAACAAGTTAATAGAGTGAGTATTATCACAATATAACACAGCGCATGCTTGTACAAAATTTTAACTAGGAAATGCTTACTACAAATACGCTGAGGTTCGTCTAAATTCAAGGTAACTGGTTTATTTGCATTGTCATTAGGAATCTTCTTCAAAATTGTCGGTTCCCATTTCCGTCGAAGTTTTTCATTTTAAGGAAATTTGTGAAACAAACTTTAGTTAAAGCAGCGTCAGTTTGCTTTTTAGTCGACAAGCAATTTTTGATCAAATGAAATAAGCACACTCACTTGTCACTGACAGGACACTGGACTTTCTCCAATAAATTTCGCAAATGTCCCATATCTTTTCAAAATCTTAAGGGATTCATTGGACATTTGTACGATAACTTTTCGATAAACTGGGAACCTTTTTTTTCTATAAAACCAAAAATATTAAACAATTATTTACCGAAATAATGAGGAAGTACCGAGTTGATAGTTTTGTCAGTCTATCCTCTCTGTGAGTCTGTGCTAAAGAGAGAGGGATGGCGGCCCGGGGAGGCTGTGTTGGAGGGTGGGAATAAAAAAACTCGAGTTTAACAGAACTCTTACTTGACTTACGACTCCTATCTTTATGCCTATAATTATTAATAATTTTATTTTGTAAAAAAAAAGGTTCCCAGTTTATCGAAAAGGTTATCAGACAAATGTTCAATGACCCCCTAAGATTTTGAATAGTTATCAGACTAGTCCAATGCTTTTGCCCTGTGTTTATTTCAAACCCTGCAGCCAAGTAAGGTCACTAGGTCTGTGTTGCCGACTTAATGCTGGAAACCACGGAATCAGGAACTAAAATAAGGATTTTTTTGAACTGCTTTAAAAATAAAACTGATAACGGGTGAGCTGCTATATAAAATCTACAGTCTGTTGAATCCCGTTGTTTAACTTAGGACCGAAAGGTAATCTGATACTTTTTCTGATATTTTTCGGTATTCTTGACGTCACAAACATAAGTTTATTTAACAATTGCGAATGAAAACTAGGGCTACGCCCTCTTTTAGCGGCAGGCGCAAATAGTAAAAGGTGGCGTTTAAGCAGACGTTACTGACAATACAAGTTTTAAACCCATGCGGAAATTTATGGAAATATATTTTTTCCCTTTGAAGTTACTTTCTTTAGTATTACATTACATCACAGAACAGTAAAGACTTTCAGAATGAAATATTTTCGACTCTAGCAGAAGCTACACACGTAAGAAGTGGCGAAAAAACGAATATTCGTGATTCCGACAGGTGCTTGTAACACTATAATAACATAAAGTATGAAGTCGCTTTTTTATTCACTATCGAAACGAGTCTACACTCTTAAAAAGGTTGGGTTAAAATTCAACCCAAACCTGGGTTCAAATTTACCCAGCCCAAAATTTGGGTTGTTTAGAATTAACCCATGAAAGGTTAAAAATGAAACTCGATTTTGGGTTGAAACTTTATTAAACCCAGCTTAGGTTGAAATCTATCCCACCTTGGGTTGCAAACTCCCCACCTTGGGTTGAAAAATACCCCACTATGGGTTGAAAGCTACCCCACCTTGGGTTGAAAACTACCCCACCATGGGTTGAAAACTACCCCACCTTGGGTTGAAAACTACCCCAGTTTGCCTTGAATTTTAATCGCGTGTTTGGCCGTGCAGCTAGGTAGGAAAATTTTAGACTTGAAAATTTTAGTCTGCCTGTATTAGACAAAATGAATGTCCCCCTTAGATATGAAATGTTTAGAGGATCCATGAATCGATTATAGGAATAAAATATAAACGGAGGACACACATGGATTATTATTTCTCAAGGTAAAATCCGTCTTGAGCTTTCAACCCGCGGGTCTTTAACAAACGAAATTTAATGAAACCAATTTTCTTATATATATCGTTTCGTAAAAAACCTACAAAGTTATCAATTGTTAAAAATAAAAATATTTTTTTTTAACAATTGATAACGTTGTATGTTTTTTACGAAACGATATATATATAAGAAAATTTGTTTCGTGCAAGTTAGTTTGACTAAACTCACGGGTCGAAAACTCAACACAGTTTCTACCTTGAGAAATGTGTGTCCTCTGTTTAAATTCTACTCCTATATTTATCTATGTTCAAAATTCATATCTAAGAGGGATATTTATTGTTTCATATATTGGCAGAAGAAATCGTCAGATCCTAAAATTTTCCTACCTAGATGCACGGCCAAAGACGCGATTAAAATTCAACCTAAGATGTAGTAATTTTCCAACTAAGATGGGTTAGCTTACAACCCAAGGTGGGGTCGATTTCAACCCATGCTGGAGTAGTTTTAAATTCAAGCTGAGGTTAATAAAACTTCAACCTAAAATCAAGTTGCATTTTTAACCTTTCATGGGTTAATTCTAAACAACCCAAATTTGGGCTGGGTAAATACGGACCCAGGTATGGGTTGAATTTTAACCCATTTTGGGTTGAAAACAACCCAACCTTTTTAAGAGTGTGGGGTGGCTGAGTGGTTAGCACTTTCACCTCGCAGCCGGGTTCGATCCCAGCTTGTGGCACTGGGTGAAAATCCGGAACCAAAGTGCACTCCTTCTGCGTAGAGTTTGCAAGTTCTCTCCCCACTGGTTTAAGGGGTTTTCCATCTAGATCTTCGGTTTCCCCTTTCCATAAAAACTTGCCGAGGTTAACGGTATAGTAGTAAGTGTAGGGAGCTGACGGTTAGCTCGCGTGGCTTGAAGGGCCTGCCACCACCCTCCTTCGCAATATAACCCGGCCACTGGTCAAAAGGCCTTAAAGTTGCTAGATGACTTATAGGCCTGTAGTGGTGCCTATAGGGTATTAGCTTAGCTAATTATTAACTCCTTCAAAACCCGTGCTACGATTACCAGGAGTCAAAGCTATATCGCCACTGCACTTAATAAATTAATGCTTGTTTTTTAGTCTTCCAACCTGTAAAACTGAATTAATGTAATTTACTGGAATATGTAGAATCGAGAGCACTGTTTTTGGGAAATGAACACTCTTGTAATTTTTTCAGGTTCTAAGATACAATAAAAACCGGTATTAATTTCAGTTTCACAACCTGTAAAATAATCTTACTGGAATTCACTGCAATATTTACTGAAGCTTCCGGTGTTTTGAATAAACGGGCGGACCTGTGAATGTTACAGGTTCCATATACAAACCTAAAACCCGTAATAAATACAGTTCGAAAACCTGCTAAACAATCTTACTGTAATCCACTGCAATATATACTGAAGCTTCCAGTGTTTTGAATAAACGAGCGCACCTGTGATTTTTACATGACTAAAACCCGTAATAAATACAGTTTGACAACCTGTAAAGCAATCTTACTGGAATTTTCTGCAATATGTACCGAAGAAACCAGTGTTTCGTAAAAACATGTAACTCCTCCTATTCTTTCATGTTAACACTACAGAAAAACTGTACATTTTACAGCACTTTCCTGAATAAATAGTTTACAAGACGTTTCTGTATTATTTCCTTTTAAAACTACGAATTTTTCTCTCAGTGTATCACTGGCAGATTGAGTTGACGCGACACGCTTTCCTGGACAAAGGTGGCTTCACTCCCTCCATCCAGCAAGCATCTTACGCGCGACACCTTGTTTGAAAGGTTGTCTCGGGGGTTTCTAGCGATTGCTTGCCCTGTCTGTAGAAATACAGTTTGATTTACCGTAACTGAGGCGCATGTTTTGTTTTCTGTGCTGAAATTCTCGTCGGTACGTTTTAGTTTTTCTTCTGATTTTGGTTTCGATTTCGGTGCCCCTTTGTTGGCGTTGCTTGATGGACATACGGCCATATTGTGGTTTTTGTGACAAATTCGACACGATCTAAATTTTGAAGGACAAACCCTCGCGTTGTGATTTCTTTTTAGGCAATTAAAACATCTTCGATCCTTGCTGATTTTTTCTCGTTTCGTGTCAATGGAATGCGCGCAGCAATTTGATGACCCGTGAGTGTCCACTTCGCAAAAAATGCAATACGTATTTCCTTGAAGAAGCTGCTGATTTACCCGCGTTGAGAGGGCTGCCGCGGAACTCGAATAAGGGTTTTCGATGGCGCTTTGAAAATCTGGTTTTGGAGGTTTTACGGGGTGTTTGCTTTCACATTTCTCCTTTTCGATTTCTCCGCCTAGAAGACTGCATCTTTCGCGGCTTTCTACTTCTTTGCGCAGAAACGCTACGAGCGTATCGGAATTCCATTCAGCGTCCGATGTACGCGTACGGCTAAATTCTAATCTCACTTCGTCGGGTATAGCACGCGAGACAGCCGGGCACAAGCATGAGCTACTATTTCCAGTATCACAACCTAGCACTTTTAAGCTACGGATGTGATATTCGCGCGACAAAAGCAAATTACGCAACTATTTTAAATCTCTAACTTTCGTAACTGGGTCTAATTTTAACATTAACTTTTGATGGTGCAGTATCAGTTGATCTGTTCGGCCGTAGGTATCTTTCAACAATTTAACAGCTTCGTCGTAAGAGCCATCAGAAACGTCAGCTTCATAACTCGATAATAAATTTTTAGCTTCACCTGATAGATATGATATCAAATAGTTAAAGTTTTCTACTTTAGGAAGGTTGGTTTTATCAACCGCCGCTTGATATCTGCTCCAAAACCCGTTGAATTTCAGAATGTCTCCATCAAAGATTGGCATTTTGAGTTCGGGAAGCTTGGTCACCGAAGGTACTTGACAGATGGTCATATTTTGACCCATACTAGCTGTTGCGATTTTATTATTTGGATCGTGAACTTGGCTAGCGTTGATAGCTCACGTTGCTGCCTCCTTTATTCTCCGGTTAGCTCTTGATTTGGCGATGGTGATTGTATCCACGTACTCGTCGGCGGCTTTTGACTCTCGTTGGAGTTCCGTTAGAATGAGCGTTTGATCTTGAACTTGTTCTTCCAACGATGTCAGCGTTGGCTCTTTTCTGATCAGTATATTAAGCTGATCTTCGACATCAGCGACGTCCGAGTTAACATTATTGAGTAGATCCTCTATTTCCTTGATTACTTTATTTATTTGAGAATGAACTGTTTCTCTTTGTAGCTTAAGGCGTTGTAACTCCATCGGCTCACGTCGGTTTGGATTATCCCCCTCCGACTCAAAATCTTCTATGATAGCTGTTTCTCTAACTACTCTGCTCGAAGTCGTCTCCTCCGAATTTTGAGGTTGATTTCGTTTTGTTGGACTTCTTTTCTTTGGCATTTTGTTGATTGATTTCTTTCACTTCAATCAGTTGTCTCACACTGCGAACTAGTTATCGCGACGTTTGATCATCCCGGGTTTCGGCACCAAATGTTGGGAGTTTGAAGTTTTTTGTTCCCACTATTTTACCTTAGGTAATAAAACTTAAGTAGGTCCTGGAATTAGTGAGGGAGAGCGGTTATCGGCGGACTGAAACACCGATCGGTTTGGTGTGAGACGAACAGACTCTAACGCTTTTTCGAATTTTCTCTATTTTTACTAAGCCTAACGGAAAACAAGTCCCTTTTGAAAAAAGGTTTATCACGAGATACAAATTTTAAAACGTCTTTTCTCGAGCTACAGCAATTCGTATCTAACAATAAAAAATAAAACTCTTCTTTACGAAACACGTACTGTTTTCACGCGCTGCATTCTATTATATTCTACACTTATATTTATATTTAACAAGTTGGCAAGCCAAAATATACCTCTCCTCGGAAGTATGGTCCCTAGTGGCATTAATTTCTCGATACGACCCCCAAAGATATCTCCGCAATTCAGAGTTATTTATGAAAAACGTATTCTCGGTTCAAACCCTGCCCGGTATAAAATTTTAATTTTAATTTAAATAATTGAGACGAAACAATCGAGTTTAATTTATTCAGAATATTATAAATTAAGTAGTTACAACAACGAGTTAGATTCACTAAAACAATGCACAATTGAATTTAACCCTTTTTACAGTACATGTTTATAAGTTGAATATAATACTAAGCAAATTTTAATGAAAGAAACATCTACAGATGGTATTTGTATTTTTCTCGCTTACGAAATACTTACCGCATCTTTAACGCTCATTTTATTTCAACTTCCAGTTGACGTTGTGACACATACCGCATGAAAAAGACCAATGCCGTCCAATTTCCAATATCATATAATGACTCGCACACCCAAGAAATCATTGACTGCGTTAGAATTCGTAGATATCCAAATATCCACACCAAATATATTTACAAGAAGCAAAAACCTTACCATCAACAAAGCACAGAGAGCCACTTGACTAACCGCCAGCTCTTAAAGCAATTAACGTTAAATTATCTCCTTTGAATTAACACAACTATATATAGGTCGTTAATAATACCCGTAAATAAATAACAAAAAAAACTAACAAAGTGGACCACCCACAGGGTCTACCCTTTAACCCTCTAATCTCGGCTGACTACGCTAAAACAAGATTTAACCTTTAAAAAAAACCAGATTAGGCCTTCATAAATTCATTAATAAAAAAAGACTTTATTGCCTATTATCTAAGCAGCTATCGGTGGTTCTGTGGTAGAGCGCTCGACTGCCAAGCCGAATGGTCTGGGTTCGAAACCTGGGTGGCGCATTTGTTTTTAATCAATAGAGAAACGCTAAATTAGAATTTCTTCGATGCAATAATTTCAATTTCAATTCTATTTCAATTAAACCAAAATTTCGTACTCTATTAAATACGCTTCCGATAAAGCTGAAGGTCTAATTTTCAATAAGGCGTAACAAGTGTCGGTGGTTCTGTGGTAGAACGTCCGCCTGTCAATCAGGAGGTCTCGGGTTCAAATCCCGCCCGATGCGATCGCAAATTGATACTAAGACGAATACCGTGTACAACTGGTGGAAACCCTGCCATTGGACGTTGAGAGGTAGCATTACACTCAGCACTCGGTCCGTCCCAAAGTCATTAAGAAGAAGTTGGAGAGAAAACGCCCATATAAACACAACAGACTCAACATGCATAACCATCAGAACACAAACACAACAAATGCAACACTCACAACCTACGCATAACCATTACAAAAACGTAATACACCAAGCCGTCACGACGGTGAGCGAAAAAACACCATCCAAACCAAACCGCAAATGCATCCGTTAACGCTCACCGTCACACGGTGGTTTTGCCAACCCTTTGAGAAACTGCGTACGCAGTGATTACACTTTGCACCGAAAATGCGAACGCGTTCGCAGGCCTGACAGACCCACAGACCCACAGACCCACAGACAGACACGGTGGTTGTATAACCCCTCCTAGGGGACTTTGTCCCCTCGGAGAGGTAAAAATGCTACAAATAAACGTTGTACTACAATTTTACTATATTACTATTTGTTTTCTAATGACTTCACGATTTCAATTTTCTAATGATACTATATATATTTTTTATTTTACAACTGAAGACCCACTATTCAAGTACTGTTGATAAATGTGCTTACTTACACTAAGCGCGTAGAATTTGTTTTTAGGTTTTTAATATAACATATTCATATTAATTGCCTTTGTGGCTATTTTTATTTACAATGTCTGTGTACTGTAACCCCATTCTATTTATATTGCCTTGTGGCTATAAATTACACTTTGCCTCGGTGAAAATAAATTACACATGGTTGGTTTTTTATTTGAAAGCTCGGCAGAGTTGGAAAACTCTTGATACATGATTGAGATAAAAGTAAACGGTTAAAAGCTCTTCACAAATCATGCTATGCTACCCATAATCATTATCGTATCAAAGGTCTGTTTTTGATTGAAAGTTTTACCAAAATTAGCATATTTCACTTCCTTACTAGAACCAGTTATACACCTATTATCTTGTTATCTAAGTCTTAATGGGAAATTAAAACTCGATTTGACGTAACCAATTATCATCATTATTTCAAAATGTTAAGTAAAATATTTAAAATAATATTCAATATTTTAAATTACATTCAATAATATTAAAATGTCTGTTCAAAATATATTTAAAAATAAAACCTATTTATTTTCTAACTTATGGCTTTTATTTTCAATTATAAATTTTAGGCAAAATATGCCCTGTGAGGCAGAGCAAAGGGACAGCTATTAAATAAAAAATGCTTTTATCAAAGCAGTTGGAAGGTTGATTTAAGGGGTAGTTCGGATCTATAAAGGCACCGATATTGGAAATGTTTTAGAATGAAAGAGTTGTTTTTTGGAATTATTTTAAAAAGCAAAATATATTTCTAAAATAATTTCCATAAATTTATCCTCACCTTTTATATATTTTAAAACCCTTTCCTTAAATTTGAGCCTTGAAACTGTAATAGTAAACTGAGAAAATTTTCAATCGTAAAGGATTACGTGTAATATTACAGCATTTAAATTGCTGAAACTCATTATAGAAACTAAACTAGCAAAAAAAGTCATCAATAAAAGAGATTTGCAATCAATTTAATCAAGAAAGTTATTAAAGTTAACATGCCGTACATTGTAAACCCAAAGTTACGACTGAATGACTTATTTCAATTCGACTAGGTCTTTCTTGAAAGTCCCTTTAACAATTCAAACAGGCTACTGCAGTGTAACAGTCACTTGTGATAAGGTCGCCGAGATGACAAGGCCGACTACCCTGCCATCTCGGCGACCTTATCACAAGTGACTGTAACTCAAGCCACCTCGGTTCATGACGCTTGGGCCATTATCAAGGCGGCCCTTCACTCTACTGTACTCTCTCACGTCCCTTTGAAGAAACTATCCTCACGGCATAACCTGCCTTGGGTAGGTCAGTCTCTCCGCCGACTCATTCGCATCACGAAGCGTCGCTATAATAGGGCTCGAAAATACCCTTCCGCTTGTAACCAGCAGAAATTCTCCCATAACCGCTCCATTGTCAAATTCGCTCTTCGTGCTGCACGTACCCATCACATGGACCGAGTGGCATCAGATCTCACTAACAACAGGCGACAGTTTTACCAGCTTGTTTCCCAAAAAGCCAAGCACTCTGGTATCCCTGATCTTAATGGCCCGGAGGGTGCTATCACCTGCGCAGAGTCTAAAGCCAAACTACTGGCCGAAACATTTCAACGCACTTTTCCTGTTCACACATTTGAAACTGTCTCCCTTCTGCCGCCGCGATGTCCTGTAATGCCTCCGATCATCTTCACGGAGCAAGGCGTACAACGTCTGCTGCAGAGAGGCAGGTCTTTTAAGGCTGCGGGCCCTGACGGAATTCCAGCTGCTGTCATGAAGAACTGTGCCGTGGCCCTGACTGCTCCCCTAACGCGGCTTTTCCAACTCTCGTACGATTCTGGGAGTATTCCGGCTGATTGGAGTACAGCTAATGTGACTCCCGTTCCAAAGGGCGGTGACAAATCAAATCCGTCTGAATACCGCCCGATTGCACTACTTTCCCTGGTGCTCAAGGCTGATGAACATATCGTGGCTTCGGACATAACCTCCCACCTTCAAGCTCATGATGTTCTGCAGCCTTACCAACATGGTTTTCGTAGCGGCTTTAGTACGGAAACCCAACTACTTTGCTGCGTTGAAGATTGGTTCGACGGGCTGGAACGCACTGGACGTGTTGACATTATCTTCCTCGATTTCCGTAAAGCATTTGACTCTGTGTCTCACGAACTCTTAAAAGCCAAGCTCCACTCCTATGGCATTAGGGACCAGACCTTGCTTTGGCTGGCTGCCTACCTTCAAAACCGGCGTTTCCGTGTTGTTATTCCAGGGGCTGCGTCCGACTGGCTTCCTGCGGCCTCTGGTGTTCCACAGGGCTCAGTTCTTGGCCCCCTTTTATTCGTCATTTTCATAAACGACATAGGGGACCATGTTATCTCCCGACTGTATATCTTCGCCGACGATGTTGCGCTCTCAAGAACCATTTTCGCCCCCTCCGATGTTATTACCCTACAAGAGGATCTCAATCGTATTCTGTCTTGGAGTGACTCGAACAGGCTACCTCTAAATGCCTCCAAATGCTCAGTCCTCTCCCTTCACCGCTCAGGGCAACCAGCTCACTCTCCCCACTACACTTTGGGGGATGTCGAACTTAAGTCCGTCACCTCCCAAAAATACCTCGGGGTAACGCTATCCTGTACCCTTGATTGGAATCCCCATATCTTGACCGTCACTTCCAAAGCCGCCCGTGCCCTAGGTTTTGTGCGCCGACACGTCTCACATTGCTCCTTCCAGACAAAAACCCTCGCTATAAAAACATATGTCCTCCCCATTCTGGAGTATTGTTCCCCAGTCTGGTCCCCCAACACCGCCAGCGGTATGCATACCATTGAAACCATCCAACGTAAAGCCCTCCGTTTTGTTGCCAACATCGGTTTCTCTTGGAGTACAAGCATGACGCGAGTCTTGAAAAACTTTAAATGGGATTCCCTCTCGGACCGTCGCCGCGTCAAACGCCTCGCAATAGTAAACAGTGTTATTCACCGCTCCAACGGAGCCCTGGCCCCGCTTACATCCGCCATCTCGTCTTGGCGTCGTGCTCCGCGCGGGATGAAATCCGCGGCTCTCATTCTTCCTGGCTTTCGACTCTCCGTCCGCAGGCACTCCTTCCTCCCCTCTTCGGTCCGTGACTGGAACTCTCTCCCGGACTTCCTAAAGTCCATTCCCAACCCCAAACAGTTCCGCAAGGAGCTAACTGAGTTCCTAGAACTTCATATTTAACTCGTTTACATGTAATAATGTAATATAACTCCTTTATTTTGTTTTATTTCCCTTGTATCTCCCTCACATTGTACTGTTTTCCTGTACATACAAACTGTATATATTTTTTCTCTGTATATGTATAATTTGTATTGTCCACTGTCTTAACGTGATGGGTCTTAGACCTCTTGTTGAGCAATAAAAGAACTAAAGAACTAAAGAACATTTCATCAGGCCTTTCTAGAAAGAAATGTGGTCATTTTAATGTCACTCTAATGTCACTCTTTTTTACTACCAGCGGCAGCGGGTACTTGACTTGTGAGGATCTTCAGTTTTCCATGTTGCATGCCAAATTTAAATACTGAAACACAAAACTGCAGATGTTTCAAACTACAGAATCCAGTTACGATATAAAATATTCCTCTTGCGATAATTTCATTAAATGAAAAAATCCCGTTTTTCGCGTTTCTGACCATAGATATAGGAAACGTATATAAAGGTCTAGATAAAGTATGTCAAAGGGAGTGAATATGGAGGTGACAGCTAGCAGAAACGCGTAATTTATGCAGGCTATCCTTATAAGGCGCTCTCTATCGGTAAGAAAGCTCGTGCTATCGTCGCGAGAGCCATTGTCTCAAGCTTAAAAATTATACTAAAAGTCACCAACAGATGGTGTCTAAAGACTACGGCCTGCGGAAAGGTCATGCACTTAGTACTAAAATGCTAAGAGAGCTCGCGCTCTTGGTCAGCCTTCCTCGGTGTCTGCTAGGTGTCAATTCCGTATTTTATGTTAGGCTTAGACGCCCCGAAATTTATCTAGACCTTTATATACATTTCTTATATCTATGTTTTTGACCTAGAAATTTCCATTTTGTATCCCTCACTCTTAATACTAATTTATATAGATATTCAGATTAATTCTGAAAATGAATCCAAATTTAAGGTTTTATTTATTACAAAATTACTTACATTTGTAAAATTTTGCATAAACATATCCTCAAAAGTTGCTTTAGATATTTAGATCGTGACTTTCATTACTTTTATAATGACCCTTTATTAAATTTCCATCGTTTTCCCCGTTTTCCCTCTTAAATTGCATTATTTCCTTTTAGCGTTTTTAAAGGTTGAAAAATTCCGGAAAAAGGAAAAATTCCCTGCATATGGAAGCACTGCGTCTATAGCATTGAAAATCAATGCCAGAAATAAGCGTTTCAAAAGTATGGTGCCTTATCAAGCAACATAACTCAGCTCGTAGTATCAAGGTTGCTTAAGAAACTTTGGTAGTATGTCTTTTTCTTTCGAATTTTGTATCCCACAGCCCTATTTTATATCCATGGCGGCCGATTTTAAAATTTATTTTAAATATTTCCATTAGAATATGCATAATTCTGAACTAAACACGCGTACTCCTTTACAATTGAAAATTTTCTCAGTTTACTGTTACAGTTTCAAGGCTCAAATTTAAGGAAAGGGTTTTAAAATATATAAAAGGTGAGGAAAAATTTATGGAAATTATTTTAGAAATATATTTTGCTTTTTAAAATAATTCCAAAAAACAACTCTTTAATTCTAAAACATTTCCAATATCGGTGCCTTCATAGATCCGAACTACCCCTTATATCAACCTTCCAACTGCTTTGATAAAAGCATTTTTTATTTAATATTTATCAGCATTGAAAGTTAGTTTATACTCATTTTAAATTAAATTTCCTAATTACTTGAATAAACCCAGCTATTAATCAATTACTCGATAACACGACTCGTAAAAAATATTACTGAGGATTTTTCTTAATTACTTGACTCGAATAAGAGAAAGTTTCCCCTTAATCAAGTACTCGATTACTCGACTCGACTTTAATATTACTCGACTCGAATACTCGATGAAAAACAAATTGGTACTCGATACCCGACTCGAATGCCTAAAACCACTACTCGCACAGCCCTACTAAATGAGCGAAGCTGAGCAACTCTATCGTCTCTCATGGTCTGAAAGGTTCTAGACCAACTAGCTTCAGGCCTATGATATTTCTATGGTATTACCAGATGCCGGCAACAGCATTTTTAAATTTTCTAAAAAACAAAAAGTATAATTTTTTTTAATGTTTCTTTTTAATTAAAATTTTTGCCGAGTAGGGGAGGCTTTCCTCCAACCGTCATTTAAAAATACTTTTGTAAGTCTGAACCCAACTTCAATTTTTTTGGTGGTAAATGTACTTTAAGCGTGGTAATGGTGGCTTTAAGGAATGTGGCGTAAAGTATAGGTGTCGAAGAGGGCCAATTTTGGTCGGGAAGTTTTCCAATTAAATTTTCTCCCTAAATTGATCATCTCGGGATGGGACGTAGTTTTGTACCTTGGCACCTCGTTTCGGACACTTAATTGCTTCGACTGGCCTCAGCCTTTCGCTTCTAAGATAGTTAATACGAAATGCCATTACGCTTTAATCTTATATTGGACAATGGCCCGCTTCTCCCGGTGAAGGCTTGTTAAATTCACTTGGCTTCGATGTTAGAACCTTTTAAGGAACCCTTCCTTTCACATTTACCCTGAATGCATTCTGGTGAACGGTGAATGTGTTGGCAGCGTCTTGAGGCCCTGTTATTACCTGATGAAGAACTACGCCCTTCCCCTTGTCCTCGTGTAGTCTTTTCCACTTTCAGCCAATAACGGGGTGGGGGAGAATATCTTCCGGGAATCGCGGAGGTTGTCGTTAATGTTTCCTATTCTCTGGTTGACCTGAATTCATTCTTGCATTTGCCTTTTTATATTTTTCGGAATAAAGCTTATGGTAATGCGGGTGGTTTTTTGCCCAACCCTCTCTTTAGTGACAAGTAACAAATGTTTTCGGAGCCACTTGACGGGTCATTTCTCAAAGCTTTTAACCGTTAATGTTTCCTAAGTATCCTTGCAATTTTAATTTTCGTAAACTATAGGCACTTTTAATTAATCCCTTTATTACTTGGATATTAAAAGCACATTTTAATGATTTTAAAAACATAATTCAGATAGTCTAATTTTGAAATTAAAATAATGTTAGGGGTTTTGTAAAAGCTAGCGTAAATTAAATTCGTGTCTAAATTGGCACAGCCCACATAGCGGTTTATGTTTCATCCTTCTCGGTTGAATAATTTTTAATTCCACTAGGCATGAGGTATATTTTGTGTATATAGCTAAGGTCACCTACGTCAATAGAGTATGTTTCTAAATATAAGCGTTATTATAAATGGAATATTACCATAAATAAGTAAGGTCTCGCGCTGACATCTACATTTAACCAATCAAATAGAGTTGCGGGTTTGACAAATAGGTGAACTATCTGTTAATCTCTAGGCCAACGCTTCTTCCCTTTATACTGAAAAATCTGACTTTTATTGATTAATATAATTGATATTTAGACGGCTTAAATTACTCGTAGCACGATAAAAGCAAATTTATTAACATATACTAAAATTTTACGTCCACTAATATGGCTAAACACAATGGCTTTACAACCTTTTCCTAGCAACCCGCGTTGGGCTCGCAAAACCATGTAAATAAACGCTTAAATCACTTTTAAATAGATTATTGGGACATTTCCAGAGAAACTAAAAATGAGCGCGACCCCGTTTTAACACGGGGATTAAAATTAAATTCCCCTTGACAACTTCTAGTTATTGTAATCCCTTGGCTTTAATGAATCACGCAACGTCGTCAGATCCGAAATATAATGTATTTGGGGTAATAGGCAGTTTTGCAATTCCGCGTAAACCATTTTTCCAAGGCTACGGCGCCCTCCAATTAATTTTAATTAATCTGGCGTTAATTCTGTTCGACAACGCTTATTATTGTTTGTTTTCTAACAGTAATGAAAGTCCATCCAGGGTTACTCCTATAAGTTTCGCCTTTATAATTCTAACCTAGCTACGGATATATGATGCACCATACGTCTATAATTAGATTCCATAAGTGTATCAGTTAGTCAGGGCGGCTTAAGGCCGCAATTGAGTTGCGCGCCGTTTTGGTTTACTAAGAATTGGATTTGTTTATAAAAATTTTAATGAAAGCATAACATAATTTGAAAAATCTATAGCTAATTAGAAATACAAATCGTTTTGCCAACGAAAATGTCCAACATCGTCGATGAACGTTTTTTCGGTACTATTTACTTTACAATAGTAAATAAACCATAAAATTACAGTGAATAGTTCCGACGGATAAAGCATTTTCCTGGTATTTTCATTATAAACCAGGGTATATACAAGCAAGGATTCTATGATACAAGAATGTATTTATTTATACTCAGGGATAATGAATATGTCAAGACTAACCCCGTCCTGCTAAGGGCAGGGCCGTAACCAGGGGGGGGGGGCGGTCGGGCCGTGCCCAGCCTGGACCGTATGGTTGTATGTACAATTTTTTTATTATTTTTTATTTGTTTCCATTGCGTGCCCACCCTGAAATCAAATCCTGGTTACGGTGCTGGCTAAGGGTGGGGGGCGGTCTTATTTTTTGCGTCCTCGCAGCAGCGTTAATCGCGTCGAAAAACGTAATTTTTAAGAACCAATGAGATACCAAAGGAATACGGTACTTCAATGTACTCGCTTGCTATTTCGTTGTCGTTCATCCAGTTTTATGATAAATAAACTAGCAGGCCATCTTCAAGAATTCTATTTGTTTTTAAGGCTCTTATGAACCTGCATTCAATATTCTAAAATGCATTTAAACCGTTTTCGATGGCAAGTTCCAAAGTAGTCTATCGGTACGATTTAATCTGTCGTGTTTCCGTGGTTACAGTTAAGCCAGGTTCACACTTACCCCCCAATCGCTTCGTTTTAGATAACTTATTTTCAAAACCAGCGTGAGAAATGATTTCTCACGCTGCTGCCACAATGTACAAACTCGCGTTTTAGCTAAGCCTTGGTCGATTGTGCACTAATAATAATGCTACTGAAAGTCTAGGAATCATAACTTAGGCTTATTAAAAAGCTCGCGTTTAAATATACTCAAAAATACCAATTAATCAAAATTATTTAATTTAAATTTTGAGAAATAAATTTTTAAACGAGTCAAATCTTCCCGCCACGGGACCCTCCATTTATTAGATGGTTTTTTTTCGCCTGTTCTGGGTTTTTTGAGCAGGTTCAAAAGTGTAGCCCTATGACGTCATTTACTCCAATTCTAACTTGACGAAAAAAACGAGTTGGAGTAAGAAGGGAGTAGTTAGAGGTTAAAGGTTATATATTTGTTTTGTTTTTAAGATGGTGACTGGTGGTGAGATCATCAATATAGGACGCATTTTTCTTATTTATTTAATAATAATAATAATAATAATACCCAAGACATCACCTTAGGTCTAAGTCATTAAGCAACTTTTAAAGTCATTAAATAGCATTTAACAATTGGATATTCGTTATTAAAAGCTTGCCACGTGTGAAGATGTTCAAAACCCGTTATGTTTTCTTGAAACGAAATTTAAGCAGACGAATTTTCTATTTAAGCTAGATTACTCCCTCTAGACCTCCTTTCGGGGAGGAGTAAAAAGTGTAACGTTTGAGCTCTGTAACAAGCGAACAAAATTCGGGACAGGGTAAATCTTACCACGAGAACAGGCGAATAAAACGTTCTAGGGTAAAAAGTTTGCACTTTTTGTCCTGGGACAGGCGGAAAAAAAACCACCTATTAAGGCGTTCACACCAGTGTTGGAAATAAGCTTTTTAAAAGTACTGGTCAATATGACCACAATTATTTTTTAAGTAGGGGGTACTTAAAAAATAATTTACTGACCACTCTTTTCTACCCCACTTATCTCCCTCCCTCTTTTATTTTACTTTTGAAAGTGAATTGTTAATAGCGATTAGGAACTATAATGAGTTTTATTTATCACAAACCAAAGAGCTTTGATATTTATCACATTTCTTAAGGAACTTTAAAAAATATTTAATCATCTTCTAGTCCTTCGAATAAAAACAGTTTTATTCCTTTCTGACTTTCTTTTTGTTTCTAAAAGCCATAAAGAAATTGCCGGATAGGCATCAATGTCTTCTATGCTTATGTTTCTTAAACATATTCTTAATGGTTGATCTAAATGTGTCGCATTTAGCTCGACGTATCTGACTGATTGTAGCGGAAGAACGTCAAATTGCATTACTGCCAGATGCCAGGAAATACGTTCGAGTTAGAAGTAGAAATAAGTCAAAATCAGCAATTTTATTGGCTGTGAGAAGCTGAGAGCGCAACGCTTTTATCATTTTTCTTTTCGGTATAGAATTATACTTTTAATTAAAAATAAACTGGTCATTATGACCAGTGAACCCCCCAAATTCCATTTAATTTACTGGTCATAGCCCAAAATTAACTGGTCTTTGACCGACGCCACCGCCTTATTTCCAACACTGGTTCACACGTATGCGCACGAGCATGGAGGAAGAGAGAGGACGCGTTCCCTATTTGGCACCCTCTTTTAGTGTTTAGGCGTACTCGGTGTAATTTCACAACGGCCAACAATTTCAACAAAATAGAGGGAGCCAACTAGAGAACGCGCAGCCAGGTCGTGAAAGTTGACGGGTGCTGATCCCCTTTTTTGTCAGCCCCCCCCCCCCCCCTCTCCTACCCTGTGGGAGTTGGCATCAAACGAGGGGCAAACCACTCTTAGCAAGTCTGTACACCGGACTACGTTTAGATTACCACTACCAAAGGCAGGGACTTCAAAGATTACGCGTAGTCCCATTAGTACAGTCAAAGGTACGGCTCTGTACACCGATTACGCGGAGTGATCAGCCCCTCGGCATCAAACTCCCGGGCTAAAAAGGTTATTCATAAAGCCTCCTCTCTATTCCTCCATGGCACTAGAAACCTCGATCGGTGACGTCATGGAAACGTTGCAGTGACGTCTATTGACAATATCGCGGATTGGTTGATGGAAATCTAACGCTTACAAGTCTCCGAGGCAGTGGTGTTCTGGGCGGTACAATTTTAATTGTTTAGTACGTTTCGGATTTTTAACTACGAAAATACGTTTCTAAATACTTTACTCGTATTTAGTAGGTTTTCGATTTGTAAATAGAAATTGAAATAGTGTTACGGTTTTAGCTTTATTTTAAATAAATTGGAATATTTTCTTAGTCCATTCTACATTTCTGTAGTATATCTGACAGTAAACAACGTTAAATTTATATTTGAACAAATTTCCACTCATTTTGTACTACTTTTAAACCCAAGAAGAATTTTATCGAAAACGAATTTTCCGAGTTACCTGGTTTTGGAAATAAGGTAGTGAAACGTGAACACGTTAATTTAAATTAATTTTTAGGCAAAATGAATTTTTCGAGTTACCTGGATTTGGAAATAAGGTAGCGAAACGTTAACACGTTAATTTAAATTAATTTTTAGGCAAAATGAATTTTTCGAGTTACCTGGTTTTGGAAATAAAGTAGCGAGTTAGGTGGCGCCTGTATAGAGCTCGGCGGAACAGATATATTAACCGCCAAAATTTAAATTATTCATAAAAATTTAGGTTAGGTTAACTGTTTATTTATGAATATAATTCGCGGTTATAAAACGAATTAATATGCCAAAAATAAGTTTTCATTCGGATAATTTTCGGCTATGGATAAAAACATATAAAATGGATATTTCTTATCCAAACGACGAGCCTGTATCAATTGGCACGAAATTCAAATATGACAATAGTGCGTACGCGGGTGGTGGGGTACATTTAAATTGAAAATCGACCAAAAACACTAAAGTGGGCTCCGATCCCAAAAATTGCGAAAATCAAGTCGAGGCTATAATAGCGCCTACAGATTGAGATATCAGTCGCCTTTGTACCACTAAAGTACCGCGAGCAATCGTGTGTACGGCGGCTGGTCATAAACATTATTTAGTGGCACACTTATTCTTAACTTCTGGGCATAACAAATATTTAGGGTTACACTTATTTGTTACACGCCTGGTCGTACGTTATTCTTATTTCAGGCAGGCTTTCAATCGAATACGAATATAGCTTCAGCGCGTAAAGAATTCAGGTATGACGCGAAATGGCTAATTAACTCACTTAAAATTAACTTTTTTCAACGCGACTGCAACCTAAGCTGGAATGGGCCTAGAAGTAACAAAAGTACAAAACTAGTGGTTTCTTATCACATCGTACTTACCTTCTTCCTGTCGTACGATGTGCATAAAAAGGGCGTAAAGCGTGCGTAAAACGCAATCCCAACTTCTAGGGCTCCGATTGAAAACATTATGAAAGGCTATCAATGGCAATACATGTACATTCGAACGAGATACCATTGACTCTTCTAGTTATAGCCGTTGAAGAGGTATGCGCGACACGGCGCCATCGCCGGCCACGGCGGCAACGGCTACACTGTACGTGAGACTAATACACACAAATCCTTAGGATTGTGTGTAAAAACTAGTGGTTTTTTATAAAATCGTACTTACCTTCTTCCTGTCGTACGACGTGCGTAAAAAGGGTGTAAAGCGTGCGTAAAACGTTGAGTGTCACACTTATTGTTACTAATACTAAAGTGGGCAAATGCCCCACTTCTCGGGCTCCGATCCCAAAAATTACGAAAATTCCGTCGAGGCTATAATAGTGCCTACATATTGAGATTATAGGAAAAAGCTCAGCTACGCTGAGGAAAAAGGAGATATATAGGTAACCCTGGGCATTTTACTGCGGCTAAGAAGGGACAGGTATTAGAGAAGATAGTACACTGTTAAAAATAAAAGTAGCTTTTCATACCCACAAAGGTATTTTCGAATGCTTCCACATAGCTACCTTTTAGAGTATGAAAATAAACCTTTTTATATTGGTACTGGAAAATACCTCATTGGTAAGGTACTTTTGCATACTTTTTGATATTGGTACTGAAAAACACCTCATTGGTAAGGTATTTTGGTATACCTCGTGGTAGGTATTTATTAGTATATTTTCGGGATTAAAATTAACCTCCTGGGTAATATTTCAGTTCCTAAAACGGTTTTCAGGCGAACCATTTATGGTCTTTAAATACAATTTTAAGGTTTTATATCGCTCCTTTTTCAGAGTTAAATTAAACCTTTTTAGGAACTATGTAATCCTACACAAGGCATTTTAGTTTACTTATTATGATATATTTCCATACCATAAGGTATTTATTAGATCCTTTTTGGAGGATTAAAGAACCTTCTTGAGACCTTCATAGTGCCTCAAGAGGTTTTTATATTTCCTACTTATGGTTCTTGCCCATACTACTTTTGGGTATTTATTGGGACTCTTTCGGGATTAAAATTAACCTCCTGGGTAATATATTAGTTCCTTAAATGGTTTCCGGCGAACCATTTATGGTATTTAAATACCATTTTAAGGTTTATATATCTCCTTTTTAGTTAAATTAAACCTCTATAGGAACATTTAATCCTTCACAAGGCATTTTAGTTTACTTATTATGATATACTTTCATACCATAAGGTATTTATTAGAACCATTTTTGGGGTAAAATAAACCTTGTTTTTCCCTTTCTTACCCAGGATAAGACCTAAAAACTATATCGAAATCCAAAAAACACCAAATGCTTATAAATTGAATTTATTTCCAGGTAAATACCAAACAACTAAACAAAAAGCTTGTTTACGACATTTTTTACAGGTACTGTAATTTTATAAAGCGAAGGCTGACTTTTCAAAATCACTTTTTGAACAAATGTGAATGTTTTTCGTAGTTTGGGGCTATACACAATCCCGAAAACATAATATGAAATGAAAATAACAACGAAGCCTTTAACTACACTTCCGGCGTTGAAAATCTCTCTTTCCAACAACATTTTTGTTGGTTTTTCCAAATATTCTTCTCCTTGCAAAACAAAACTGAATTCTCATGATCTTCAGTTGGTTCCTATATAAGAAGTGTGTTAACTTCTAACTGTTAAATGCAATTAATTGAACAGCTTACGCTGAAAATAAAGAGAAAGGTTGGATCTTCCTTGAAAAAGAATGGTAGAAGAAGCAAGCAGGCACTGACGTCCATTTCTAAACCGATAAAATATCAAAACATCCCTAATTAAATGGGAAATGAAAATTCACAAAAAAAGGTTGAAAGGAATTTCAAAATTATATATTAAACCCTTTTCCAAGTCTGTTATTTCCGGCAAAGAATATATGGCAGGCCTATTTTCTACCAACTGTAAAACCGTATAGAAATCAGACTACTACTGCTTTGATTTTATCAGGAAAACAGTTCACAACCATAGTTCCAAAGTCAGATACTAGTACTTAAAGAAATTCATTTTGAGTAAAAACCATATTTAAATATTGATTTACATATTCATGCCTTTTAATTAAAATACGGCATAACTTATAAAGCTTATTGGCATTTTCATTACTAATTACACTTAAGTCAACGTACCGGTTTTCTAAACTATGTAGAGGTTATCAAAAATAAATACAAAAATGATGTATTTACCAGCTAACTTCTCCTCTGAAACGAAATCTAGCTGTATATTTAATACTTCAAAAGCTGCGATTTTTCTGTAAGTTTAAAGATTTTTGATCTCAATGGTAAAATATACTCGAATATTTTCTTTTCTGGAAAAAGATCACTGCCCAAAATCCTTGCGAAGCACCAACTGAAATTTTCAAAAAGCGCCACCTACGATTAGCATAATGACCCTTTTAACATTTCACTAGAATCCCCCGCCCAATCCATTGCGGGACAATTCGGGTTCCATATTATTATTCCACTTAATTATTGTTTTCGCCTAACCGTCCTATTCCACCCAAGTTGTTCGAAGCGTACCCCATAGACAAAATATAATTAGACTGGAAGGTTCTATGAAGCTCCATGTTTTACTTATTTTCGCTGGCCGCATTGTTTTTGAGGCGTTAATTTTGACAAACAAGACGTCGCGGGTACCAAGGGGCCTATCCAGGGTGTATATAAACGGTGTGTAGATTGTTGACATCAAATTCATTTATTTGTAGTACATAGGAAACAAATACTCAATAATGATTTAGTTTAATCGACTTTAAATGTTGAAAATAATTTTTGGTAGCTATATTTCGTCCACTAATCGGTAAAAAGTAAGCAATTGTTTGTTTTTCATTAATGTTTTCTGACAGACAATCATAGAAAACTCGTTCAATGTTAGCTCTAGCACATTTCTAGTTTCGAATTTTAAAAATGTATAGTACCACATGGTCAGCTTGTTTATTTCACCCCTCGGAAACAATACATATTGTAGGAAAACATAAAAACAAATTCATTAATAGCCTTCCATTCAACGTAAATTTTATTTATTGCTACTCCCAGTCACTGTTAGTGTAGTTTTGATATCATAGCCATTATAAAAAAAAACACGAATCTAAACAAAGTGCTTCAGTTATATCGGTCCTTTTTTGCTCCGGTTTTTTAACGAGGGAAATGTAGTAAAAAGAGCTAGGGGGGGGTAAAGGGCAGATTAGAGCGGAGAGTGTTAATGATTCGGCCAAAAAAATTCGGATGTTTACGAGTCGGTTGATAAAACCTTAGTATTTTTAATTTCGAGAATAAAACCATGACTAATGGGAGGTGACACCCCCCCCCCCCACCTGCTTAAGCTACCCCCCCCCCCCCCACCTGCTTAAGAACCCCCACCCCCCACCTGCTTAAAACTCTGACCACGACACTGGTCGCCCTCTTCCCCAGCGGCTTAAGCGCCCCCCTCTAAATTGAAACTCTGGCAACGACACTGATCGCACCCCCCCCCCCGACATTGATTTTAGTTTTAAATAGACCAGTAATAATACAAACTTACCATTAAATGTAAATTTGCCTTTGATGACGATAACGTTCAATTTATCATAAACTGTAAGACACATTAAAAGTATAACAGAAAGAATGTGGCAGATTTAATTTTAAAAAAATTACTTTAAGTTACGTTGAGTCTTAGTTTTCCGAATTCAAACGAGCTCAAATGAAATGGGCGTTTGGCGAACAAAGTGCGAAAATAAACGACCTTCTTAGCGGTACATCTACAAGTTACGCGTGGACATTCCCCGAAACAATAAGGCATCAGCAGAGTCCGATGTTCGTCCCCAGTGAATATCTCGTTCCCCCTTGGTGTTTTACCCCTACATAACGTTGAAAGGTATTTTTTGGAACTCTTTTGACCAGAAAACCAACAAAAAAGCTTCATTAAACACCTTTTCTAGCGAAAGCACCTTATTAGGAACTGTCGGAACCCCCCGATAAAACGGAAAGGGCCAAAATCCCAAAATGGTACCCAAACAAACCAAGTGGTTTTTTTCCGTACCTTCTAAAAACCTTTTTTTTTTAACAGTGTATGAATTGAAAACGCCCTAACTGGCATCCCACCTAATGACATCTAATTAAGTGGCATCGTACCAAGGGACATTGTCCTAAGTAGAATCGTAGCTAGTGGCATCGCCCTAAACGGAATCGTACCTAGTGGCATCGCCCTAAGTGGCATTGTACCTAATCTGGTACTGAAATCTGGTGTGTATTGAGAGGGGAGTTTTGCTTTTCAGCCTATATATAACGGCCTTTACATACTAAGTAGGCAAACTTTACCCGTATTTAAAAATTAAATTTTAGTTCGCACAATCCTATTTTGAATTAGGATTGAAAAGAATTTATAATATAATAAAAACGTTGATTCGTGGGCCAGTGCGCGCTGGATGACGTAAGGAGTAAATTTCAAAATCCTTACCATTTTCCAATTAAGGTATGGCACGTCGGCACTCTAGAGTTCCCAAGATAATCTTACGGTGAAGTTACCAATTTTACTCTACCACTGAGAAATAATTTTTCCTAATAATGTTATGCACTAATAAAGCTATTGTGATGACGCAAGGCAATGTCACTACTAGTGGGACTATATATTTTTAACGTTATAATATAGAATTCTCGATTTATTTTATGGGGATATATTTTGTATTTAAATGAAACATGTAAATAGTAATAACACTACCATAACTAAAATTTAATTTTGAAATACGGGTAAAGTTTGCCTACTTAGTATGTAAAGGCCGTTATATATAGGCTGAAAAGCAAAACTCCCCTCTCAATACACACCAGATTTCAGTACCAGATTAGGTACAATGCCACTTAGGGCGATGCCACTAGGTACGATTCCGTTTAGTGCGATGTCACTAGGTACTATACCATTTAGGGCGATGCCACTAGGTACGATTCTACTTAGGACAATGTCAGTTGGTACGATGCCACTTAATTAGATGTCATTAGGTGGGATGTCAGTTAGGGCGTTTTCAATTGATACTATCTTCTCTAATACCTGTCCCTTCTTAGCCGCAGTAAAATGCCCAGGGTTACCTATATATCTCCTTTTTCCTCAGCGTAGCTGAGCTTTTTCCTGTAATATCTGTCCCTTCTTCTAAACTGAGAAATAAAATGAAAAAAGTTTCAGTACCATTGGACTAGATTATAATGTAAACAATAATGAACAGGGTTTTCATTTTAAGATAAAAAATATCTCCTCATAAAAGGTTATATTTTGTTATGAGTTATTTATTTGGTGTCCAGGTAACATCAAATAGCTCATGTACTGTTATATAAACTGTAATAAATTGAATTTCAAATACGTACATTAAGATAATAATGTCATTGTTTATAAAATTATAACATAAACAGATGACAAAAGGTCTATTAAGTAAAAATCCTCAAACTATGAAATATAAAACATTTAAAATGATCTCTTTCAGAGATAACTTTTTCCATGTTTATACTTATAAATCAAAACAGTTCCTGATTCAATATTGAAATATATATATTTTTTTGATAAATTTTGTCATTCCAAAAATAAAATAAGTTTTCAAAGTTAGTACAATGGCACTTTTCATATCAAACAATAAATACATTTTGGGTGAAATTATGAAGTTATTTAGCAACTTGCATATAGTAACTTATTTCTCCATTTTATTTAATTCTATTATATCTATAAATTAAAATGATTTTAAACTTAATTATAACATTGTACCATATTTAATAAATATTTTGAGGCCACCTCATTATTCAACAAACCCACTGACTTTCAGCCAGAATTAAAAGAAAATCCTGCATTTATACACTAAGGCCAGGCACTTGGCTTTATAATTCGCTAGTTGACATAAAGCATTAGCTAAGCTAAATTTTATTTTTATTACTTTACTTAAAGTATTGTCTTGAACTGGATTTTTTAATTAGAACAATTTTTAGAAATGAAACGAAAGGCACCTTGGAATTATTAATATAACCAAAGGAAGGCGTGTAACATTTTAAACGAACACTAAAATACATATATTTTGATTGTTGAAATCGCACATATGTCACAATAAAAGCCTCTGTTATACTCCAATGTGAGAGTCTGTAAAATAAAAGACAACGCTTTTCATGTTGCGATGTAATTGATAAATTTCTTTAGTTTGCTTCCCTGATGGTGGGAATTAAAAATTCAGACAGTCAAAAGACAAAACCAAGAATGTATTTATTTATATTTAGGAAGAATGATTATGTTGCGACAATCGCCGGGCACGTTGAACCCCTTTCCCCCGTCTCGCGCGGGGGGAAGACAAAACGTCACCGGCGTTTGATTTCCATCGCGTTAGGTGATGTAAATTTTAAGCAGCCAATGAAATACCGGGACTATTCGTTTTATTTTAAGCGGAGGAGCGTACTGGGGGGACCAACGGGTGGATTGAGAGAAAGGCTAAAAACCGTCTCGACATAGACATTCTCCCTAGGTATAAATAAATACATTCTTGATAATACGTATAAATATTCCGTACGTCTTTTCATATTCCCTTGGTTAATTGCTCATACTCTGTTGGTGTTCAAATCAATTTTCAAATTATTATACTATAGTCTTCCTAGGACATTCCAAGTTTATACATATATAGTTTCCTTATATAGCATATCCATAATGATAAAACAGTACGAACTTAATAAGTTAAAATATCACCGAATAACCGTATTTCTAACCATAACACCAAGAATGTATTGCGGTTAACAGAAAAGTTTCTGTTATCATGATCCCCCGGCAGATCATTTGAAAGTGGTATCAATATTTAATAAATTTATTTATTTAGAAAGGAACTTTGCCAACCAAGCCGAATCCGGCTTATGCGCAGGCATTGACAGAAAGAAACAGTATAGTAAATTACCAATAAAGTTACAAAATAAAAAAGAAAATACATACAATTATATAAAAAATGAAATAATTTTAAAAAAAAATTACAGGTACGTTAGACATACAGACTAGGGATGGGATGCGAGGTGGTCTGTTACAGCAGTTCTGAATGTATGATAGTCGTTTATTGCAACAATATCCTGCGGGAGCTTATTCCAATCGTTAATTACTGAGTGGGCAAAGCAATTAAGGCGTAAAGCCGTGTTGGCACGAGGTTTCTTAAGTTTAAGGGAATGACCTCTAGTGCGGTTATCTGTGTCTAGCGAAAAATAATCAGAGAAACCTAGATCTAATTTGTTGTTAAAAAATTTATGGAGCAGACACAGATTATTAAGTTTGTGACGCGCTGAAACAGGTTGTAATTTAAGGGCTTTTAATCGGGCAGGAGCAGGTCGCGATGAAAATTTGGTAGCTAATTTAGTGAATTTATTTTGAGCCTTTTCCAGTGCCAACTGGTCGGTGGTCAGATGCGGGGTCCAAATTGGGGAGCAATAGTCAAAAATTGGAAGGATCAAAGAGTTATAAAGCGATTTAACAAAAATGGGCGACCGAAAATATAGATTCCGCCGCACTAAACCTGAGACCGCCCGGACACGTTTGGCAACTTTGTTAGCATGACTGGAGAATTTTAGGGTAGGGTCGACCTGCACACCCAGATCCCGCTCCGAAAGAGTAGTATTAAGTGGGGTACCATTTAAGGTGTAAACAAAATTAAGGTTCTTGTGGCCCAGGTGGAGGACAGAGCACTTTGCCTCATTAAAGGAAAGGCCGCGCGACCTAGCCCAGAGGGCAACCCTATCAAGGTCCGACTGAAGGTCATGACAATCAGAAATAGCCCGAAGGCGATGAGAGAGCTTTGAGTCGTCAGCAAACAGGAGAATGATCGCAATGAGCAAGGCTTGCGGTAAAGAATTGATAAGGACATTGAAGAGGAGAGGTCCGAGGACAGAACCCTGCGGAACACCCCTACCAATCTCCCCCCAGCCCGACGTCACACCACCCAGAACAACCCTCTGCCTGCGACCACTCAAATAGTTTTCAATCCAGGCCAGAGCATCGCCAACAATACCCGCTGCTTTTAGGGATTCAAGGAGACAAGAGTGAGGAATGGAATCAAATCCCTTAGCAAAGTCCAGATAAATCACATCCACTGAGTAACCATCATCAAGCCATTGAGACCACAAGTTAGTAGCTTGAAGTAGGTTTGTGAGACAGGATCTCTTAGAGAGGAAACCGTGTTGGTATGGAGAGAAAAAGTTAGTAACTGTTAGGTGATCGGTAATCTGACTGTGAACAATTAGCTCACTCAATTTGGGGACTTGGTTGAGATTACTTATAGGGCGGTATTTGCTACGATCAGTTCTGGATCCAGATTTGTGAATGGGAGTTATATTAGCTTCCTTCCAGGCTGAAGGTAATTGACATTGGGAAAAGGAGCGATCAATTAGTAAGTATAAAGGGAGAGAGAGAGCTGCTGATAGGGATTTTAACAAATACGGGTGGATACCATCTGGGCCTGGGGACTTAGAAACATTGATCCTAGTGAGAAGTCGCGATATGGTTGCTGGATCACATGTATAGCCTGTTAAACTGGGGCGAGACGCCGGCCTAGAGGAAGTAACGGGAGTTGTTAGGGATGAACTAGGGGACGAGAAAGTAACCGACACAGGTGGAGTGACTGTGCTAGTGAAGTAATTGTTCATTAGGGAAGCGGCTTCAGTAATAGTGACAGTATAAGTACCGTCGTCTTTCTTTAACTCAGTAATACCTACTCTATTGGAGCGGAATCTGTTAACGTGCGACTAAAAGGCTTTAGGATTGTCTTTGATACAACCTGCCAGGCTATTTTCTGATTTACGCCTTAAGTTACGACAATGGGTAGTGGGGCCATTACGAGCTATACGATATCTTTCATGCGCCGCCGCTAATGTGGTCGGAGAAACTGACTGCTTTTTAATCTTAAGGAAATTAGACCAAGCCTTATTTTTAAAAGCCTGACTACGAATCGTGCGTTCGTTTGGCTTTAGCGGCTTCGGTGGTTTACGCATAGGGACAAACATATCAATACCGGTTTGTAAAATTTGCAGAAAGAGCGACCAAGAATCAGAAACGTTGGGGGACCCGAGGAACTGAGACCAGTCAATGTTAGAGAGGTAGTCATTAAAGGCGATATAATCACCCTTGAAAAAGTTCGGCCGTGGGATAAAGTGGGGACGAGCACCTTGAATTTGAACCTTAAACACTATGGTAGAATGGTCACTACGTCCCAGGGCTGCCTGCATCTCCGGGTCGGACACAAGATGATGATCAGATCATAGCCGGCTGTATTAGAGAAGGCCAGGAAATCCAGGCGATTTTTCTTAACAAAACTTCCCGCGCTCCTGGCGGCTTTATCCACTAGATTGCATCTTTTGGCCCAGTAATATTGTGAGGTCAGAGGCTAGCCGTCTGCTACCGTTAATGTATTTCCATACCATTTGAATTTCGCGCCTGTGAAAACTAGGCATATAAGCGCCATCTAGCAGCAGGAGCTGCATAAAAAAATTCTTTAGGCCACCCCCTCCGAAAAAACGATTTCCTGGCCTTCTCTAATACAGCCGGCTATGATCAGATGAAAGGATTAAGTCCAAGACATTATCGCGTTGGTGGAGGCCACCATTTCGGGTGGGGCTAATGACAAATTGAAACAAAGCGATGTCAGTTATACATTCGAGAAAGGTTTTAGTGAAATGACAGGCCAGGGGAGCTGGTACTAGGTTGGACCAATCAATTCGGGGGTAATTAAAGTCGCCTACAATAAGTACCCTGTAACCATTATGAGTGCAAAAGGTGGTGACACAGAGAAAAAAGGTGGTGAGGAGTACATGGTTATTGTATTGTGGGTTCTGAGATCTGTAAATTACAACGACAAAGATAATTACAGACGGGGTGGCCTTGTGAGACAGAGTGACCATCAATATATCGAGGCCCTCAGTACTGGGAGTAAACGTAGACAAGTTGAGGTCGGTAAAGTGATAGACACGGGTAGATAGCGAGTTATGTACATAAAGGGCCACGCCACCGTATGAATTAATACCCCTGTCATGGCGATACAGAGAATAGTCTTTGATGGAAAGTTCACTGTCCAAGAGTTTGTTCGACCAATGAGTTTCTGTTACTGCAATAAATATCAAGTTGTACACTCTAGCCATGGTCGATAATTCACTAAGCTTGTATAATGAGGTCAAACCTTGGGCATTGGTAAGAAGGGCACTGGAAGTATTGTCTGGTTGACTAGTAGGTACGGAACCACTAGCTTGAAATGGGCTCGCTAGGGGGTTCAGAGTCAGTGACGAGGGGTTAGGAGCTATACATGAAATATTTACAATGGGGACAGTAATTACAGAATCTACAGTGACAGGCACGGACGACAGTCACGGCCAAATTAGTTTTTTGGAGCCGACGGGGCGGGGGGGGGGGGGTTGACGGTTAGCGACGTCCCGAGGAACAACAATGCCACTACGGATGCAGAGGTTGGTTTCCGTAACCGCGCGTTTATGGGCTTCCCTTTGAGCAGGAGAGCGATCAAATGTGCACAGTATCTTAATTGAGGTATCCGATGATTTCATGGTTTTAAATCCAGCTAGGAAGTGGTGTTTTGATTCTAGCGAAGGAAATTCCAATTTGGTAGGACGACAGCGAGTAGGCGCGTCACGAGCACTTAAGGACCCCAGGCGGAAGTGCTTAACCTTGGCTGCAATGGCCTGGTCCAATCCAGCATCATTAAGTAAATTTCTCACAGTTACCGCATCAGCTTCAGAATTTTCGGCCTCTTTAAGATTGTATACCATGGCATTGAAACGCTTTGAGATCCGTTGGGAGGACAGATTAACGGAGTCTTGGACCTTTTTGGTTATAACCTTTTCCATGTCTCGAAGGTGTTCATCTAGTTCCGCAGGAACCACCGAGGATTGTAATTGTTTTTGCAACGAAGTGATTGTGCTCTCTAGGTTAGAGAGGTTTTCACTCATATTAGCGTGGTAGGAAGTCATTGTGGAAGAGAGACGACAACATCCCCTATCCAGGTCTGCAAGACTATTGATTGGTCGTTACTGTTTCCTTGAGGTCAACCAGTTCTTTACCCTGCTCATCAACATTTTCATTTAGGGCATCTAAAAGGTTTTGGTGAGTATCAAGGGTTTGACCTTGCTCTTCAACTGCCTGTTGATAACGAACAAAGTCTGATTGATGGTCTGAAAAAGTATCGCTAAGAAGCTTCAGTGTCTCGCCCAAATTGGTAATAGTAACAGTGCGGCCTGCCATGGATGCTTCCAAGTGTTCAAGTCGAGTTTTTAATAGAGTCTGATTTTCGGCAAAAGCTGTGAGTTGCGCTTGAAGGGAGCTAAGGGTGTTTGCAAGCTCACCAATACCCACAAGAGACTGTCTTAGGCAATGTGGGAGGCTTTAATTTGAGAACAGTATGAGTAGGAGCACAGGAAAGACATCTCCAGGATGGTTTGACAGATTGGAGATCTGTAGGTGAGATACCCACACAGTCAATGTGATACCAAGTAAGTGGTAGATCTTACTGAAAAGCTTAAGAATAATTTTCTTTAAATAGTAAACTTTCCAGCCATCATGTGACTATGTTAAGGGGTTTCTGCACTTTGAGTGACTCGGTATTACTTGGGACATCAACCGTTCGTTTCGCTCCCTCTATAAAGTAGAAATACTTATTCCCATCCCTCGGCCGGCGAAAAAGTGCGTATGTGTGAAAGCAGAATCTAATTCTGGTGAAAGTTGTAAATCATTACCTTAGCTAAAAAAATCATCACTCGTTACGAATTTTTTCGCCGGTAGCAGGAACTAGGAGGGTGGAAATTATGCGGCATTGTCTTAAAATATTCGTAGTTTAAAGCTTATATCTTCGCGACAAATCGCTTTAGGCTTAACAAGCTTCGATCCCGTCGTTGAAACGAAACCGGATTTCACAGGCAAGCTCATATTTCGATTTCTCGCCATCAGATGGCGACTTCGACGTCTTGAGATAAATCGCTGTTAACGCACAGCCTATGTACGATTCTAAATTATAGGGAGCTATATATTATTATAACAAAAACCAGTTTAGAGCACGTTAAATATGCAGCCTTAAAGGGACATATAGCATTTGTTTGTTGATTATATGTCAAATTCATTTAAAGTATTAAAAAATATTCCTGTGAACAACAGAATGACGTCGTTCCACCTTTCAAATCACAGTCCACTGCTCCTCCAATTTTTAACACAAAATCTTTGATCCAATTTTGCCGAGAATTTTGCCCACAAAGGTATCCATATTTTTATTTATTTTCTTCCCTGCACATTTAACATAAAAATTTGAAAATTTATTATTATTATTATTATGTATTATTTATTTATTGCAATAATCTGCAACAAAAAATAAAATAATAATAATAATAAATTTTAAAATTTTTATGTTAAATGTGTAGGGAAGAAAATAAATATAAATATTTAAAATATTATTTGTTCGTTTTAAATCATTATGTTTAAACATGTTAGAATATGAAAATTAACATTTCACGCGGGCAGCCGGACTGCCCGGGCACGCGGCATTAAAACCGCCATCAAAATGAAGCCGTGTCGGCAAGTTGGCAACTTTTTTCCGACTTCCATCCGTTCCCTGAACTTAAGAGTGAAAATGGATGCCTCAAAACCGTTATTTCCTGGCTTCAAAAACTTATATTTTCTCGGCGTTATTGATTAAATTATAAATCGTGAAAAGACGGGCATATGAAGTAATACACGGTGATTTTAAATCCGTTTACAGAATTAAAATACGACAAGTGGTTGAGGTTAGAGCGCGAGCCAAAAAAAGCCTAAAAGTCACTAAAGCTGAGTTGACGTCTTCCACGACCAAACCGGTAAATTGCCAATATACGCGCAGCAGAGGTGGAAATGGGTGAAAAAGATGAGCTCTAAATATACTCCGCGGCCGCGGAGTATAATTTAGAGTATAATAAACTTATGGTTTCACACATATAACTTCACCGGTGCCTACGTTATTATAACGTAGGCACCGACTTCACCATAGAGCCTAGCCGTGGGAACGGTTCTTTTTATCGCAGTTTTTGACCCGCGTATTGGTGTTGTTGAAAAGTAAAAACAGACAGTTATCGTTCTTCTGCTGCGGCAGAAAGTTTTATAAAGTTGTTGCCGTTGTTTTATTAAATGTTTTAAATATATTATCTCCGACAATACAATAAGTTGGGTTCACTATATCGACGTTTCTCAACCAATACAAGGGAATAAGCGTATTCATAGGCTTTTAGTAATGCAATGCTTATGTTATGTTTTTAATACATTAAAATACCCGTTTTAATATTTCAGTGCACGATTTTCTAGTTGATTTCTGTGTTTTAGGCTGATTTCGAGAATTAGAAACTGATTTTCAACCAAATTTCGGGATTTTCTAGTTGGTTTCACGATTTCTAAAATAATTTTTTTCTAGAGTGTATACGGGATTTTTACGAATGTCGGATCCCTTGGGATTTTTTCAATTCATACGATATCCAACGTGGCTAACTTGTTTCTTAAAGGGTCACAGAATCGATTGATATTTGGAAGTAGGTCTTTAAAAGTGACAAATTGTGATTAGTGGGATCTGCGATGGAGAAAAAAGGGGCTCTTTTCTCCATGGATCTGCTATCTCGAGGGGAGGAGCTACTGGAAATTCAGGCTGAATTTTTCAAATTATTACGTGGCCCTAAGTGGATAAAGTTGATACTAATTAGATACTTAGTATGAAAAAGCTTTAAAATTGTTACTTTCCTTCAGATAAAAGCTTTTCGCAACGCTCGCTCTCGCGATTCACGTATTCTTAAACAGAGCCCTTGGTAACATTTAATATTTTCCTAGTGGAATAATATTTTAGATTTGCAGTAGTATCAGTATAACGTCACCCCATTTATTAATAAAGATTGGCAAATAAATTTTTAAGCTTTGAATAAAAACACGTAAAATATTACCAAACTTAAATTTCATTTTAATCTCAGGAATGTATACTATAATACACCACATACACATAAAACAGAAATTCACTGAAAATTACAGAATAAGTTTGGTAGATTTTCTTTATGTATAAAGCACTTAATTTTTCTGGTCAAGAAGAATAATTTTGGGGACAGTAAATTATTTTGGTTTAAAAAAAGTTTTACAAAGATAATTACATTCGCTTTTTTATAGATATACACTCAATTAATCTTTTTTTATCAGAGAGCAATTTCAAAGTTGTAAGCTTTATATATATAAAAATATTGTTTCGCACAATATTTTCATCTGGTTGCATAACCTTCATTCAAAATTTTCTTCGATTAATATATACGTTTCGAAAGACCTTAAGTTGGTATTTTGTTTTTCACATGTCATGCGATGATTATCCAAGAGAATTAACTTTTAAAACTTTTTCAGTCATTATATTTATATCAATGGAAATTTAAATGCACAAATTAACAAAAAATGGGGTGGGAATTGGATGGGAGGGAGTTATATATATTTAAAAAAACGTATTAAATAAAATAGGCACTGTTTGTTGAATTTGCGTTAACATTCGCACTAAACTAAAAGAAAGTTTCTTAGAAGCTATCTTGGTTTTAATTTTATACACTTTGCAATTCTTTCATCTAAACCTGATATTTTTTCTGTTATATGATTCCTACGGTACTATATTACATAAAATTTGGGGGGAAACTTATATCAGAACCTGCTGATTCCGGTGTTTGGGGACTATCCATAGTTTCTGGTCCTGCGTATTCGTGTAACATTGATGAAACACTACCCAAAGGGCCGTAAAATTTATCTTGCTCTTCACGTTGACGCATAAATTCTTCTTCTAATTTCTATAGTTTGTTTTTCATTTTTAGTATAAACTTCTACTTATTAATTTTAAAAATATTTACCTGTTTACGGGGATTTAAATTAGCTTTCCATTCGCGAAATTCATTGGTATGTTCTTCTTCTAAACGTTTTAGCTTCATAGTTTCGTGTTCCATTAGCATCTTACGTTTCTCGTTCTAATTAAAAATGATATTTTATTAGTATGAATGAAATTTTAAAGCTAGCAAAGCTTTGCTATTACCTGCATCTGCTCCATTTCTTTTTGGGTAGATTCAGCCGCGGCTTTTAACTCCTCCAGTTGTCTCTTATGTTTTAACTCTTGACGCTGCTGTTCCGCTCTATACCGCTTTTTCTCTCCTTCTTGAAACTAATTTATGTTAAAAACATTGTTAATAAGTCGAATATTTTAAAACAACTAGACATATCAATTCTGTTACCTTTCTAATTTTTTCCCTTTCTTGTTCGGGACTTTCGGGTAAATTAGCAACGCTAATTCTTAAACTCTCTCTGAACATCAACTCCCTCGTTTTCATTTCCGAGCGAATTCTCTTTGGCCATTGCCTCTTTTCTATAGCCTGGCGCTTTAATAGTTCATCTTCTTTATGGTTATTCATATGGCGTACTTGCTCCAATTCCTGATTAAAAAAAGCTTAATAGCT
This sequence comes from Leiobunum rupestre, assembly GCF_980474605.1. Lineage (NCBI taxonomy): Eukaryota > Metazoa > Arthropoda > Arachnida > Opiliones > Sclerosomatidae > Leiobunum > Leiobunum rupestre. The sequence goes on from NC_143387.1 coordinate 68,887,823, forward strand.
GTCCTTAAGGCTTGTGATTATCAGTCAAATCACTATACTTTTTCATGGCGAATAAGCATTTGATGCCTTTGCAAGAAGAAGATATCTTTCAGTTGACGTTTTGACAGCTGATGTTTTTCATGCATGTGCCTCTCTTCCAGTGCCCAAAGGGCAGCTTCTCTGGAACGCATTAGTTGTTGCTTTTGTTGCAGGAACTGCCGTTCCAGTAAGGCTATTTTTTCTCTGTGAGATTCGGTTAACCTCTTCAATGACATCTCATGATTTTCATTCAGTTTTTCTAAAAACGATCTTTCCTGTTGTGACCAGAGGAGTACGATAAAGAATTTTTTTTTAAAGTCTTACACAGCAAAATGAAATATGACAAACTTTATCAGCATGCTCCCTATCAAGATTATCTTTCCGAACGCGGAAAACATCTTTTCTTTTGTCTTTCGGCATCATTTCGACTTCTTGTTTTAGAAGTTTCAGTTCATTTCTTAGCCCTTCCCTGAACTGTCGCAATTCTCTCTCCTGGGTTAAAAATAATAAATAAATTATCATTGTATTCAATTGATAAGTGAATACAACCCAATTACTTGATCGTAACGAATCTTTTTTGAAGCAAATTTCAATTCTATATCCTGTTGTTGTTCCGCTTTTTCAACCATTTGTTTTTGATTTCGATTTAGAGCGTCTAAATCAGTTTCATAATTCCTCAAAGTGCTCTACAGTAGATTAGAATATTTTTAGTTTAAAGAGACTAAAATTTGTAAAATGGGAAAAATTTCTAAAACTCACAGTCATTTCTTGGTCAAATCTCTTGTCTTGTTGTTCCTTTGCAAATTGAGCTTTCATTTCAAGATCTTGGAACTGTTTAATTTCTTGTTTTTGTAACAATCTCAAATCTCTCAATTCCTGTTTCCTAACAATATGATCTTCTTTGGGTTGTTTGTCTTCGTCTCCATAGATAACTTTACTAGTAGTGGTAGTAACGACAACACCATCAATGACATATTTTCTAGTTCTCTTCAACGTTTTCTTTTGAGCCACGTTATTAGCTCCAGCAGCTTTTTTGGCAATATTAGCTTGCGTCCTTCCAGCCACACCCGTTGTTACAGTTCCATTATTATCTGATTTCTTCCTCAGAATTACATTGTGAACCTTTTCTCCATTTTCTTCAGCTTTCAGTTGATTTTCTTTATCACTGCTTCCTGTACTACCTAGTGTAGAAACGCTTTCGTTGTCACTAGCTAAAATTATAATTAAAGGAGATAATATATATTAAAGAAATCTATTTGAAATATTTTTTTCGACATTGCCCATTTACCTTCTGGTTTAGAAGCTTTATTTCTGGAAACATCCGACTTAGTTTCTTTGCTTTTTGGCACATTGCTTTGGACGGTGTCACGGGGCGGAGTTGCATTTTGGGGACTAGAATCTCTCTCTCCATCCTTAACGATTGTCATTTCAGAAGTGATAATGGACGGGTCTTTTTTGAGGTTGACATTAACTTTAATTTTTGGTTTTTCATCTGACGACGATCCACCACTGCTGAAAGTTTTAACAGATGAGGAACCATCAGGGCTTCTCTTTTCAACTAACCCTTTACCTTGCATGGGACGAAATAAGAAAAGGTCAGAGTTTAGAACACTCTTGGCAATGAATAGTGAGTGAGTTTACCAGAAACAACAAGCTCTTTAAGTAAATCCGGTTTAAAAGCAGCTTCAGATTCATTTGGAAGTAATTGCGTCGTTGAATGGGTTAATTCTACCCCAGAATTTTCAGGTCCTGATAACCACACAGATGATCCATTTGTTCCTTGCTGAATAACAACAACTTCGTCTTCAACTGAAGGTTTTAATTTGGATCCAGAGAATGAAATATTTTTCTCATTATCAAACGACTCCTCCTCCAACAAATCTACGTCACTAGCCAATGTAGTTGTTCCTTCAAGAGCGATAGAAGAGTCTTTCACTTCAACAAGTTCATCACCAACAGTCACGATAGAAACGTGACTTGTATCAGCCGAAACATCATTAACCATATCCGGTAATTTTCTATCTATATCGTCATTTTCGCCTATTTCTAAAAAGCTATGGTTGGAGGACACAGTGACTTCTGCTTGACCAGACGACCAATTTTTATTCCCAGAATTTCTATGAATAAACCTTTTTAGTATAAAACTTAAATCCACTGTGAAATTAAAGGTGATTAAATTACTCTTCTTTTTGCTCTCTCGATGCCAAATTATCATTAACTAGCAGATTCACAGCTTCAGCAGTTCCGTCTTCGAATCCTTCATCTTCTAAGGCTTGATGTGACTTGACAAAAGCTTGATCATCCAATTCATCATCACGCAAAGATGATTCTGATAGAAATAAAATGGATGAATTTCATGTAGTGGAAAAGAAATTAGATTCAAATGTTCATACCAGAGATTATTACAACTTCTCCATCTTGGATAGGAGGTCTGTGAGTTTGAGCAGAATCAAGTATTATGCCTTCGGAAGGTTTTCTGTGAATAAATTGCAGAAAATGCATTTAAAAGAGTAAAGCCAAAGATTGTAATTGTTTCATTACTCTTCTCCTTCAATGTGACCAGAGTGGGGCTCTTTGTTTTCTTCGGGCTTTTCATTTGTAACACTTTCTTCAGTACATTCGTGGGGACTTTCTTGTTCGCTTAAAGATGAAGGGGCTGTTACATCTGGAAGCGGCAATTTCTTTTCTGGTAACTCTTTAAGAATAGGATGTATGGGCGTGATTGTTGGGGTAGCGGCTGGGGTAGGTAAAGCGACAGCGGCAGCTGCTGGGGCGGTTGTTTGTACTGGTGGGGGAGGGGCAGGAGCTTTCTTGCTACTGGGAACAACACTCTCTTTTTCTGGTTTTGCCAATGAAGCTGAAGGTGCTGTTACTGTTTCTGGCACTGCTACTAATTTTTCTTTACTTCCTAAAAGTTAATGAATTGATATTGGCCAAAAATTTATTTAATAAGTTTTTACCTTTATTACCTTTCTTATTTTCTACCACATCTGACTCCTTGCTTGTATCCCCCACAGGTTCGCTAGCAACAGAAATGCTATCTGCGGCCAGCTCGCTGTCTACACTCAGCTGTGAGGCACGAGATACATCCACTGGCCCAACTTCCTGTTATTACACGAAATAATAATAATTAAGGTAATTATCTTTAGCTTCGTTCTAGTAATATATTACTGTAAGAGCAAGAAAAAGTTAGATGGAATAAACAAACTGGATTCATAGATTACAGAAAGTAGCTATTAAGAATGAAGGAAGAAAATAGGAACAGGTCTTATTAATCACGTACCCGTTTCTTCAGCCTGAGCTGACAAACGCAGCACAAAGTGTAAATGAAAATTTTAATAAACAGCAAAGGTGGAGAAGCAAGCATTTTCTCAAATGACTACATTTAGAGGTATAATGAAAAGGAAAAAACTAAGGCTGGGCAAATAACCGAATTAACAGAATAATTCGGTCAAATATCAAGACGAATAACCGTCTTGATATTCGCTTCACGCCATTTTTGGTATTCGATCGACTATCAAATAGCATTTGTATTATTTGGTCCTAGAGTTCTCAGAAATTGGCGGTTGACGGATAGGACGGCGGCGCTCAGTAAATTCAAAATCTAAACGGCAATTTTATATAAAAGATCGTTGTCATTCAAGGTTCGTAAATCCTGTATGGATCCCCATATTTTTAATAAGTAAAATTATTGTCATAAGTTAATTAAACTTATTTGAATTAGCAAAATTCTGGTCCAAAAATGAATCTTGAGGATAAAGTTAATGTAGCATGTTCCAGTATTCAGGCCTATTATTCGATGAATATTCGGCATATTATTCGACGAATATTTGGTATAGTATTTAATAAGGTAATATTTGTATTAGCCTAACTATTCGGTATTTCGTTCAAAAACTACTATTCGTCTCAGTATTCGATTAGAAATTTATTGGGTATTCGTTATTCGTCTCGATAGGCTAAAAATACTATTCGCCCAGCCTTAGAAAAAACCTACTTCCTATCGCTTTGCGGATGAAAAATAATTATAAATATTAAGGTCGGAAATTTGAATAGCTTAAACTCAATTTTTAATCTATTTCAAACTTTCTGTACTTATTCCTCATTTATAATAATGTTATTTCATTTTCATTACTCCTTTACCAAAGGGACTAAGTTCTAAAAAAGATAGGGAAATCTGCCGAAACCATATACTCACATCATCATCCACTTCCTCCGTAACTTCTTCGACAATTTCGGCCCTGTATTCACTGATAAGCTCTCTAATTGGTTTACTGTCAACATTATTACTGACAAATGAATGCTAAAACAAACAATTACTCATTAAATTAAGAATAGTTTGTTAAATCTTTGTAGATAATCACATTGAGCAAAGTAGTCGCGTCCGGTCTTTGTATGGGATCTTTAGTGAGGCACTGAGAAATAAAGTCACGAAAGTCCTTAGACCTAGAAAATTAATATGGTAGCAAGATATTGGATTTATTTTGAAGAATTAACCATTTTTACCATCTGGAAGGTTCATCCAAACTTGGAGGATCGGACTTTTGAATTTTTAAAAGCACACGAACTGGGTTCATTTCATGATTGGGAGGCTCAGTTTGAGCAAATTCAATGAGGGTGATACCCAGGCTCCAAATATCGGCTTTATAATCATAAGGATTATCGCGGAAAGTCTCGCAGAGAACAACTTCTGGAGCCATCCAATAAGGCGTACCGATGAATGAATCTCTTTTTTGAAGCGTTGATTTATTTTTGGCAGAAACACCAAAATCGGCTAAAACAAATGAAAAGGGAATAAAAACCAAAATAAAACTATCAACTATAAGGAAAATGCTTTTACCTATTTTAACACCACCATCAAGAGTGAGTAGAACATTGCCAGCTTTAAGGTCTCTATGAATCACTTTACACTTGTGTAGAAACTCTAAACCGCGACATATTTCTCGACATAGATATTTAATTTGAGGTTCAGTTAAAGCTTTTTCTAAATCGACCATTATACTGTCCACAGCACCTCCACCACAAAACTCTATTAACATCTGCACAGAAAATAAAGAGTTATATACAAAAAATATTCCAACTAACAAGAAATATCCACAAAACTTTACCCAAAGCTTTCCTTCATAGAAGAATGCTTCGATAAGTTCCACAATGTTTGGGTGCTTGCACTCAGATAATATGTCAATTTCAACCAAAAAGTCTTCTAACTCATCCTCCCCTTTTAACTCGCAAACTTTTGCAGCTGCTAGTTTTCCAGTTTCACGGTGTTGAGCCTAATTAATTAAAAAAATTATTAATTAAACATTGAGAGTTAATAAGTGGATTAAAAAATTACACATACTTTATACACTTTCCCAAAGGCACCATCTCCAATTTCACTAACTAGTTCCCAGAAATCTTCAGGATTTTCATCAAAACGTATACTGTGATGAACTTTTTTACGTTTTGCATCTGAACCACCAGCCCCTCCCCCGATATGGAATATTTTTTTAAAGTTACTCAAAAATGACATAATGGTCTTATCATTTACACATTTAATAATTATAGTATATATTTTGAATCTAACATAATTTTTTCGCGTTCAGTTACGTAGGACCTTGGTTATCCATTGAATTTAATTAATCTTTGCATAAAATTTATCAAAGATGGGTTTCAATTTCTTAGCAGAAGATATACTGGTCTGCATATTTATGTATAAATAACTTATAAAAAATTATATTAAGTGATATTACATATGAACAGTTCACTTCCTATGGCTTCCGAAGTTTTTAGGACTTAAAGCAGTAACTTAATTAGGCTAAAACCTTATGGGCGGATGCAAAGGCCGAAAATACCACGTAACGCACGTACACTGCTGAATCCGTGGATTAATGCGAATATTTCTCACATTTTTCCAAAATGATGCCGGAATTTTTTAGGTATTGCGCAACACAAAGATACGTATTATTTAAAAGAGGAATTTAATGTGTAACTTAGTACTTCATTTAAATACCTCTGCTATAAAAGCATAGGCCTACGTGGTCTGGTCTCAATCTCATTAGCAGCGGCTAAGCTTTTTCGCCACCCGCACCCTTGACCTCTTCTCAGAGGAACTTAGGAAGGCAAATTATGATACGCCACTTTTGGTCAATGAAATTTGAAAAAAAAAAGATGATTATTATATAATTATGCCTCCAGAATTTTTTATTCCGATGAATAACGTTTCTGCAATCTAACTAGTTTGCTTTTAAGATGGATTAAAGCCAGTAACATAGACTTTGTTCGTTAATTCATTGTACTCAGTAAACATCTTTGTGTCTGTGCACAAGTCGTCACGGTTTGGCCAAGGAACCTATATATACGTTCCTTGGTTTGGCAGACCATTGTCTTTCATAAATAAATAAATAAACCTAAGTCAATACACCCCTTTGGGTGTAGCCCTAACTGTATTAAATTTAAACCATTCCCGCCTCGTCCCCCAAATTGCGACTGTCTAATCCGCTCCTGACGAATTTCTTGGTACGCCACTGGTTAACGCTACGCTCAGCAAATATTTTCGGTCAGAATTTCAGAAGCTTATAAGTATACAAGAGAAGCCCACTCGGTGGCTTATGGAGCGTTTTGTATACATAAATAAATAAGTTAGTGGGGTTCAGTGGCAGCACCATTTTAAGTAATGGTGCCAATTCCAATTTTTTGTCCGTTCCAGCACCAACGACGGGAGTTACAAAAATAAAGGGGTTAAGATTTTTTGCAAAATTGTCATGATGTTGTCAGTTTTATGTCTAAAATTTTAATTCTACACTCTTTTCTCGTTCCATTTATTTGTATTGAGCGTTATATTATTTTTCTATTCGTTAATGAAAATAATATACTTGTTTACTAAAACTTCTATTTGAAGTTACTTTAATTATAATTTTTGTCTTACTTTATCTCAAGATTAGGACAGTGGCAGGTGCGTGAAATGACGGGTCTAACTTTACTCTAACTCTCCCCTCTAATTACTCTGTTTTTAGGTCTGTTCAGGGTTGTCATTGAAATACAAGCTAAGGAATTTCTTAGTTTGCAAAGTTATCGACTAAATTTATTCAAGAATGAATTCTGGTCCTGAAATTTGGGGCCATTGGCTGAAACAAAGAGAGGAGGGCCTGAACAAAACCTTTGGCTACTCTAACCGACTGAGTAGAAAAGTATATACCTGCATGAAACCAAGTTTTTCGTGGAACCCTTTTGATTCTGTAAAACACACCCACCATGGAGGGATATTTAATTTGGAATTTAGTCCAGATGGGTAACTAAAGTGATTCTAAAATACCCAGAAGATTTGACTGAAACTCTTCTCAACTTTTTCTTCCATTAAAAGGTCCATGCTAATAGCAGCGACTGAAAGGAAAAGCATTTTGGTCTTTGATCCTTTAAGTCATAAACTCATAAATTCGGTAGATCAAGCTCACAGTGACTGCGTTAATTATGCGAGGTATACGATTTCCTACTAGTAAGAGTGTTTTATATTGACAAACCTTTACACAGATTCTTAGACTCCAGAATGTTTGCTACATGCTCAGATGATATGACTATAGCTCTATGGGATGTGAGATATCTAAAACATAAAATCAGGTCTCTAAAGGGGCATTCCAACTGGGTTAAGAATATCGAATACGCTTCTCAATCGGGACTTCTAGTTACATCTGGATTTGATGGCAGTGTTTATACTTGGGATATCAATGGTTATTCTGAGGTAAAAAATAATTTAGAAGGAAACAATCTTTGTTGATTATAGTTTTTGAAGTAACTTTTCATTTGAATTTTAGGGTGATGTACAGTTTCAAAGAGTTTTTTACACAAATGGGTTAATGAGAATGAGACTTACTCCCGATAGCTCCAAAATGGTTATTTGCACCACAGGAGGATTCCTAATGGTTGTTCACGATCTTGATTTTGACCATTTGGCCCAAGATCTTCAAGGATTTAAAGTATGCACATTATATTTAGTTTTATTTGCTAGATTTTATTTCTATAAAAAACATTTCCCCAATTCACAGCCAAATATGTATCGACTAATCCAGATGGGTAATAGCACATACCCAATAGCCTACAACTACATTCACCATTTTACTGCAAAAAGGAATAGAGTTGAATTGATATCGGATTTTCCAATTGGGAATGAGGCTGAAGTGATATCCTCTCTACAAATTCATCCGTATGGATGGTGCGCCCTTTCAAGAAATACTAGTACAGATGAAAATTCCGAAGTACGTTATAGGCAATTTTCATAAACTCACTAATTATGGTCTTAAATAATTATTCATTTTAAAACAGTGGACTTGCATACATGACATTCAAAGTACGGGAGAAAAATTAGACATAAATGAAGAGTTAAATGAAGAAATGGAAGGTGAATCTCAAGAAAGTTTCGAATCCCTTCAAGAGGAATGTCCAACTGGAAGTAGTAGAACAGAAGGACGTCATCGCCGAGATACGGGAACAAGTACCGACTTTAACCAAGAAGATTCGTTTTCCCGAAGTTTAAGAGATAGACCAGTAGTTCACATTCAATTCAATTATGGCAGTAATAACAATAGCTTAGCTGTCAATTCCTTAACGAGTAACTCCGCTATGGCTGCCATTAACTCTGATGCGAGTGGAATTCGCAGGGTTGTGAATTTAGACCATATAGATAACTGGGGCTCGAGCTCCAATAACGAAAATGCTGGTGAGGGCAGCAGCGGGGACACTAGATCACCCAACAGTGAACAAGATGTTCAAGGAAATACCCAAAGTTTTAGATTAGGTAATATTGAGCTAAGGATATCCAGACGCAGGAATCACCAAATGACACCATCTAGTTCTTCCAATTCCGAAACCTTATTGAGAGAAAACATATTACCAGGAGAAGCTGGTCAATCCGAATTAAGTGTGTCTATACCTCAGCCGTCAAACGTGGCTGAAGTCAGTGTCTCAACTAGTCCCAGTACTCGTCCGTCTCCTAGTGTAATTAGAACTGGAAATATTTCTAATGTCGCAAATGTCGTTTCTAACCTTGAAAATGTTGTGTCAAATGCCATTGAAGGTGCTGATTCAAATGATCATCCATCTCCTAGTGTAGTTAGAACTGGAAATATTTCTAATGTTGCAAGTGTCATTGAGGGTGTTAATTTAAGTGAAAATGAAATGAGACGTATTGTTGCTTCCACAGCTTCCGGTACTAGCTCTGATCTTCCTTCAAGTATTACTAGTAATACAAATGCAAGTTCTGTTGCGGATGCCAGCAATCAGCCAGAGGTGATCATTAGAGAGACTTTCTTTATAAGAACTGGAAGAGATGTGGGGGCCAGAACCTATCTAGTTTTAGGACCTTCCCGCTCGTACAGTGGTAGTACATCACGAAACACTAGACCAACTTCAAATAGAAATCCATCTTACAACAGATGGACTGAGTCTTCGGGAAATGTCTTTGTTCCAACCACAAGCCCACGTAGCTCGAAGATTATTCACAAAAACAAACCAAGATTGACTCATTACACTGAAGAACCTAATGTGGGGCGTGGTTTCATCAAAGAGCTTTGTTTTAGCTCAGATGGACGACTAATTTGTTCACCTTACGGCTATGGGGTCCGTCTGCTTACCTTCAATCCAGAGTGTTCCGAGTTGAGTGATTGCGTTCCCACATCCCCATCTAAACTAATTGAGCTTTCAACTAATGTAGCTCACTCAAATTACGTTGTTAGTACAAAGTTCTCCCCAATTCATTGCCTATTAGTTTCTGGGTGCTTGAGTGGTAAAATATCCTTTCACCAACCTGTTCTTTAAAAACGCACTCCCTCACCTCTCTCTAAAGAATTTCAGGACGTGTAGGATATTTATCTTTTAGTCTATGCCCAGAATTTTGTGTAGTAACAAATTGAACTTCGGCTTTTGACCATAATTTTTACTTGGACACAAAACTAGGTCTATTTTCATGTTTTTCCCTGGGTGTACTAGTAAATACACTTGTTTGAATCTAATTGGTACTATTTTTTCCCCTCAAATGTTAATGATATCACGTCGGAAAAAATGTTATTTGTTTTATTGAAAGCTATGCAGATTTAGTATTCTATTTGCACGCTGTTCCTTAATATTGAACTTCTGAAATTTCATTTTCCCACACCTCTCGCAAAGACATGACAAAATTGTATTGTGTTTTATGGTACCTGTAAAGAACAGCTGTTGGAAGTGCGGCAATATGTCAAAATAGTGTTTGAAATTACTGGTAAAACTACACATTTCTATCAGGTACCACGAAGCTAGTGGCATTTTTTTCAGTGTTTGAACAACTGGAGCCTTTAGGTTTTATGGTAAAAAAGACCATTTTGATAACCACCCTACACAATAAGATATGAAATTTTAAATCCTTTAAAGTATCTTTAAATGGGTTTATTATATTATAACTGTGATTAAATTATTTGATTTACAATTTTTTATATTAATTTTAAACTTAAGATAATTGCAAAATAATTTTTATCAGATGTGATTGTAGTAAGATATATCAGAGTAGGGCCCTTGCTGATTCCAATAATCGGATGCCCTAATTCTATAATAGCCATTTAAATTGCACTTTGAGAGACCTATTATATTTTAACAGAAAATTATTTTTCGTTAACTTATTATAAAACGATTTTACCTTGATAACACCAATGAAGGTATGAGGCAAATATGGTATCATTGAAATTAATTCTTTGAAAAGGGTCAGATAATTTTGATGAATATTCAACTTCATACGTTGATATTATTCTGTTCATCCGTAAACTTTTCCAAGATATAAGTACATGTTGCTTCGAGACTGTTAAAAATCGAACTCCTTGAACCTGTAAGATATTTATTTTCTCTACGTTTGATGGTGTTATTCTTTGTATTAATTGTACATGTACCTTTTTAGGAGGTACCCCTTTCTGCGCTAAATGTATAAGAATAATGCTGGGAAGTGGAGAAATAAATTTTAATCGGATTTGATTTCCCTCAAATGAAGCGTAGGGAAAAAATCGCAATGGTTCCTAAAGTTTAACGTAAGTTTTTAAAATGTTTATTATGAAGTATTTCTTATAATTACTTCTTGATGTCTCATCTCTGTAAAGATGGACTCATTCGGAAACACTGGCTTCCCATATTTTTCCCAAACACGATTTGGATTAGTATGCTCATTGTCCACTATGTAACAGACCACAGCATAAAGACGTTCTGAATTGTGGATAAGAAATTTGGTGAATATATTTTTAATTTTACTTTCTAGGAACTTACTTTTTTTTGTGCTAATATTTAGAGCTATAGTATTCAAACCCAACTGTTTGGTAGTATCGTTACTGTTATATACAATAATTGCAATTTGATTTCTATTGGAAAAAATAACCAAAACAAGCTTTAAATACTATATATTTAAATGGGTTTCTAAAGTGAGTTACTAACCCAGTGTCATTAGAGTTAAGTTTGGTTGCTATAACACCGACATTGCCATAGTTTTCTTGAAAAAATATGATGCTAAGTTGCTAACTTTTTCACAATGAGTTTGATATAATTTTAGGTTTTTTACTTTTACCATCTTTTGAAATGTTGGCTTCGATAATTTTATTTCCCAATTTATGCCACAATCCCATAACTGTATAAATTGGTTTTCTAACAAACCTTGAGTGTTTTGGGATGGTGTTATTCATTTGAAATCGAGCCAGTAATGTTCTTTGGTTAAAATTAAACGGATGATAGCTTAAAAATCCATTGTCATTACTCAGTAATGAAAATGAAATGTTTTTTCCAGGACTTGATCTTAAAAAATATTCCTTTATGTGTTGATCGATGATCTACAAAGTATTGATACATAGAATTTTAAGTATCCAAGTTTTAAATAATTTATACCATCCCCCACTTTAGTGGCGATTGCGGCATATGTGGCATCTGCCCTCCATGGAAAATTTTTGATCCACCCAACTAGAGGGTCAGCTTCACTAAATATTAGGATTTATAAATAAACTATCGCAATACGATATATATATATATTATATAACTCATTAATCATTATCTACTTATTTTGAATTTCAACATTTTTTAAGTTAGGATAAATATTCCTTATAGTTTTTATAGTTTCTCTTTCCAATTGTATAATTTTTTGTGATGAGCCAGAACCCTGTTAGTTTTATTTTTCAGTATACATGGCAACACATTTTTATTTGACCTCTTTCTTACTTTTTTGTGTAGAGATATGTAGTCTAATCTCACTTTTTTCTTTGGGAAAAAACTAGTCCCATTGTTGCAATGACTCAATAAAGTCCAACAGAATGAATTCTTTGAATGTAAATCGTGACATTCTCCACCTGGACCTCCAAATTTTAATTTTCTAGAGCATTTTGAAAGACCCTCAGATGTTGCATCGAAGTAGTTAAGAAAACCTGCACTGGTAATTAATTTTCAATTTTCTTTTTTAGTTATAAGCATAAATTAACGTTAACCTTTAGCCGTCATGTTAATGTTATCAAAGTGACCAAAGAGTGGTTCATTCCACGATTCAAAATTCCATTGAGTGACGTATGGTAGACCAAATTTATCTAATATAGTGGTAAATTTTACTTTCAAAATTAATATTTATTTCCCCAACATTGATACCAATTAGATGTTGTGCCATGTTGAACACTAAATTTTTCCAGCTATAAACTTGTTTCTTGTCATTAAAGTTGTTGAAAGCGTTTGAGGGGTTTCCCATTAGCTCAAATCCAAATTTTAATCCATGTTTTTGGAAAAATGAAACAAAGTTGTCCAAATGTGTAAAATTTGGTTGAATTTCCCTGTTAGTCCTATAATTTCGTTAGGTTAATTTCAAATTAAAATTTGAATACTTTTTGGAACTTACGTATTAATGGTAATTAAATTCATCAAGTAATGAATCCTAATTTGCATTTGATGATGCGTAGGTATAGCTGCTATTAAAGCAAGATTATGTTTTGTATCTTTGCACAGAAAGAATTCTGAAGCTCTTTCATGAGGATCTGGGGGGCTGATTACATAGGTACAGTAAATTAGATTATAGACGTAGCAAAAGACATATTTACCAAAAGCCAGAATTTTCCCAAAAAGCATTTATCAACCCTTCAACCTTAGCTTCATTTACGTTTATTTCTACATGAATATGACATTTCCCAATGAGTATTTGAGTAAGAAGTATTAGAGTAAAATAAAATTTTAGTGGCATAGCTAAGCTTTTAGCCTTAAAAAACTTTGTGGTTTGACATCATTATTTAATCTCAATGAACTTTCAACTTTAACATTTGAAGGACAAAGTTTTATAATGATACATAAATTTAATGAAACCTATTTTTACATATATTTCTTTCTTTTAAGTTACAAAATTCTGTTTTAAACAAAAAACATTAGGAATGATCAGAAAAATTATCCAGTTAACCCATTCAGTACTTAAGAAACCATATAAGTTTCAACTTGATTACAAACACTACAAGCTTTTACATCTGCCAAACTCTTACTTGTTTAAAGTTTATTAATACATTAAAACCAGCTCATTATAATTTTCCAGATTTAAATTAAGCAATACCTATATTAACATTTAACAGCTTTCCTATATACTTTTTGTCTTGGGACATTTAAACACTTTTTTTTAAATAGGACATGGAAAGTATTGGATGTTTTCCCCCATTTTAAAGACTAGATGGGAAGGGTTATTTTACTAAGCGTAAATTTTGATGTAGTTGAGGTTTAATGTCACAAACGAAATCTAAAAGTTGGTCAATGACTTTGTCCTTGTTAGTCTGAACAGAACGTGACATAGTTTCAATTTTAGCTTTAGTATCGACTTCTATTTTGGTAGCAATATCGCCCCGAGAGCCCATGTGAGCCGATTCATATTCTTTGAACTGCCTTTCTTTTTCAGATCTGAATTTTTCAATTTCGGCTTGAGCTTCTTCCTTTGCCTGCTTTAGTCTTCTAGCTTTTCGCTTCCTAGCCTCTGCAACCTTCTCGGCTGCCCTCTTTTCCGCAGCCAAGAGTTGTTGAATACCTTGTGTTTGGCTAGTCATATCTAATTCGAACTATTCTATTAGTGCGTATCTTAGGAAAAAGTAAAGTTATTTAAAATTATTACTTTTACGTTCGATGTTTTCCTATAAGAAAAAATTTGTAGGAGTATCTTAATTTGGTTTGCGAAAAAAAATAGTTTGGAGTCACCTGACTAGACAATCACGTGCATAAGCAAATTCAACCAGGCTTGGAAATAAGTGGTGGTCACTGGGTCAAAGACCAGTTTATTAATTGCTCGGACCAGTTTTTTTATTCAAAAGCTAGGGGTTCACTGGTCCAGTGTCCAGTTTATTAATTCAAAATTATCTACCGTATTATTAACCAACTGGTCTACGTGACCGCTTAAATAATTCATGTGTTGGGAGCAGGCTTGGAAATAAGCGGTGGTCACTGGGTCAAAGACCAGTTTATTAATTGCTCGGACCAGTTTTTTTATTCAAAAGCTAGGGGTTCACTGGTCCAGTGTCCAGTTTATTAATTCAAAATTATCTACCGTATTATTAACCAACTGGTCTACGTGACCACTTAAATAATTCATGTGTTGGGAGTCACTGGCCAAATAGACCAGTTTAGAAATAAACCTTATTTCCAAGCCTGGGGCCCTATTCTGAGATAGTCGCTACCTTACCGACTAAAATATTAACCACTATTTTACCGATTTCTCTTTAGCGACTTTTTCATACCGATCAAAAATTTCGTATTCTAAGCATAGTGGATAGGATGGTCGTTAGGAGAAAAGTCGGTAACTTGGGATTACCACCGGAGTTTTAGGGTTTTTTTTCCTCCTAAATTTTTTGCATCACGTGAGATAGACGAGCCAATCAAAGAGCTGTATTTTATCGGATATAATTTCGTTAAAATAAACCACGTGATTCAACAGACGACGGCCGTGTGCTTTCTTTCTTAGCTTATTGTTTAGCCTAGGTATTTCGGATTTTCATCTTCAAATAAGATTTAAATTTACAAAAATGGGACCGAAACGTGAACCAAAGTTACCGAAAGGCAATTGATTAATCTTTTAGAATTCATGGAAATTCACAAAGAATTAGTATCCGGGAAATTTAGCCTCAGCTTCACAAAACCAATGTCCCAGAAATTGTGGGGAGAAATAACTTTAAAGTTAAATAGTTACGGTGCTGGACCTAACAAAGACGCTGCCAGTTGGAAACGAGTATGTATAGATTTTCATTAAATAATAATCGAAATGAATGATCAAGTACATTTTATTTTCAGAAATGGATCGAATGGAAATCGGATACCAAATTTAAAGCGGGCAGGCGAAAAGAAAGCCAACGGGTGGTGGTCAACGACCCAAAGATATTGATCTTAATCATATTGAGTGTAGGTTATTGGCTCTGTTGGACCAATTTGTGTGGAAGGAGATCCTGAAATTGTCGAGGCTGGATTCGCTTCGGATGATAATGAGACATTCGTAAGTATTTGAATCAACTTTATGCTTAAATACAGAAGCAATTTGTAATGAAATATTTTCATTTCAAGTTATTAATGCCAAATCAATTACAGCATTGTGGAAATGGTAGGACAGTATCATCACTGGCAGCACCATCAGAAATTCAGACTGCGGAATCTTCAGCCACAGAAAGATTGGACGTAGTTACGAATGAATTTGTTTACTCTCCTAATTATTTAGGGTCACCTCCTCAACATAGTTCACCCTTAATTAATGATCATCAAAACCAAACTTCAGTGAACAAGAAGCCACAAAGATCTATCTACGAGTCACTGCCTAGCACCTCTACAGCCGAAGGCATTAAAGGGTCAATTGGCCAGTCATTTTTTTCAGTATATGAAAAAGACATTGAAACTGAAGTAGGTTCTCGTACAACCTCGTCTGTAATTGGTAAGCTTATTTAAAATCATTATCAACACAAAATGGTTTGTAATATTTTAATTTAATTTACCAATCTTATTTTTTTGTGTACTAATTATGTAAATTTTCAGATGCAGATGCTACAAACACTGTCAAAAGCTCTAGTCATAAGAGATCTTCACCACCACCTGAAGGCAATAGGCCTAAAAAAGGGTAATAGTTTTGAAAAATATTTTGATTTAAAAACAAAATACATATATAGGGTTGATATATTAGGCACGAACTGAGCACTATGCAAAAGCTAGTGAAACTATCAAAGAGATTGAGCATGAAAAAATTAAGCTTCTTCGTCAAATTGCTGATGCAGTAACTAGAATAGCTGATCCATTTTGCAGTTACTTTCAACCAAAAGAATAAGTGTCTTTCAACAATATTACATTTTTTTAATAAAATGCTTTTAAATACTCGCTATTGTTGGTTTATTATCAGACAGTTTTATAATTGTACTTCAAATAATACCGGTAATTATTAATTTTTTTATAGGAAGTAGGTTGACTGTGGATAAGGAAACTATTAGTTATATACTGTGATATTTTAAAATTTAGGTGCAAGTAAACGTGTACCTTTAGCCATTGTATTAATTACAATGTTGCCGACACTAGCCAACTACGCTCGTGTTCGAATATTTTCAAACTTCTAGTGTCATTAAATAGATAAATGAAAATAATATATTAATACTAAGGAAGTTCTCTTAATATATTATTTTTATTTATATATTTAATGGCCTTGATAAAAGCCTTTTGTTTCAAAAAACTTATCTATTTGGTCTCTCAAACCTTCTGATAATTAGATTGCGAGTTGCTTGGCCCTGGGCCAGCCAATTTTCATTAGCTCTTGGAATGTAGTTTGGCACATCCACATCTATAGCCCTTCGTCGTCGTTCTTGCCTTTGATGATTTCGCCTAGGTCCATTTTATTCGTCGCTCTCACCTCCATCACTATCTGTATCAGAGAATTCGTCATCTTCTGGTGGTCCCCATCTCGACGGATGTTATGCAATGTACAACATGCATATATAATTCGTGCCGCAGCAGTTGGGTGATAACAACCATGGGCGTAATGGGTAGCCACTGTCACCGTCATATTAAGAACGTTTATTAATATTAGTATCTTAGAATTTATTCTATTAATATTACGAAGTAGCCATGAGTTTTTTGTTCCATTTAAAAACGACTGCTCAAGGTATGTTGAAACCTGGGACATCTTAAAGATGTGAGAGTCATGAGCTGACCCAGGAAATTTGACATTTGTATTCAAAATTTGAAGATTGTGATCACAAATCTATAGATTAAATAGCCGTTAATGATAATTGTACACATATTACTCGCATATAAGAACTTACAAGTTGCACATTTATGGAATGGAAGCCTTTCCTATTATCATATAAATGCTCTCTATAGTCTGCATCAGTAGTCAGTGGAGCAACTATAGCAATGTGTGTCCCATCCACTGCTCCAATTATTCCTGGGAATCCCGCTACTTGGCTAAATCCATAATTATTAAATCTTATAGTTTAGGTCATTTGTTTAATTATGGTTCTTAAATCATTAAACATAACCTATTTTAATTTCCAATTGCTTCGCATCTGTTTTTGGAAATTATGTGATGTGGCATCATTATGTCAACAATAGCTCGGCTTACATGTGCAACACATCGACTTACAGTGGGCTGACCAACTGCAAGATATAAATCTTGCGCCACAGCAAGTTGAAATGAGCCAACCGCGTAAAAACGCAAAGCAATTAGGATCTAAAGAAAAATAATACGTTTAAACGTTGAAATAAATTAGAAGCAAATAAGACAGTAATATAATACCTTGATATCAACAGGTAATGCCAGGGCATTGTTCCCGGACAAACGATCCGCCAATCTCTCAGTAAGACCATACACTAAATCCTTCTTGACTCGAAATAGCCGTTAAAATCGATAATCACAGAGTTCAAAGGCTTGAGCTCTATCTCTCAATACTCTTTGACGACGAAAATCACGTCGAAATAAGTCATTTTCGTCATCTTCTGCCGCTAAAGCTAAAATCTCAAGCCTCAAATTATTCGCTGCCATTTTGAAAATGATGAAAATCGGTGGGTAGTGTCGCTAAAGACTGCTCTAAACCAGTCGTTACGTTACCCACTATTTTCAGTCACTACTAGCGACTATTATCCGTACCGATCGCCTTAGAATTGCTTAATATTTCTCTAACGACGAATTTTTACAATAACGACGATTTTTAGTGGTTAACACCCCTAACGACTGTCTCAGAATAGGGCCCCTGAATTCAACTCGTTCGCTGGGCCACGGCCCCCTGCACGCGCTCACGCTGCTCGCGACGATAGCGGCCCCGGCGATCGACTGAAAATTGCGAAAGTTAAATTAGTTAACTTTTTTCCTACATCGACCTTTGGCGCTGACGTAACAACTAAGAAATGGCTGGAGTATATGGCGAAAACGTTCCAATTTTTAGAGTTTCATTAATTATCAGTGATGGGCGCGCTCGTATCTTTGGATACTTTTAGGATACGAGATGATACTTTATCCGAAAAATAAAAATTAAAATATACGATTTTGATATGATCTTCTACATTGCAAAATGATCGCGATAGAATTTTGAAGAAATAAATTCGGGAGCGAACTATATTTGAAAAGATTCTTCTCTTACCTAGCCTAGCGAAAAAAAGAGCGGAATAGAGCTAGTGCTTCCATTTTTTGTATTAGAAATTACACGATAGATTTTTTCTGGTTTCTCTTCAATTTTGTTTGTATTTGAGAGGAAATATTTTAGCGCCATCTAGATATGCCGATATACACTATTTGAGCGGCGAACGTATCTCACGTGATACCGAAATATAGCCAAACCCGAAACAATGTTAAGTGATAGAAGGGAGAGGATCGGTCAAAGGTCGCGCCGTTTTTCTGGCTGTTTTTTAACGGGGGGGGGGGGATAATTCCCTCTATCCCTAGGCAGACAGAGGAGGGAAAGCAAAGACTGATTCTAGCGATAAAAAGCTGCGCCGCGTAGACTGAAAGGCGATTTCAAAACTAAAACCAAAACTTCCAAAAGTTATTTTTCCCACCGTCCCAACTCCCACGCAGTTAGAGTGTCACGTGTGTTGCAAACTGGCAGCGTGGGCTGTGGCGATGCAATAGCTTTATTTATTTTCCATAATTTAGTTTTTGAAAATACGAAAATTAAGATCGATTCTAATCCATAAAATCAAAATCAAATATTGGAAGGTTTACTACTGAATTAATAATCAAAAGATAAAAATTGAAATATTCATTTTAATACTTCGAACTTTTGATATGAAAAAATTTGATTCTACTTTCTCGTGAAACGTACTTGAAATATTTTTAAATATACTTTTCAAAATAATGAAAACTAAAGAAGTATTTGAAATGATACTTATCTAAATCTTTAAAGATTTCTTCTGAAATTTTTCAGGCAAGGGCAAAAAAGAATTGAAAATAATTGAAACTCTCATATCTTAAAGAAATTTGAAAGATCGTGAAAAAATCAAAGGGCCAAAACTGAATAAAATGAAAGATTGTGAATGATTTTGTCGCCATCTATGCTCAAAAATATCAAAAATAAAATGATATTTACAGAAATTTCAGAGGGAAAAAATTGAAAGTATAGTATAGCTGCTGCCATCTATGTAAAAAGATACGAAAAAGATAGATAGAAATTTTTTTGTGCATCACTGTTAATTATTACTAATTGTGTAATTTTAGGGTTATAATTTCTTTCCGTAATCTTTAAATTACTTATTAATAAATAAGTAAAATACGTTTGGATATTTTTAAATCAAAATACGCGCCGAGAAAACCAGACAAAGAAGACGCTGTCGACGTTAATAATGTAAACAAAAGAACTAGTCATGTGTCCGCTTATCAGCTGTTGTTTTTCGATTTTATTCTTACAGTTCTTTGATAGTAAGTTGTTTTAATATTTACAAAGTTAACTTCAATTTAAGTAAATAAGTAGTAAATGTAATGCAGATTATAAAACTAGAATATTATTTTTACAGTTAACAAAGTCAGACAATGTTGAAGATTGCTGAAAATCTATGTATGAGACATGTAAGCATTCTAAATCACAGACTCACTAGTCTCACTCACAGTTCACTGAGTTCACAATATGGTTTAGGTCTAAATGTAGAGATTCCCATTTTTTTTACCATAATTTAAGTTAAAATTGGTTTTTGTTAATTGCTTTTAAGAATCTCGATAACTTAGTAGTCCCACGCTCACATTAAAGTAATCAGCTTTTTTCAAGTAAAATTCATCAAGATTCAATTAAAATTACTGGATGATGTAGGAACATGCTGGATGATGTAGGAACATGCTGGATGATGTAGGAATATGCTGGATGATGTAGGAATATGCTGGATGAGGTTGAAATATGCTGGATGATGTGGATAAACATTCTTTTCGTTTCTGATGGTAGTTATATTCGAATTTGAGACCTAATCGTATATTGGCTCATATGTAATGCCACCAATTAAGTAATAGGTAGTGACGTACATCTGGTTCCAAATCCTACGATTACGCATTAGCCTCACAACAGACTATCATTAACTGAAGTTCCTTAAAATGCAAACCACAAACCAATCTTCCATGTGAAGTGTATGCTTCGTTGACTACAAAATCATTCCTAGAGATGCTCTTAATCCACAGTTTGCATAAATTTTCATCAGCGGGTAACTGATGAAATGACACTTTGGTCTTCTTAAAAGTAGATGAACACAATGGAACAGAAATATGCTGGTATTTTTTAAATGGGTAATTTGGAGGGGCAGGTCACTTCCTTGATTAACGACGCACCTCTCAAAAGATTAAATCGTTATTATTTTGATTAAATTCAATTTAATCACGATTATGTTGATTAAATCATGTTTAATTAATTAATATAATCTTTAAATCTATTTAATCATGATATAAATGATTAAATCTGATATAAATGATTAAATCTGATTGAAACAATTAAATCTGATTGAAACGATTAAATCGTGATTAGTATGATTAAATCGCGATTAGAAATTAGAACGAGAATCAGAATGATTATATTGGTGATTGGAATGATTATAATTGTGCGTGATTTTATCGAGCTTATTAGAATAATTTACTAAGTGATTAGAATTATTATTTCGTATTTACCGCGCTCGATAAAATCTCGATTCGACCGATTATATTGATTAAATCGTGATTAAAATGTTTAAATCATGATTAAGTTTAAATCGTGATTAAAATGTTTAAATCATGATTAAGTTTAAATCGTGATTAAAATGATTAAATCTAATTAAAATGTTTAAATCTGATTAAAATGATTAAATCCTGATTAAAAAGATTAGATCCTGATTAGAATGATTAAATCTCGTTTAAAGCGTGGTTAGATTTTCTAATCTTGATTAATTTTTGTTGAAGAAATAAAAAACAATGAAGATATTTTGTAACAAAGTCATTCAACAGTACTAGTCCGTTCTTACTAGTCAGTTTTCTGTTGTACTACCATCGTTTCATTAATTGCTATGTTATATATATTTTAACCAAGTCGAAAATAAACCGTTCATTACTTGTAGCTGATGTCACTGGATTTATTTCGGTATCTGCGCTCTGCTCCGTGTTGCTGTTGAAAACTTCAACAATTTTTTTAATTTTAATTACGCTGATTTAATCACGATTACCTTGATTTAATAATATTACTATGATTAAGACGCACCCAAAATGGAAGTGACCTGCCCCTCCCGGTAATTTTCACTTATTAAAAAAACAGGATGTAACGCAGCCAGGGTAATGGCATTTGAGCAAATATTAATGTTTTATCTTATGCAAATTATAAAGAACAAAGTTTGGTGAATATGACAAAAATTATGAGCAGTTATCATAATTATAGTCTTAAATAACTACAAAATACAGTTTTTAATAACTTGAAAACTCATTGCCAATACAAAACTTAAACCATTTATGGTTAGGCTTAGCAATAAAATGTTACCACTCAAAATATTGAAATATTTATTTAAAAAAATTTTTTGAAATGAAAACTTACATACTTAAAAAGTGTAATTACTAATTGTTTGTTACAAATTTCTCCAAATTCAATAAAACAGTTGGAAAAAAACTTCACTAATGCAAATTCATCGCCATTGAAACGTATGTTAAACTTCCCGCCTCTTTGATAGATTCCGGTTGTTACACCAGCGTTCCAAGCGACGGAAAATCGCTGTCGCGAAAATACATGGGGAGGAAATTCTTTGCCGGGGCCGCTATCGTCGCGAGCAGCGTGAGCGCGTGCAGGGGGCCGTGGCTGGGCCATCTATCTGAAAACAAATTATCGTTCTTTTCCCGCCAAATGTTTTCAGAAACAGTCCCGTGTTTTAGCAGAGAGAATTATAAATTCTCTCTGGTTTTAGAAAACAAAGAAAATAATTTGGTTTATACGTTCTCAGGTTTTATATGTATTTTCTGTAACTATACTTAATATATTTGTTAATTAAAATGCCTGGAATAGAAGATTGGGTTAATAAACCCTTGGAAATAGTTCAAAATATATATTGTAAGGAATATTTGTATAATAAGCCTTGCCATGTTAAGACTTGGCTTTTAGCCTTTTTATTTTGACAGGGCATTATTTTAATTTTGACGATTTTGAATTTAATAATGATTTCGTTATTTCAGCAAGCTCACCCACACCTGTTGAGTGTCATAAAAAGGTTACGGAATATTTTACAAAAAGAATAACTGAATATGGTGTAACTAAGGTATTGTTATTTTCAATACAATATTTTTATTAGTTCACTCAATTTTATTATTATGGCATTTTGCAGGTTCCGTCACTAAATGTTTGTCCTTCTCACAATCTTCCTGCAAACAGTCTTGTTAGGTTTAGGTGCATGGTACAGGATATGTTTGATCCCGAATTTTTCATGGGATCCTATGAAGTTGTTCACGTTCCTTCTCAGAGGCGATACATGAGAACTGGCATGTATAAGGATATTGCAGATTGCCAGGTATTATTACATTTGTGTGAGATTTAGCTATATAATAATTTATTTATATCATGGTACAGAGCTCAGAAGAGGTTGATCTCGATTCACCTAAAAATAAAACAATGGATCGCTTAACATTTTACACTGTTTCTATACCAGGAGAAAGCGAATGGATACAAAAAATATCCTTTTTGATCTGTTTATGAAAATATGAACATGACTGTAAAATATCTTTAATGAAATTGATTTTACGGATTCTTGGCGGAGGTTCCTGTTTCTACTTGCCCCACAACCTCAAGCGGTCATTCCAGGCAAAAGAGATCTTATTCCGCGGATTCAGAAATTTTGTCAGACAATGAAGAATCAACGACAATGGACACTGATTCGGAAAAAGCAAATGAAAACAAAAGAAGTCGCGTCAGCAATACCACTATCGAAGAAACGTCATCCCCATCTACTTCACAAGTTAATCAAAGTACATCTGATAAACCTTTCAATATTCAGTTTCCCAACTGTAATTGGTTTTTCTCTCATAGGTCCATTTACAGCGTTGAATTTACCCATTCCAGAGTCAAAAGGCTTTGCTTGCATTGTTAAGATATACGAGCAAAGTTTGGTGGCTACTTCAAGTCCATTAGGTTCAACTGGAGAAGCCTTAAAAGTTAATGATGTGATTGAAGTGGTTGGAATATTATCAGTTGACCCCTCATTAGGGCACCTTGATATGGAGTAATTTAGATCTGAATTTCTAATTTTTGTTTTCTTTCATGCTGATTTTTATCTTTTGTAATTTCAGTTTAAAGGAAGCTGTATCGAATATTGGGGGCATTTCCGAATTCATCGAAGAAACAATAGCTCATAATCCTCCCCCTTCTTTGGTTCCTCGTCTACACGCTGTTGTAATTCGTAAATTGGACCACGTTAATCCTCATATACCATGGGACGTAAAAGCTGAATCCAACAACAGCAGTAAGTTTAGTTTTTATTTTTATGAGTAATATATACTATTAAATGTTTTATTTTAGTTTTGTTTTGTTTTTTCATTTAGTTCGAAATGATCTGTTGGCTCAGGCACCGCGTCTACATGCTGAACTTCATTCATTTTTAACCCAAGCTTTAATGGGTGACCAATTAGCTGCCGAATATTTACTATGTCATTTGATTTCGTCCATTTATGTTCGTAAGGATGTTGTTGCCCTGGGAAAGTTTAGTTTGAACATTTTAAACGTTCCCATGTTCGAAAACTACACTGTCAAACTTTATCAAGCTATTTCTCAACTGGTCACAAAAGTAAATTCTTCTTCCAAATTATTTTATTATACAGCGTGTCCACTATAAAACGAAAAATGATAAATAACTGCAAAAGGTTTTTTTTCTTCAATTTCTATGGAACATTCCTCATGCAGGGCATTGAATGACCTTGAACCATGTCTTCAAGGTCATTCAAAAATCTCTAGAACCGTTGGTTTCATTCCAATTAGAAAGTTGTTGCTCACCATATTATTAATTCAAATAACTTTGATTTGACCAATCAGAAGCCGAAAGAAGAAGGCTAATGAATTGAACCTGATTAGAGTAAGATTGGTTTTCATGACAACAAGAAAGAATAGTTAATGCCTTCCATAGCATTTCAATTGAATTATTGAACAACAATATGGACTCCATCGTTAAACGAGCTCATGCATGTATCTTTGCTGATGGTGGCATAATTGAACTGTTGTAAACTATTCAGTATATATTTGATTTAGTCACATCAAAACTAATCAGATTATGTTATTAACCTGCAATTTCTCGGCTTCTAATTGGTCAAATCAAAGTTATTTGGACTAATAATATGGGGAGCAACCACTTTCTAGTTGAAACCAAATCCGTAAACCCAACGGTTCTAGAGATAGTTTTTGAATGACCTTGAAGGCAGGGTTCAAGATCATTAAATTTTACACTAGTGAATGTCCCCAGCACGAGGAATGTTCCATAGAAATTTTTCAAAAAAAAGCTTTCAGTTATTTGTAATATTTGGTTTTCAGTGGACACCCTGTATAATAATATATATATAATATTAATGCTTTATATAATTTATACATAGAGCCACTGGTTTCCATTATCACTAACTAATTTGAATACATCCACGCTGACACCAAAAAAAGATTTCACTCAGAATCGCCTCCGAACCGGACTTCTACAGTTATCTGCTCAAACTCACTTAATTCTGGATGAAACGGCCCTTTCAGTCGGGCAGCTCCAAGCTTTGGGAGTTAAAAATATGACTGCTCTGGGAAATTTGATTCATTGGCAACGAGTGGAATATGATTTCAGCTTCAACAGAATGGAATTTGCCACTGACATAGCCGTGTTAGTTCTCTCTGAAGGCAAATCTCTATTACCCAGTGATTGTCGTATTCCTTTACGAGTATCTTCCACTCTCGGTGGGCCGGAAAAGGTTTTTTCTGAGCTTCAAAATCAAGTAACTGAGAAGTGGTTGGAATCCGTGCGCTGCTACCTGACACTCTTGAAATTGGTTAATTATACAATGAGTGAAGAATTGCAAAGGGTATGTATAAAACTTATTTTGTTTTTCTTTAATTGTTATTAAAAGTGTTTTATTAACTGTAATATTAGAATGTACAAGAAGATTTTATTCAGATGAGGAGAGAAAACAAAACAATATCCGCTGATGATCTTCATTCCCTTCTTGTTCTGGCTAGGTAAGCATTTATTTTATTTTGTTTGCATATTAACAATTTATTCCCTTAGTTAAACGCAAGAATCTAAGCTGCAAAGCTTAATCCAGCTTTCAATGTAGCCTTGTATTTCACAACCCCTTAAATCAGTGTTAGAAATAAGCAAAGAAGGGGAGAAAATAGGTATTAAACAAGGTGTCCACTAAAAACAAAAAATACCAAATTACTGAAAAACGCCTTTTTTTTTTTAAATTTTAAATTTCTATGGAACATTCCTCTTTCAGGGAAACATTTATTACTGTAAAATTGAATGACCTTGAACCATGTCTTCCAAGGTCATTCTAAAACTCTAGAACCATTGGTTTGCTTCTAATTAGAAATTTGTTGCTTGCCATATTGTTAGTTCAAATAACTTTGATTTTACCAAATATGACCAATCGGGAGCCGAAATTGAAAGTTAATGAATTTAACCTGATTTCTGTGATTGGTTGTCATGACAACAAGTTTTAGAATAATTCAACAAACTCTGCATAGCAGAGAAAATGAAGTATCTTCTCTTGGGCGCTCATGTCTGGCACCTTTTTTCGAGAGAGGAGAGAGACGCTCTCAGTATGTTGTTATAAAATATATTTAAGTTTTTGATATAAAAAAAAATTGTTTCTCTTTGTACTTTTACCTATGAAATCATGAAAATTACCAAAAAGGTCAGGGATAACCTGGATACGTCGGGTATTTGCAATCCAAAAATTTCGTAAGAACCCTGAATAAAGATTATGCTTAAAAAATTAAACCAAAAAGAATCTGAGGGATACCAAATTAAATTCATTGAATTTTGAGAGTAATCTATAAATAGATAGTACCAATGGGTTTGAAAGCTATTTTAAACTATTGGTAATGACATAGCTCATTTTCATTCTTTGATAGTAACAAGATTTTTCTTTTTAAACTTCAGGTTTCTTTCTTTAAGTTTGGGGGAAACAACCTTAAGTAAATCGTCTTGGGAGAAAGCCAAATCTCTTGAAAGAGAAAGAAAACAGAGACTTAACACAGTGCAACAAGCAACTGTTTAAATTCCTTCAATCCCTGGTTTTGTTAAATATTCACTTTTGTACTTGTCAGTTTTCAGATATATTGAGATTAAAATAATTCTTCGTTTTCTCTAATTCCATTTATTTACACAACATATGAAGGAAAGATTAATCTATTTACATAAAACAACTTTTTCAATCGCCTAATGAAATAAAAAAAAGTCCACAAAATTAACAAGCTACAACAACATAAAAAAGAAATTTATAGAAAAAAAAGCCATCTTTAAGGCACTTTTTTTAAAAAAAAATGTAAAGCCAGTGGCGAGCTCTGCAATTTGAAATAATATAATTAAATTGTGAAATTAAATTAAGGGTGTGCCAGTCTTGTCTTTAGTTTCATTAGAATCACCTGAAGCTTCAATTGTCAACTAAATAAATGAACAGCTAGGCACCAAGCGACTTATATAAATTTTTGTTAATTTTAATCTTAAGTGCCAACAGCTGCATCAAAGAAACTATATCCTTCAACTAGATTCAATTAGAGTAATTTACTAAATTCTAGGCTTTGGCTAAGGCCTCGGGGATTCATTTGAGTCCTAATAGTTTCAAGACAAATGCTTACACACCTTTAATTAAAATACTAACTTGATCTTTGACATTAGATAACCACATTCTTTTTAAGCAGTGAGTTTCGGGAATAATTTTACCATTGCACATAATTCCAACCTAAAATAAGAAAAATGTACTTTTTGGTAGTATTTAGAGAGGGCGGAAATATATTACTTCTTTTCCCGCAGCCATGGGCCATAATTTTTGAATAAGTTTTTTAAGGTGATATATTTGGGCACGAACGGAACACCTAACGTATCTTAAACGTCCTTGCATCATCAGTGCTTGAGTGCTTGGTCCATTTCGTACTGGTTCTATTCTAATATGAATTAATTCATCATGGATATAGAGATGTCTGTTTGCCATCCCAGATTCTTCTTCAACATTATTTTGAGACCCTTCAAATTCTTCTATAAAAAAAACATCAATTTTATTTATAAAACATTTTTGAGGACGGGTCTTGCCTTTATTGGTTTCAGCTAAGTTACGTGACTTTTCAAATTCTTGCCTTCGCTTCATTTCGTCTGAAGTAAAATAAATTAAACACATTTCAGAAATTATCAAGGAGGTACTTTTTGCTTAAAACATACTTTCCCACAAAGAAGGGACAAGTTTAAAAACTATATCTTGTAAAGTTCGGTCGGCTTTTAGGTTCAGTAAAGGTTGTGTTTCATGCACTTTCGTGTTGCAGATAGGACAATGTTTACTCGTTTGCAAATATTTCACTATGCAACTTTTGCAAACTGTAACAGGAAAAATAGATGTGAATGTTTAGGTACTTGAAATTTCAAATTTATAATGGTGCCTTTAACTAACAAGTATGTAAACATTCAGTGATTGTTGTAGCATCGATGAAGTATCCAGCACACAGGAAGCAAATAATGTGGGGATTCAGCTCACGGATTCTCAGGTAGAGACTCTAAATTGGTGTTAAAGAGAACCAAGGCTTAAAATTTTAATTTTCAAATAAGTATATTTTATGGTATTAAGTGATCATTTTTCTACCTCATCCATAATTCGGAAAACTCCGCTGTATGAAAATAATACCGGCAGTAGCCGAAATTTTCCCAGTCATTACATTACAGCGAAATTGAATACACTTGTAGAAATCCATGCTCCATTTTCTTAATATTTAGACGTAAATCAAAGATCAAGAAACGCATTTTATTTATTTAGTTCAAATATTTGACATAGATGGCGACATCGCATTTGGAATTCCTATATCCATCTAAAAATCTGAAAAACAAAACAAAATTTCTTACAGAAATGTTCAAAATATGGGTGTTTTACATAGTTTCGGCTATGTTATATATTTTAAATTTTTGAAATTTAACATTTTTAGTTATTTCCATATTATTATTCTGAATAATAAGAAGAGCATATGCCTTGCCGATCTTGTTTAATTTTGGTAATTGTACAGTTTTTGTACTTAAATGAGAGCCTCGGTCCCTCGGAGGAGCAAGATCCGAACATCACGACTGTTAGAAAAAGGTGCAATAAATCAACATGTTAGTAGTTTTAAAAGTACAAACGAGTAATATTTTATTTAAAACATCTATAAAATGGCTATAATCAGTTGATGACAAATTCCATGATTTAAAGTAAAATGCGTGTGTCATCTATGGTGTCATTGTTTTACGCCGGTACTGTTTACGAGATAGGACTTGGCTCACGTCATTTTATTCCTGAACTGTCATCAAACGTCGTTCATATACAGAGTTTTCGCCAAATATGTTTTAGTAATATTAAATATGGATCTGGTTTTGGCGGGTCTAATTGTTTGATAAAGCTGGCCTAATTTAATTTACCCTGAAATTTTTACAAAAGTGGTATATTTTATCATGTGCTTCGAATTTTATAAAGAACATATTATGTATAGGGACTTGCTTAGAACTATAATGAATTTTAGTTTTCAAAGACTTTGGCATCAACATGTTCAAATGCCAACAAAATACTTTGTATCCCCAAAAATTATAGCATTTTGCGTTTACCAATAGTTATACAATCAAAAGTTTAGTCTATAGTTAATATTATGAGTATTTGGAAAGTTTAAAATCTTCAGAAAATAATCAAGCCAAAGTACAAATTAAGATGGAAGCACTGGCAAAAGAATTGATCAGAGACTCGGGTTCGGGAAGAGTGGGAGCCTCATTTCCTATAATAATTGTGCCAAACATGAACAACTTGTTTGTATCCCAATCTTTACATTCACCATTGGAGTTAATATTGCCAGTAACTGACAGCCAAGAGATTTCTGTAACACAACCGATTTCTTCCATCGGATCTCAAGGAAATGAAAAAGACCCAATTGCATTAGAAAATCAGTTTTTAAATCCGGCTAAGCTTTTGGATCAAGAGCTTAAATCTGTTAGTCCAACCCAACTATTTAATATTCAGGAAAACAATGATTCGGCTTTCCTCAATCCTGAAGAAGACCCCAATATTCGGAAAATATGCGAATCAGCTTTGCTTCATGAGTCGAGTAAAAACGTTACTCTTGTCAGCGAAAATCAGCCTACAACTCTCCTGGATGACATTTCTCCTCACAAAAGCCATTCCTTCTCTGATAGTAACGAAATTAGCGATCTTTTTGTGCCAATAGCAGATCAAATGCCTTGCAGCCATAATGAGCCAAGAAAACTTTCATCAAAGAAATTGGATAGCCCTTCAATTTCCAAAGAGAAATACATATCTTCTTCACTGTCACTTACTGCAGAAAAAGCTGTCTCTGATGATATTCCATCACAAACTTTAGAGGGCGATGACCTTAATAACCTGAAAGATTTTGATGAAAATTCCATTGGAAATGATGAGAACTTTGAAGAAAGTCATGCCATTGTTGTTCATTTGCCTGAAGATTCATTTTACACCACCGATTCTTTAAGTGATTCTAAAGAAGATCTGGAGGCATTAAAACAAAAATCTTTTCCTTTGCTCTTTCCAACGGATACCTTGGATTTGAGTCTCATACCCGTTACATCCATGGATTCGCTCCTTTTAGGAAATTTCACTCTCTTGCCAAATTCGGCTTCTAACATAAAATTCCAAGTTATAGAGGACGATGGTACTGTCAAAAGAATTCGTTTGAATCCTTTATGCCACACTGAGGAACCTTTGACGGTTTGCGCTTTGAATGAACAAGGTAAAATTGTGGCAAAAAGGTAAAAAGTGATGTATCCCTTGCAACTAAATTTTCATTTTAGAAGACTCCAGCGAGTCAAGATCATGCCCTCCAACTCCTGTAGTAGCGGAAATAGTACAAAATAATATAGAAAAACCATTCCGCTGCGAGTTATGTAATGCTACATTCAACAGACTAGGGAATTATACCAGGCACAAAAAAATTCATATGGTTCCATCAAAGGTAATAATGGTCTCATTTTTCCCAAAAAAAACTGGCAAAATTATAGTGTTTCTTCTACTTGTAAATGTCTTAAGGAGGATAAACGTTTCCATTGTGACATATGTGGGAAACATTTTATCCAAAGATGCGATTTAACACGTCATCGCCACATACACGATGGAACGGAACCTCACCGCTGCAGCACATGTGGCAAGGGCTACATTCGTCACAGTGACCTTGTCATTCACCAAAGATTTCACAATAAAGAAAAACCTTTCGCATGCTCTCACTGTACCAAAGGCTTTTCTCAAAGAGGTATCGATTTATTGTCTCAGATCCTAATCTTTGAAACTTTAATTTTTTTATGCATTTCATAATTATTTAATTTTAGGTGACCTGAATCGTCATCTACGCTCTATCCATTTACAAGTAAAACCCCTAACTTGCGGCCATTGTCACAAAAAGTTTGCCAAAGAAGCTACCTTGATACGGCACATGCAGATTACCCATAGAGATATCATTATTAATTCCCTGACCTTGGCTAAATGGTTCGTATGGAAATCCCGTACTGTACTCTTTTAGTTTTCTCTTTCTTTTAACGCCTTTTCTGCCCATTTTTGTTATTCCTCGGACAGCGCTGCTGATGGAATAACAATCAAGCAAGAGAATTGCTTAAGCTCACAACTATCACCTCTTTCTTCTTCTGATTTTACTTGCTTGAAACCTAGCTGATGTTATTTCTAAATTCTATTTAGTGGGAAAACTTGATAATATAAATTTTTGGGGAAGACGAGCAATCGCGTTAGCTTAAAAAAATGCGCGACTATTTTTTGGGAGTGCTAGGCATTGTATTCTAAAGATAGATACGTGATCTATTGTAAACCAGAGACACTTTGGGTAACCCAAATGGGCCTCGGAGTAAGTAAATATTTGGGTATTTGTCTTACCTGTTCGTAAATAACCAAGGCAGTTTAAGAGAATGACAAAATAAAATGGGCCTTTTTATTCAGTAAGTGCCAGTTTTGAAAAATTTAGCCTTTTGACTCTGATAAATTAAACTTTAGGAGTTGGGGAAAAAATGAAAACGTTAAATCACTGGTATATGAAAAAGTTTTATTGCAAATTAATGTAAAATAATAATTAAATTAAACTTCGTACAGTTGTCAAAACTTCAAAAAGTAGCTTTTTGGCTACATAATATATTTTAATGAATTTTTTATTTGACGGCATTTCAATACCAGTGTTGGAAGTCAATTGGTTAATATTGTTATAACTTATTTATAAAAAAAATATTTAAGCTAAAAAAATAAACGTACCTGTCACAAATGCTAGTCAAAAAGTCAGTTTTAGAAGATTATCTGTTTTGGTGTACTTAAGAAAATCAAAGTTGAGAAACATTCCTTGTTTTAATCTTCCTGAGATAGAGTAGAATATTTTATAAGTAGACTTAACTATAGTTTATCCAGATATTTAAATAGGGTTTAGTTTAAATTAGAAACCGTTTTAGAATACAAAAAATTATATTTAAAAATATATATTGTTAAATGATCAATTCATTTTTCAATGTGTTTTGAGTGTTATTGTGTGGAATATTTGGCTACTAAATTACGAGTATATCGTCTCCTGTTTATAGTGACTCAAAACCAAATTTACAAAAAGTGTGTATAAAAACACAATTTTTCCGCATATTTAATAAGTGAGCAGTCGTTATAAACTAATATATTCAAGAACAAAATACTAAGTTTTATCTTATATTCTCCGATGGGTACTACTAAATATTATACAGATTTTAGTTTTAAAATTTTAACCGATTTTTAATCTAATAAAGAATTAAGGTAAGACGTTTTGTTGTATAAAGTACTAAGATATATAATGTAGATCAGTCTGTTTAAAAAGTCTACCTGTGATGTTATATTTCAGACAAAAAAATGAGCGAGATTAAAATAATACGGATAATAACTTTAAACCACCTTTCCTAATTTAAACGCTTAATCTCGACTCCTAGTCAAGTTTTTAAAAAGTTTTGTGTACAAAATATAAAAATGTCGTGACTTCGTACATAGCCCAAACAAATCTTCAAATTGTTTCGCTGTTGATTGTTCAATCCACAAAAGTGGTGAAAAAAGTTCAATCGGTATTATCACCCTATCTAACTAATAACTATGATATTTTTAAACATATCAGCTATTTACTATTTATGATTTTTCATAAAATAATTTATTTTACTTTAACATGGATTACGTATATTTTATATTACCATTTATTTTAATTGAATCTCACCTTGAAGTAGTTTTTAGAGAAGTTTATATGTATTCTGTGAATACTATGGTCTTATATTTTTTCGTTATATAAAGAAGAAAAGTTTATGTATTTACAATTTTTCAATTAAATATATTTAGAGTTTACTCATTGTTTTGTTAACGAAAATTTCACCATAAGTAACATAACCAAATATTGCCTAATCTACTGATTTCCTTACTACACTAGGCTTTTTGCAGGTTTCTTTTTATTTACTGGTTAGCCATTAAAACTTCAGCTAATACCATAATACTAAAAAAAAAGCGTTTCGGTCTCTTAAATTCGATAAATATTACCCGCAAAAATGAAGCAAGGGATTTTGATATTTAATTTTATGTTCTCATTCATTTATACCTAATTATTTTAGCCAAGTAAACGTTCGTTTTCATAATCTGAATGCGCCTTAAATTAATGGTGAGTCACGTGACGGATGTGTATTTCTTCCCGAATTATTCAAACGATTCCATGGACCTTTAATTATGTAGTAAAACATTTATTATATATATATTTTTTTAAAATAGAGCTAATACCCAAGGCACCACCTTAGACCGCATAAGCAATGTTGCTTGTGCGTGATCAAGTAACAGGTGGCCGGGTTACAATGCGTAGGAGGGTGGTGGCAAGCCCTTCATGCCACGGGAGCCAACAGCTCCCTACACTTACTATTACCGTTAACCTCAGCAAGTTTTTATGGGAAGGGGAAACCGAAGATCTCGAGGGAAAACCCCTTTAACCAGTGGGGAGAGAACTTACAAACTTTACGCAGAAGGAGTCACACTTAAGCTAATTATCTTACTTTTAATTTCAAGGATGATTCTTAAAATAGGGCCAAATTATTGGCAAACCTGTAAAATAGTTTTGAAAACAACAGCAAAATCGACGTAGCGTAAAATATTAATTTGTCTGTACATTTTTTTAAAAATATGATAATATGTCAAAAATAAACCACACGCTTTAACTACGGCGTGGCATACGTAGGTGCTGCCGGCAAGCACCCCCCAAAAACCAGGGGCAGTTGGATCTATTTCAGTTACCCGTATTTTTTGCCAAAAAATATTTTAATGTGGCTCTTACGTCACAGTCTCTTACTTTTACAAGTCTATGAGCGCGCGCTACAGTTGCGAGGAATATAGGTTTTTCTAGTGCTCGTACAAATCGCGCGCGCGAAGAATATACTAATAAAGCCGGGTCTTGTGGCAAA
The DNA here is from genome assembly GCF_980474605.1 of Leiobunum rupestre. Taxonomy (NCBI): domain Eukaryota; kingdom Metazoa; phylum Arthropoda; class Arachnida; order Opiliones; family Sclerosomatidae; genus Leiobunum; species Leiobunum rupestre. Next base: position 68,921,900 of record NC_143387.1, read on the forward strand.
ATATTTTTCTGATTTCTTATTCATTTTATTTTATAAAAACAACCATTCAATTTGTTAGTAAAGAATTATCTTTTTTATATTTTACAAAATTTTATAGTTAGATGGAGTAGTAAAATTAAATTTGAGGTTTCGTTTCCCAACGTTGTCCCGTAAAAGCGAAATTGGCACCCCCAGTAAATAAGTAAAAGGGGGTCGAAGGCGGGGGAGGAGGAAGATCTTTTTTGGATGAGAGGATGTGATCCTCTCTTTCGCGACGCCGGGTAAATACCAAAATAATGTTGAAAGTCACGGAATCGTAGCGTCCTCGCGCTGAAGAGCGTGCTTCAACGCGCCTTTTTAAATTTTTCATTTTTTATTACTATAATTTTTTATTGAAATACAGGTATCGCATAATAATTGGTGCGGTGTTTTGGTTCTATTTTGTTTATAATTTGAAGTATACTAATCGTTCGCCAAATATTATCAGTTGGATAATTTTGCGTCTCCTGAGAGTTTGATTTTATCGCGTCAAAAAGGGTATGTTAATTTATCTTAATTTTCGTAAATTTAGGCATATTTACCAGTATTATTTTAGGTTGGGGAATATGGGTCTTTTCGATGATAACAAGAACATATTTAAGTTACTGAGAACGTACGAGTCAAACTATTTATTCACGACCGAAACAAGTCTAGGTGGCGTAACGGCGCTGAGAAAAATTAAAAAGTCTTAACAACGTTTTTTTAAATAAACTTATCAAAATATCAGCAAACGATGCAAAAATAATATTAAAATGCAAGTATCATTATTTATAAAGTCAAATTTACGAATAACGATGAGGAAAAATTAATAGCGTCTGCTTTAGCAGCTACCTATCTAGGTTCCAATGGCGAACCAAAGGGGGCGTTGCGATAGCTTTCGATCGCGAATAGATTAAGACTGAAAATAGTAATTCCAATTTAAATAGTAACGCCATCTATCAGTGAGCTATTTTAAAAACTTTTTATTGACACGATAATTGAGTCTACCGACTGTTTTGCTACATATAATGAATTTAAAAATTAAATCCTTAAAGTTTAACGAAATTAGCTAATAATTAAATCTAACGAATTCTACACGTTTTCTCGAAAGATTAAAGAAACCGTTCTTACGACGGACACTAGATGGCGCGGTACATTTTGTCAAAATGGAGGTAGTAGCTAACAAGCCTGGAATTCGGACTCGTACGTTATCAGGAACCTCAATAAGTTCTTGGTGATAATTAAATACAAAGGTTTAACGGAATTCCCTTACTCTTTCGGGTAGTTTTACCTTTAAACAATAATAACACCAGGAGGAAAAGAGGTATTTTATTACACTCTTTCCCCCCCACGGACCATTTGGTCAATTAACTCCGGAGCTATACTTATGGCTGTTTTTTGGGGGGATACTATGATAGTGTAGATCGAAAATGGGTGTCACGATGGGGGGAAAGTTTCGGATCAATATTAAAAGTTCCCCTCCACTATATAGCCCACACCGTACCCCACCCCGGGGAAAGAGAGAACTATACTTTAGGGTCCGTCAGAAGGGCGTGTGTACGTACGGTGAGGACGCCATAGCCCGGGGGAACGTAATAATCGTGACGCCCAGCCGCGTGTGTCTCTCGCGTATAACCGCGCTGAATAGGTGGGGTTAACGAAAGATCGTTTTTCGTTCTTTGACGCGAAATAGTCGTTCGAGTTCGGACTTCTTTCGCGTTGTTTCGCGTTCCCTTATTTGGCTACGTTGTTAGTTAGCATTTACCGTGGAAATATCGAGAGTTTTAATAACCGTTTGATGGTAATCGCTCGATTAAAGATGCGTGTCCCGTACCCCGGTTGCAGGTGTCGGCGCGGGTTCCGGCGTCATCATGTCGTCGTCCCAAGGTAGCCCCGAGATCCGGGCCTTGCAACGCCAACTGTCTTACCATCCGGACTGGGGAATGCCGGCCGGCGCGGGAACCACCCAGTACATCGTCATCAATCCGATGCACGTGGTGACCCTTCGGGATCGTAGTCGCACTTTCGCCGTACGATGCGTCGAGAAACTCAAGGTGGTCTCCGAGAAGTGGTTCACCCACGTCCTGCTCATTCTCTTCCTGATGGGCTACGCCGCCCTGGGGGCCGTCATCTTCCAGTGGATCGAGGGCCCCCTCGAAGACCGAGAGAAAACGATCATCGTTGACATGAGGGAGAATATCATTCAATTCTTGTACAATGTACGTTTCGTTTGGGTATTCGTTACTAGGCCAGATTGCGTTGCTCTCGATTGTTTTTGGGTTGCTCGAAAAATGCCACATCTTTCTCCCGCGGGAGATGCTTACAACCTACTGGCTTACTTTGGTTTTTCAGCCCGATTTGCTCGCGTCTTTCGGGATGTTTTAGGGCCGTTTTCAAACGATTTATGTTTATGTTTAGAAAAGGCTGACATACCGAAGCTTTTAAATCTATGTCGAACTCGTTTCTTCGTGGCTAACCCCAAATCGCTGGTCAACTACCTAAAATAACAGCGTTTAAAGGGAATAGAACCTCTAGTATTTTAGGTCCACCGCATCCTATGGCTTTAAGTAACGTAGTCACTCATAAATATGGCATAAAAGCATTGTCTTTAATGAAACCTTGTTCACGGAATATGACGTAAATTACGTCACTTCCAACTCCGTGACGAAAAACTGATGGGAATTCTTAAGTTAATGAAGAATTTCTCACACGTTTCTAACTTTATAAATCTATAATTTAGCACGGGATTCACGTGATTTCGTTTTCATGGTAACTTTTCAATAGCGCAAGGATTATAAGAATTTTTGGGTCTCCTTAATTGAAACGAGGTCTCATTGAAATTTTGTCTATATGTTATACAGTGGCATACTTATGAAAAAATATGTTACTTATGCTGTATGAATGTCTATCCTAATTAGCTTAATAGAATGGTTTGTTGCAAAGATAATCCCAAAAATTGTGGAAGTCTTCCTTAAAGAACCCTTTGAAGGTTGTATTCTCTTTAAAAGAGAAAATAAAATCATTCGGTCCCTTATGGAGTAAATTAGTAATTTTAATTTAGAAAATGAAGTTGTCGGCAACATAGAAAAAGCGTATTATTTGCTGTAGGCCTAGGCTATTTGCCTAGCTGATTATTATTATTTTTAATAAAACATCAGTATGAGAAGCAAATAACACATTCAGTTAAAAAAGGAATCACTATTTTTAATAGGCTATATAAAGAATTTCCCTGTCCGAAAATATTTTTACTTCGGGAGCGTGACTATATTGACGACGAGTTTTAGTTCCTACCCCCTAAAACATCAAATCAGCACGGCATTTTTTAACTACCTTCTTAGTACAAATAATAGTTTAAGATTAAACTATCCTCATCTTGTATTAAGCATTTTAAGCTTAGATAGTACTTTGATTGTTGGAACACTATTGACTAAAAATAATTTCCAATATTTTTTCATCCAACCATACATTCGCCACTGATTTTAATAATTTTATCAAATCAATACTACCTTTTTAGCAATTAGTTAATATAAATGACACTGTATTTGTCAAATTTGTTTTCCAATATATCAGAAGCTTGAACCGCTTCCCTTTTAAACATATTTACCGTTAATTTACGAGACCCATCTATACGTAGAAACGAAACGTGTACTTTCGCGACCTCGAAGCGGTACTCAAAGGGAGCAACTTTCCCAACCGAACGGCGGATTTTTAAGCGAATAACATTATCAGTAGAGGAATACTAATCTTTGGGAGATATATTATTTACTTCTGATATATGTGATCCTCAAGCGACGGACGTTGACGAATGTTTCTTTTAATAATATCGCTCTCATTTTGAATATCGAATTACCAGCTGTTTACGGAAGAAGTTATTTTTTTTCTAAAATGGTAGTTGGCATCGAGGACAGTTGGATCCATAATACCTCCGGCCAATTTTTGGACCAAAAAAAATTAAGCTTGAACCACCGCCAGAAACGAAATGGTCGCCGCAGTGCAAATGAACGTGTGGGAAAAAATCCGAATAGGGATTAGGGACTTGGCAGCGTGACGTCACGCCGTACCTTTAGCTATGGCCGCTATGCTGGTAATCTTTTTTTTTCAATTGGAAAAAGCGTGGGTGACGTATTACATACGTCACGCTGCCAAGTCCCTATTAATGACCGTCAGTCGTCGAGTTTTGCCCAAAAATCAACAATTTTTTTACTTAATCTCCATTACTTTTAAACGTTAACGGTTCCTCTCGCGACACTTCGGAAGTTTTAAACTGAATCACCTTTTCTAGAAAAAAAATTTAGGTTAAATTATAAGCTTACGCCTTCGAGGGCAGTGTAGCATTCGATTGTAGTAACGATTAGGGTTTATTTATAAACATAGAGTAAGTGCCTTTTTCCCCATGGGAGGAGTTTGATCCTACAAGGGTAAAATCAATATGGCAATTATTATTTTATCGTCAAGCTTCGAATAGTTTTTATATATTTTAATGAAATCGCGGCGGGCATATGTAAAGATAATAACTAACTAATAATTTTAATTTTGTCTGACTTCGCTTAGGCCAGCCGAAACACTAGCGTGTTCGAACGCGAAGGGGCGAGTCCGTTGGCTTTTCCGCAGTACGTAGTCGCGTGTTGCGGAAAAGTGCTTCTACAGGCGCGGTAGCTCAAAAATAGGTCAAATCGGTCTTAGCATTTTTTTAAACGACGCGATATAATATATAAAGAAGAAATCGTTGTTTCTGATGTTTATTTTTATTCGTAGGCGACACTTCGCGGAGCTAGCCCGGTGAAATTCCGATATTTGGCGCACCGAAGGTTAAAAGAATACGAGGAACAATTATTCCAAGCGTACAGCACCGGAATCCACACCGACACCGAGAATCGACAATGGACGTTTTGGGGTTCCATGTTCTTCTGCGGGACGGTGTTCACCACGATAGGTGAGTTCTTTTCTACTCGCGAAGAAACTGATTTGCCGCGCTCCGAAAGAACCGTCTCGTACCTGCTATAAATAGAGGAAGCTTTTCTTTTGCATTCTCTGTCTTTGATTCTGTCTCTCTCGCTCAAGTTTAGATTCTCGGAATTGCGGTTTTTGTTACTCTTTGTTTTATTTCAAGTGCTTAAATTGCAATCGCGTTTCTTTGTTTTGTTGCGTAGGGTGGGGGTTTTTTTTTTCCTAATGAGGGTTTAGTCGTTACACCAGTGGCGTAAATAGCGCCCCCGCAGACCCCGTGGCGCGGGGGGGGGGCAAACGTTTATGATTAAAATCGGTGCTATTTAAAAGGGCCTCGAGTGTTTTTTCGCGGGGGGCCCCGGAGTTCCTAGTTACGCCACTACGTTACACTTATCTGACATAGGATGGCGCCACCCAACGTTACGGTGTTTTATCTCCTCCTTTGACCATGGACCAAGAATCTAAGGGAACTCGCTCGCTATTCAGTATTTAAAAAGCACGCGTGAATACTGGGAATAGGTAAATAACGCGTTATTGTAGTTCAATGTGTGGGTGAAAACCGAGAGTGACAACTCGGAACAACTCCTTCCGCGTTGAGTTTGCCAGTTCTCTCTCCCACTGGTTTAATGGGTTTTCTCTCGAGTTCTTCGGTTTCCCCTTCCTTAAAAACTTGTTGAGGTTAACGGTAATAGTGAGTGTAGGGAGCTGTTGGCTCGCGTGGCATGCTGGGCTTGCCACCAACCTCCTACGCGTTGTAACCCGGCCACCTGCGATAATGACTTTAAAAGTCGCTTGATGACTTAGGTCTAAGGTGGTGGCTTGGGTATTAGCCTAGCTGATTAACTTGGCGTTGCTGAAGTCGATTTCCGACGTAGTTTCGTTCAATTTCGTTTTAGACCTTTTATTTTGAAATTAGTGCTTTAAAAGTTTAAGTTTAACCATTGTGTTAATTAAAAATAAGCCGCATATGTCTGAGGTTTTTTTATCAAATGGACTGGAATCTATTTCATTTCTAAGCTTAAAAAATTTAATAAAATAAGCCTAACCTAACTTTATCGCACGTACTCTTGCCAAGAAGATGTTTGAAAAAATTTGATGAGCCTCCGTTGATTTTCAATACGATCTCATCTGGGTGACGTCACGATTTTACCTAGCAACGCGAAAGGCGTAACATTTCGATAAAAAACCACGCGATCGAGGCAACCTTATAGTTTTACGAACCTTGCTCTTGCCTAACCTCCGACTAAGCCTCTCGTAGTGATAGTTGAACCGAAATCTTGAGGCGCTTCAAATCGGCTGATGTACCTCAGTAAGCCTTCCGATTTAGGCCACGCCTTCCCTGTCAAAATATCGGGAACAGTCACTGTGACTCCCCTATTAGATTCTTGGTCCATGCTTTGACTTAATAAAACTCCTTGACGCGTTGTACGCGCATTCGAACGGAAATTTCGTACTGGGAAACAAACAAGCACGTAGATATAGAAAGTGTAAGGAGGGGGACAACTAGATAAAATTTTTCGTAAGCAATAACCGGCAATAACGCATATTTAAAGTACTGGCTAGACTCGGGATGAGTGACAATGTCACTTCCGCACGTGTATCAAACGAAGTTTTTTAATACATTTGCGAGAAAATGATAATATTAATGATCCTATTAATATATTTAATATATTAATATATTTTACTGTGCTGCGTTGCGGATATTTCAATTCATTTTTACGTCTTACTGTTTATTTCTTAATGTTGCGCTCCTTTCGCAAAAAAAGAATCGGGTCCTAAGGGGGGGGGGTTGAACCCCCTAAACCCCCCCCCTTATATACGTCCTTGGAAACAAACATTTAAAGCGAAGCCTTTAGAGACTGTGCGATTTTAATTATTTTATTTATACTAGATGGCGCTATTTTAAACGTTTAAGTGTTAAGGGAAAAAAATAGAAACAAAAAATTAATATAAATATTGTTTTGTGGTTTTTGGATATTTAAAAATTTCTACGTTTCAACCGCCATCTGGTAAGACTTCGTGTGTTTAAAAATAGTCCTCTTTTATCTTTATATAGTCACTGAATATCCACTCGAACGTTTAAATATTAGTTAGGGTTAATGAGGGGGCTAGTAGCGCGTGTTTGCCGACGATTATTTAATTCAAAATACGCTACCATTAAATATAGTATATTTGATCTTGGAAACGTTTTCCATTTGGTTCGTTTTTATCCCATTTTGTCACAAAAGCGTGAGATGGTCGGGTTGACCTCGACCTACACAGTTAGCCATCAAGTCGGTGAATTTATCTCTCCAGTATCCACTATAAACGTTTCTATTTTTCGTTTCCGAATGCCTTTATACTGTTGGACAGAACTGAAGGAGGAAAGCGAGCCCTAGCTTTTGATATAAAAGAAATATAAAACAGGCAATTTGCAGTAAGAGAGGGATCCAACGGGGGGAACCGAGTGGCGTCTCGGTGTCTGAATGGAGAAGACGTTTACGCCGCTGCTAGTTGGCTGATATCCCGAGCGGCGTCATTTCACTCTCAGACCACTAATTTCCGAAAGGACTCGTAACGCCATACCAAATAATACTCGTTACAGACAGTGGATGAAGTTTGGTGGCTCCATCATTTTTCCGTTAACGTAACCTTATTAAGTATTATATAATTAGTCATAATATTTCCTAAAATATTCCTTATTTTATCTAAATATTTATTTAATAAGAAATTTCGTATCAATTCGTTGAATATTTCATATTTTAACTAAATATTAATTGAATAAGAATCTTTAAAGCTCTTTTTTCGTAATAATTAGTTAAATGTGACGTATATTAACTAAATAATAATTTACGAAACACCTTCAACAGCCGATATCGCAGCACTCGACTTTAAAAATATAAATATCCCCGTGTGTACGAGTTGAATTCCTCTATGCCAACGTACAATAACATTACAAGTCCTGTTGGAAATAGGTGGTCCCGAGCTTCACTCTCCAACATGGTCGAAATAATCGCGTCTTTCATTCCCCGTCAAACGCGGGATAAATACTTCACCCCTCTCTCCGCCTTTCCGCTCAAGTGTCAGGTCATCTTGGTCGGTCGCTTTTAAGCCGTTCATTTCGGAAGAGAGTTAACCCGCATCCAAAAACCAGAAGGAATTCCACATATACCTTCTCTCATCAACTTATCCCAGTTCGAAGAGAGAAAAAAAGCGTTAACTTTACTCGCACTTTTTTTTTTGCGCTGGAAGGTGTTAAGTGAACGAGACGCATTTTTGTCAAACATTTTTTAAGGAGTGTGTCATCTCATACCCTGTCCCTGGAGGATTTTAATCTCGGGGATAAAATTAGGGTTTCTTCTGCCGGCTCGCTAAACCCGCGCGCAATTTGTTCACATTTTCGGCGTGTTTTTCTATTCTTTGTCGCGAACTAAATCACTTACCTCGACAAAGAAAAATGAGATGAAAATTCTTAAAAACTGGTATTTCCAAACAAATTAGAAAGTAATTTCCTGTTTAAATTAGAAAAACACCCGTGATCTAGAAAAATGCAAAAAAAAGGTTAACCCCTCTAGCGGGGAAAATATGCAACCTAATAAACAAAATATCATTCGACCATGGATTAAATAGATTAAGATACTTATTTAATCCATGATTCGACGGTCCTGCGCCTTGCCTCCGGGTACCACTTTCGCGTACTTCGTAGTGAGAGCTCTTCCACTTTGTAAACGTAAATTGTAAACAGGGATGGCTATCGTCCGCTTGAAAAGGTGTCACAAAGTATCCCATATTCTTATTTTTAGATAGAGGAATTCATTCTTTTTGCTATGCACTTGAGCTTTTAGTGTACTTTTTCTGAACTTGCTCTCGCGTTTTCAAATTCAGGGGAGTAGTGAATCGAGGTTTATTTCGGTAGGGGAACACCGATTTTTGGCCAACTTGGTTTTCAAGTTGGCCGGGCTATCAATTGGTAAAACACATGTGGTAAATATTTTATTTCGTTAACTTGATTTCATTTTGGCAACCTTGGAAAAAATGTATCCATCTTAAATACCCGTATTTGTATGGCACTGTTGCAGTTGGACCACCCAATATGGCCGCCTTCGGGCTCCAACATCGCCTTGGAGGCTCTTGACGTCAACCAGTATTTAGCACCTCGCGACTGTTAGCTCCTTAAACGGACACAGTCAAGAGTGTCAAAAATAAACCTTCGTAATTCACTGTACGTTTCTGGCTAATCTGATATGTGCAGTTTCCTTATAATCGGATAATCGTCAAGAAAACCCTAAGAAACCATTTTTCCAGTGAGAGCTATTTTAGACGCACCGACTAAAGGCTTATTCACATTTGCCAACATTTCTACCCAACTTTGTCGGTGAGTACAATTTTCAACTCGAATTAGCCCAACACGTTGTAGTTTCTAGCGATAAAAATACGCAACTTTAAAAAAACTAAATGATCACTTGCCACACATTTTTAGTCAATTTCGCATTAGACTTGGTGCGAAATACACCAAAAATTGGTGGTTTTACTAATAATTTAATAGAAGCGAAGCGTCGCTTAGCTCTAGACGTGTACACGTATCATTATTTGGGGAAATATTCGAATATCAAATAATGGTTTTCTAGCTACGCCAAATAACAAATCGAATATTTAAAGAACCACAGAATCGTGTTAATTTTGAATGTGGGCTACGTAATAACGTGTTTTGGGAAGGGGGAAGGTATGCCCGAATCAGGTGACGGAAAAGGACGAGCTACCTCAAATTTGGCACAAATTTTTCAAACGATTCTCTGAACCTTTAAAATGTCGAAGAGTTTGGTTGAATATTTTTGGATGAAAAAACCAGTCGAACTGGTTAAATTCTGAATAATTTGCGATATTTTGTTTTTAAAGTTTTAGTTTTACTTTGCTGATTTAGGACATTCCAAAACACGCAGAGGCTCAATAATTTAGCCAATAAAAGACCCGAAAGCCGTCTGAGCAGCCCCACACGATGCGTCACTATAGGCTTCGAGCTTAGGAAATATAGCGCCATCTGCCTTAATATCAGTCAACTAATTATGTGAAGAAATAGCAGATGACTTTTCGGTTGAGCTTTCAGTTGTTGTGCAGAGATAATTTTGAACGAGCAGACAGCTTTCATATATTCCATTTAAAACTTAGGCGACGATACTTATGACCAAAATTTAAACTACGCACGAAGCAGTGGCGTAAATAGCGCCCCCGCAGACCCCGAGAACTAGGGGCCCCCAAGCGTTTATGATTAAAATCGGTGCTATTTAAAAGGGCCCCGAGTTGTTTTTCGCGGGGGGGGGGGGCGGAGTTCCTAGTTACGCCACTCACGAAGCCTATACATAACTTTATAGTTTGATTGCCTTGAAACTCATCAATCAAGAAAAATCAACGGTTATCCGAACACTTTAGCAAACTATTTGAAATACCAAATATGTTATACCGGCATTTTCCAATATTCGACTATTTGATCGGGAAAAACGTATATTCGAAACTATTTTCGAAAAATATTTGATTCGTCGAATTGAATATTCGATTTGGTATCCGACTTAATTAATTGGTGTAATAATATATCTCGCGCAGCCCTAATATCTATGTCCTCCACACTCTTTAAAAAAAAGGTGCCGAGGTTTCCCGTGTTAAAGGTTCCCAGAATCGTTCGAAACATTCGGGCTGAATTTCCGATAGCTTCTCCTTTTAAGTCTCACCCTCAAAATTCAAATGTTTATGTGGCCGTTTAACCTTCGAAGCAAATTACTCGTAATTCTTGAAAAAATACATAAATAAAGGTGAGTAAGATTCATATTTTCACATCATTTCGTATTTCGACCGAAAGGGTGGCTACGGAAATTCAAAGGTTTAAATATTTGCAGCTAAACCTTGGCCAGAGAAACCGCCGTTCTTCCAAACTTGGCCGATAAAATCTTTATGGAATTGTTTTATCTATTTATTCGGAGTAATTCGTTTCGCGATCCGTGTCAGCCAAAAATAGAAAGGAGAAGACTATTTCACAGAGGTAACGCCATTAAAGGTCTATTTTTGACAGGGTTCGTACAAAATTTCCGGAATTAAATTCCCTGACATTTCCAGGTTTTCCCTGACCATTTTTGTAGAATAAATGAATGGTTTGAGGTAAAATCTTTAAAAATATTTATTTGACTGATTTTTTTTGGGTCATTTTAAACTTCCCTTACTTTTTTGGACCATTATAAAATTCCTTGACTTTTTACTGACCTTTTGGAATCATTTTCAAATTCCCTGACTTTTCCCTGACCCTTTGGAATCATTTTCAAATTCCCTGACTTTTCCCTGACCTTTGGGAGACATTTTCAAATTCCCTGACTTTTCCAGGTTTTTCAGGTCGCCTACGAACCCTGTTTAAATATTTGAACTTTTACTAGATAGCGCCCAGTCTGAAACGTGGAAATTCTAAAACTGAAAATATATATATATATTTTTTTTACGCCGTATGTTTCCTGAGTTGAACTTGTATTTATAGTTTTTACATAAAACAATGCTTAAAATTATAATGTTAGAAGGAGTTTTTTTTAAAGAAATCAGTATTTATTCCCTACAGGCCAAAACATTTACAATCATAAAAATCGAACCTCCAAAACCGTCACTCTAAATGTTTGTTTTCCTGAAAGCAATTCGGGAATCGGTCTACATTTTGTGAAACAGTAAGCTGATGTGAATCAGCCTTAAATCGCTCAGGGTTGCTATTGAATTTGGCGTTATCTCATTTTGTTTTCTCGCGTCGTCTATTTGGGAGGCTATGAGATGAAGAGGCTCCTCGGAGTCGCGCGCGGGAGCTGACTTTTGGTTTCTGGCCAAAGGAGATAGCAATTTATGCGCTGATGAATCTCTCCGCGGAAAGAGCCTCAGCGCGGATGATCGAGAAAAATAAAATAGGTTATCTCTCCAAGTCTTGTTTAGATAAAAATTCGACGGATCCCGCCGTTGCGTTTTTTATCCGCACTTTTTACAAGCTTTGTGGCTGCGCTAGTTGGCTGCGGGAGCTGATATTTAGCGAAGGGCGCAAAAACTTCAAGCCCAATTCACACTAAGCAACATTTTGATAAAACATTATTGACCAAAGCGGGTAATAGTGTATGGAGGAAAAAAAATCCACGACGGATTGATCTTTGTTAGCCAGTTTTTGACGGCCAAATATTTCAATCTAATAATTTTCGTACTTATCCTTTTTGATTACGCAAAACTAAGTGATAATATTTGTAATTTTGGTGATTATATTGAACTAAGATACACGTTAATTATTAATAACTAACAACATCTGTATTTATATCGTTGTAGTCTGAAGCTCACGGTAATATCTTATAATATTATATATTCCGAGGTGTAGTAGGACAGAACTACATAGAAGTCTAAAAAATTATTTTAGATAGAAATTTCAAAGGTACATCAATGTGTATACTACAATATTGTAGTAGAAGAGGTGTTTTTTAATTTTAAAATAATTACGAGTAATTCCCCTCTCCTGTTAACTTTTCGCGGAGTGTGTGAAGCAAAACTCCACGCGTTAAACGAACTCCAGTAAAAAAGATTGGCAAGTGCGAATAGGCCTTTAGTAATTCAGCCAAAGTGGACTTTTTTTGGCACCACGCATCCTTCTTTCTAACAGTTTAGCTAATTTAGCCTTAAACGATCGAGTTTATTTGGTGTCGCACGTGTTTTTACAAACAGCCGCCGCCCTTATTCCCCCAATTACAGTAGACATAACAACGCTGATTGCTGGGGTTACTAATATTTGAATAATCTCGCCTTGAAGTTTGATCCGCTGAAAAAACCTAACGCTTATTTGTTATTCCGTCGCTTCGTTTTTATTCCACTTCCAAGCGATTAGCTTCGTTGTACCAAAGGAAAAAAAATAATTAAGTATGACACGTCTCTCAAACCTAATTTTTTACTATTAACACAATATAAGAATAGCACAAGTAACATAATAACATTCGGTGATATTCGGTCCATAGATATACGAAATGTATATAAAGGTCTAGATAAATTTCGGGGCGTCTAAGCCTAACATAAAATACGGAATTAACACCTAGCAGACACCGAGGAAGGCATGTGACCAAGAGCGCGAGCTCTCTCAGTATTTTAGTACTAAGTGCTTGACGTTTCCGCAGGCCGTAGTCTTTAGACACCATCTGTTGGTGACTTTAAGTATAATTTTTAAGCAGGAGACAATGGCTCTCGCGACGATAGCACGAGCTTTCTTACCGATAGATAGCGCGTTATAAGGATAGCCGGCAGAAATTTACGCGTTTCTGCTAGCTGTCACCTCGGTATTCACTCCCTTTGAAATATTTTATCTAGACCTTTATATACGTTTCCTATATCTATGATTCGGGCACAGCC